>NW_027361832.1:32927500-33527500 GCF_039654945.1 Dendrobates tinctorius
TACATACATACTACATATATACTACATACATACTACATACATACTACATGCATGCTACATACATACTACATGCTACATACATACTACATATATACTACATGCATGCTACATACATACTACATGCTGCATACATACTACATATATACTACATACATGCTACATACATACTGCATGCTACATACATACTACATACATACTACATACATACTACATGCATGCTACATACATACCACATACATGCTACATACATACCACATACATACTACATACATACTACATGCATGCTACATACATAACACATATATACTACATGCATGCTACATACATACTACATGCTACATACATACCACATACATACTACATACATACTACATACATACTACATGCATGCTACATACATACTACATGCTACATACATACTACATATATACTACATGCATGCTACATACATACTACATACATACTACATACATACTACATACATACTACATGCATGCTACATGCTACATGCATGCTACATACATACTGCATGCTACATGCATGCTACATACATACTACATACATACTACATGCTACATACATACCACATATATACTACATACATACTACATACAATACATTCATACAATACATACATAGACATACAGTACATATAACATAGAGTAACATACTTACCAATACTTGTCACATTGTTCCCCGAAGCCATTGTCTTTTACGGAATAAATATTAACATAACAAACCACAAAAATACTCACCCACGATCCGAAGCAGTCCACGAGTGTGTCCCACGATGATCTTGGGTAGAGAACTGCAGCATCAGCTGTTGCTGCCGTTCTCTACGGGCTGCAGGAATCCAATGACGGAAGGTAGGTATCCTTCCGCACTGTATTCCTCCGCCACTTAAAAAAAAAAAAAGTCCCTAGTCTCACTTTATGCCATTGCTGCGTGGGAATTTCCCACACAGCAATGGCATAAAGTGAGACTAGGGACTTTTTTTTTTAAGTGGCGGAGGAATACAGTGCGGAAGGATACCTACCTTCCGTCATTGGATTCCTGCAGCCCGTAGAGAACGGCAGCAACAGCTGATGCTGCAGTTCTCTACCCAAGATCGTCGTGGGACACACTCGTGGACTGCTTCGGATCGTGGGTGAGTATTTTTGTGGTTTGTTATGTTAATATTTATTCCGTAAAAGACAATGGCTTCGGGGAACAATGTGACAAGTATTGGTAAGTATGTTACTCTATGTTATATGTACTGTATGTCTATGTATGTATTGTATGAATGTATTGTATGTAGTATGTATGTAGTATATATGTGGTATGTATGTAGCATGTAGTATGTATGTAGCATGCATGTAGCATGCAGTATGTATGTAGCATGCATGTAGTATGTATGTAGCATGTAGTATGTATGTAGTATATATGTGGTATGTATGTAGCATGTAGTATGTATGTAGCATGCATGTAGTATGTATGTAGCATGCATGTAGTATATATGTAGTATGTATGTAGCATGTAGTATGTATGTAGCATGCATGTAGTATATATGTAGTATGTATGTAGCATGTAGTATGTATGTAGTATGTATCTAGTATGTATGTGGTATGTATGTAGCATGTAGCATGCATGTAGTATGTATGTAGTATATATGTGGTATGTATGTAGCATGTAGTATGTATGTAGCATGCAGTATGTATGTTGCATGTAGTATATATGTAGTATGTATGTATCATATATGTAGTATGTATGTAGTATGTATGTAGCATGCAGTATGTATGTAGCATGCATGTAGTATATATGTAGTATGTATGTAGCATATATGTAGTATGTATGTAGCATATAGTATATATGTAGTATGCATGTTGCATGCATGTAGTATATATGTAGTATGTATGTTGCATGTAGTATGTATGTAGCATGCAGTATGTATGTAGCATGCATGTAGTATATATGTAGTATGTATGTAGCATATATGTAGTATGTATGTAGTATGTATGTAGCATGCATGTAGTATATATGTAGTATGTATGTAGCATATATGTAGTATGTATGTAGCATGTAGTATATATGTAGTATGCATGTTGCATGCATGTAGTATATATGTAGTATGTATGTTGCATGTAGTATATATGTAGTATGAATGTAGCATGTAGTATGAATGTAGCATGTATGTAGTATGCATGTAGTATGTATGTAGCATGTAATTTTTTTTTTTTTTTTACATTCAACACATTAGCCGGATGATGGGACTACTACTGTCCCATCATTGGCTAATGTGTCAATCACTGTCATGGTAGCAGGCATCGCCCGATGGGACTTGTAGTCCCATCGGACGATGCCTGCACAGACCCCCGAAGCCTGCACAGCCCCCCGGCAGGCCGGCACAGCCCCCCGGCAGGCCGGCACAGCCCACCGGAGCCTGCACAGCCCCCCGGCAGGCCGGCACAGACCACCGGAGCCTGCACAGCCCCCCGGCAGGCAGGCACAGCCCACCGGAGCCTGCACAGACCCCCTGGCAGGCCGGCACAGCCCCCCGAAAGGCCCGTACAGACCCCAGAGAGGCTGTACAAGGGAAAAACAGGATTTTTCTTATTCCGATACCGGAAGTCCCATAGACTTGAATGGGACTTCCGATATCGGAATCGGCGATACCGATACTTTTTTTTAAGATCGGCCGATCCATTCCGATCCGATACTTTGATGTATTGGACGGTATCGCTCAACTCTAATAATCACTCCTCAACGCAGTGTTACAAGTTAATATAGAGTGGACAAATGCACATACTAAGGAGTAGTAGTAGTGAACGAGAATCCATGACAGATTCAAATGTATACACTCATATCAACAATACTTGTCTGTCGATGCGACTGTCATCTAGCCCAAACAGAGCAGGCTCAAAGGACGGCAACAAACTATATATCTATCCCATGATCTAAAGGGGGGGGAGTTCACCGGAAGAGAAGACTTCCAATACAGGGAAAAAGATTACGTATGGACTGTATTTGGTGCCATTCAAGAATATAATGAGTGGGTACCCCCCTATAATCATCCTGTATGGTAGAGTCATGTCACAAATGAGTGATTTAGGAACCACAGGTAGACTCATCTCATTCATTGACATATATTGATGGAAAAATGTCACAGTCCAACATCAATTACACAGATGAAATTATGTAAGATGAATCAAACCAAACCACTAGTATTCAGTGAGCAGGTCATCATAGCAATAGAATGACTATATTTGGTGCCAAACAAAAAATGACAAAACAAAGCAAAAATCAAGCATAAAGTCGGTAAGTCAATAAGGACATATTTTTTCAATGATACATAGTAAAGATGTTGGGGAACGGATACAAAGGATCCATTAACTCAACAGGAAGGTTTTGTGGATATTGGATAGCCACCTCTTCATAAGACATAAAGTTACAGTACATTACCACAAAATCCTGCATAAAAGGAGATGGCCCTGGTAGCCATACATAGTCCAGTTGATTATAATTGCTTGTAGAAACCAGAGAATAATAATTCCTCATTTAACCCCAGTGGGGCAAGGCTGCGTAAGTCATATATCCACTTGGATTCGCATCTTAGTAATTTAAGGGTGATGTTTCCTCCTCTGATATTAGTGTTGACCGATTCCAAACCCATAATCTTTAGTCCTTTTGTACTGCTTCCATGTATATCCATGAAGTGGGCCGCCTCAGATGAGATTGCTTTATTTTTCTCACAGTCCTTTTTGGCAGTGGAAATATTGCATAGATGTTGTTGGGTACGTCTTCTTAACTCCTGAGTGGTTTGACCCACATATGGTTTCGGGCATCCACAAATCAAAAGGTATACCAGATTTCTAGACCTGCAATTAAAAAAGGCTTTAGGTCTTATTGGAGAGTGCAGTGTAGGGATGGAATAGCCGTCTTGTGCAATCATATATTGGCATACATTACACCCACCACATTTGTAGGTGCCATAGACTCTAGTGCCCCTCCCAATATGGACTTTCGGTCTCTGATAGTGACTGTGGCACAACTGATCTTTCAAATTTTGTGCACATCTGGCCACCATTCTGGGGGTTGAGGAGATATAATTTGAAAGTCTAGGCTCACTCAACAGTGTATTCCAGTTATTGGAGAGAATTTTGTGGACATCAGTCCACTGGTTGTTATATGTCGTAATTACAGCGAGATCCCTCCTAGTGTCGCGTGTCCGTTTCTGTAGTAGATCTGATCTATCTACACTGTTGGCATATTGATAGGCACTAGACACTATCTTTCTCGGATAATTTCAATTTATGAATTGAGAGGAGAGGTCATTAGCAAATCTGCGGAAGTCATCTCGAGAGCTACAGTTTCTACAGAGTCTCAGAAACTGACCTTTTGGGATTCCATTTTTTAGGTGCCTTGGGTGGAAGCTGTCGTAGTGGAGGAGACTACTAGTTGCAGTTGCAGTTGCCTTTCGGTACAGGCAAGACTTGATCTTTTTGCCTTGGATCACGAGCTTGATGTCGAGGAAATCAATTGATGTTTCTGAAAACGTAGAAGTCAACTTAATATTCAGCAAATTGTTGCTCAAAACAAACTGTTTAAATTCATCCAAAGTTCCTGTCCAAATTAAAAGGACATCGTCTATGTAATGTCTCCAAGAGAAAACCTTCTCAGAAAAAGATAGATGTCTGAAAACCACTAGCTCCTCCCAGCAACCCAAAAATAGGTTCGCATATGAGGGCGCACATCTTGCCCCCATAGCTGTTCCTGAGATGTGCCTATAGTAACTTTCTATCGAAGCTGAAATAGTTTTTATCCAAGATGAAGTATAGTAATTCTAAGAGAAATTTGTTGTGCTTACCATCAGCCATAGGTTGCTTGTCAAGGAAAAAGGAAACGGCTTCTATTCCGTGATCATGTGCGATGTTGGTATATAACGGCTCCACATCTAAACCAACCAGAAAGGTGCCCTCCGGGATGGTAAGTTCCTCCAAAAAGGACATAAGATGTACTGAATCCCTGACAAAAGAGTCCAAAGAAGAGGCCAGAGGTTGAAGAAAGTGGTCTATGTAAATGCAAGGACGCTCCATTAGGCCCCCAATTCCAGACACTATTGGTCTACCTGGAGGGTTTGTGGGAGACTTGTGCACCTTCGGTAAGATGTAAAATGTTGGTATTACCGGATGAAGGGTGGTCAAAAAGTCAGCCTCTTTTTTATTTAAGATGTCGTTATCAAACGCTCTCCGTATCAGAAGATCCATTCTATCCTTGAAAATGTTCATGGGATCTTAAAGCAAAGTCAAAGAGTGATTAGTGTTATTCATATGTTTAAACTCTTCACTAGTATACATGCCATGGGGCCATAGCACAATATTGCCGCCCTTATCAGCTTCTTTTACAATAAACTCATTATTGTCCCATAATTTCCTTAAAGCCTTTCTTTCTTCAAGATTTAAGTTATTTTGCCTGTTTTTATCCACCCTCAGTTTATCTATATCTCTACAGACACTACCAAAAAATATCTGTATTACAGGAAATAATGATAACGAAGGTGATGCCTGTGAAGGAGATCTTCTTGTAAATCTTCTATTGTCAGGGGGGCATTCATTCTCTTGCAAGAGTTCCAGTAGGTCCCAGAATACTTGCTTCTTATAATCCGGAAATGAGTCAACTAAAGATGGCTGATGGTACAGAAGTTATCCTAGTACAAGGACCTGCCACAATAGATCACGTGATTGTATTAAAGATAGAGACAGGACCTTCCAGCCCTACTGCGCAAGCGCGGAAGTAAATGTCTCTGATATCTATGACATCACTCTGTGACTTGCGTTCTTGCAACAATTATACAGCGTCTAAGGTTTCCATGACATTGGTCGGGCTCATACGCCCTTGTGACTTCCAGTTCAGCGGTTACACGCTGTTACCTGGCGCGTCCTCCATGCGGTGAGTCTCTTCAGCTGCTGTGATTTAACTAAATTACTGTGCAAATTTAAACTAAATGGATCTATAAGCACCATCATTCTCTTCTACCCCTGATGAAGTCACGACGGTGATGACACGCGTCGGGTTATGGGAGCTGTACCATGCCCCTTTATGCTTATTCATGCATAATGGTCATTTGTATTCAGTAAGCATGTCCGTCATCATTCTATCAGCCTGCAGCCTGGGGTGCAGGCCCGGATTGGTAATATAACCAACCGGGCATTTTCCCGCTGGGCCGCTGTAATGTGGGCCGCCGGGCGGCAGCGCCCGATCATATGGCCACTTGCCAGCTGATGTGGCCACTGGCCTGGCTGTTCCTCCTGCCGCCGGCCCTCTGCGGGCACGGCGGTTATAGCTTCCAACCCTCCTGTGTGTACGAGGTGTACGGAGCCGCGTGAGTACGAGGTGTACGGAGAGGAGCCGCGCATGTACGAGGTGTACGGAGAGGAGCCGCGCATGTACGAGGTGTACGGAGAGGAGCCACGCATGTATTAGGTGTACGGACTGGAGCTGTGTGTGTACTCGGTGTACGGAGCGGAGACGCGTGTGTACGAGGTGTACGGAGCGGAGCCCTGTGTGTACGAGGTGTATGGAGAGGAGCCGCGCGTGTACGAGGTGTATGGACCGGAGCTGTGTGTGTACTCGGTGTACTGAGAGGAGCCGCATGTGTACGAGGTGTACAGAATGGAGCCGCGTGTACGAGGTGTACGGAGAGGAGCCGCGCGTGTACGAGGTGTACGGACCGGAGCTGTGTGTGTACTCGGTGTACGGACCGGAGCTGTGTGTGTACGAGGTGTACGGAGAGGAGCCGCACGTGTACGAGGTGGACAGACCGGAGCCGCGTGTGTACGAGGTGTACGGAAAGGAGCCGCACATGTACGAGGTGTACGGACCGGAGCCGCGTGTGTACGAGTTGTTCGGAGAGGAGCCGCGCGTGTACGAGGTGTACGGAGAGGAGCCGCGCGTGTATGAGGTGTACGGAGCAGAGCCACATGTGTACAAGGTGTACAAAATGGAGCCGCATGTACGAGGTGTACGGACTGGAGCTATGTGTGTACGAGGTGTGCGGAGAGGAGCCGCGCGTGCACGAGGTGTACGGACTGGAGCTGTGTGTACTTGGTGTACGGAGTGGAGCTGTGTGTGTCTGGGGTATACGGAGCAGAGCCGTGTGTGTACGGAGTGGAGCCATATGTGTACGGGATGCACGGAGCGGAGCCAAGTGTGTACGAAGCACACAAAGCCGGCTTTTCCCATGGACACAGGAGTACACGGCGGAGCCCCGAGGAGTAGAGTTGAGCGAAACGGGTCGAAAAAATTCAAAAGTCGCCGACTTTTGGCAAAGTCGGGTTTCATGAAACGAAACCCGACCCTAGGATGACGTCGGCCACGAGGTCGGCGACTTACGCGCCAAAGTCGCGTTTCAAAAGTTTGTTTTGCGCTCTTTTTCAGCCAATCAGGATCCACGGACACTGTGGGCAACGTGATGACATAGGCACGGGTCACCACCATCTTTCAGAAGGGCATGCAAGTGATTGGCTTGCTTTGGTGGGCGTCACATGGGGTATAATATGGCGTGCACGCCGACCGCCATCTTACTTCTGCCGATCTTAGTATAGGGAGAGGTTGCTGCTGATTCTGTAGGGAGAGCGTTAGGCAGGGAAGAAGACAAAAAAACTGCTTCTGCTGCTAGCGATTTGGCCTGCACAACACACAAGTCACTGTGTGTGCAGTGCAAGGGGAGGCTATATTGTGGTGTATCAGTGGTGTTGGTTGTTGGGCTGCCTTTTAAGGCTTCCTGACACGCTGGCATTGCTGTTTACCCACTGCTCCGCAAACTGCTTTTTTAAAAGCAATCCAATCTCCCTTATCCTCTCGTCACTTTGGTCACAGGCAGCTGTGCCATCGAGCGTGTCACATAGCGCTCAGATATCAGTGGGCCGCACACAATCCACAAGTGTCCACTGTCCACAAGTGTGCGCAGAGATTCAAAATCTCCATTATCCTCTCGTCACTTTGGTCACAGGCAGCTGTGCCATCGAGTGTGTCACATAGCGCTCAGATATCAGTGGGCCGCACACAATCCACAAGTGTCCACTGTCCAAAAGTGTACGCAGAGATTCAAAATCTCCATTATCCTCTCGTCGCTTTGGTCACAGGCAGCAGTGCCATCGAGCGTGTCACATAGCGCTCAGATATCAGTGGGCCGCACACAATCCACAAGTGTCCAGTGTCCAAAAGTGTACGCAGAGATTCAAAATCTCCATTATCCTCTCGTCACTTTTGTCACAGGCAGCTGTGCCATCGAGCGTGTCACATGGCGCTCAGATATCAGTGGGCCGCACACAATCCACAAGTGTCCAGTGTCCAAAAGTGTACGCAGAGATTCAAAATCTCCATTATCCTCTCATCACTTTGGTCACAGGCAGCTATGCCATCGAGCGTGTCACATAGCGCTCAGATATCAGTGGGCCGCACACAATCCACAAGTGTCCACTGTCCACAAGTGTACGCAGAGATTCAAAATCTCCATTATCCTCTTGTCACTTTGGTCACAGGCAGCTGTGCCATCGAGCGTGTCACATAGCGCTCAGATATCAGTGGGCCGCACACAATCCACAAGTGTCCACTGTCCACAAGTGTACGCAGAGATTCAAAATCTCCATTATCCTCTCGTCACTTTGGTCACAGGCAGCTGTGCCATCGAGCGTGTCACATAGCGCTCAGATATCAGTGGGCCGCACACAATCCACAAGTGTCCACTGTCCACAAGTGTACGCAGAGATTCAAAATCTCCATTATCCTCTCGTCATTTTGGTCACAGGCAGCTGTGCCATCGAGCGTGTCACATAGCGCTCAGATATCAGTGGGCCACACACAATCCACAAGTTTCCACTGTCCAAAAGTGTACGCAGAGATTCAAAATCTCCATTATCCTCTCGTCACTTTGGTCACAGGCAGCTGTGCCATCGAGCGTGTCACATAGCGCTCAGATATCAGTGGGCCGCACACAATCCACAAGTGTCCACTGTCCACAAGTGTACGCAGAGATTCAAAATCTCCATTATCCTCTCGTCACTTTGGTCACAGGCAGCTGTGCCATCGAGCGTGTCACATAGCGCTCAGATATCAGTGGGCCGCACACAATCCACAAGTGTCCACTGTCCACAAGTGTACGCAGAGATTCAAAATCTCCATTATCCTCTCGTCACTTTGGTCACAGGCAGCTGTGCCATCGAGCGTGTCACATAGCGCTCAGATATCAGTGGGCCGCACACAATCCACAAGTGTCCACTGTCCACAAGTGTACGCAGAGATTCAAAATCTCCATTATCCTCTCGTCATTTTGGTCACAGGCAGCTGTGCCATCGAGCGTGTCACATAGCGCTCAGATATCAGTGGGCCACACACAATCCACAAGTTTCCACTGTCCAAAAGTGTACGCAGAGATTCAAAATCTCCATTATCCTCTCGTCACTTTGGTCACAGGCAGCTGTGCCATCGAGCGTGTCACATAGCGCTCAGATATCAGTGGGTCGCACACAATCCACAAGTGTCCACTGTCCACAAGTGTACGCAGAGATTCAAAATCTCCATTATCCTCTCGTCACTTTGGTCACAGGCAGCTGTGCCATCGAGCGTGTCACATAGCGCTCAGATATCAGTGGGCCGCACACAATCCACAAGTGTCCACTGTCCACAAGTGTACGCAGAGATTCAAAATCTCCATTATCCTCTCGTCACTTTGGTCACAGGCAGCTGTGCCATCGAGCGTGTCACATAGCGCTCAGATATCAGTGGGCCGCACACAATCCACAAGTGTCCACTGTCCACAAGTGTACGCAGAGATTCAAAATCTCCATTATCCTCTCGTCATTTTGGTCACAGGCAGCTGTGCCATCGAGCGTGTCACATAGCGCTCAGATATCAGTGGGCCACACACAATCCACAAGTTTCCACTGTCCAAAAGTGTACGCAGAGATTCAAAATCTCCATTATCCTCTCGTCACTTTGGTCACAGGCAGCTGTGCCATCGAGCGTGTCACATAGCGCTCAGATATCAGTGGGCCGCACACAATCCACAAGTGTCCACTGTCCACAAGTGTACGCAGAGATTCAAAATCTCCATTATCCTCTCGTCACTTTGGTCACAGGCAGCTGTGCCATCGAGCGTGTCACATAGCGCTCAGATATCAGTGGGCCGCACACAATCCACAAGTGTCCAGTGTCCACAAGTGTACGCAGAGATTCAAAATCTCCATTATCCTCTCGTCACTTTGGTCGCAGGCAGCTGTGCCATCGAGCGTGTCACATAGCGCTCAGATATCAGTGGGCCGCACACAATCCACAAGTGTCCAGTGTCCAAAAGTGTACGCAGAGATTCAAAATCTCCATTATCCTCTCGTCACTTTGGTCACAGGCAGCTGTGCCATCGAGCGTGTCACATAGCGCTCAGATATCAGTGGGCCGCACACAATCCACAAGTGTCCAGTGTCCAAAAGTGTACGCAGAGATTCAAAATCTCCATTATCCTCTCGTCACTTTGGTCACAGGCAGCTGTGCCATCGAGCGTGTCACATAGCGCTCAGATATCAGTGGGCCGCACACAATCCACAAGTGTCCACTGTCCACAAGTGTACGCAGAGATTCAAAATCTCCATTATCCTCTCGTCACTTTGGTCACAGGCAGCTGTGCCATCGAGCGTGTCACATAGCGCTCAGATATCAGTGGGCCGCACACAATCCACAAGTGTCCAGTGTCCACAAGTGTACGCAGAGATTCAAAATCTCCATTATCCTCTCGTCACTTTGGTCACAGGCAGCTGTGCCATCGAGCGTGTCACATAGCGCTCAGATAACAGTGGGCCGCACACAATCCACAAGTGTCCACTGTCCACAAGTGTACGCAGAGATTCAAAATCTCCATTATCCTCTTGTCACTTTGGTCACAGGCAGCTGTGCCATCGAGCGTGTCACATAGCGCTCAGATATCAGTGGGCCGCACACAATCCACAAGTGTCCAGTGTCCAAAAGTGTACGCAGAGATTCAAAATCTCCATTATCCTCTCGTCACTTTGGTCACAGGCAGCTGTGCCATCGAGCGTGTCACATAGCGCTCAGATATCAGTGTGCCGCACACAATCCACAAGTGTCCAGTGTCCAAAAGTGTACGCAGAGATTCAAAATCTCCATTATCCTCTCGTCACTTTGGTCACAGGCAGCTGTGCCATCGAGCGTGTCACATAGCGCTCAGATATCAGTGTGCCGCACACAATCCACAAGTGTCCAGTGTCCAAAAGTGTACGCAGAGATTCAAAATCTCCATTATCCTCTCATCACTTTGGTCACAGGCAGCTATGCCATCGAGCGTGTCACATAGCGCTCAGATATCAGTGGGCCGCACACAATCCACAAGTGTCCACTGTCCACAAGTGTACGCAGAGATTCAAAATCTCCATTATCCTCTTGTCACTTTGGTCACAGGCAGCTGTGCCATCGAGCGTGTCACATAGCGCTCAGATATCAGTGGGCCGCACACAATCCACAAGTGTCCACTGTCCACAAGTGTACGCAGAGATTCAAAATCTCCATTATCCTCTCGTCACTTTGGTCACAGGCAGCTGTGCCATCGAGCGTGTCACATAGCGCTCAGATATCAGTGGGCCGCACACAATCCACAAGTGTCCACTGTCCACAAGTGTACGCAGAGATTCAAAATCTCCATTATCCTCTCGTCATTTTGGTCACAGGCAGCTGTGCCATCGAGCGTGTCACATAGCGCTCAGATATCAGTGGGCCACACACAATCCACAAGTTTCCACTGTCCAAAAGTGTACGCAGAGATTCAAAATCTCCATTATCCTCTCGTCACTTTGGTCACAGGCAGCTGTGCCATCGAGCGTGTCACATAGCGCTCAGATATCAGTGGGCCGCACACAATCCACAAGTGTCCAGTGTCCAAAAGTGTACGCAGAGATTCAAAATCTCCATTATCCTCTCGTCACTTTGGTCACAGGCAGCTGTGCCATCGAGCGTGTCACATAGCGCTCAGATATCAGTGGGCCGCACACAATCCACAAGTGTCCACTGTCCACAAGTGTACGCAGAGATTCAAAATCTCCATTATCCTCTCGTCACTTTGGTCACAGGCAGCTGTGCCATCGAGCGTGTCACATAGCGCTCAGATATCAGTGGGCCGCACACAATCCACAAGTGTCCAGTGTCCACAAGTGTACGCAGAGATTCAAAATCTCCATTATCCTCTCGTCACTTTGGTCACAGGCAGCTGTGCCATCGAGCGTGTCACATAGCGCTCAGATATCAGTGGGCCGCACACAATCCACAAGTGTCCAGTGTCCACAAGTGTACGCAGAGATTCAAAATCTCCATTATCCTCTCGTCACTTTGGTCGCAGGCAGCTGTGCCATCGAGCGTGTCACATAGCGCTCAGATATCAGTGGGCCGCACACAATCCACAAGTGTCCAGTGTCCAAAAGTGTACGCAGAGATTCAAAATCTCCATTATCCTCTCGTCACTTTGGTCACAGGCAGCTGTGCCATCGAGCGTGTCACATAGCGCTCAGATATCAGTGGGCCGCACACAATCCACAAGTGTCCAGTGTCCAAAAGTGTACGCAGAGATTCAAAATCTCCATTATCCTCTCGTCACTTTGGTCACAGGCAGCTGTGCCATCGAGCGTGTCACATAGCGCTCAGATATCAGTGGGCCGCACACAATCCACAAGTGTCCACTGTCCACAAGTGTACGCAGAGATTCAAAATCTCCATTATCCTCTCGTCACTTTGGTCACAGGCAGCTGTGCCATCGAGCGTGTCACATAGCGCTCAGATATCAGTGGGCCGCACACAATCCACAAGTGTCCACTGTCCACAAGTGTACGCAGAGATTCAAAATCTCCATTATCCTCTCGTCACTTTGGTCACAGGCAGCTGTGCCATCGAGCGTGTCACATAGCGCTCAGATAACAGTGGGCCGCACACAATCCACAAGTGTCCACTGTCCACAAGTGTACGCAGAGATTCAAAATCTCCATTATCCTCTTGTCACTTTGGTCACAGGCAGCTGTGCCATCGAGCGTGTCACATAGCGCTCAGATATCAGTGGGCCGCACACAATCCACAAGTGTCCAGTGTCCAAAAGTGTACGCAGAGATTCAAAATCTCCATTATCCTCTCGTCACTTTGGTCACAGGCAGCTGTGCCATCGAGCGTGTCACATAGCGCTCAGATATCAGTGTGCCGCACACAATCCACAAGTGTCCAGTGTCCAAAAGTGTACGCAGAGATTCAAAATCTCCATTATCCTCTCGTCACTTTGGTCACAGGCAGCTGTGCCATCGAGCGTGTCACATAGCGCTCAGATATCAGTGTGCCGCACACAATCCACAAGTGTCCAGTGTCCAAAAGTGTACGCAGAGATTCAAAATCTCCATTATCCTCTCGTCACTTTGGTCACAGGCAGCTGTGCCATCGAGCGTGTCACATAGCGCTCAGATATCAGTGGGCCGCACACAATCCACAAGTGTCCAGTGTCCAAAAGTGTACGCAGAGATTCAAAATCTCCATTATACTCTCGTCACTTTGGTCACAGGCAGCTGTGCCATCGAGCGTGTCACATAGCGCTCAGATATCAGTGGGCCGCACACAATCCACAAGTGTCCAGTGTCCAAAAGTGTACGCAGAGATTCAAAATCTCCATTATCCTCTCGTCACTTTGGTCACAGGCAGCTGTGCCATCGAGCGTGTCACATAGCGCTCAGATATCAGTGGGCCGCACACAATCCACAAGTGTCCACTGTCCACAAGTGTACGCAGAGATTCAAAATCTCCATTATCCTCTCGTCACTTTGGTCACAGGCAGCTGTGCCATCGAGCGTGTCACATAGCGCTCAGATATCAGTGGGCCGCACACAATCCACAAGTGTCCACTGTCCACAAGTGTGTGCAGAAATTCTAAAACTCCCCTGTCCTATAGACACCTTGTACCTTGTTTTACATTACTATATAGTTTGTTGGATTTTGTCTACATTTCTACCAAAAATGAGGAAGGCTGGTGGAAGAGGCCGTGGAATTGGGCGGGGGTTGGCAGCTGGTAATGATGGTGTTGGTGGTGGATCTGATGGTAGTGGCAAGAGCAAAATAGGACCGAATGCAGGAGGTGCTGACCCTGCGTCATCGTCTGGCTACATAAGGACTCGAACGCTTAGTTTTCTAGGAGTTGGCAAACCGCTTTTAAAGGCAGAGCATCAGGAAAAAGTTTTGTCTTACATTGCTGACTCAGCCTCCAGCTCTATCGCCTCCTCTTCTTCAGTTGTAAAAAGTAAAAGCACTGAGTCGTCATTGGAGGCTCATGTTCATGAACCACACCTTTCCTTGTGTCCTTCACCCCAACCAAGATTGAAGGATGACGCAGGCCATACTACTGATTACTCCATGGAGCTGTTTTCACATACCATGCCTGGATTATCAAGTCAAATGGTGAATTACCCAGGCCAAGATGAATCTGACATG
This sequence comes from Dendrobates tinctorius, assembly GCF_039654945.1. Lineage (NCBI taxonomy): Eukaryota > Metazoa > Chordata > Amphibia > Anura > Dendrobatidae > Dendrobates > Dendrobates tinctorius. The sequence goes on from NW_027361832.1 coordinate 32,941,994, forward strand.
GAGTGCACTGATGCACAGCCGCTGATGGATGATTCTGCTGGTACATTCACTCAGAGCACTACATTGTCCTCGCAGTGTACAGAGCCAGATTTTGACCCTGATGAGACTCAGGTGCCCCTTCCCGCACACTATACCACCATACACGGTGACACAGAGAAAGGTGCACATGACATAGAAGAGGAGGTGATGGATGACCCAGTTGTTGACCCAGATTGGCATCCATTGGGGGAAGAGGGTGCTGCTTCCAATAGCTCAGATGAGGAGCATCCACAGCAGACATCGACATCGCAACAGCTGTTATCTGGCAGGCCCGGAGCACTCCAAAGACAGGTTCCAAACATCAAAAGAGTTGCTGGACAGCTTGTCCAGAGGGTCAAAAGATCACAGCGTGCTAGGCCGCAAAATGTCTGCCAAAGTAGGAAGAGTGCAGTGTGGCACTTTTTTGAACAAAATCCTCATGATCAGGCCAAGGTTATCTGTAAGAAGTGCGCAAAGACCTTTAGCCGAGGGAAAAATCTGAAAAATTTGAATACCAGTTGCATGCTTAGACATTTAACCAGCATGCACTTGCAAGCGTGGACACAACACCAAACCTCAAGTGTCACATGTGCAACTGATCACAACGAAGGTAGTCAGCAACGCTACATTGTTTCCCCCACTGTAAGCCCACCGGTTAGCACAGCAGCAAATGTTGAGGTGTCGTTGCAAGGCCACAGCAGTCAGGGAATCCCACTGTTATATCAACGAAAGACTGATTCTAGGCCATCAGAAAGAACACCAACTCCATCACCATCATCAACCCTCTCTCAGTCCGCCCTGTCCACCGCTACTTCCACCATATGCAGCTCTCAAGTCCAGCTCACCCTCCCAGACACTATGAGTAGGTCAAGAAAGTACTCAGCCTCTCATCCGCGTACACTGGGTTTGAACGCCCACATTGCCAAACTAATCTCGTTTGAGATGATGCCCTTTCGGTTGGTGGAAAGCACAGCTTTCCGCGAACTCATGGCCTATGCAGTACCACGCTATGACCTACCCAGTCGCCACTTCTTCTCTCGCAAAGCCATCCCAGCCCTCCACCATCATGTGAAAGACCGCATTGTCCATGCACTCAAGCAGTCAGTGAGCGGAAAGGTGCACCTCACAACTGATGCATGGTCCAGTCGGCATGGCCAGGGCCGTTACGTGTCCATCACTGCGCACTGGGTTAATGTGGTGGATGCAGGGTCCACAGGGGACAGCGGTGGTGGGACAGTGCTGCCTAGCCCACGGTATAGGAAACAGTTGGCTGTAGGCGTTCGACCCTCCTCCTCCTCCTCCTCCTCCAGAAGCGACAGCTCGTCCACAGAGCGCAGTCGTACGAGCACTCCATCTACAGCTGCCACTGTTGCACATGATGTGTCCCCCTATCGAGCAGCTAGTGGAAAGCGTCAGCAGGCTGTGTTGCAGATGATGTGTTTGGGCGACAGACACACCGCTGAGGTGCTGGCCGAGTACTTGAAGCGACAAACTGAATCATGGCTGGGCAGTGTACATCTTGAGGCAGGGAAGGTAGTTAGTGATAACGGCCGTAATTTTGTGGCAGCCATAGCCCTTTCAAAACTCAGCCACATACCTTGCTTGGCTCACACCTTGAACCTGGTGGTGCAGTGCTTCCTCAAAAATTATCCGGAGTTAACAGCCCTGCTCCAGAAGGTGCGAAGACTGTGCGCGCACATCCGCCGGTCGCCTGTACACTCCGTTCGTATGCAGAAGCTGCAGCGATTGCTCCACCTTCCCAACCACCGCCTCATTATCGACATTGCAACAAGGTGGAACTCCACCCTGCACATGGTGGAGCGGCTGTGCAAGCAGAGGCAGGCCATAATGCATTTGTGGGAGGATACACGGCCAGGCACTTTGAGAGCAGACATGGAGTTGACAGGCGTGCAGTGGTCGAAGCTGAAAGACCTTTGTAAAGTCCTTCAGTGTTTTGAGGAATGCACACGGCTGGTAAGCGCAGACGACGCCATCCTAAGCATGAGCATCCCACTTATGCGTCTGCTCATGCAAACTTTGACGCACCTTAAGGAGCAGGCGTCTGCAGCCAATGTTGATGAGGAGGAAGAGGAGGAGGGAATCCTTGATGACATTCAGCCATTGTCTGCTCAGGGACCTCTCCTGGACGAGGTGGAGGAAGAAGAGGAGGAGGAGGATGATGGGGATGATTACTTAGGGGAGGAGGATGCATCTCGTGGGGCAAGTGAAAATGTTGGCGTGGCAAGGTCTGGTACAGGGTTTGTGCGTGACTGGAGGGATGTGGATTTGCCAGAAAGTGCTCCTCCACCCAGCACTCGCAGTGCATCATTGACACCGGGAACATTGGCCCACATGTCAGATTATGCCTTGCGGATCCTAAAAAGGGACCCCCGCATTGCCAAAATGATGAACGATGACGACTACTGGTTGGCCAGCATCCTGGATCCACGCTATAAAGGCAAATTACAAAACATCATGCCACAGGAGAACCTTGACCTAATATTGGCTAATAAACAAGCAACTCTGGTAAATCGGTTGCTTGAGGCATTCCCAGCACACAGCAGCGGTGATGGTTCTCACACGAGCCGTACGGGCCGGGGGCAGCTTGGCAGAGGTGTTCGTGGTGCACACAGCAGAAGTGGCGTTGGAGACAGGGGTTTCATGACAATGTTGTGGACTGATTTTTCAAATACCGCTCACACAACTGGTAATACTGCATCGATGGAAAGTGACAGGAGACAGCAGTTGTCAACTATGGTTACAAACTACTTTTCCTCCCATATCGATGTTCTCCCACACAGGTCATTCCCCTTTGACTATTGGGCCGCTAAACTGGACACCTGGCCTGAATTGGCCCAATATGCCTTACAGGAGCTCGCTTGCCCAGCTGCAAGTGTGCTATCGGAAAGAGTCTTCAGTGCAGCTGGATCAATCCTGACAGAAAAAAGGACCCGTCTGTCAACCCAAAATGTGGATGATCTAACCTTCATTAAAATGAACCACGCATGGGTTTCCAAGGATTTTGTCCCACCTTCCCCTGATGACACATAGGGTGACAGAAAAATGGCTTGCTTTGGTCCACCTCTTCCTGGTACTTCACCTATTTCGCCTTTTGCATCAGTTGAATGTCCAACATCAACATATGCCACTTTCTAAAACTCCCTAACTGTGCTGCCTCCCCCCCCATGGCCGGGGTCACCACCTAGCGCACGACACCGTGCGAGTGCCGTTGCCCTGGACAGGTGGGTAGGCCAACTCTTGGGCGCGGGCACTGGCACAGGGTCCCTCATAGTGCAATCAAGTGTCTCTGACGGTGGTGGTGCACACCCGCCGTCAGACACACACCGCTGTACTATGAGGGGCCCAGTGCCAGTACCGACGCCCAGGAGTGGGCCCCCCTTGCTTGGGCAGGGCCCCAGCATTTGCAATCTTTACCTCTCCCTGCTCCTCCGCTGTGTAATCTGGGCCGTCAAATCCATACTGTGCCTGACACTGTCTGAGCCTGCCTCCTGATGTATAGACATATATTTTGAATGTGTACGCTATCCATACATGTTATCCGGGGATACGGTACCCTTTCTAACCTTTGTGCAATGACGTGCAATCCATACTGGGCCTAACACCGTCTGAGCCTGCCTCATGCTGTATAGACATATATTTTGAATGTGTACGCTATCCATACATGTTATCCGGGGATACGGTACCCCTTCTAACCTTTGTGCAATGACGTGCAATCCATACTGGGCCTAACACCGTCTGCGCCTGCCTCATGCTGTATAGACATATATTTTGAATGTGTACGCTATCCATACATGTTATCCGGGGATACGGTACCCCTTCTAACCTTTATGCAATGACGTGCAATCCATAGTGGGCCTAACACCGTCTGAGCCTGCCTCATGCTGTATAGACATATATTTTGAATGTGTACGCTATCCATACATGTTATCCGGGGATACGATACCCCTTCTAACCTTTGTGCAATGACGTGCAATCCATACTGGGCCTAACACCGTCTGAGCCTGCCTCATGCTGTATAGACATATATTTTGAATGTGTACGCTATCCATACATGTTATCCGGGGATACGGTACCCCTTCTAACCTTTGTGCAATGACGTGCAATCCATACTGGGCCTAACACCGTCTGAGCCTGCCTCATGCTGTATAGACATATATTTTGAATGTGTACGCTATCCATACATGTTATCCGGGGATACGGTACCCCTTCTAACCTTTGTGCAATGACGTGCAATCCATACTGGGCCTAACACCGTCTGAGCCTGCCTCATGCTGTATAGACATATATTTTGAATGTGTACGCTATCCATACATGTTATCCGGGGATACGGTACCCCTTCTAACCTTTGTGCAATGACGTGCAATCCATACTGGGCCTAACACCGTCTGAGCCTGCCTCATGCTGTATAGACATATATTTTGAATGTGTACGCTATCCATACATGTTATCCAGGGATACGGTACCTTTTCTAACCTTTGTGCAATCACGTGCAATCCATACTGGGCGTGAGAACGGCTGGCGAGCTGTTAAGCAAGCTACAGCACCTGTCCAGACAAGTACAGGGATTCCCTAGCGAGGAGACTTATTTGATTGTTTTCTATGTTGGGACAGCAATTTTTGGGGAGCACTATACTCTGGAGAATGATAGATGGGGCCCACCATACACTGGAACATTCCAAAGGTGGACATCAGACACTGGAGCAGCATTTACAGGGCCCATTATACACTAGAGCAGTAGAAATGGGGCCCATTATGTTTGGAGCATTATTTGGGCCCATAAGACAGTGGAGCTTCATCCATGGGGACCAACATATACTGTAGCATTATGTGGAGCTCATCATATACTGTTTCAAACATTATATGGGACCAATGATTTTGTATGGAGAAATAGATGGGCCTCGTCATGAGATGTAAAAAGTGAGGTATTTTTCATTGTACTATGCCGCTATTTCTCTGCCGTATCGGAGCATGATGAGTTGTGGTATGTGTTAAAGGGGCGCTCTTTCGCCCAGGGCACATGAAAACCTGCAGCCAGCCCTCCCCCCCACAAATTTAGCCAAATAACCCCCATTTTTCAGTGCGTAACTTGTATTATGAAGTTAATTAAGGTTGACAAGCTTAAGTAAGAAGAATTGATGCTTTTGGCATTCAAATGGGCACTGTAGGTGTGTTTCCTGTCCTCCTCTCACTGCCGACTTTTATTCCCCATTGACTTACATTGGGTTTCGTGTTTCGGGACGACCCCGACTTTTCCCTATAATCGGACGATCTTGCTCGACCCGACTTTTGGAAAAGTCCGGTTTCACGAAACGAAACGCGACCCTAAAAAAGCAAAAGTCGCTCAACTCTACCGAGGAGCATTTTAAAACACACACATGACGTTCCACCTGAAGTGATGTGCTGGAAGCTGACCGGAAATTAGATAATTTCTTGAGGAGATGGTGACGGAACTAGGAATGCTTCAGATCCATCACTGTGTCCTCCTCCGACAGCGCAGCCAGCGGGATAGCCTTGGAATCGGGGATGCCGGCCATGTGAGCGGATCATGATATGTCCTGCCGTGGGAGGCTCAGGTGGGCACTACAATGGGAGCCAGACTGCTATAGTGTCTTTATAGAATCCTTCATTATTTCTTTCTCTCTTTTTCTTTCTTTGTCTGTTCTTTCTTTCTCTCTCTAATCTTTCTTTTTTCTTTCTCTCTCTCTGTTCTTTCTTTCCCTCTTTCTTTCTTTTTCTTTTCTCTCTTTCCCTCTGTTCTTTCTTTCTTTTCTTTACTTCTTTCTTTCTCTCTCTGTTCTTTCTTTCTCTCTCTCTCTAATCTTTCTTTTTTCTTTCTCTCTCTCTGTTCTTTCTTTCCCCTCTTTCTTTCTCTCTCTGTTCTTTCTTCTTTCTCTCTGTTCTTTCTTTCTCTCTCACTCTCCTTTCTTTCTCTCTTTTTTCTTTTTTCTCTCTCTCTCTGTTTTCTCTCTTAGTGCCATTCAGTGTGCCCATAATGCCAGCCACTGTGCCCTCAGTAACAGACAGTGTGATCAGCAGTGCTAAATGGGTGCGATTAGGCATGGACATGGGTGTGACTAGTTGCAAAATGGGTGTGGCCGGGTGTGGCCTAAAATTTGCAGCGGCGCGCCGCAGTCTTTGTCCCTCTTTCCCTTCTTCAAAAGTTAGGAGGTATGATAGGGGCAGCTATGACCAGGGGGTCTGGTTGCCCAATGGATTGCAGTTCTGCCAGGAATTCTGTCACCGTGCGTACAAAATGGGACAGAGCTTTGGGAGGAGTACTGTACCTAAAAGCAATAAATAGGACTGACCTGAAATACTGGGCACAGCTCTGACTACAAGTGATATAGTCACCTCTCACTTCTTGTAACCTACAAGTGTACAAAAATATTATATAGTCATCATGTGACTAGTGGGCCTGTTTAACTTCAAATGCCAGGGCTGAATTTTAGTCCCAGTCCGGCCCTGCTGGGGTGGTAAAGTATATGGGAAGGGAGGTTTTTTCCTGATTATTCTGTAACCCTTTCACACCTCCTGAGCTCAGGAATTTACTCAATATACTGGACATTGGATAATGCAGTAGCCTCCTCCTTATTATATTGGACTAGTATTTGGTGTCACAAAACTTTACCCTTAAGTGTCTGGTTGTGACTCTTCTCATGTGTATACTTTCCACATTTCTCCTTGTATAATCATCTGTTGCAAGATATTTCTATATACCATATGGTTATCTAATATATAAAGCTCAAAGTGTGTATGTATGAATGTATGTATGTGTGTGTGTGTGTATGTCCGGAATAGGCATCCGCACCGTCGCAGCTACAGCCACAAAATTTGGCACAGTCACACATCTGGAACCCCGAGAGCATCCTAAGCTATGTTGTGAGGTGAAATTTTAACCCCGCGCGTTCCAATTCACCAAACAAATTTGCTCCTGTCTACATACTGGGGAAAAAGTGCGCGCGCGTCAAGCCCCGCCCCTCACTATGATGTCACAATGGTTGCCATGGCGATGCTGATGTCATCATAGGTTGCAAGCCCCGCCGCTCATTATGATGTCATAATGGCTGACTGTGGGATGGAGGATGTGTGATGGGTATATGGGCACTGGACTATGGGATGGAGGATATGTATGACGGGCATATGGGCACGGAACTATGGGATGGCGGATATGTATGATGGGTATATGGGCACTGGACTATGGGATGGAGGATATGTATGATGGGTATATGGGCACGGGACTATGGGATGGGGGATATGTATGATGGGTATATGGGCACTGGACTATGGGATGGAGGATATGTATGATGGGAATATGGGCAGGGACTATGGGATGGAGGATATGTATGATGGGTATATGGGCATGGGACTATGGGATGGAGAATATGTATGATGGGTATATGGGCATGGGACTATGGGATGGAGAATGTGTGATAGGTATATGGGCACTCGACTATGGGATGGCAAATATGTATGATGGGTATATGGGCACGGGCCTATGGGATCGTGGATATGTATGATGGGTATATGGGCACGGGACTATGGGATGGAGGATATGTATGATGGGTATATGGGCATTGGACTATGAGAGGAAGGATGTGTAATGGGTATATGGGCATGGGACTATGGGATGGAGAATATGTATGATGGGTATATGGGCATGGGACTATGGGATGGAGAATATGTATGATGGGTATATGGGCATGGGACTATGGGATGGAGAATGTGTGATGGGTATATGGGCACTCGACTATGGGATGGAGGATATGTATGATGGGTATATGGGCACGGGCCTATGGGATCGTGGATATGTATGATGGGTATATGGGCACGGGACTATGGGATGGAGGATATGTATGATGGGTATATGGGCATTGGACTATGAGATGAAGAATGTGTGATGGGTAAATATGGGATGGAGAATATGTATGATGGGTATATGGGCATGGGACTATGGGATGGAGGATGTGTGATGGGTATATGGACACTCGACTATGGGATGGAGGATATTTAAGATGGGTATATGGGCACGGGACTATGGGATGGCGGATATGTATGATGGGTATATGGGCACGGGACAATGGGATGGAGGATATGTATGATGGGTATATGGGCATGGGACTATGGGATGGCAGATATGTATGATGGGTATATGGGCACTGGACAATGGGATGAAGGATATGTATGATGGGTATATGGGCACGGGACTATGGGATGGCGGATATGTATGATGGGTATATGGGCACGGGACTATGGGATGGAGGATATTTATGATGGTTATATAGGCATGGGACTATGAGATGAAGGATGTGTGATGGGTATATGGGCACTCGACTATGGGATGGCGAATATGTATGATGGGTATATGGGCATGGGATGGAGGATGTGTGATGGGTATATGGGCATGGGACTATGGGATGGAGGATGTGTGATGGGTATATGGGCACTCAACTATGGGATGGAGGATATGTATGATGGGTATATGGGCATGGACCTATGGGATCTATGGTGATCCCTGCTTTTGGTGTATGTCTTCTTAGCTCTTAACCCACTTACACATATTTTCCCCTATCCCCATTGTTCTCATTTTATGTATCAACCTTTTGTGTGGCACCATACCAAAAGCTTTTGAAAAGTCCATGTACACCACATCCCCTGCATTCCCTTGGTCCAGTCCAGAACTTTCCTCTTCATAAAAGCTAATCAGATTAGTCTGACCGGAACGGTCCCTTGTAAACCCATAAAGATATTGGGTCATGAGGTTATTCTTCTTCAGATACTCCATTATAGTATCTCTTAGAAAACCCTCCAGGATTTTACCTACAGTTGAGGTTAAACAAGTTTTTGTCCCCTTTTTGAATATTGGCACCACATTTGCCATACGCCAGTCCTGTGGTGCAGACTGTGTTATTATGGAATCTTTAAAGATTAAAAATTATGGTCTATCTATGAATGTACTTAATTCCTGCAGGACTCGGGGGTGTATCACATCCGGTCCCGGGGATTTGTCAATTTTAGTGATTTTTAGACGCCGCCGTACTACCTTCTGGGTTAAGCAGGTGACATTTAATGGAGAATTTTTATCGCTGATCATGTTATCCGTCATGGAATTTTCTTGTGTAAATACTGTTGAAAAAAAGTAATTTAGCATATTGGCTTTTTCCTCATTCTCATCCACTATTTCACCCAGACTATTTTAAAGGGGGCCAACACTATCATTTTTAAGTTTCTTACTACTTATGTAGTTAAAGAATATTTGGGGATTATTTTTACTTTATCTGGCAATGAGTCTCTCTGTCTCAATCTTTGCTATCTTGATTTGCTTTTTACAGAATTGATTTAATCTTCTGTATTTATTTAATGCCTCATACCTACTTGCTTTAATTCTCTAAATGCTTTATTTTTGTCACTTATTGCGCCCCTTAGGCTGGTTTCACATTTGCGTTTTTTTTCGCGGAAATTTAGCGCTAAATAGCGCATGCGTTTTTTTTCCTATACTTTGCATGGGATGCGCTTATGTGCGCATACACATGCGTTTGTACGCGTTTTACCGCGCATGCGTTTTTTTGCGGTATGCGCTCGGGCGCACAAAATGCAACTTGTTGCATTTTTTGTGCGTCCGATTTGCCTCAAAAAAACGCATGCGCGCGCAATGCGTTTTTTTACAGCAAGACACCCATTATAAGTCTATGGTGAGCATATGTGCGCATTGGCATGCTTATGTATGCGTTTTTTTGCACATGCGGTTTTTTTTTTACCATTAGTTTAGACAATGGAATTTAGGGGTTTGGGTAAAGTTAGGGTTAGTTAAGGGGGTTTAGGGTTAGGGTTAGGGTCAGGGTTAGGGTCAGGGTTAGGGTTAAGTATGGTTTGGTTAAGGGTTAGGGTCAGGGTTAGGGTTAGGGTTAGGGTCAGGGTTAGGGTTAGGGTTAAGTATGGTTTGGTTAAGGGTTAGGGTCAGGGTTAGGGTTAGGGTTAGGGTTAGGGTCAGGGTTAGGGTTAGGGTTAAGGTTAAGTATGGTTTGGTTAAGGGTTAGGGTCAGGGTTAGGGTTAGGGTCAGGGTCAGGGTTAGGGTCAGGGTTAGGGTTAAGTATGGTTTGGTTAAGGGTTAGGGTCAGGGTTAGGGTTAGGGTTAGGGTTAGGGTCAGGGTTAGGGTTAGGGTTAAGGTTAAGTATGGTTTGGTTAAGGGTTAGGGTCACGGTTAGGGTTAAGTATGGTTTGATTAAGGGTTAGGGTTAGGGTTAGGGTCAGGGTTAGGGTTAGGGTTAGGGTCAGGGTTAGGGTCAGGGTTAGGGTTAAGTATGGTTTGGTTAAGGGTTAGGGTCAGGGTTAGGGTCAGGGTTAGGGTTAAGTATGGTTTGGTTAAGGGTTAGGGTCAGGGTTAGGGTTAGGGTTAGGGTTAGGGTCAGGGTTAGGGTTCGGGTTAAGGTTAAGTATGGTTTGGTTAAGGGTTAGGGTCAGGGTTAGGGTTAAGTATGGTTTGGTTAAGGGTTAGGGTTAGGGTTAGGGTCAGGGTTAGGGTTAGGGTTAGGGTCAGGGTTAGGGTTAGGGTTAGGGTCAGGGTTAGGGTCGGGGTTAGGGTTAAGTATGGTTTGGTTAAGGGTTAGGGTCAGGGTTAGGGTTAGGGTTAGGGTTAGGGTCAGGGTTAGGGTTAGGGTTAAGGTTAGTTAGGGTTTGGGTTAGGGTTAAGTATGGTTTGGTTAAGGGTTAGGGTCAGGGTTAGGGTTAAGTATGGTTTGGTTAAGGGTTAGGGTTAGGGTCAGGGTTAGGGTTAGGGTTAGGGTTAGGGTCAGGGTTAGTAAAGTCATGGTTTGGGTTAGTGTGAGGGGCCACCTAATGTTGGAAAAAAACGCAAACGCGGTAAAAACGCACTAAAAACGCATACAAACGCATAAAAACGCTGCTTTTTTTTCATGCATGCTCATAAAAATGCTTGAAAAAAACGCAGCAGTTGTATGCTTTTGTATGCGTTTTTCAATGCGTTTTTTTGCGGGAAAAACGCGCTGCAAAAAAAAGCAAGTGTGAAACAGGCCTTACAGCTCTATTTAACCATAGTGGTTTCCTCCTATTTCTAGCATGTTTATTCCCATACGGTATATATTGTGCACAGGTCCTATTCAGGATGCTAATAAACGTCTCCCATTTTCTTTGTGTATTTTTATGTCTCAGAATATCGTCCCAGTTAATTGCACCAAGATCATCTCTCATCCATTGGAAATTTGCTTTCCTGAAATTTAGTGTCCTTGTAACCCCTCTACTGCACATCTTATTAAAGGATACATGAAAACTTATTATTTTGTGATCACTATTACCCAAGTGACCCTCAACCCTTACATTTGATATGCAGACTGGCCTGTTGGTTAATGATAGGTCTAGCAGTGCCCCCCTCTTGTTGGGTCCTGAACCAGTTGTGAAGGGCTGCAATATTGTTGCAATACAGCAGAGAGAGAAGCAAAAAATGTGTTTGCGAGAAGACAAATTTAATTTCTCCTGCTGTGTGTTGCTAACTTGTCTCATACCAGGAACACCTCCTTCATGTAAAATAAGCTCAGAGGCAGCATTACTCCAGGCACCATCTGCCCTGGAGCCTGGAAGAGGTCACTTATATGAAGTGATAAAATATGACAAACACAAAGACTGTTTTCAGCATTCTATAGCCCGTATGGCCATATTAATAGTTTAGATAGGTCAAATGTGGCGACAGATTCCCTTTAACACAAATAAAATAGAAATAGACAAAACGTTAAGGAAGGTGAAGTTCTTTCAATGTGGGTAACAGGTAGAAAGTCAAGGCAAGTGGCAGCCCAGAAGTCATAGTCATTATCAGGTCCTTACAAAAACAGAAAAAAAGATCTATAACTTTACATGTAACAATAACTTTATACTTTATTGTTCAGGCAATATGCTGTGGGGTAAGGGCTTATAAGAGATCTAGGTTTACAGGATGTTGACAAGACAAATGCTTAAAGTTAGATATGTGCTAAGGGATGTGCCAGAGATCACAGCAGGTGCAGACAGCACAGAAGGTCATGCTCCAAATGTGGAAGATGTTAGGTTCACCTACTGAAGTGCATTGACGAAGCCGCAGGCCAGGTGGATTCATTAACCCTGGGCATCGGCACAGAATGCTGGAAGGCATGAAAATCAGTAAGCACCCAGACAACCTCTGCATCTGGAGTTGGGCAGCCAGATATGCGGGATTGACTAGGACGTAGTTGTAAAGGATATAATGAAAGATCTCATTCACAAAGTGCTGGAACACAGCTGATTTATTGAATAATCTGACAGAGATAACTAGATATCCATAGTGACTGTCACTAGAGATGATCAAACGTGTTTGGAAAACATTCGCCAATTTCAAATTCTGCCCGAACGTAGCACATTCGAATTCGTGTTCGCTTTCACAAGCTTATATTCAAATTTGGCAAAAGTCGGTCACAGTTTGGTAAATCATTCTGTTTCCACTAATGCTTTTTTATTACTTTGGCTAGGATAGTAGTGCTATATGATGAGCGGGGTGTATGGGATGTTTGATGAGGGGAGGGAATGTGGAGAGGTTAAAGTAACATCTGAAGATATTACAGGAGCTACGCGCTCTTATTTTTTACTTATTTTTTTCACTTACCATATATACTCGAGTATAAGCTGACCCGAGTATAAGCCGAGGCACTTAGTTTTGCCATGGAAAACTGGGTAAGCTTATTGACTAAAGTATAAGCCTTCTCCTTCTGCTGTATGCATGGCTCCCCCATCTTCCCCTGATGTATGCACGGCTTCTCCATCCTCCCCCTATTGTATCCACGGCTCCCTCCTCGCCCACATCAAACTCACCCCCTCCTGACGCGGTCTTTGCACTTCCCTGCTTCTCCAATGGTCTCCGGTGCCCTCTGCTTCTTCCTGTGTTCAGCGGTCACATGGAACTGTTCATTAAAGTAATGAATATACGCTCCATGCCTATGAGAGTGAAGTCGCATGCATATTCACTACTTTAATGAGTGGTACCATGTGACCGCTGAACACAGGAAGAAGCTGCTGGTGTCGGGGACCATTGGAGAAGCAGGGAAGTGCAGAGACCGCACCAGGAGGGGTATGATGTGAAAGCTGCCGACTCCTGACGCCCCCCCTCCCCCCACCGACCCCCTGGCACAATGACTCGTGTATAAGCCAAGAGGGGCACTTTCAGCCTAAAAAATAGGCTGAAAATCTCTGCTTATACTCGAGTATATACAGTAACTTTTTGTGTGTTTATTCTGGCAACCAATCAGGGCACAGAAACCATACACAAAGTCATGACACAAGATCTTCTGTAATTGGTTACTGAAGTCGCATATCTCTGGCCATATAAATAGTTGGCATCTTGTTTTGCTGGCACCATTTGCTCAGTGACACAGTGTGGAGAGGTTGGTCCTGTGCTATTGCTGGTGATGTGGAAAGTGAACTTGTCCTGTGTGAAATTGATCTTCCACCATCGAAGTAGATTGTACCAAAACTGTATGGCAGTCTCCAGAAGCTGCATTTGCTACTCCAAATTTTTTGTGCTAAAATTGTGTTTCAGCAGCAAATTAGAAGGCCAGATTTCCACCTAAAAATTGTTAGGCCTAATATAGTTTTGCAGCCATGACTGTTTGTGTGCCATTATAACAGGTTCTGCTGTGGGTCAGTTAATCAGTCAACTACCTGTGATACTATTCTTACAATTTTCCTATCAACAGCAGTCTATTAAACTGTTGTTTGTGCCATCTGAGTGTGGTTGGAATAAAAAAAAATGGAGGTGTTGCATGAGGTATAAGGTCTCCCAGCTAAAAAGGCTTACACCACTCCCTTAACCACCAGGTCCTCATTGAAGCTTCAATTCCAAGCTGTAAATCCTGTCCCAGGCCCTGATACCTCATGTATGGCCCATGGCTGACTGCTGCTGTGCCATTTGCAAATTTCTACTGTGTGTCAGTTGGTGCCTCTTTTCATGGTGTATGCCCCTAATTTTAGCTGTTTGGGAAGCTTTTTGTCATCCCTTAGGGTGTTGTATATGCATTTGGTTTTGCCTTCCATTGAATCTAATGGGGTTCGGATACGTTTGTCAAACCGTTCAGCAAATCCGAACAGAACCAAACCAAACCTTGAAAAATTTGCTTATCTCTTTCACGGGTATTGAATGCTGTCTTCCTTTTGTCTCACTCTTTAATACATATTAGCTACATACAACTCTAGTTTTGTCCAAATGGTTGCATCTTAAATCCTGTCAAATAATTCAGAGATGAGTGACAATGCATAATGATCTTTCAGTGTGATTTTGTTAAGACCCAATAGTCTATGTATGGTCTTAGGGACCAATGTTTATTTTTATGAAGAAGCCTGCATCAGCTTAATATGGGTGGACACTACTTCAGTCTCCATGAAAGACAAAGAATAATCTTTTTTTCTTGATGATTCAATACCTGGAAAAAGGGGGATGAAACAGTCAACTTGTCGATGCGGTGGAAGTAGCATGTCAGCCTTTTACTTAGAGAAGACATTTGCAAAGTGCTGGTTAGGGCATGCATATTTGAGCCAATAGAGGGAGAGCAGAGTTTCAGAGAAGGTAGTTAAGGTAGAGATTTAAGTCAATTCTGAAAACAAGACGATCCTCACTGGACAATCTGTTTGAATGTCCCATCAATGACTGAAGCATATATTTTGAGCCACAGAAGTGCCAAAAACACTGGTGCATCAGAAAGTTCCAAAATTAAAAAAAATAAATATCCTTAACCCTCCGTCAGGAACAATATTCGCACTAACTCGTAATGGAACAATGTGCCTGTCAAGCGCAGGCTAGAAAAATGCCTAGAATATCTAATTTTCTCAATTTCAGTGATCTAAAAGTGATCAGAGACCTTCATAGGGATGTAATAAAAGAGACTACACATTATCAGGTGCAAAACAAACCCATTTACTCAACATAAAAGTAATAACTTTGATATACACAAATTTCAAAACTCCTGAGAAGTACACTTTCATTTGTAAGAAAATCTGCCTTATTTATATGAAATATCCACAAACCTTTCTCTATCCATTCATAAAACAAGCTAAATAAACAATAGTAATGACTAAAAACATTACATACCAACCTTATAAAGTGTGACATGTTCGGGACCAATGAGCCTGAGAAGCCAGCACAGCTATATCTTCCTTCCTGAAGCTCTGCAGACCAACTGTGGTATCAGGTTTCACACAGCAGCTAGAGCCAGGAGACTATCTAAAGGGAGGGGGTTTCCTGAAAATCTGGTGAGAAGGGAGAAATGAAAGTAGAAGAGCTGCGCCTGTCAGATCCATTGTTCCTGACGGAGGGTTAATATTTAGTACTGCAGTTTGGAGAGTCACTATTTTGGTCTGGAATTCGATATGACCATCAGGAATTGCAGAGGACACAGAGAATTATCTGCATGTTTTGCATCAATTAACATTTGTCCCGTGAACACAGAGCAAATGAATGAAATGGATATAGGCACAAGCAGTTTTCATTTAGTGGTGGGTAAAGTTGTCTCCAAAGCAAACCTCCTATTTTGCTTGAAGTTTACCTGCTTGAGCTTCAATATGGAACAATTTATGTGAGAATGATCCCATTCATCACAATATAAATTCCAAATAATACACCATGATATTTTAGACAATGATAATCTCTACTTGCTGATTTGAATTGGTTCAATTTGGCTTTTCTGGGAGGAGAATTTGAAGATGCAATGGAATGAGGGATGCAACAATCTATATTTTTTCTTTTGACAACTCTTTAAAACGTAAGTTCACTCAGGTGGTAAGGTAAATTAAATCCTCAAGGGAGGAATGACAATATCTTCTTACAAGTTTATCTTTTATTTGACTGGAAAGGTTGGCAAAGAAGATGGCCAACAGAGCTTCATTTTTTCAGGCCAATTCAGCAGATAGAGTAAGGGATTGGATTGCAATGTCCTACAAAGGTAGTCCCTTGTCTATGCCACAGTACGGAATCAGCTGCTGAAGAAACAGCCTGGTTGGTCAAAGATTCTAATGAAGGCAGATAGAAAAGAGAGTAGAGGTCGCAGCATAGAAAAAACTCACTCTCATAATTGTACAGCCCACACCAAGCCTTCTACCAATAACGAAGAAAAAATGTATGCCACTTTTGATTGGTCAAAAAAATTGCTGGATACAAAGCTGAAAGTGTTCAGTGCATTGGTTCAAAAAACCCGGCAGGTCTTAGGATCTACATAAAAATGGGCATGCATAGGTAAATGTGGACATGTTCCCAAACAGAATGTCCCTGATTATAATTAGACTGTGACAGATGTTCAGCAGAAGGTTTTGAAACACCAAAATTGTGAGGAAGTGCATTAATACAGGCTGAAAGGTATTACACATTCTGGACAAGCTCCCTTTATCTCAGAGCAATTTGCAAAGCCAGTCCATAGAACTCCTCCTTATCTAATGGCAATGGTGGTGTTTAGGGATGAAAGAATCCGAACCAGAAAGTTTGGGATTTATTACGGATACCTAGTGTCTGCTACCAAGCACGGATATTTTACTGTACGTTTAGGTTTACCAGTCTAATAAAGCTTGCTGACAGGCTGCAGGGCAGCCAATCAATAAGATTTTAGTCTGTGGGCAGTTCCATCACAGCCACAGCAAGTATCAGCATGGCTATGATTGGCCGTCACAGCATCTGACCTGGCCTGTATAAAGGCAGGATCACGAGTGCTGCCACCAATACGTTCTTGATAGTGTAAGTGTGGGGAGGAGGACTCCTACACAGTGAAGGGGCAGGTGCCCAGGGGACCGCCATCAGGGTTCCTGAGGGAGCGATGCTGGGAGGACAGGAAAAGAAAAGACTTGACTGAAGTTGTCAGGGAAACAGGGGGTGGGGCAAGCTTAACAGGAGCAGGGGGCGCACTGAAGTGGCAGTTGAGAGAGAGCCAGACAACAGACAAGAATTCGGGCGAGACAGAGAGGACCGATGGAGCGAACGGTGTGTTGTGGAGAGACCGACAGGGCCCTGTGAAAGGAAAGCTGCGGACTTACCGACTAGTGACACGTGAGAGCCTTGCACCGGCGGCCGCTCCCCTCATACGGACGCATACAGCCGCCCCCGCTGTTTCCCTCCCTGCTGTGACAAGTCCACGACCTCCACTGACCGCTGCGACTAGAGACCATTCCTTTACACCGGTCAGGACACTGCCCCCCTGCTTTCTCCCACAGCGGCGGCCCTGTCATCACCGGCCTCAGGGGTGCCACCTCACTACAGGCAGCAGTAGGAGCCCCCGTCCGGTTTGCTAAGGGACCCTGAGCAGAGTTTGGTGAATGGTTATATTTAGAAACTGCGTCATGACTCTGCTGTGAGACAAGAGTCGCAAGGGGATGCCTGTTGCGCCCATCGGCACAGTTTCTTCAGGGCCTGTTGCGCCCCACCATTATTGTTTCTTCAGGGCCTGTTGTGCCCCACCGTCATCGTTTTCTTCAGGGCCTGTTGCGCCCCACCGTCATCGTTCTCTTCAGGACCTGTTGCGCCCCACCGTCACCGTTTTCTTCAGGGCCTGTTGCGCCCCACCGTTATAATTTTCTTCAGGGCCTGCTGCGCCCCACCATCATCGTTTTCTTCAGGGCCCGTTGCGCCCCACTGTCATTGTTTTCTTCAGGGCCTGTTGCGCCCCACCATCATCGTTTCTTCAGGGCCTGTTGCGCCCCACCGGCATCGCTTTTTCAAGGGTCTGTCGAGCCCAGTTTCACCCCGGAATATCGAGGCGTCAAGGCAGCCGCATCAGCGATCTCTACGCGGCCACGCCTGTGATCCGGACAGACACCTGGAGAGATAAGTGTACTATATGAGATAAGGACCCCCAAGTTTGGTCATACGTAGCCTATAGCAACCGGGCAAACCGGGTTAGTCGCATGCACCATAAGAAAAGTGTTGTTAGGGTTGTTGAGTCCCTGCATGGATTGATTGTTGTTTACATTTGTTGTTAGCTCAATATAGCCCCGCGGCCACAGTTTTATAAAAGTTTATTCCACAAACCACACTCAGTCTCGTGTCTCGTCACTGCATCCTGCGAACCTGCTATGACCCTACATAAGGATAAAACCCATCTGGAGTGAGGAACAGATTATCACTGCACACTCTGCATACACAATACTGTGTGTACTGTGCAACCCCTATATGTGCTATTTCTGTGGTAAAAACCACTGTGTACTCTGCACCCTCTGCCTGTGAGAATACTGTCCTGTAAGCTGCTGTATATACTTTGCACCAGCCGTCTGTGCAAGTACTGTCTTTTAAGCTGCTGTGTGTACTCTGCAAACCTGTATGTGTGAGCACAGTGCTAGAAGCTGCTGTATGTACTCTGCAACCTCCGCCTATGGTGGTACTGAGCCTTTAAGCTGCTGTGTCTATTCTGCATTCTCTGCCTGCGGGAGTACAATTAATTTAAGCTTCTGTGTGTTTTATAGTAGCCTGAGAAATAAATAATTTGCATTAGCCGTGTCATTGCAATTAGTAGGTACGCCCCCCCAAAAAAAATTTCAGATTTGGTGTGTTTTTTGTACTAATTTTGCAAATCAATATATCGCATCAGCCATCCCGTTGTCATTTCTAGGTCCAAAAAAATAATATTTCAGGTTCGGTGTGTGTTTTCTAATAGTTTGATAAACAAATAAATTGAATTATTCTACTCAATGCCATTAGTAGTCCAAATAAATAGATTTTCATGAATGCTATTTGATTTCTAGTAGTCTGGAAAATAAACAATTGTCATCAGCCATCTCATTGCCAATAGTAGGCTAAATAAATACATTTTCTTGCCTAGTGTGTGTTTTTTAGTAGTCTGTGAAATAATCAATTGTCATCAGCTGGCTCGTTGCCATTTCTAGGCCAAACCAATACTTTACTGTACTGCTGTATTTATGAGTAGTGTGTGTAAAAAATAAGTGTTTTCTGCAGTGTTTTTTTGCGAGTAGTGTGTGTAAAAAATTAGTGAACCCTGCAATGGTTTTTGTCGAGCAGTGTGTCTAAAAAAATCTGTGTACTCTGCATCTTTTTTTGAAAAAAACATTACTAAGAATAAAAATCCTCGACACGGTGTTCCACCCAGTCCTCACCCGTGCCATCCTTGCCAGACTACGAACAGCGGAAAGCAGCAGCAGTTGGCACCTGTGTTTTATCATCATCAGAGTTGTGCTGCAGTGGTCTGCTGACAATTTGTGCTACCCCTCCCACATACTCATATTCCAACAAAATAAGTGGTTGAGTGCAATCAATTTCTTCCAATTGTTGTCCGATCCAGGTGGATGGCCCATGGAAATATAGCGAGAAGAAACATTAAAAAGCAGAAATGACTGCCGCATGACTGGTGCTCAGACTTTCTGCCTAATTTGCAGGAGGTTGAGGCGGAAGACAGATGTCCATAGGCTTCAGGTGCAAAATCTATACTTTCAGCCGGGAACTGGGTGGAAGACCAAGCAAAGGAACTGAAGGCACTCTCAGGCAATCAATATAAAACCACCTCTACTAGTTCTGGCCTCTCGGGCCTATGAAATTGCGCAGAACGTCATGACGCCTGCATGCACCAGAGGAAGGTGTTTCATTTGGGCAAGTAAAATGCAAGGCTGAGGAGTAAGATTAGCCAATCCTACAGCTCCTCAATTTCCCTGACTCATGACTACCCAACTCCGACTCGACAGCACTGTCTCACTACTGAGAATGTACATTAAGTGCAGCACAAATTCATCTCAGCTAAAATACTACATCCTTATATTACAAATAGAACAGACATTTATGGTACATTTCATAACTTTACCAAATTTGTATAAAAAAATTGACAGCACATCCTGCACTGAACTACCCAATTTATTATATATTTTAGGAGTCGGCCTCGGTTCATTTATTCGGGATTCCACCAAAATGGACTCCATGACTCTGACTCCACAGCCCTGATAGCAAGGAAAGATCTACCATGTCCTCTCTCTCCCTACAGCAGCTACACCACCACCAGCAGCAATATAGCCACATCCCCTATTTGATTCTCTCCTCATTGTTTTCAACCCAAAGAAGTGCAGAGTATTACACAGCCTCCATACACACAGACAGTGGCCAGCAGATTATTACACTGTATGTTTAAAAAAAAACATTTTTGACTACCTCCCTCAACATTGCCACGTCCACCTCAATCTCCTACTACACTTGAACCTCCGCCTCCTGGTCTACATTGTTATTTTTAATCCTATGTTCTTTTAAGCCTGTTCCCAACCTAAAAACAAACACTAACTATGTTGGATACCTCCTTTACTGCCTCTTTCACCTACACCTCCATGTCCACTTCCTCCATTGGACCTCCGCCTTTTGGTTCAAGATAATTCTTTTTTTTATTCTGTCTTATTTTAAATCATTTCCCCATCCACATATGTTTGCAGGGCAATTGTCCTGCTCTTACCTCAATTTAGCTTCCTTTTGCAACCCCCTAGCTCTAGCTATGACCATTTTGCAGCCATTTTAAAGCACCGCACTTTGAGTCCTCATTGAGTTTGAGTTCAGGTCCTGTGTCAAGTTCGAGGTAAAGTTTGGCCCAAACTGAACTTTTTACTGTATGTTTGTCAAACCAGGCAAACCTGAACATCCACTGGTTCACTTGTCTCTATTGTTGTTGCTGCTCCTTTGGAATTCATGGTCTGAATATTCTTTTAGTCTCAATGGGTGACATGGATTCATGATGCAACAGGACAGAGTGCGCACATGATCCAAAAGAGCTGACACAGCAGGCTGGAAGGCACATTGGAAAGTAAGGATCTAGACTGCAAGCTAAGCTGGATGGCAGACAAGCAAGGCAGGACACAACTGAAGCCACAGAAAGAGGAGGGCAACTGAAGAGGGAAAAAGCAGGTCTTAAACAGCACTCAGCTGTAGCAAGTTAATTTGAAAATAGTCTAATAACAGTTTGTGATGCTTACAGCAAATGATTGATTAACCTGCAGGGCACAGAAGTATTAGATGTAAATAATTGAAATCGTAGCAATCTGAGCAGATGATGGCAACATAAAAACCGTGATGGTAGCAATCTCCATATGAATAGCAACTGAACACATTACAGTGTCAATACAGTTTTGCAAAGTGCATTTAGAGATGATGTCACTGAGGAACGCCGGGCCACTTGTAAGACCTGACGTGGAACACAACAAAAGGAGGCAGCCATAGGAGAAGAGAATGGAACCTGACCCCGAAGATGACACAGATACAAAACAGAAAGAAATCAAAGAGGGTTAGCTGCAAAAGGAGATCATTGTTATCATTGGTGGTGAAAGACAGCAACTATTTTTCTGTCTATCTAGCACTCATTTTTTTTCTAATTTATCTTTATAATAATAAGCTATATATCTGCATTTCTATATATCTCCTTTTTATTTATTTCTATCTTTAATATTTTCAGGACTGACAGGTAGTGGCCATCATCAATCAAACATCTCTTTTATATGCTGCAAAGCTCAGTGACATTAATTCTTATACCGCAAGGATTCTTTTATATCATCTGCCTTTTATTACTCACAGTAATGGATGGCAACTGCCTTAGGCTCTTTGCATTTGTCGGTATATAAGATCCACATGTCATGGACCTATAATGTACTTCCATATGTTTCTGAACTTTCATGGAGACTCACTGACTTTTCCTCACAAATTAGTATTAAATATTGCAAAAATCCATACAATCCTCGAGTGCATGTCATATTGCAAAAGCATTAACTCTAAATATTGCAGCATGGCTCATATATGCATCAATGTCTGGCAACAAAATGTTAATTCTTATTCCAGACCCATAATGTATCCTATTCATGTCTATACAGGTCTTTGCAAACAGTAGAGTTGTTTATACAAGTTTAAAAAAATACGGTGAAATGAAATTTGAAAACAGAAAAGCAATTTGGTTATAATTACATATAATATTTTCTACAGAGTTGAACTTATCATCCCGGTTGCCTCTAATGATCTACTAACAGCTAAATCTAATGGTCACTACTCCATGCTAATTCTTCTGGATCTTTCTGCAGCATTTGACACTGTGGATCATTGGCTCCTCCTCAATATGCTCTGCTCCATCGGCCTCAATGACACCATTCTCTCCTGGTTCTCCTGATACCTCTCTGACCACTCCTTCACTGTATCTTTTGTTAGCTCCTCCTCCTCTCCTCTTCCCCAAACTGTTGGGGATCCTCATCTCAAGGATCAGTTCTACACCTCCTCTTCTTCTCCTTGTATACTGCCCCTATTGGACAAACAATCTGTAGATTTGGTTTTCAGTACCATCTGTCATGGTCACGTGTGTCAGGACGCAGATGTTTCCGCAAGGCGGACCCATAACACACGTGACCCTGGATACATCGCCTCCAGTGGGGCGCATTTAAATAATAAAACATGCAGGTGGATACGCCGCCTCCACCTGGTGAATTTAGGTATTACACGTTATACATACAATAATCAAATAATAAAGGGGGAACCTGGGAAACTATAACAATGGTGGGCCCTGCGATAGGGAATGGGGACATGGAGACCTCCTAAGCTCCCCTGAGCCAGTGTCCCTGCACTCCTTACGTTCCCTAAACAGGCTCCGCACCTGTCGCCGCACGCGTACCATAACGCCCTTGCTCACCCTGACCCTAAACCCTCACTAGGGAATGGGTTGGTGCGGAGACTAATCCCACCACTGCACTAAAAACACACATGAGGAAAGAGACAATACAGGGGAAACACCACTTAGCTTTGCTCTGCTGCGTGCGCTCCTAGCAACAGAGCCCACCACCTGCGTGCGTCTTCTCCTCCACCCGGATCCATCACCATAACAGGATCCTTCACCTTAGTGCAGCCTTGGAGCAGAGTCCAACACCAGTTGCAGCTGCTTAGTACCAGAGTCCCAAGGAAGTGTTCAGCTTCTGCCACGAAGTCAAGCATGCTTGAGTCCAGCTCAGCGGCCAAGTCCCACATGGTGAGTGCCACTCTCCATAGTAGCCACTCCACCAGACCATGCAGACACTTTCCGCTGACTCCATCACTGCGACCCCACCACGCCATGCCAGCCCTTCATCCAGACACCATAGCTGAAGCACGTCCCCCCTGGCTAAGCTGCGCAGGACTCCTCACCAGCTCCATCCTTCCTCCAGGCTCTCAAAGTGAAAACAAACTCACAATATCACAGGCAGTGAGTGAACACCCTGAGCACACCTTTATAGGGTGTCACACCTGATCCATAATTAAGTGCAAAAAACCCTAAAGTGCAATACCACTCACCACCACTGGGGACAGTCAAGACACCTTGGAACTTTCCAAAGTAAAAAAAGTTCACCCAGTGCAATTTAAAACTGTCAGGTCACTTCAGATCATGACACCATCTCTATGCTGATGACACCCAATTATACACCTCTACTTCTGACATCACACCTGTATTATTACAAAAGTCCAGTGATTGCCTTACCACTGTCTCCAACATCATGTCCTCCCTCTATCTGAAACTGAACCAGTCAAAAGCTGAACTCCTTGTATTTCCTCCCTCTACCTACCTATGCTTGACATTGCCATTTCCGTGTGTAGTTTTACCATTACTCCCCAGCAGCATGCCTGCTGTCTTGGTGTCATACTTGATTCAGAGTTTTCATTCACCCCCCCCACATCCAATGACTCCCTCGCTCTTGTTATCTGCACCTCAAAAACATTTCTAGAATTCAACCTTTTTTAACTTTCGACTCGACAAAAGCTCTTACTGTTGCTCTTGTTCATTCTCGTCTGGACTATTGTAACTCTCCCTCTTACCAAACTCTCCCCTCTACAATCAGTCTTGAATGCTGCAGCCAGGATCATATTCCTCACCAACCATTACACCGGTGCCTCTACCTTGTGCCATCCATTACACTGGTTACCCATCCACTACAGAGTTCAATATAAACTTATCACTCTCACCCACAAAGCGCTTCATGGTTGAGCACCACCCTACATCTCATCCCTCATCTCAGTCTACCATCCTACCCGTTCCCTCCTGTTAATGACCTAAAGTTAACATCCTCAATAATCAGAACCTCCCACTCCCATCTCCAGGACTTTTCGTGTGCTGTCATCTCTTTGTAATGCACTACCAAGGATAAATCGATTAATCCCAAATACCCACAGTATTAAGTGTGCCCTAAAAACATATTTCTTCAGACTGCCCTACCACATCAACACATTTATTTAACTATCCCTGTGTTGCCCATTCAAAATTTTCTTCATAACCAGGACCCTCATATCATGTTCTCATCAGAGGAGGTGAGACTTTCCGGGCATGGCAGGCCCTGCCACCGTTTAAAAGCTCCGGATCTTCTGAGCCCCAGCCCAGCATCCCAGCATTAGGGGTGCAGGGCATAGAATGATGATGTCGGGAGCGCCTGTATAGCATGCAAGACCTGACATTTGAACTGTTGGGGCCGTGGTGGTGAGAAGCGATCTACAGGCTTCGGGAGGCAAGGGAAGGCAACTGCACACCACACAGAAAAAAACACAGATGGAGATTATTAGCTGCAAAGGAGTCCAGTGGCAGACGGTGGCAGATGGTATACCACACAAATGGTACTATTATGTTACCACAACAGCAGAATCCCTCCTATGGATGGGTAATTTTCATTACAAAGAGATGCTTCAGAAAATTTGAGAACATCAGGACATGAAAATTAAAAATTCCTTTTTTTTCAACTAATTAGAGATGAGCAAATTTGCCTGTTCACATGAATTTTTCAGGCAAATTTGATTTGCGTAAAAAATAATCCCCCCAAATGTAATGTCCCTTATTATGCTCTCAGGCCTCACTATGCTGAGCACTGTTGTTGAGCTTTTCTATCTAAATCCAAGGAAATCATGAATCAGGGCTTGCCCCCACTTGCAATGTGATCGGACGAGTGCAATCCAATAAAAAATCGGAATGCACTCGCCTGAATGTTAACCTATGGGGCATCTCACATCTGCAATTATTTCCTCATGCCGATTCGACATGCAAAACAATTTCAGCATGTTGCGACTGCATCCATTAATTGGAACGCACACACCCATATAAGTCTATTTGTGCATGTGAAACATTGCACTGCACTCGGATATCACCACAGTGCAGTGTGATTGCTGCTGACGCCGACAGTGGAGGAGATAGAGAAATCAATTCTTCCATCTCTTCCGCAGATGTGCTGCTATCCTCTCAGTCAATCAGAGCACAGAGCACTGACACTCGGCTCATGCTTGCAGCAGAGCTGGATGTGAAACGAATGTGATAAGCTAATGTGACTCTGGCCTCAGACAAGACACTTGATGCAACTATCTATAATATAACCGGCTAAGCATCACTCTGTCCGAAGCCTTTATAGACTGCGCAAGCACGACGCGCCTGCGCAGTCTGGCTCCAGACAGAATGAGGCAGCACAGTAAGGAGTGTGTATGTGTCGGAGATGGCGGTATGCATACACACTGCATACCACTATGTCCGACACCATACTTACATACTTACCTGACCGGGAGGAGGATTGCCGCAGCTCTTCTCTTCGGCTGGAGACCGGGGCAGAAGTGCGGCCGGAATCGCGCATGTGCATAGCGTGATCCGGCGCCATTTTACTGAAGACATATTTGCAGCGTGTCTTCAGCAATATGGCACCGGACAGCGCTATGGGCATTCGCGTACTCCAGCGCTAGACTCCTCCCCCGGCCTCCAGCAGAACGTGACAGGCAGCGCTGGACCACAGGGAAGAAAGGTGAGTAAATGTAAAGGTAAAGGCAAATGGTTTTTTTTGTGTGTGTGTAGTTTAATAGTGGTGAGGGGGACCATGCATATCAGGATAAGGGGGGTGAGAGGACCACGCATACCACAAAAGGAGGGTGAGGGGACCATGCATACAAAAGGAGGGTGAGGGGACCATGCATACCAGGATTGGGGGGTGAGGGGACCATGCATATCAGATTAAGGGGGTGAGGGGACCATGCATATCAGGATAAGGGGGGTGAGGGGACCATGCATACCACGAAAGGGGGGTGAGGGGATCACACATACCAGGAAAGGGGGGTGAGGGGACCATGCACACCATGAAAGGGGGGTGAGGGGACCATGCACACCATGAAAGCGTGTGTGGGGACCATGCATACCACGAAAGGAGGGTGAGGAGACCACGCATACCATGAAAGGTGAGTGAGGGGACAATGCATACCACAAAAGGGGGGTGAGGGGACCACGCATACCACAAAAGAAGGGTGAGGGGACCACAGATACCACGAAAGGGGAGTGAGGGGACCATGCATTCCATGAAAAGGGGGTGAGGGGACCACACATACCATGATTGGGGTGTGAGGGGCCATGCATGCCACGAAAGGAGGGTGAGGTGACCACGCATACCATGAAAGGGGGTGAGAGGACCACGCATACCACGAAAGTCGGGTGAGGGGACCACGCACACCATGAAAGGGGGGTGAGGGGGCCATGCATACCACGAAAGGGGGGTGAGGGGACCATGCATACCATGAAAAGTGGGATGAGGGGACCGTGTGTACCAGGATTGGGGGGTGAGGGGACCATGCATACCAGGATTGAGGGGCAAGAGGGCCATGCATACCAAGATTGGGGAGAGAGGGGTAGCATGCATACCAGGATTGGAGGGTGAGGGGACCATGCATACCAGGATAGGGGGGGTGAGAGGACCATGCATACCAGGATAGGGGGATGAGAGGACCATGCATACCAGGATTGGGGGGTGAGGGGGCCATGCATACCAGGATAGGGGGGGTGAGGGGACCATGCATACCACGAAAGGGGGGTGAGGGGACGATGCATACCACGAAAACGGGGCTGAGGGGACCATGTATACCATGAAAGGGGGGTGAGGGGACCATGTATACCATGAAAGGGGGTGAGGGGACCATGCATATTAGGATAGGGGGTGAAGGAACCATGCATACCAGGATTGGGGGTGAGGGGACCATGCATACCAGGATTGGGAGTGAGAGGACCATGCATACGAGGATTGGGGATGAGGGGACCATGCATACCAGGATGAGGAATAGGGTGCCATGCTTACCAGGATTGGGGGGGTGAGGGTATCATGCATACCAGGATAGGGATGAGGGGTGCCATGCACACCAGGATAGGAGGGGGGCAGCACATACCAGGATGGGAGACCATATACCAATAAAAATGCCCTCCACCCGGGCGTAGAACGGGTTCATAGCTAGTTCAATATAATCAGGCAGATGAGATCACTTTGGAATCCTGGAGATCTCTGTTTGAGTGGTGTCCCATCTTTTCAAGCATGTACAAAAGTGTGGTCTACCAAGCTTTTGTGCACCCCTAAAAATATGGACACTACCGGAAAAGAGGCTAAAGAGAGCCCAAAGTTAACCTGTCTGTCTCACTATAGAAAATTGTTTAATCTTAATCACGCTTTTTTAAAGTCACATTATTTTCTTAGTCATATGAAGGCATCATTTTTGCAGGACAAGTTTAGGTTTTCAGTGAAACTATATTTTTCTAATATTTGACTTTTTGATTGCATTTTATTGTGGTGGCATAATAAAAAAATAGCATATTTGGCATGCCTGGTTGTGGGAGTTCCTTCGACATCATGACAAACATGTACATCAAATGTTGGCAGTAGGTTAGAGAATAGGTTACTTTCTGATGATAGATTCATTTTAAACATTGATGTCTTTCTAAGCCTTTCATTTTTTTCAACATTCAATTATTTAAGACAGAAAATGTTTCAACAATACTTGTAGAAAACTGCAATCAATCTGACACCAATCAAAAAATGCATATCTCAATAGAAACTCCACAAAGTAAATGGTAAATGATGAAGAGACTTTGTGCGCTGTAAGTTATAATGGCACCAATTAATAATTCAATGGGAATATTCTATAATCATGCGATCTGAGAAACTGTTCCGTAAGAATAAGAAGACAAATAACAGGTAAAGAACAATCAAACCTGCTGTGATAACATAGGCTAAAAACTAACTAACAAAAAACACACAAAATAGAGCTTACATTATCAATGATACTTCACGCTTTGATTAAATCCCAATATTGGAGTATCATTTGAATTGTAAATATAATTGACCAACAGAGAATCTTTAGATAAGGTCATAAGTTAACAATTATTTTTATATGACATCTATCATATTTTTCAGACTATAAGACACGCTTTTTTCCTCCAAAAATATGGAGGAAAATGGGGGGGTGCATCTTATAGTCCAGATGTCATTGCTCTGGCTATGGTGAGGAGGTAAGGGAGCGGCAACTGGTCACAGGAGGCTGGAGCCAGCTGCTGTGGCTAACTTTTGTGACCGCTGCTAAAGTGAAATGAATATTCACTCCTTTCCATGCCCTTGAGTGAGGAAAGGAGTGAATATTCATTTCTTTTTAATAGCGAGCACAGTGTTAGCCGCAGCAGCCGGGTTCCTGCAGCTGTCGGCATTCTAGTGTGTCGGCTACTTAAGGCAAGGAATATTCACTGCATTCCACTCCCATGGGTGTGGAATGCAATTAAAATACCTTCCCTTTAGAAGTGCACACGTGAACACCGGCAGCTGCAGGAACCCGACGGCTGCTGCTAACACTGTGCTCGCTAAAGAGCAATGAATACTCACTGCGCTCCACGCACATAGTCCTGGAGTGGAGAGCGGTAAGTATTCCAGCAGCTGTTCTTGGCAACTTGTAAGCAGCGCATGACGTCCCTGCCATGTGCGACGTACAAGCATAAACCAGCTGCTGGCATCGGAGCAGAACGCTGCAAGGACATGCAGGGAAGGTAAGGAGAATTATTTTTTTCTTTGATGGGGCCATGCATATCAGAATGGGGAAGGAGGTCAATCATACCAGGATAAGGATAGGGCCATGCATACCAGGACGGAGATGGGGTCCCTCCATACCATGAAAGGGATTGGGGCCATGCATACTAGGATGAAGATGGGATCCCTACACACCAGGATAGGGATTGGAGTCCTGCATGTCAGGATGGAGATGAGGGCCCTGCTTGCTAGGATAGGGATTGGGGCCATGCAAGCCAGAAAGGAGATGGGGGCCCTGCATACCAGGATACAGATTGGGGCCATTCATACCAGAATAGGGATTGGGGCCATGCATACCAGGATGAAGATGGGGACCTGCATACCAGGATAAGGATAGGTTCCTGCATACCAGGATGGGGGCTAATCATACCAGGATAAGAATGGGGCCATGCATACTAGGCCAGAGATGGGGGCCCTGCATACCAGGATGGGAATGAGGGGGTCATGCAAACCAGTATAGGGATAAGGAAGCCATGCATACCAGGATGGGGAATATTAATTATAGAATTGATCACATTTTTGGCTTCAATTTTTTTTCTAATTTCCTCCTCTAAAACATAGGTGCATCTTATGGTACAAAAAAATGCAGTACATTTCAGTTTTCCATTTTTACTTTAAACTATCAAAGGAAAAAATGATCTGATATATACTAGTCCTCAAAGTAAGAAAGCATGGCATAATACTTTTCAACATTTAAAGGAACTAAAATGTGGCTATATGTGTATTATATTTAGGGAGTCTAATATATTCACAGGGTAATGTGGTGATTAAAATTATATTCAGATAGGACACATTTGTGGGTTTAGTTATACAGCAGGGTGGCTCAATGGTTAGCAGAGAGATGAGCGACTTTGCCTTTTTTCAGGTCGAGGCGGGTTTCATGAAACCCGACTTTCTCAAAATCGGCTGATTTTCATGAAAAGTCGAAGGTCGACTGAAGCACGAAACCCAATGCAAGTCAATGGGGAACCAAGGTTGGCAGGGAGTGGAGGACAGGAAACACACCTACAGTGCCCATTTTAATGCCAAAAACATCAATTCTTATTACTTAAGCTTGTCAACCTTAATTTACTTTATAATAATAGTTAGGCATTGAAAACTGGGAGTTATTTGGCTAAAGTTGTTTGGGGTACGGCTGGCTCCAGATTTTCGTGGGCCCTGGGCTAAAGAGTGTCACTGGGCTCTTTTAACACATGCCACAATTCATGATCCTCTGATACGGCAGAGAATTAGCCGTGTAGTACAATGAAAAATACTTCACTTCTTACATCTCATGACTGATATCCATTTTAAATTCTCCAAAAGCTCCAAAAACGGACAGTATATTACTCCATACAGTATTATGGCCACCGCATAGTGCGCCATACAGAGTAATGAGGCCCATATATTTCTCCATACAGAATCATTGGTCCCATATAATGTTTGAAACAGTATATAATGAGCTCCACATAATGCTACAGTATATGTTGGTCCCCATGGATGAAGCTCCACTGTGTTATGGGCCCAAATAATGCTCCATATATAATGGGCCCCATTTCTAATGCTCCAGTGCATAATGGGCCCTGTAAATGCTGCTCCAGTGTCTGATGTCCACCTTTGAAATGTTCCAGTGTATGGTGGGCCTCATATATCATTCTCCAGAGTATAGTGCTCCCCAAAAATAGCTGTCCCAACATTGAAAACAATTAAATAAGTCTCCTTGCTAGGGAATCCCTTTACTAGTCTGGACTCCTCGTCGTCCCCATCTTTCATCTCTATGCACTTGGACTGTTTAGGCAGAGGGCGTACAGATGTGATGTCATTGTGCTCTCTGACCAGAATGTCACTGTCAGGAAATGCGGAAGACGTCACGGCGGTGGAGCAGGGAGAGGTAAGTATTTCAACTTTGCAAGTGCTGTGATCCTGAGCAAGCAGGGGGGCCCACTCGGCGACGGCACTGGCACAGGGCCCCTCATAGATCGGCTGTGTGTCTGACGGCGGGTGGGGTGGACCCTTGCCCTCCCACCGGCAGAGACACCCCACCGGCAGAGACACTTTTGCGTACTATGAGGGGCCCTGTGCCAGTGCCGTTGCCCATGAGTATGCCCCCCCCACCTGCTCAAGGAACCTGCACTTTCATCTGCACTTTCCTCTTTGTCACCATGTAAGGTGATATAGTATGCGGGAAGGGGAACCTGAGTTTCATCAGGGTCAGATTCTGGCTGTGTAGAGTGCGAGGGGAATGTAGTGGTCTGGGTCAATGTACCAGCAGAATCATCTAGCAGTGGCTGGGCATCAGTGCACTTGTGGCGCCCCCAGGAATACGATTGCTACATTGGCATTACCTCCCTCCTAGGGAGTGTGATGTCATGCTTGGGAGCAACGAAGGATCTCTCTAGCAGTTAAACCAACACACAACACAGTTCCCACTTCAGGCCAGCAGGGAGACCTCTGAACCTGACTGCTGAGGAGCTGATCTCTGTGGTCGGGAGGAGGTAAGTTAGGGAAGTCTGTGAAGGGAAGAGGAAGTGTGTGGACCTGAGAAGGGGAGCTGGAGGATGAGCAGAGTTAAGGCTCACTCCTAGCTGGAGCGCATGATCGGGATTCCGGTCTCCGAGATTGTAGGGACACTGACGGTCCTTCAGCAGAAACCGGAGGAAGTAGCAGCTGTAAATGCTCTGTTCCCAACTAAGGCTCGGAGGCCCCAGCAGCGACGTGTGTGAGCCAGAAGGAAAAGGCTATGGCTGCCTGCCATACGAGAAAGTTCCAAAAGAGAGTCAACAGGGGGAACTTCAGTGAACTCAGTACTGTGAGTACCTCAGATAAGCGCTAGAACTGAGGCCACACTACCTATCTGCAGAGAGAGAATTCCAAATTTGATTCCAGGCTGACCAACTCCTTCTCCATCTGTACTCTGTGTCCTGGACGGCACTTACCAAGTACAGGTAAAGGAACGGAACGACTGTGTCTGTCATCTTTCTCCTGCTCTTGGTGCACGGCTCTGCTACATTCTGCACTGCACACCATCTACCAACTCTTTCATCTGCCCTGCGACTACGGCCCTACCTGTGCAGGGCTTCTACATCTTAGCTGCACCACAATATCTGTCCCAGAGAAGCGACACTGCAGCGCGGGTCAATCTGATCAGAAACCACAGGTGGTGTCACGTATCATTCACCTATAAACGTTATTCACCCCTTTGCATGGATTCCCAGGGCCACGGAATGGGTCATCACCACCAACATGACACATCAATCTGAGACACCGGCCCAGTACCGATTAACCCCACTGCCCTGGCTGGCCACCCACACTCGATGTCAGATTCATCTTGGACTGGGGAATTCACGATTTGACTTGATAACCCAGGCATGGTATGACAGAAAGAGCTACATGGACTAAAGTAATGTGAAGTGTGGCCTGCTGCATCATTCACTTTTGGTGGGGGTGAGGGACACAAGGAAAGGGGTTCTTCCTGACCAGGAGCCAGCACTTGACGACTCAGTTCTTGCATTTTTTGAAACTTCAGAAGAGGAGAGCATATTTGCTGGAGTCTGTTTCGGCAATGTAAGCCAAAACCAGTTCCTGATGCTCCGGCTTTAAAAGCGGTTAACCTACTCCCAGAAAAGGCAGCCTTCCAGGTGTTCCGGAGCCAGACCATGATGCAGGCTCAACACCTCATGCCTTAGCTGCTATTGTGCTATTGCCACTACCAGCAGATGCACCACCACCATCAGCACCAGCTGGCCCCCCCACGCCCACGTCCGCGGCCTCTTCCACCAAACTTCAAAATGTTGCAGAACATGAACCAAAATAACATCAGATATATGGTACTGTGTCAGAAGCGTACAGCTCTATACAGTCAAAGGATGATTGTCAATCTCCCTATATATACCATCAGTCACATAGAGATGCTCACAGGCTCAGTATGGATTAGACAAGAATATAAAAAGTAGAAAAAGTGTACAATATCATCAGATAGCAGGTATATATAGTATAGTTTAAACATTCTAAATCTCCGTAGATATTTCAGGAGGCAGACATAGAGGCTCTCAGGCTCAGTATGGATTACAACACAATATAAAAAGCCGTAAAACGGTAATGGATCTGAAGACTACAGCTGTACACAGTGTAGGGGTCATTGTTGCCAATCTCAGTATTTATTTCCACAGTCAGAAAATAACTCTCACTTGGTCAGTTTGGATTAGACCAGAATATAAAAAGCAAGAAATGGGTAATGTATCAGCAGCGTAGAGCTGTATACACTTGTGTTGGGGTAATTTTTAAATGTACATCTAAATTGCAGGAGTAACCCACAGACTGTCACACACTCAGGATGGATCACACCACAATATAACAAGAAGATCCGCAAGGAATAATCACACATGTGGGACAATGTTCCTGGTGTCAATGATACACTTAGAGTGTTGGTTGGAGGAGGACTTTCTGGCAGAAAGGGTACTGTATCACCAGATATCAGGTATATATAGCATAGTTTAAACATTAAAAATGTACGTCTATATATTCAGGAGTAGTGTTGAGCCACCTCGCTAGTTTTCCAGTACGTTTTGGTTCGTCGAACACGAGGCAAGTTAGTCGAATGTTTGTCGAACGTTCGACAAACAACGTCGAACACCATTGAAAACAATGGCAGGCAAACACAAACACATACAAACACATAGAAACCAATTACAAAAACACCTTAAAAGGTGTCCAAAGCAGACAAAATGCTCAGAATACAAAAATAACATGGAAAAGGGCAACGACATATAGAAAAGAGGTGGAGGAGTAAAAGTAGGAGGAGGAGACACAGATATAGGCATGTCATGACCTTATGAAGTCAAGAAAGGCTGGAATAAAAATGTAAAATACCAAAAAACAGTAAAAATCTGAAATCGAAGACGATCATATACCGTCGGACTTCCCACCATAAATTAGGCCAACTGCTGAACGGGCGGCATCATTCCCACAAACCTCCGAACAGCGTCCATGAAGGCAAAGTGTTTGGTTTCCAGGGGCAGTATGGTTACAAAGCTGAACCTTAAAGGAATGTCCAGAAGGGCACCACCAGGAGTGGAGCCTGCGGCTTAATTCGACTCCACCCGGGAAACCTCAACCATGCCAGCTACAGAAAAGATTGAGAGATTGCAAGCTTTGTTGATTCTGTGGGTGGTGGTGGATATCCGTTTTTAGTTGTGCAAGTAATTTGTCAGCTTAATTCTGTTAACGAACGAGACTCCGGTATGCCCCCGCGGTACGTGTTACGTCAAGCTTACTAGAGGGACATGTGAGGCTCTGGCATGCGAGATCGATCAATAACAGTTCTGTCATGCCCTTACATGTCCGGGGCTGCATACGCGCTACACTGAAAGGTCCAGCTTGTGTCGCTTACAGGTGCAGATAACCCGCTGAACCCCGTTAGTGATGGGGAACTGGGATTACAATTCTTCCCCGCGAACGAGGATTTCCCAGGAAGTGCAGGTCAACTGGAATTCCTGAATTAGGCCTAACTGGCATTCCAGAAAAAATGAAAAAATTAAGTGTCCAAACCACAGGTGCTGTAGCTTGCTTAACAGCTGGGCTCCTCTGCTGAGTAGCACGCAGTTCTTACATAAACAGGCGGCATAGCGTGGTTCACTGGTGGGCTCCTCTGCTGAGTAGCAGACAGTGCTACAAGGCCCAAAAGGATTTTCTGGACAAGAGGCTGTAAAAAATAATTAGAAACACACACGGTGTAGCTCCTTGACAGGTGTACTACACCGCTTGCTACCACACACTGCTACTATGCCATGAAACAGTCTATTAACATAGAAAACCATTATTAATGTGAAAATGAAGTTACACTTTTGGTGAACGAACCGTTCTCAAACGGAGCCTCGAACAGCCGAATTTTAAGCAAAGTGCTCGAGTTCGACGAATGGCTCGATCACCACCCAAAACAGCTGGAATTTTAACTTGGCGAACAGGTCAACTTGAACACCGCTCATCTCTAATCAGGAGGCAGACTCAGACGTTCTCAGGGCCAGTATGGATTTGACAAGATTGTAGAAAGTTGAGAAAGGGTACACTGTCACCGGATAACAGGTATATATGTAGCATAGTTTACACATGAAAAACCTATGTCTATATATCAGGAGGCAGACTCAGAGGGTCTCAGGCCCAGTATGGATTTGACGTGATTGTACAAAGTTGAGAAAGGGTACAGTATCACCGGATAACAGGTATATATGTAGCATAGTGTACACCTGGAAAACCTATGTCTATATATCAGGAGGCAGACTCAGAGGGTCTCAGGCCCAGTATGGATTTGACATGATTGTACAAAGTTGAGAAAGGGTACAGTATCACCGGATAACAGGTATATATAGCATAGTTTAAACATTAAAAACCTATGTCTATATATCAGGAGGCAGACTCAGACGGCCTCAGGCCCAGTATGGCTTCGACGTGATTGTAGAAAGTTGAGAAAGGGTACAGTATCACTGGATAACAGGTATATATAGCATAGTTTAAACATTAAAAATCTGCGTGTATATTTCCGCAGTCCGACAAAGACACTCACAGCTTCAGTATGGATTAGACAAGAATCTAAAAAGTAGAAAAAGGGTTATTTATTCAAAGCGTACACCAGTATACACTGTTGGGGTATTTTTCAATCTTCATATATATTTCAGTCTCAGTAAGACAGTCCAGACTCTCTCCAAGAGGAAACGAGATGGATACAAGTACAGACGGAAAGTCGACTGATTGCAGAAATTTTAGAATTACTAATCACGGTACAAACTCCCAGGAGAATTCTCAGAGGTGATGCTGACCCTCAATTACTTTGTCTGTGGAGACAGCGAAAACAGTTCTTGTGAAGAAAGGTTTGCTGTCTCGCAGCACCGTGGAACCCATCACCGTTACTCTTCTCCATCAAATTGTGATCACAGGGACAGATGTAGACATTGTCCTCACTGCCTATCATGATCTGTTAGGTAACTTTGGAGTGCAAAAGACACAAGCCACAGGCCATAGGCGATTCTATTGGATTGGCATGAGAGGACACATTTAAAAATGTGGGCAGGAATATCACACATCTGTGAGTCGGAAGACCGTGAAAGCTGATGATAAACCACCACTGATCTCATTGTGAGTCGACATCCATAACAAATGGAAGCCATTGATCATCTGAAGATAGAGCCCAGCAGGACAAGGCATAGGTACGTCTTAACCATCATCTATCATTTCACCAAATTTGTATTGGCAGTCCCAGTGAAGTATTTAAGAGGACAGACTACACAGTGGTGGAGCAGGGAGAGGTAAGTATTGCAAGTGCTGGTGCCCTGAGCAAGCAGGGGGGCCCACTCGTGGGCAGCGGTGCTGGCACAAGGCCCCTCATAGTATGCCGGTGTGTCTGATGGCGGGTGTGCACCCCCACCCTCAGAGACACTTGATTCTACTATGAGGAACCTTGTGCCACTGTCGTTGCCAAAGAGTGTGCCCACCCAACTATCCAGGGCGTGTGTCAGGTGGTGACCCCTGTCCTGTGGGGGGAGGCAGAACAGTTAGAGAGGTGGAAAAAATGGCATATGTTGATGTTGGACATTCAGCAGCTGCAAATGGAGTAATTGGAGAGCTCCGCGGAAGAGGAGGACAAAAGCAAGCCATTTTTCTGGCAACCTACGTGTCAGCAGGGGAGGGTGGGACAAAATACTTTGAAACCCATGCATGGTTCATTTTAATGAAGGTTAGATCATCAACATTTTTGGTCAACAGACGGGTCCTTTTTTCTGTCCGGATTGATCCAGCAGCACTGAAGTCTCGTTCAGATAGCACACTAGCAGCAGGGCAAGCGAGCTCCTGTAAGGTATATTGTGCCAATTCAGGCCAGGTGTCAAGTTTACTGGCCCAATAGTCAAAGGGGAATGACCGGTGAGGGAGAACATCAATTTGGGATGAGAAGTAGTTTGTTACCATAGTTGACAACTGCTGTCTCCTGTCACTTTCGATCGATGTAGTATTACCAGTCGTGTGAGCGGTACTTGAAAAATAAGTCCACAACATGGTTATGAAACCCCTGTGTCCAACACCAGTTCGGCTGTGTGCACCACGAACACCTCTTCCATGTTTCCCCCTACGGCTCGATGGAAAAACATCACCGCCGCTGTGTGCTGGGAATGCCTCAAACAAACGGTTTACCAGAGTTGCTTGTTTGTTAGCCAATATTAGCTCTAGGTTCTTCTGTGGCATGATGTTTTGGAATTTGCCTTTATAGTGTGGATCCAGGATGCTGGCCAACCAGTAGTCGTCATTGTTCATCATTTTGGCAATGCGGGGGTCCCTTTTTAGGATCTGCAAGGCATAATCACACATGTGGGCCAATGTTCCAGGTGTCAATGATGCACTGTGAGTGCTGGGTGGAGGAGCACTTTCTGGCAAATCAACATCCCTTCAGTCACGCACAAACCCTGTACCTGACCTTGCCACGCCAACATTTTTTTCTTGCCCCCTGAGAAGCATCCTCCTCCCCAAAATAATCATTCACATCATCCTCCTCCTCCTCCTCTTCCTCTTCTTCCTCCACCTCGTCCACGAGACTTCCCTGAGCAGACAATGGCTAACTATCATCAAGGCTTCCCTCCTCCTCTTCCTCCTCGGCTGCAGATGCCTGCTCCTTAATGTGCGTCAAAGTTTGCAAGAGCAGACGCAAAAGTGGGATGCTCATGCTTATGATGGCGTCGTCTGCGCTTACCAGCCATGTGCATTCCTCAAAACACTGAAGGACTTTACAGAGTTCTTTCAGCTTCGACCACTGCACACCAGACAACTCCATGTCTTCCTGCAAACTGCCAGCCCGTGTATCCTCCCACAAATGAATTACAGAGTGCCTTTGTTCGCACAGCCTCTGAACCATGTGCAGGGTGGAGTTCCACCTTGTTGCAACGTCAATAATTAGGCGGTGCTTGGGAAGGTGGAGCAATCGCTGCAGCTTTTGCATGCGACTGGAGTGTACGGGCGACCGGCGGATGATCGAGCACAGACTTCGCACCTTATGGAGCAGGGGTGTTAACTCCATATAATTATTGAGGAAGCACTGCACCACCAGGTTCAATGTGTGAGCCAGGCATGGTATTTGTCTGAGTTTTGAAAGGGCTATGGCTGCCACAAAATTCCGGCCGTTATCACTAACTACCTTGCCTGCCTCAAGATGTAGACTGCCCAGCCATGACTCTGTTTGTCGCTGAAAGTAGTCGGCCACTACCTCCGCGGTGTGTCTGTTGTTGACCAAACACATCATCTTCAACACAGCCTACTGACGCTTACCACTAGCTGTTCGATAGTGGGACAACTCGTGTGCAAAAAAAGAAGAAATATGCAGCACTCACCGATATAGCACTCACCTGGACCCGTACAAGCAAATAATCGCGAAACGGCCGTTGTCTGGCACCTCCCTCCCCTAGCATTCCTCTAACATCCTGCATGTCCACACATCTATTGATGGAATTTATGTGAAATAAAGACGCACAATTTTTCAGCTATATCGGTGAGTGCTGCATATTTCTTCTTTTTCCGCTTCACATTGAAATATTCATGTTTTTTCATGCAAACACCTCCGTTTTTTTAATGAAATATATACCGCAATACCTCAGATAAATAGCTCCATCTGTTAATGTGGTGATTTGTGTGCTCTAGTATGCCGTTCATCTGTTTGCTCTTTGCTGGGATTATTCAACTCGTGTGCAACACTGGCAGCTGCGGATGGAGTGCTCGTGCGACTGCGCTCTGTGGACAAGTTTTTGCTTCTGGAGGAGGAGGAGGAGGAGGGTCGAAAACCTACAGCGAACTGTTTCCTATACCGTGGGCTAGGCAGCACTGTCCCACTGCCACTGTCCCCTGTGGACTCTGCATCCACCACATTAACCCAGTGTGCAGTGATGGACACATAACAGCCCTGGCCATGCCTACTGGACATGCATCTGTTGTGAGGTGCACCTTTCCACTCACTGATTGCTGAGTGCATGGACTATGCGGTCTTTCACATGCACGTGGAGGGCTGGGATAGCTTTTCGCAAAAAGAAGTGCTGACTGGGTAGGTCATAGCATGGTACTGCGTAGGCCATGAGCTCGCGGAAAGCAATGCTTTCAACCAACCGGTAAGGCATCATCTCTAACGAGATTAGTTTGGCAATGTGGGCGTTCAAAGCCAGTGTACGTGGATGAGAGGATGAGTACTTTCTTGTCCTACTCAGAGTCTCTGGTAGGGTGAGCTGGACTTGAGAGCTGCATATGGTAGAACTAGCGGTGGACATGGCGGACTGAGAGAGGGTTGGTGATGGTGATGGTGTTGGTGGTGTGACTGATGGCCTAGATTCAGTCTTTCGTAGCAATAATAACATTGAGATTCCGTGACTGCTTTGCCCTTGCGACGACACCTCGACATTTGCTGGTGGTGGTGTGCTAACCGGTGGGCTTACGGTGGGGGTAGCGATGTAGCGTTGCTGATTACCTTCATTCGGAGCAGGTGCACATGTGGTACGTGAGGTTTGGTAGTCCGTCCACGCTTGCAAGTGCATGGTGGTTAAATGTCTAAGCATGCAACTGGTATTCAAATTTCTCAGATTTTTCCCTCGGCTAAAGGTCTTTGCGCACTTTTACAGATAACCTTTGCCTGATCATTAGGATTTTGTTCAAAAAAGTGCCACACTGCACTCTTCCTACTATGGAAGACATTTTGAGGCCTTGCACGCTGTGCTATTTTGACCGTCTGGCCAAGCTGTCCTGCAACTCTTTTGTTTTTTGTAACCCATTTTTGGACTGCTCCGGGCCTGCCAGATAACAGCTGTTGCGATGTCGATGCCTGCTGCGGATGCTCCTCCTCTTCTGAGCTATTGGCAGCGGCACCCTCTTCCCCCAATGGATGCCAATCTGGGTCAACAACTGGGTCATCCATCACCTCCTCTTCAATGTCATGTGCACCTTCCTCTGTGTCACCGTGTATGGTGGTATAGTATGCGGGAAGGGGCACCTGAGTTTCATCAGGGTCAGATTCTGGCTCAGTACACTGCGAGGACAATGTAGTGCTCTGAGTGAATGTACCAGCAGATAAATCTAGCAGTGGCTGTGCATCAGTGCACTCCATGTCAGATTCATCTTGGACTGGGGAATTCACGATTTGACTTGATAACCCAGGCATGGTATGAGAAAAGAGCTCCATGGAGTAATCTGTAGTGTGGCCTGCCGCATCTTTCACTTTTGGTAGGGGTGAAGGACACAAGGAAAGGTGTTGTTCCTGACCAGGAGCCTCAACTGATGACGCAGTGCTTTTATTTTTTGAAACTTCAAAAGAGGAGGCGAGAGAGCTGGAGACTGTGTCAGCAATGTAAGCCAAAGCTTGTTCCTGAAGCTCCGGCTTTAAAAGTGGTTTGCCTACTCCCAGAAAACAGAGCCTTTGAGGTCTTGTAGAGCCAGACAATGACGCAGGCTCAACACCTTCTGCCTTAGGTGCTATTGTGCTTTTGCCACTACCAACAGATGCAACACTACCAGCACCACCATCGGGACCAGCTGGCAACCCCCGCCCACTTCCATGGCGTCTTCCACCATACTTCCTCATTTTTGTGAAAATGTACCAAAAATAACACCAGCTATATGGTACTGTAAAACAAGGTAGAAGGTGTATCTACTATTGGTGAGAATTTGGATCTCACTATAGATTTGAGGACGCAGAACTGTTGTCTCAGGCCCAGCAGAGATTACACCTCAATGTAACAGGCTGAAATTGGATGGTGTATGACAAGGTGGAGGGTGTCTCTAGGATTGGTTAGAATTTGAATTTCACTATAGATTTGAGGACGCTGAACTAATGTCTCAGGCCCAGGAGAGATTACACCTCATTGTAACAGGCTAAAATTGGATGGTGTATGACAAGGTGGAGGGTGTCTATAGGATTGGTGAGAATTTGAATCTCACTATAGATTTGAGGACGCTGAACTATTGTCTCAGGCCCAGGAGAGATTACACCTCAATGTAACAGGCTGAAATTGGATGGTCTATGACAAGGTGGAGGGTGTCTATAGGATTGGTGAGAATTTGAATCTCACTATAGATTTGAGGACGCTGAACTATTGTCTCAGGCCCAGGAGAGATTACACCTCAATGTAACAGGCTGAAATTGGATGGTCTATGACAAGGTGGAGGGTGTCTATAGGATTGGTGAGAATTTGAATCTCACTATAGATTTGAGGACGCTGAACTATTGTCTCAGGCCCAGGAGAGATTACACCTCAATGTAACAGGCTGAAATTGGATGGTGTATGACAAGGTGGAGGGTGTCTATAGGATTGGTGAGAATTTGAATCTCACTGTAGATTTGAGGACGCTGAACTATTGTCTCAGGCCCAGGAGAGATTACACCTCAGTGTAACAGGTTGAAATTGGACGGTGTATGACACGGTGGAGGGTGTCTATAGGATTGGTGAGAATTTGGATCTCACTAGAGATTTGAGGACACTGACAATGTGCTCTCAGTCCAAGTATGGCAGCAGGCAGCCTAATAAGCATGACTGCTGCACAGTGCACACACAAAAGGGTGGAAAAATGAATGCTTGGTAACTATGCAGAAAAGAGGAAGAAAAGTATTTTTGCTTTTAAAAAAGCAGTTTGCACAGCAGTGTGCAAACAGCAATGCAGCTATCAGGGAGCCTTATAAGGCAGCCTAATAACCAACAGAGCTGATGCACAAAAATAGAGCCTTCCCTGTCACTGCACACAAAGTGTTGTGTTGTAAGTGGAAATCGCTAACAGCAGAAGCAGTTTTTTTGTTCTTCTTCCCTGCCTAACGCTCTCCCTACAGAATCAGCAGCAGCAGCTCTCCTTATGCTAAGATCGGCATAAGTAAGATGGCGGTCGGCGTTCACGCCCTTTTATAGCCCCTGTGATGCCACACAAAGCCAGCCAATCACTTGCATGCCCTTCTCAAAGATGGTGGTGACCGATGCCCATGTCATCGCATTGCCCACAGTGTGCATCCTCCATCATTGGCTGAAAAAGGGCGCTGGAAGCATCTTTTGAAAGGCGACTTTGGCGCTCTGGTCACCGACCTCGTGGCCGACCTCACACTATGGTCGGGTTTCGTTTCATGAAACCCGACTTCAGCGAAAGTCGCTGACTTTTGAATATGACCGACCCGTTTCGCTCAACTCTAGTTAGCACTGTAGCCATGAATCAATGGGGTTCTGGGGTCAAACACCACGAAGGACAACATATGCAAGGACTTTATATGTTCTCCCTGTGTCTGCATGGGTTTTCTGTATGTTTCCTCCCAAAAATATACTTTAGGGAGTTTTGATTGTGAATCTAAATGGTGACAGTGAAAATAATGTCTGTAAAGTTGGGACACACTGTAAAAGAAATCAAGAAATCCATGATTAGGAAATCATTTGCAACCATATCTTATTCACAGCAGAACATAGGACAATGATCAGAAGGTGAAAGTTAGACTTTTATTAATTTTATTGAAAAAAATTAACTAATTGATAGCAGTAAAACATATAAAAAAAGTAACCATTGGATGGACTTAGTAATGGACCAAGCGTTAAATATGCATCTGAAACATTTATGTTTGAACACTAGTGATGGGTCAACTTGTGGATGGTTGGGTCAGGCGGGTTAGGCCGAACATCTAAAAAACTTTGGTTCAGGTACCTAAACATCATTCAGATAAATAGGGGCCCAAACATCTGTCTTTTGCCACTCTGTCATCTGCACAACAGCACAGCAAACACAGGCTCTGATAGGAGGTAAAATTATTACTGCCTATCAGGGCTGCAGTTCCCACGCTGTAAGATGACTGCATGAGCCTGCACTGTGAACGGCGGTAAAAAGTTTATCACCTATAACAGGTGTCAGATGATGAGAGTACTACTCCCATCAGCCTACACCTGCTGTCGTGGATACCAGCAAGAGCAGGCACCGCTGATGGGAGTATTCATCAGCTTTGCCTGTGCTATAAATAGATTAAAAAAATTTCTGATAACTAGTTCA
Source organism: Dendrobates tinctorius (assembly GCF_039654945.1). Taxonomy (NCBI): domain Eukaryota; kingdom Metazoa; phylum Chordata; class Amphibia; order Anura; family Dendrobatidae; genus Dendrobates; species Dendrobates tinctorius. The sequence continues at coordinate 32,984,854 of NW_027361832.1, forward strand.
TGGAAAACTGACAGCTGCATGCTGCAACCCACAGCTGTCAGCTTTATCATGGCTGGTTATCAAGAATAAAGAGATTCCCATGCCATTTTTTTTAAATTATTTAAAAGAAATAGTGTGGGGTTAGCCACATTTTTGACATCCAACCAAGTTAAAGCAGACAGCTGTAGGCTGATATTCTCAGGCTGGTAAGGGGCCATGAATATTGGCCCCTCCAGCCTAAAAATAGCAGCTTGCATCCACCCCAGAAAATGTCAGGCCATAAAACATCTTACATTAACCTCACAACCATTACCCCACTTGCCACTGCACTAGGGCAAGTGGGAAAAGCCAGGCAGAATGTCAGAATTGATGGATCTTTTCTGTGACGACTGCGAGCTGCTATTTTTAGGCTGGGAGGGGCCAATATCCATGGCTCCTCGCCAGCCTGAGTATACCAACCCCTAGTTTTGTCTGCTTTAGCTGTAAAAAAAATACAGTGTGGGGAACCTCTGTTTTTGATAACCAGCCAATATAAACCTGACAGCTGGGGGTTGCAGTCCACAGCTATCAGCTTTACCTGTGCTGCTTATCAAAAATAGAGGGGAACCAATGCCATTTTTTCATTTTATTTATTGCACAGGCGCCGGCTGTTGAATACTCACATCATCATATGCCTGCTCTTGCTGCTGTCAGTGAGACCACTTGTAGGATGATGAAAGTAATACTCTCACCAGCCAATGCCTGTGACCGTTGATAACCTTTTTACCACTGGTTACAGATACTAGCTCACAAGCTGTCACCTGACAAAAAGGAAGCCAAAGCACTTTGGAGGTAATAATCTTACTGCAGATCAGAGCCCCTGTTTTGTTTGGGCCCCCAATTAATCTGAATGGGGTCCAGGATTGGGTTCTAATTAGTGTTGAGCATTCCGATACCACAAGTATCGGGTATCGGCCGATATTCGCTGTATCGGAATTCCGATACTTAGTTTCGATACTTTTTTCATATCGAATACCGGAATCGAAGGTTCCCATAATGCTAGGAGCCCGCTCGATTTTATTCAGCCAATGGGGATCCTCAGAAGTGTGGGCACATCCTGTTAGGCATGTAGGCATGTTAACTACTGGCATGGCTGTGATTGGCTGCTGAAATGATGTCATGATGCACTATAAAAACTGCAGCAGCCGCCATTTCGGGTTCACTCTGCTGTGAATTCAGTTAGGGACAAGCTGCTGTTGAAGACTGTGAGGGACAGTTAGAAATAGCGATCATCAAACATATCTATTGCTCTACCCAGGCTACATAATACACCACTGTAGCATTTTTGTAGCCCAGCAGCGCTGTTTTAATAGCTGTCTGCAAGGGCTGTGTGAGTGCAGACCCACGCTGTGTAGTGTGTCCTGCAGGCACGTCTGCTTGTAGGCCACCCAGCGTGTGTCTCTGCCTCATACACAATTTTCTTTTATTGCTGCTTTTTTTTTCTCCTGTATAGTGTGCTTCCATACGTATCCATATACTGTACGTTGGTTGCAAACACTAAAGGAGTGGACAGCGGAGCCTTTCAGCAGCCTTTCAATGCTAAAGCCCATTTCTCTACACTGTTTTTGGCTGTCTGAAAGGTCTCTCTGTGTGTGAGTGCAGCTCACGTTGCAGTGTGTTCTACAGCCACCGCTGGTTGTAGTCCGCTCAGCGTGCGTCACTGCCTCATACATAGTCCTTTTTTTGCAGCTAATTTGTCCAGATTTTTGCTCCTATATTAGTGTGCTTCCATCCGCATCCATTGTCATTGGTTAATTGCAAACACTATATAGGATTAGATAGAGGAGCCTTTTTGCTGGCTTGTGCCCTTCAGGGCCAGCCAGACTAGTATTACCCTATTTTTTGGAGCCTATTTTTTGGAGCCTCATTGTAGGTTAGCTTCCTGCATTGTAATCGCTCCAAAAAGTTTGTGATACTATAGCTTTCAAATTTTGGTGACATCTTTTTCTTTTTCCCCAAAAAAAAAAGGAAATAAAGTTCACCAAACACTCCACTTTAGAGTTGTGTAGGCCACATTAGATCATATTAAAGTGTAGTAGACACACTCTTAGCCAAATTAGTGTTTCTTATACTGGTTAGCAGGTGTTCAGGAATAAGAACACTAAGCCACCCCTTTTTTACTTTTCTGCCTATCTTTATCAGTCTACCAAGATGAAGAAGGCAGGGAGTAAGGCATGTGGTCGTGGCCGTGGAGTTTCAACAGGGAGAGGACGGGGGGATTCAGCAGGGAGAGGACGTGGGGATTCGGTGTCTGCTGCGGCCACCAGTGACCCGGCATCCCCCACTTTTACCAGGCAACAGTCCTTCATGCGCAGCTTTGTAGGACCTCGCCGTACCCCACTGCTGCGTGACGAACAAATTGAAGCCGTTGTCGGATGGATGGCAGCTAACGCATCCACTTCAATGACTTCCGCATCCTCCCAGGGCCAGAGCACTGAAGAGCAACCATCTGTCTCTTCACCAGCTGCCAAATTGCCCAGGCAGTCTGAGAGCCCAGGACAGGAGCCATCTCAATCTTTACTTCTGCTCTCAGAATCTGTTGGCTTGGAAAGAGGTGGCCAGCCAAGCAGCATTCTAGAGCGTGAAGAAGAGGGAGTATACAGTGATGCGCAACTGCTTTGTCCCTCTGAATCTGAAGAGGCAGGTGGGCCAGTGCCTATTGTCAGCACACCTCAGTGCTCATCTGATGATGATGAGACACAGTTGCCAATTTCTGGTGCGTACGGTGCTGGCGAGAAAACCCAGGACCAGCCGGTGCTTGAAGAGGGGAGTGGAGATGATGAGGTCCTTGACCCATCATGGCGTCAGCCACAGGAAGGTGGTGGGAGCAGCTATGAGGAAGAGATTCCCCGAACGGCCAAAAGAGGAGGGAGAGGGCGGGGGCAGACTTGATTGCCTGTAGCCTCCACTTTGGCACCCATGAGGAGCAATCCTCTTCCAAAACAGAAAACGGGCGCTCCCAGGACTTGCAGTGCGTGGTCTTTTTTTGACACAGTTGCAGATGACATTTGCTTTGTCAAATGCAAGCTGTGTCATCAGAAAGTTAAACGAGGGAAAAATGTGAGCAACCTCAATATCACAAATATGTGGAAGCATTTGCGTACCAAGCACGAGGTGGAGTTACACAGACACACTGAAGATGTAGGCCAACCTTCAGCAGCACCTACCACCTCTTCCGCTCGTGTTGGGGCCTCTTCCTCCAGCTCACACACAGCTGGTTCGGCTTCCTCACTGGAACGCCATGGAAGAACCTCTGCCACTGTTGTCCAGAGACCCAGTGAAATTCCACCCACTGAACCACGTTCTCAGTCATCAGCACACTCCCAGGCCACTCACTAGCAATCGGTAGCACAGGCATGGGAGAAAAAGCGGCCATACTCGGCAAACCATCCCCGAGCACTAGCTCTGAATGCCGGCATTGCCAGACTACTGGCCCTTGAGATGCTGTCATTCAGGCTGGTGGAGACTGACACCTTCCGGAACTTGATGTCATTGGCAGTTCCACAATACAATGTGCCCAGCCGCTTTTATTTCAGCAGGCAAGCCGTCCCTGCCCTGCAAAAGCATGTGGAGGGAAAAATTAAAAATGCGCTACTAAACGCCATCAGTAGTAAGGTCCACGTGACCACCGATGCGTGGACCAGTAGCCATGGACAGGGACGATATCTTTCCCTCACTGCCCATTGGGTCGATGTTGTGGAGCCGGGTACAGATCTGGAGAGTGGCTCTGTACTTATTCTGCCAACTCCAAGGATTGCAGGAATGCAGTCTGTACATATTGAGTCCTCCTCCTACTCTAGTTCCTCGGAATCAGCACTGCATGAGCCTGCTAGGCCAGATATGAGCACAGGTGTGGCCAAACGACAACAGGCCGTCCTTAAATTAATTTCTTTGGGGAATCTGAGCCACACAGCACAGGAGCTCTGGAATGCCATCAAGCAGGAGAGCGATGTGTGGTTTGTGCCAGCGAATCTCCAGCCAGGTTTGGTAGTGAGTGACAATGGCCGAAATCTAGTGGCAGCTCTGGGCCTAGGCAACCTCACTCACATACCATGTCTGGCACACATGCTCAATTTGGTCGTGCAGAGCTTTCTGAGGGACTATCCGGATCTTGATGCACTGCTGCACAAGGTTCGCCTAGAGTGTGCTCACTTGCGGCGTTCCAGCATGGCAAGATCGCGCATTGCATCTCTGCAATGCCGATTCCGCCATCCAGAACATCGCATCATATGTGACCTCCCCACCAGGTGAAATTCAATGTTACATATGTTGGAGCGGTTGTGTGAGCAGCAGGCAGCAGTAATGGAGTACCAGCTGCATCAGGCGCAAACAAGTCGCACAGTGCGCCGGACACACTTCACCACCACTGAGTGGGCCACTATGAGGGACATCTGCCAAGTTTTGCATGCCTTCGATGACTCCACGCGGATGGCCAGTGCAGATGATGCACTAGTCAGCATGACTGTCCCCCTTATCTGTCTGCTTCAAAAAACCTTACAAGCACTAAGTGAGGAGGTTTTTGAAGAGGTCGAGGATGAGGAGTCAGAAATGTCATCTGCTTCTGGCAAGTCTGCGCAACGTGCTTCCACACAAAGGCCCAGGCAGGGGACACTTAGTGAGGAGGATGACGAGGAGTCAATGGAGGAGAAGGAACACATCTCTCCAGAGGAGGGAGGTACACAAGGCTCTAGTAGTCAGTGTGTACAGCGAGGGTGGGGTGATGCTGAGCAGGGTGAGATGCTGCCTCAAGCTGGGGACAGCGTTTCCGGTCCAGTTGGCAGTCTGCAGCACATGGTTAATTTCATGCTGCAGTGCTTGTTAAATGACTGCCGCATCGCCAACATTCTCCACACGGCTGATTATTGGGTGTACACCCTCCTAGATCCTCGCTACCTGGACAACTTACAAAGCCTCATAACACAGTTGAACCGGGAGCCTAAAATGCGGGACTACCAAGAAACACTTGTGCAGGCCATCATGTTTTCCATTCCCCCCGCAAGTGTTGCTGGTAGTGCTTTTCAAAGCAGCCATGTGGGTAGAGGCAGTGGAGGAAGCTCTGCACAAAGAGGTAGCAGAGGCAGTGCCGCAGGACAAGGCAAGGCCAGTATGGCCCAAATGTGGAAAAGTTTTGTGGGACCGCCACAAACGGCTACACCATCACAGACGGCTCCAGTCAGCAGGAGGCAACGTTTCCGTCAGATGGTGACAGACTACTTGTCTTGCCCTGTTAGTGTACTCCCAGACGGCTCTTCCCCATTCAAGTATTGGGTCTAAGCTGGATACATGGCCAAGCTTAGCCAGTATGCATTGGAGGTGCTGGCTTGCCCTGCTGTGTATTATCGGAACGTGTCTTTAGTGCTGCAGGTGGTGTGGTAACAGACCGTCGCACCCGATAATGTTGACCGGCTTACTTTTCTGAAAATGAACAAGGCCTGGATCTCACCTGAATTTGCCAGTCCTCTTCCAGAATAAATAATTGGCTGGCAACAGGATCCAGGTCTCCTGTTGTGTTCATGCTTCTATGACCTGAACTTTATTTCCTGGGCTATAGCAATGCCTGTTGTTGCTCAGAAGTGCTGTCCACACAGACAAAACACTCGCTCATGTGTAAGTGGGGTTCGGTAACGTCAACTTATCCTCTGCTGTGTGTACGGCAAACTCTCCTGCTGCCTACAACTTCTGACTACCTCTGATTTAATATGTTCTCTGATTTGCCCTCTGTCTCCACTCTGTTTTGAGTATTTCCTCCGGCCTACAACACCGCCTGTTTCTGCTCTCAAGTGCCGTCTGCACAATCAACACTTGTTCCTGTGTTACCTGGGTCCTGTAACATCTGCTCATCTCCAGAGATGAGTCCGGCAATGTCTCCTGCTTTGTCTACATTCCCACTACTTGTAGTGGAAAAGTGGACAGAGCAGGAGACATTGCCTGACTCACCTCTAGGGAGAAGCTGCTGTTACAGAACCCCAGTAACACAGGAACAAGTGTGGGTTGTGCAGACGGCATTTCAGAGCAGCAACTGGCGTGGTTGGAAGCCAGAGGAAATACTCGAAACAGAGTGAAGACAGAGGCCTAATTGGAGTACGTTGACAGTTAGTAGTAGTCTAAAAACAATCGAAAACTGTCACCAAGTAGGCCTCAGCCTACTACCTGATTTTCCCTGGGCTCGGACACCGCCAGTTGGTACTCAGAAGTGCTGTCCACACAGACAAAACACTCGCTCATGTGTAAATGGGGTTTGGTAGCGTCAGCTGGTCCACTGCTGTGTGTATGGCAAAGTGTCCTGCTCCCTCCACAGTCAAACAACCTCAGATTTACACCTGGCTCCAAGTAGGCCTCGGCCTACTATCTGATTTTCCCTGGGCTCCGACACCGCCAGTTGGTACTCAGAAGTGCTGTCCACACAGACAAAACACTCGCTCATGTGTTAGTGGGGTTCAGTAACATCAGCTACGCAAACTCTCCTGCTGCCTCCAAAATTTAAACAACGTCTTATCTTAAACTGTCTCCAAGTAGGCCTCAGCCTACAAAATGACTATCCCTGGGCTTCAACATCGTCAGTTGCTGCTCAGAAGTGCTGTCCACACAGAAAAAAACACTTGTTCATGTGAAAGTGGGGTTCGGTAACGTCAGCTGATCCCCTGCTGTGTGGAGGGCAAACTGCTGCTGCCTCCAAATTGTAACTACTTCAGATTTAAACATTCTCTGATTTGGCCTCTGTCTCCACTCTGTCTCTAGTATTTCCCCTGACCTCCAACACCGCCAGTTCCTGCTCACAGTTGCCGTCCACGCATTCCACACTTGTTCCTGTGTTCCTGGTGTTCTGTTACGTGAGCAGATCCCCCAATGTGTGTCCGGCACTGTCTCCTGCGCTGTCCACCTTCCCACTGCAAGCGGTGGGAACGTGGACAGAGCAGGAGACAGTGGCAGGCACACATCAGGGGATCTGCTGACATTACAGAACCCCAGTAACACAGGAACATGTGTGGATTGGGCAGACGGCTGCTGTCCGCATAAACTGGCGGTGTTGGTGGTCACATGAAATCCTGGAAACAGAGTGGAGACAGATGCCTAATTGGAGCACGTTGACAGTCTATTGTAGCCTACAAACAATCTAAAACAGCCGCCAAGTAGGCCTCGGCCTACATCATAATTGTCCCTGGGCTCCAACAACGCCAGTTGGTGCTCGGAAGTGCTGTCCACACAGAAAAACACACTTGTTCATGTGAAAGTGGGGTTCGGTAATGTCTGCTGATCCCCTGCTGTGTGGAGGGCAAAGTGTCCTGCTCCCTCCAAAGTCAAAATACCTCCGATTTACACATTGCTCCTAGTAGGCCTCGGCCTGCATCATGATTGTCCCTGGGCTCCAACAACGCCAGTTGGTGCTCGGAAGTGCTGTCCACACAGAAAAAAACACTCGTTCATGTGAAAGTGGGGTTCGGTAATGTCAGCTGATCCCCTGCTGTGTGGAGGGCAAATTGCTGCTACCTCCAAATTGTAACTACTTCAGATTTAAACATTCTCTGATTTGGCCTCTGTCTCCACTCTGTCTCTAGTATTTCCCCTGACCTCTAACACCGCCAGTTCCTGCTCACAGTTGCCGTCCACGCATTCCACACTTGTTCCTGTGTTCCTGGTGTTCTGTTACGTGAGCAGATCCCCCAATGTGTGTCCGGCACTGTCTCCTGCGCTGTCCACCTTCCCACTGCAAGTGGTGGGAATGTGGAAAGAGCAGGAGACAGTGGCAGACACACATCAGGGGATCTGTTGACATTACAGAACCCCAGTAACACAGGAACACGTGTGGATTGGGCAGACGGCTGCTGTACACATAAACTGGCGGTGTTGGTGGTCACGTGAAAACCTGGAAACAGAGTGGAGACAGATGCCTAATTGGAGCACGTTGACAGTCTGTTGTAGCCTAGAAGCAATCTAAAACTGCCACCAAGTAGGCCTCGGCCTACACCATAATTGTCCCTGGGCTCCAACAACGCCAGTTGGTGCTCGGAAGTGCTGTCCACACAGAAAAACACACTTGTTCATGTGAAAGTGGGGTTCGGTAACGTCTACTGATCCCCTGCTGTGTGGAGGGCAAAGTGTCCTGCTCCCTCCAAAGTCAAAATACCTCTGATTTACACCTGGCTCCTAGTAGGCCTCGGCCTGCAACATGATTGTCCCTGGGCTCCAACAACGCCAGTTGGTGCTCAGAAGTGCTGTCCACACAGAAAAAAACACTTGTTCATGTGAAAGTGGGGTATGATAACGTCAGCTGATCCCCTGCTGTGTGGAGGGCAAAGTGTCCTGCTCCCTCCAAAGTCAAAATACCTCCGATTTACACCTGGCTCCTAGTAGGCCTCAGCCTGCACCATGATTGTCCCTGGGCTCCAACAACGCCAGTTGGTGCTCGGAAGTGCTGTCCACACAGAAAAAAACACTCGTTCATGTGAAAGTGGGGTTCGGTAACGTCAGCTGATCCCCTGCTGTGTGGAGGGCAAACTGCTGCTGCCTCCAAATTGTAACTACTTCAGATTTAAACATTCTCTGATTTGGCCTCTGTCTCCACTCTGTCTCTAGTATTTCCCCTGACCTCTAACACCGCCAGTTCCTGCTCACAGTTGCCGTCCACGCATTCCACACTTGTTCCTGTGCTCCTGGTGTTCTGTTACGTGAGCAGATCCCCCAATGTGTGTCCGGCACTGTCTCCTGCGCTGTCCACCTTCCCACTGCAAGCGGTAGGAATGTGGACAGAGCAGGAGACAGTGGCAGACACACATCAGGGGATCTGCTGACATTACAGAACCCCAGTAACACAGGAACACGTGTGGATTGGGCAGACGGCTGCTGTACGCATAAACTGGCGGTGTTGGTGGTCACGTGAAATCCTGGAAACAGAGTGGAGACAGATGCCTAATTGGAACACGTTGACAGTCTGTTGTAGCCTACAAACAATATAAAACTGCCACCAAGTAGGCCTCGGCCTACACCATAATTGTCCCTAGGCTCCAACAATGCCAGTTGGTGCTCGGAAGTGCTGTCCACACAGAAAAAAACACTCGTTCATGTGAAAGTGGGGTTCAGTAATGTCAGCTGATCCCCTGCTGTGTGGAGGGCAAAGTGTCCTGCTCCCTCCAAAGTCAAAATACCTCCGATTTACACCTGGCTCCTAGTAGACCTCGGCCTGCACCATGAATGTCCCTGGGCTCCAACAACGCCAGTTGGTGCTCGGAAGTGCTGTCCACACAGAAAAAAACACTCGTTCATGTGAAAGTGGGGTTCGGTAACGTCAGCTGATCCCCTGCTGTGTGGAGGGCAAGCTGCTGCTGCCTCCAAATTGTATCTACTTCAGATTTAAACATTCTCAGATTTGGCCTCTGTCTCCACTCTGTTTCTAGTTTTTCCCCTGACCTCCAACACCGCCAGTTCCTGCTCACAGTTGCCGTGCATGCATTCCACACTTGTTCCTGTGTTCCTGGTGTTCTGTTATGTGAGCAGATCCCCCAATGTGTGTCCGGCACTGTCTCCTGCGCTGTCCACCTTCCCACTGCAAGCGGTGGGAATGTGGACAGAGCAGGAGACAGTGGCAGACACACATCAGGGGATCTGCTGACATTACAGAACTCCAGCAACACAGGAACACGTGTGGATTGGGCAGACGGCTGCTGTACGCATAAACTGGCAGTGTTGGTGGTCACGTGAAATCCTGGAAACAGAGGGGAGACAGATGCCTTATTGGAGCACGCTGACAGTCTGTTGTAGCCTACAAACAATCTAAAACTGCCACCAAGTAGGCCTCGGCCTACACCATAATTTTCCCTGGGCTCCAACAATGCCAGTTGATGCTCGGAAGTGCTGTCCACACAGAAAAACACACTTGTTCATGTGAAAGTGGGGTTCGGTAACGTCTGCTGATCCCCTGCTGTGTGGAGGGCAAAGTGGCCTGCTCCCTCCAAAGTCAAAATACCTCCGATTTACACCTGGCTCCTAGTAGGCCTCGGCCTGCACCATGATTGTCCCTGGGCTCCAACAACGCCAGTTGGTGCTCGGAAGTGCTGTCCACACAAAAATAAACACTCGTTCATGTGAAAGTGGGGTTCGGTAACGTCAGCTGATCCCCTGCTGTGTGGAGGGCAAACTGCTGCTACCTCCAAATTGTAACTACTTCAGATTTAAACATTCTCTGATTTGGCCTCTGTCTCCACTCTGTCTCTAGTATTTCCCCTGACCTCCAACACCGCCAGTATCTGCTCACAGTTGCCGTCCACGCATTCCACACTTGTTCCTGTGTTCCTGGTGTTCTGTTACGTGAGCAGATCCCCCAATGTGTGTCCGGCACTGTCTCCTGCGCTGTCCACCTTCCAACTGCAAGCGGAGGGAATGTGGACAGAGCAGGAGACAGTGGCAGACACACATCAGGGGATCTGCTGACATTACAGAACCCCAGTAACACAGGAACACGTGTGGATTGGGCAGACGGCTGCTGTACGCATAAACTGGCGGTGTTGGTGGTCGCGTGAAATCCTGGAAACAGAGTGGAGACAGATGCCTAATTGGAGCACGTTGACAGTCTGTTGTAGCCTACAAACAATCTAAAACAGCCACCAAGTAGGCCTCGGCCTACACCATGATTGTCCCTGGGCTCCAACAACGCCAGTTGGTGCTTCGCACTGTCTTTGGCACGGGTACTCCCTGTTGCCCAGCCTGGTTCCAGCATGCCAGCCGTTTCCGGGTAGTGTCAAGGTCACTATGCCACCAATCCATTGTCTTGTCGTCTTGCGGCCGGGTTAGCCGACTCTACGGTGCCTGCAGTTTAGGTGACTCCTATGTGGGCTGCGGGAACTGGCACTGAAGGTTGGATCCGTAGTGCCAATGGGACATGGACCCCCTGTATGACTGTGGGTTTCGGTAACTGCGGCCGGCTTGCGGCCTGGCTACTTTGCTTTGGATGGGTACCTTCTGCTACCCACCCGGGTTCCAACACTGTCAGCTGGTTCTCGCCAGAGCCTTTGGCCTAGGCGCCTCCATCTCGGTATCCGAAGGTCCAGCACCGTCAGCTGGTCCTTGGTAGTGCTTTCTAGCACAAGTACCTCCTGCCAAGTAACCGTGGTCCAGCTACATCAGCTGTTCCTTGGTAGTGCCATCGGCTCTTGTAGCTTTTGCTACTCATCTGGGTTCCAGCACTGTCAGCTGGTTCTCGGCAGTGTCTTTGGCACGAGTACTCCCTGTTGCCCAGCCTGGTTCCAGCACGCCAGCTGTTTCCGGGTAGTGTCAAGGTCACTATGCCACCAATCCGTTGTCCTGTCGTCTTGCGGCCGGGTTAGCCGACTCTACGGTGCCTGCAGTTTAGGTGACTCCTATGTGGGCTGCGGGAACTGGCACTGAAGGCTGGATCCGTAGTGCCAATGGGAAATGGAACCCCTGTAGGACTGTGGGTTTCGGTAACTGCGGCCGGCTTGCGGCCTGGCTACTTTGCTTTGGATGGGTACCTTCTGCTACCCACCCGGGTTTCAGCACTGTCAGCTGGTTCTCGCCAGAGCCTTTGGCCTAGGTGCCTCCATCTCGGTATCCGAAGTTCCAGCACCGTCAGCTGGTCCTTGGTAGTGCTTTCTAGCACAGGTACCTCCTGCCTAGTAACCGTGGTCCAGCAACGTCAGCTGTTCCTCGGTAGTGCCATTTGCTCTTGTAGCTTTTGCTACTCATCTGGGTTCCATCACTGTCAGCTGGTTCTCGGCAGTGTCTTTGGCACGGGTACTCCCTGTTGCCCAGCCTGGTTCCAGCACGCCAGCTGTTTCCGGGTAGTGTCAAGGTCACTATGCCACCAATCCGTTGTCCTGTCATCTTGTGGCCGGGTTAGCTGACTCTATGGTGCCTGCAGTTTAGGTGACTCCTATGTGGGCTGCGGGAACTGGCACTGAAAGCTGGATCCGTAGTGCCAATGGGACATGGACCCCCTGTAGGACTGTTGGTTTCGGTAACTGCGGCCAGCTTGCGGCCGGGCTACTTTGCTTTGGATGGGTACCTTCTGCTACCCACCCGGGTTCCAGCACTGTCAGCTGGTTCTCGCCAGAGCCTTTGGCCTAGTTGCCTCCATCTCGGTATCTGAGGTCCAGCACCGTCAGCTGGTCCTTGGTAGTGCTTTTTAGCACAGGTACCTCCTGCCTAGTAACCGTGGTCCAGCCCCGTCAGTCGGTCCTCGGTAGTGCCATTGGCTCTTGTTCCTTCTGCTACCCATCCGGGTGCCAGCACTGTCAGCTGGTTCTCGCCAGAGCCTTTGGCCTAGGTGCCTCCATCTCAGTATCCGAGGTCCAGCACCGTCAGCTGGTCCTTGGTAGTGCTTTTTAGCACAGGTACCTTCTGCTTAGTAACCGTGGTCCAGCACCGTCAGTTGGTCCTCGGTAGTGCCATTGGCTCTTGTTCCTTCTGCTACCCATCTGGGTGCCAGCACTGTCAGCTGGTTCTTGCCAGAGCCTTAGGCCTAGGTGCCTCCATCTCGGTATCCGAAGTCCAGCACCATCAGCTGGTCCTTGGTAGTGCTTTTTAGCACAGGTACCTTCTGCTTAGTAACCATGGTCCATCACCATCAGTTGGTACTCGGTAGTGCCATTGGCTCTTGTTCCTTCTGCTACCCATCCGGGTTCCAGCACTGTCTGCTGGTTCTCGCCAGAGCCTTTGGCCTAGGTGCCTCCATCTCGGTATCCGAGGTCCAGCATCGTCAGCTGGTCCTTGGTAGTGGTTTCTAGCACAGGTACCTCCTGCATAGTAATCGGGGTCCAGCACCGTCAGCTGTTCCTAAGTAGTGCCATTGGCTATTGTTCCTTCTGCTGCCACTAGGGGTTCCAGTACTGTCAGCTGGTCCTCGCCAGTTTCTCAGCCTTCTTGTACCTTCTGCTACATTTCCAAGATCAAGCTTTTTGAAATTGTCTTTGGTAATCCTTATTGATCTCCATGACGACGACCCTGATGACGACGACCCTAAAGACCACACCAAAGAAGACCAGAAATATGACCCTAAATAATAAGACCAAGAGGACAAAGAACATGAAGACAACCACCAAGATACAGAACAAAAGACAGAAGAACAAGAAGCAGAAGAAGCAAAAGCAGAAGAACAGAAAGCAGAAGAACATTAAGCATAAGACTAAAAATCAGCATAGAAGAAATCAAAATTATAAGCAGAAGAAGACTAAGCAGTAAATCGGGGTGAGTCCGTTCCTCCTCGTGGTGCCCCTGGAAAATGCCTGCTGCTGCAGGCCAAACTGAACGCGGACAAATCCTGTTGTAAATCTTTTGTGACAGGCAGAATGTAAGGTGTAATCTTATAACTTTTATAGATAAGTACTACAGGAATGCCTGTCACCATAAGAAAATGAAGAAAAAGAAGAATAGGAAGAAGATGAAGAAATAGCATATGAAAATTAATAATAGCTGAATAAGAAGAATATGAAGAATGGAAAAAAAAAATTAATGGGAAGAAGGTGAAGAAGATGAATAAGGTGAAGAAAAAGTTGATGAAAAAAATGCTACTGCTGTGGATCATGAAGGAGAAAGTGTGGGAGAAGTACAAAAGAAGGTGAAGAGCATGGAAGTTGTGAAACATACATATCTGACAAAATATAAAAAAGTTAGCATAGTCAATATCTTTTTAACTCCGAACGTCTTGAAAAAAAAAAATTGGAATTAATGCTATGCCATGTGATTTGAATAAACCACTATGCCTTTAATGTCTCCTCCACCTCCCACAATACATTCTACATGACTCTTATTTGTTTTCAATTACGTAGAATTAGCCAAAAAGGAAATAAAGGGCTTTTTTTAATTCCGATACCGGAAGTCCCATTGACTTGAATGGGACTTCCGGTATCGGAATCGGCGATACCCGATATTTTTTTCGTATCGGGCGATACCATCCGATACGATATTTTTGGGTATCGAACGGTATCGCTCAACACTAGTTCTAATACAGGTACCCTTCTAGTACCTAAACTGAAATTTTATTAAATGTGCGACCGAACCCACCAGATCTGAACATCCACAGATTCACCCACCTCAAAAATAACAGAATGGAAGAAATTATAATTTTGAACCAGGGGGTGTGTAAGAGGTGTAGTGGAAGAGGCGTAGCCAACACTGCTTTTGTGTTTTTTGTATTTATTTTTTTGAAGATTTTCTGAAAAGAGGCAATTTAATAATAATTATAATAACCTATCTGTAGTCCTCTGCATATTTCTGGGTGGAAAACAATGAGGAAAGCATCACATAGGGGACATGGCCGTGTTGATGGTAATGGAGATGGTGTAGATGCTGCTGGGAGATAAAGGCCATGGCAGATCTGTGCCTGCAACATATCCAAATGAAACACCATCCCCTTGTGCAAGTAGGCGACAGGGCGTTGAAGCTTAAATTTTTCACCTGTGGCCCATAGGCATCTGTCTTCCATTTCATCCAATGTAAATCAAGCAAGCAGTTTGAGTCCCAAGTCTATCAGCAGTCTCTTCTTCTTTTTCATGACCCTGGTGACTGTGGGTCTGTGGGCCAACCATCTGACACTAGTTTCTGCTTGAACTTTCTGAATATTGAGCTTTAATCGGATGTGTTTTGCAACACAATTCTTTAGGATACTCAGGAGAAGTCTTGCAAGAGATTGTATGAGGAGCGAATGATTATGAAGGGAAGAATGATGTCTTGGAAGGACTAGAGATTACATGGTGGGAGATTTTGGGAGATTACTTCAGTGATATATGGTGGAGACAAATTATGTATGGCTTTTTAGGTCACTGTTAGTAGCGAGAAGTTGATACATTGTGGTTTTGGGAGCAAATTAAGGGATTTGCAAAGGGGAGAATCTGAGGAGTAGTGAGGATATAAGTGGATTAGTAATGCAGCAGCATTAAGATCAGACTGGAGAGGTGTTGGCATGCACAGTGTAGAACAGACTAAGGGCAACACAAAGGGATAAGGGGAAGAAGGGCCCGACAATAGGGAAGCAGGGAGTGGAGGCAGATCTAACGTCATCCTGTCTGCCCTAACAGACCCTAAATAAGTTCCGCACCTATCACTGAGCAGGATACTTAATCCCAGCCAGACCCTAGCGGTAAGCCCTGCTTATGGAAGGGGTAGACACTGGTTGAACTTCACTAACACTAAAGACAGCTATAATAAACAAAACAAGGGAGACACTTAGTTTGAGTAGACTCAGAGAGAAAAACCAACGCCCTCAAAACTCCAAAGAGGATGCCAGCAGACTGCTACAGCTACAAGCCTCAACAGAGAAGTGCAAATAACACCTGCAACTCCCGGGAGTTTAAAAGACCCAGATCCAGGTGACATCATTAAGGCCAGGGGAGTTGGCCACTAGTCTGCAAGGCCAACACCATAAACCTTCTTCAGCCAGATGCAGTGCCACTGTCTGCAGTTTCTGATACACTTGTGACAGGTGTGATGATACAATGTGGGATGATGTGGTGCTAGACCCCTCTTGCAGTCAAGGCAATCCAAGTGATGTGAGCAGTTTGGAGGAAGAGGTGGTGGTCATGCTACCCCAGCTGTACATCAAATGAGGTAGCAGAGTGCAAAAGCACCAAGGCTGGCCCAGAGCCATTGAAATGGCTGCTACTGCGCATCACAGCTGGCCCCTATCATTTTCTCTGTCCATGTTACTGCCTTTTCCTTCTACGCTTGCTCCACCGTCTTTTCATTCAGTTAGAAAGTGTGGACTATCTGTGCAAGCTTTAATCGCTTTCACTCTGCTGCTTGCAGGAGGAGCTTGCTGCTGCAGAGCATGCTAAAAGGCAAGCACAGCAGGAAAAAGATGAACTGACCAATGTAATTGCCAACAATAGTGGTAAAGGTGCTCGGGCTTTGGAAGAAAAGAGGCGTTTAGAGTCTCGCATTGTACAGCTTGAAGAAGAATTGGAGGAAGAACAAGGCAACATTGAATTAGCCAATGACAGGCTGAGAAAGGCCACACTTCAGGTTGACCAGATGAATACTGATCTGAATGCAGAACGTGGTAATGCTCAGAAGAACGAGAATGCTCGTCAGCAATTAGATCGCCTGAATAAGGAGTTAAAAGCAAAGGTTGCACAACTGGAGGAACAACTTGATGCTGAAACTAAAAAGCGACAATCTGCAAGCAAACAAGTATGTCATTCAGAGAAATAACTGAAGGATGTACTAATGCAAATGAATGATGAAAGGCTTAATTCTGAGTAGTACAAAGGCCAGGCGGAGAAAAATAATGTTCGGCTGAAACAGCTGAAGCGCCAGGTGGAAGAAGCAGAGAAAGAGGCTCAACATGCCAATACATTGCACCGTAGATTACAGCATAAACTGGAGAGACAGCAGATGCAATGAAGCGTGAGGTTAATGCACTGAAAAGCAAACTTAGACATGGTGATGTACCAGTTGTTGCAAGATGCACAGATAGAAAAGGAGTTGATGGAGCGCACTGTAGGAGTGTGGTGACTAGACAGTGTCTGATGACGCAGACAGACTGTTACTGGAGGGCCAAAGCCCAAGACCGATATTCTGACCACTGGGGGTGGGGGAGGCCTAACGTAGAGATGAGGCCATATGACAGACAAAACAGACGAAGACGGTTCTCTCGACCTGTTGGGCAAGGTGACATGGGTGCTTTGTCTCAAGATCCCTGGGTGATGTTGTGTGTTCAACCCCACAAACTTGAGCAGAGGAGGGAGGTATGTGGTGTAGCGACCACTGTGTCTACTGGGAGGCACTGTGTGGGTGTCCCAGGACGGACTGATAGCCATGTCCAGAGTGGTAACAGGAGCAGGGTCCTAAATGACCGTTATGTATCCCAAGGTGGGTGGCCTTTGGGTGAAGGCTTGATGATGTGCTGATCAGCAGAGCTGATCTTTTGTTCCAATGTGATAGGGAGAAGCCTTCAGGTGATTGATGAGACGGGTGGGATCAATCACCTACAGACCTACCTAGGGGCGGGTGTCTAAAATGCCATAGTAAAGTATGTGTATGAGTGTTTGAAGACCTGTGATGAGGTCATAGCCATGTGATCCGGTGGGCGTGGCTACGGACCATATAAGGTGGCCAGGGTAGGTCACATGAGTGAATGCTTGGACCCGGTTGGTCTGTATAGAAGGTCTCGTCAGGCTGATGTGTCTGCCTTCCTGAGTGCACATGGAGACGCTGTGTATCATGGCTGCACGTGTCTGAGAATTCCCAGGAGAGGGAATGAACGTCAGGACTGTGAAGCAGCTATGAGGTAATGCGGACAGGGGATATAACTGTGAGGCTAGAGAGCCTGTGTACCGGACATAGTAAAGCCTTTGTGGCCACAGGATTATCAGAGCGGAGCTGTGTCATGGATACTATGCTGTTTGGATATGAACTTTCTGTTGCATTTTGCTTTGATTTATGCTGCATAATAAACCGAATGGACTGAGTTATGTTGAGAAACCTGTGCCGGACCTGAATTATCGGCTGCCTAGTGAGTATCCCCTACCTGAATGACAAGCGCTACCTTACAATAGTTACAGAAAACTGTTAATCAGTGCAGAGGGCAAGGCTGGACTAGGAGGCATAAGCCACTTGTCCTGTAGTGATGATATTCTGGTGATAAAATGCTGATTATAATTAAACAGAAACACATTCCAGTATGTAACAGATCTGTATATTAGGGATTCTGCTGCTATGATGTCATACGGATGCTACTTGATAAAAATCGCATTGTACTTTCATGACGGTCGCATAACCCTCATCCTATTTTTCAGGAACAAAATCGGAGTGATTTTTTATGCAGATGAGTGTGAGCCTTTAGACTCCATTCCCACAATGAGCTTTTGATCAGTTTTTGATGCTGCAGATTTTTGCTGCTTCAAAAATGCAGCATCTTACAGTTCCAGCAAGGTGGATGGGATTAATCGAAATCTCATGCTCACTGTGCTTTTTTCCCTCATTGTAAACTTGCCTGTGGTACATGTTTAAAATCCACATCATGTCAATTTCCATTGCAGGTACACTGACTTTTCTATGCAGATTTTCCCCATAAACTTGTATTAGATGCAGAAAATCTGCAGGCAAAAACAAATTTGTTTTTAGCATATTTCCTCTGAGGAAGCACATCAAAAACACAAGTACTCCCCACCTAAGTATATAAAGTTTTTTCAAAGTCAAATACCAGGAAGTATCAAGTTCATTTGTAGCTTTATTTAAAGCATAACACACCAAAAAGAGGCCAAAAAATGTAGTGTTAAAAACATGATAAAAGTACATAAAAAACGAACTAAAAAACACATTGGAAAAAACGCACGTAACCTAATTTACATAATAAATGCAGAAGTGGTGCAGAAAATCTGCAACATCAAAAACTCACCAAAAACTCATCGTAGGAAACAGACTAAGGCTAAGTGCCCACGTTGCAGAAATGCTGCGGAAATGTCTGCAGCATTTCTGCAAGTCCCTGCTGCAGGTAAAACGCATGCGGAAAAGTAGCATGTGGAAAACACAAGTGGAGCACCCCCAGGGCAAGTGGGGTTCTTACTCGGTATTGGACCGGTGTCTTAAAGGGGATGTGTCGCGATGATAGTGACCTGCTCCGTGGCCCTGGGTGTCCATGTAAAATAGGTGGAATGAATAAAGTTTATGTATGGATAAATTCATGACGCCACCTGTGGTATCTGGTCAGAAGGGGACCAGCGCTGCAGTGCAAACCCTCTGGGACAGATGGTGTGGTGCAGCAGAGGTGAAATAGCTCTCCACAGGCAGAGCTGTAGTCCCAGGGCAGATGAGAATAGATGTTGAGGTAGCTGGTGTAGTGTTTAGGCACAGAGATGAAGCAGTGTGAATGAGTTGACGCAGGAAGAAGGCAATGACACAGCTGAGTGCAGTTCCAATGCTTTACTCACATTTCTGGCATAGACAGGTGCCCGCTTCAGTGCCACATCCTCCAGGTGTGGGGCTCAGCCAACTCCCAAGCAGATGGAATACACCCTTCCAGCACTCCCTTTCGTGTGCCTTTTCGGAACGTCTCCTTACTAGGAGTACTTGTAGTTATGAATTACACTCAAGCTCCTCTTTCTGGCTGTTACTTAGAACTCCACTCACATGACAGGCAGCTGTAGCCTACTTCGGGGACTCCTTACAATCATGTGCCGGCTCACTCACGTTGCTGCTGTGTCATCGAGTCTTAGGTGGGAATAAAGTGGTCACAACTTCTATTCCTCCAGTTTCTGCTGTAGAACCATTAGCATTCACACAGCCTTGGATACCGGCGCCCGGCCTTTGGCGCATTAAACTTAGAGAAGGGCTCTGATCTAGCCCTAGTCCCCAGCTCTCTCCTCCTCACGTTCTGTCCTTTCCTTGCTATCTTTCTGAAGAACTTATCTTTCTCTTCCTTTCTTTGCCAGCAGCTCCAGCTCACTGGGAGCTGCTGCATAAACATCCTCTCTCTGCTTCCTCCTGTGGGGAACTGCTCTAACTTCCTGTCAGCTTTCACCTCTCTAATGCAAACTAAGCTCCACCCACCTCCCAGCACCCTTTATGAACCAAGCAGGTGCCATAGAGGGTGTTCTGCTGTTCTAAGGTTTCCATGCTGGGTGCAGGTGCTGGAGTCTGGTCAGGTGTCCCCATCTTACCTGAGGAGTGGGATACTACACCTCAGTAGGAGGTGCAGTACCTTTGTAGCGACTGAACCTCCAGGGGTGCCACACAAGCGTTTTGCAAGCGTTTTTAGCTTGCGAAATGCTTGCGCTTTCCAAGCGCTTTGTAGCATCCCTTGGAAAAGTGATTGACAGGTTGATCACACTTGTCAAGCATAGTGCTTGACAAATATGACCAATTTTTTACAATTGATGCTGCCTATGCTGAATGTGCGGTAGGGAGAGTTATGAGGAGATCCAGGATAGGGCAAGGTTTTTGATGCCAAAGGAAGAGAGGATCTGCAGTTGGAGGCAGTGGTCAACTGTGTCGAAGGCAGAGGACAGGTCTAGAATCAGGAGTATAGAGTATTGTCCATTTGCTTTGGCTGTAAGTAGGTCGTAAGTAATTTTGGTCAGGGCTGTCTCAGTGGAATGATGGGGGCGGAAACCAGATTGTAGATTGTCAAAGAGCAGGTTAAATGAGAGGTGGGAGGACGTGCTGCTCCAGGAGTTTGGCAAGGAATGGGAGTATCGATATTGGGCGATAGCTGGACATAGCGGTTGGGTCGAGGGTTGGCTTTTTAAGGATAGGTGTGATTGTGGCATGTTTGAGAGCAGAAGGGTAGGTTATTTACAAGTTTCTCTTTGTTTACAGCAATTGACATGTCGCAGTCACAGAGGTTATCACTTGTAATTGTAGTGACCTGAAGAATCATGTTTCTAGGCCTTTTATAACATAATGAATGCTGTGAAAAAAATAAATATTGCAGTATTGCATTTTTTTCATCACTTCATTGCACTTGTAGCTTTTTCCCGTTTTACACCACATTGCATGGTAAAATGAAAGACATCATTCAAAACTACATCTTGCTATATAGTTCTATCAACACAAAAAAAAGTTATGGCTTTTGGAGAAGGATGAGATAAAAATTAACATAAATACAATTGCTGCATTGGGTTCAAGGACATTATGTGACTTCCTTAACCAATCTTTTGGAACCTGAGTTAGTTGATGTACTAAATGAGTAGGGATTTGTACTTGTCCCTTTTTCTTATGCTACAATGCCTCTACAATTGTGATAGCATTTACAGTCAGTTATTGTTTGCACTTGTACCACAGCCAGTACATTATGCAGGATCATGCCCCTCTGGACAGCTAGACTGCTTATTAGTTATCAGTGAGTGTGTGAGACTCACGTATGGTAATAGCACTGATCAATACTCATTATTATGTATATGATTTGCCAATAAACCTTTCACTTGGAAAGGATAATTACCAACACAACTGAAGCACAAATCTGCAAGGATTAAGTTTTCCCACTTCTGCATAGAACCAAGTCGAACAGCTTCATAGACATATTTTCGTGCCCTACATTGAAGTCTACTAGTAGATCGTTATCTACTATTTGGCCATCACTCATCTAAGTAATGCTGGGAAATGGTTCAATAGTAGTGCTGGTTGAATTTCTTTGAGTGAAATGGAATTTGTATTTTACAAAAAAAATTGTATTCTCTAGAATGCTCAGTGTTAATTCATCAACATGGCAGCCAGCTAGTCACCATATTGCTGAATTGTAGAAGGCTGGCAAAACATAAAATAATAATAATATTATAATTCTAATAATAATAATAATTATTATTATTATTATTAACCCCTTACTGCCATGTGACGTATTATCCCGTCCATGTGCCCTGGGACTTAATTCCCAGAGACGGGATAGTACGTCACAGCGATCAGCAGCGCCCACGTGGTGAGCACCGCTGATTGTGGCCGGGTGTCAGCTGGTTATCACAGCTGACACCCGGCACAATGTGTCAGGGGCGGTCGCGGACCGCCCCCAACATGTTAACCCCTTGCAGACCGCGATCAAACACGATCACGGTGTCCCGGGGGGGTTAAAGGGAAGCATCGGCAGGGAGGGGGCTCCCTCCGTGCTTCCCTGAGCCCCCCAAAGCAGCACAATGTGCAGCGCTGCTCCGGGGGGCTCTATCCCTGCAGGTCCCCGAATCCAAAATGGCGACGGGGACCTTCGGGGGCCTGCAGAGAGCTGGCTTCCTCATGCCTGTAAAGCGCAGGCAAGGAGGAAGCCTGTGTAGTGCCTGTGACAGATCGCTGATCTTTCACAGTGATCTGTGATGTGACAGATAAGCAAACTGTCACAGGACAGTGATGTCCCACCTGGGACAATGTAATAAAGATTAAAAAAAAGTGTAAAAATAATTTTTAAAAAATCGCTAAATAAATTAAAAAAAAAATTCCCTAATAAATTCATTTTTTGGAAATAAAAAACAAAACAAAACAATAAAAGTACACATATTTGGTATTTCCACGTCCCTAACGACCCGCCCTATAAAACTGTCCCATTAGTTAACCCCTTTAGTGAACCCCTTAAAAAATAAAAATAACGACAAAAAAAATAATGATTTATTATCATACCGCCGAACAGAAAGTGCAATAACGCGTGATCAAAAAGATGCATATAAATATCCATGGTACCGCTGAAAATGTCATCTTGTCCCACAAAAAACGAGCCACCATACAGCATCATCAGCAAAAAAATAAAAAAATTATAGCTCACAGAATAAAGCGATGCAAAAATAATTATTTTTTATATAAAAAATGTTTTATTGCATAAAAGCACCAAAACATAAAAAACAACATAAATGAGGTATCGCTGTAACCATACTGACCTGAAGAATAAAACTGCTTTATTAATTTTACCGCAGGCGGAACGGTGAACACGCACCCCCCAAAATAAATTCATGAAATGCTGGTTTTTGTTCATTCTGCGTCCCAAAAATTGGAATAAAAAGCGATCAAAAAATGTCTCGTGCCCGAAAATGATACCAATAAAAACGCCAGCTCATCCCACAAAAAATAAGACCTCACATGACTCGGTGGGTCAAAATACGGAAAAATTATAGCTCTCAATATGTGGTGATGCAAAAACTATTTTTACAATAAAAAGCGTCTTTTAGCATATGACAGCTGCCAAAAATAAAAACCGCCATAAATAGTAAATCAAACCCCCCCGTTATCAATCCCTTAGTTAGGGAAAAATAATAACATTAAAAGAAAATGTATTTATTTCCATTTTCCCATTAGGGCTAGGGCTAGGGTTAAGGCTAGTGTTAGGGCTAGGGCTAGCGCTGAGATTAGGGTTAGGGGTGTGTTGGGGTTAGGGTTGGAGTTATAATTGGGGGGTTTCCACTGTTTGGGCACATCAGGTGCTCTCCAAATGCAACATGGCGTCTGATCTCAATTCCAGCCAATTCTGCATTGAAAAAGTCAAATGGTGCTCCTTCCCTTCCAAGCTCTGCCATGGGCCCAAACAGTGTTTTACCCCCACATATAGGGTATCAGCCTACTCAGGGCAAATTGCAAAACAACATTTGGGGTCCAATGTTTCCTGTTACCCTTAGGAAAATAAAAAATTTGGGGAAAAAAATATAATTTTAGTGGAAAAAAATGATTTTTTTATTTTCACGCCAAGTCGTTATAAACTTCTGTGAAGCACTTGGGGGTTCAAAGTTCTCACCACACATCTAGATAAGTTCCTTAGGGGTCTAGTTTCCAAAATGGTGTCATTTGTCGGGGGTTTTCACTGTTTTGGTACGTCAGGGGCTTTCCAAACGCGACATGGTGTCCGATCTCAATTCCAGCCAAAAACGTCAAATGGCGCTGCTTCCCTTCCGATCTCTGTCATGCGTCCAAATAGTGGTTTACCCCCACATTTGGGGTATCAGCGTACTCAGGACAAATTGCACAATAACTTTTAGGGTCCGGTTACCCTTGGAAAAATAAGAATTGAGGGTGAAAAGATCATTTATGTGGAAAATAATGATTTTTTAATTGTACGGCTGTACGTTATAAACTTCTGTGAAGCCCTTGGGGGTTCAAAGTTCTCACCACACATCTAGATAAGTTCCTTTGGGGGGTCTAGTTTCCAAAATGGTGTCATTTGGGGGGGTTTCCACTGTTTTGGTACATCAGGGGTTTTCCAATCGCGAAATGGTGATGCAAAAATGAGAAATCGCTGGCCAACTTTTAACCTTTATAACTTCCTAACAAAAAAAAATTTGGTTCCAAAATTGTGCTGATGTAAAGTAAACATGTGGGAAATGTTACTTATTAAGTTTTTTGTGTGCCGTATCTCTGTGATTTAAGGGCATACAAATTCAAAGTTGGAAAATTGCGAAATTTTAAAAATTTTTTGCCAAATTTCCATTTTTTTCACAAATAAACGCAAGTTATTTGAATGAAATTTTACCACTAATATGAAGTACAATATGTCACGAGAAAACAATGTCAGAATCACCGGGATCCATGGAAGCGTTTCAGAGTTATTACCTCATAAATGGACAGTGGTCAGAATTGTAAAAATTGGCCCGGTCATGAACGTGCAAACCACCCTTGGGGGTTAAGGGGTTAATAATACCCTACTTTCAGCGCATCTCTCTGGCCATCTCTGCTGCTCCCTATGCCACCTATGGTCATCAGCTCATCTTCTTACTGCATCTTCACATTATGCCGGGACTTCCATTTTCTATATCAAACTTTTTTTTATTCCCTGTGGTCTCTACAGATCTCAAGGCATATTAAGGGATCTCAGAAAAAAATTTGCTACAAATCCAATTTCCCAAAATTTTAATCCTAAATTTCCAAACATCCGTGCAATTTGGCACAAATGAATTAAGTCAGTTCTGTTCATCTCTGTTTAATAGATTATTTTACAATTTGATAACTACTTGTGTTACACATTTAGTTTTACAATTTAACCCTTTTTATTGGTAATTAATTAATTATCTCACGAGTAAAAATGCATCTTAAAGCATCACAAGTTTTTTTTGTCATTACATAGACAAAAACAATCATAAATCTAGTGTAAAATATTAGCTGTCTCAATATGAATATGGAAGTAAATATGGTAAGAATAATTAAACATATAATATTATTCAAATCTGCATCACTTCTGATCAAACAGCCAAAGTTATTGACAAAAGCTTGAATGTCAGAAAATCAACAGAATGCAAACTTCATGTCATGCCAATGGATAGTCCTGGATGCTATTCATCTTGCCTCTGGCTGTGACAAGCATCATCAAAGTTACTTATTGTGTTGGTGTTCAATGCTCCAGCAATCAATAATGCATATGTCCTGGTTTTGATCACAATGTTCTATATATTATTTATTTAATTTGTATTGTAGAATGCAATACAAAAAAAAAATTATATAGCAAAACTAATGCATATTTTACTGTGTAAATGGTTTAACTATTTGAATCCTTCACAAAAGAGGAACTTTGTATCTCTGAATGGTTGTAAATAAAAATCATGATTACATTTTTACCATAGGCAAAAAAGAATAACATTATATGGGATTCACCCACAAAAGTAATGTTTCTGTTTACTACTAGAATCAAGCTCTAAGTCTGGGGTCTCACTAACCGATGAGAAATGTGGTCCATATTTTACGGGCGTAATACAGAGAAATGTTCCCTAAATAGTGATCCGTATGTCATGCGTTATGAAGGTGTGGCCGCGTATTTTGCGAATGTAAGCATCTGTATGTAATCCGCATGGCATCTGTATGCCGAAATTTTCTCACAGGCTTGCAAAATGGATCCCAATGACAGGTTAAAACCCAAACGAAATATATATTAATTTGTATTTCATAGAGTTCTACATAGCAGAATAGCCGCTAAATCAATTGCCGGCTTCTGTAAAATCAATACAAAACCCGACATGAAATGACACATGGTTTACATACAGTAAACCATTTCATTTCATGTATTTTTTGATATGTCCCTGAATAATAATTAGATTAGGGTTTGTGTGTAAAATTTAGTACTAAGGGGTTAATTTGTTGCAAAAAAATGCGTGGGCTCCCGCCGTAAAATAGCAAACAGAGAGGTAAAGCAAGTGAATGAAGGCAGATTTTAATAGCCTTGAGAGGGATCATTGATTTTGGCCCCCCGGCTACAAAAATCTGCCCCCAGACACCCCAGAAAAGGCGCATCTATAAAGGTACTGTCACACTTAGCGATGTACCAGCGATCCTGACCAGCGATATGACGCGGTCAGGATCGCTGGTACATCGCTAAGTGGTCGCTAGTGAGCTGCCACACAGGCAGATCTCACCAGCGACATCGCTGGGGACGGGGGGCGCTACTTACCAGTCACACTAGGTGATCCTGCATCCTCCTGCCCGGCTCCACGCTCGTCGCTCGTCTCTCTGTAGGGAAGGTGACCTGACGGACGGACGGACTAGTCAGAGTGAAGAAAGATAGGTTTGCACAGTGTAGGTAGGAGTCAGTGATTACAGTGGGGAAACAACTAGGAAAGTGTAGTGGACGTGCAGTACCTTGGGATGACCATTAGATGGCAGGGTGGAGTGTGAGCGAAGGACTTTACAGCAGCTTAGGGCTTTAGAAACCGTTGGTCATGGGGGGCGAGGTGACAGTTGGAGTGACAGTTTCAAGGAACCGGGTGAGCTATAAATTCTGAGGGAGGGTTCCAGAAGATTCCAGTCCCCAGGGGGAGCTCAAGTGACAGGAGGACTACGACAGTCTGTGCACTCTGAGGAGAATCCAGACCAGGGGGACTGAGGAGAGAGGACGTCAGGGGGGTGGTCCTGACAGGAAAGGACCGCAGTTGAGACGAGGTACTGGGTGTAAGACACCGTATGTGACACGACGACTGAGCAGTAGAAGCGCTGTTGGTTAATGGGCCTAAGGCGGCCACAGTGACGGAACTGTCAGGAGCGTCGACAGTAAAGGAGGGGACGGTGTGTGCAGACACGTCTCCAGTGTACGGTGTGAGAAGCGGCTCTGGAAACGGAGGGCCGTGAGGTGTGCCGTCAGTCGGACGGCAAGTGAAGAAATAAACTTGGACCTGTTGCACCCAGAATCTGCCTCCATCGTGTCTCTGTTGTCATCTCTGCGCGGTATAAAAGTAGGACCACCCCCCCAGCTCGGCACCCCACCACCGACACTACATTTAGCGTAGTCGGCAGGATAGACGCCGCTAATACATCATCTTCTGCGGCAGGCCTGCCTCAAAGACTGGAAAAGGACTTGGACTACTCTTTGGATTACAATTACCTGTGGATTACAAATGACCTATCTGTGGAATACAAATGGGAAGCGCTGTGGCGGATCTGTGTGGCCAGCAGAGGAACCGGGGCGGTACCAGGTACTATGCAGTATGGCAGTGTTGCTTCAGCGCAGAGGAGAGGTCCGGGTGTTTGCAGTCATGTTGAATGGACTGGGACCCCCTCCAACGTATCCCAAAAGGAAGCAGTATGTGCCTGGAGATCGACGCTTCCATATATTGGACCCTGACAGGAGGGTGGAGAGGCCTGCCGACACCTCACCTCACAGAGGGAGTGGCACAGAAGAAAAACTTGGCTGCGGCTGTCTGATGCCATTTGAGTGCTGCCCAACGGACGGTATGAGACTCTGCAGGTGTCTGGGCATCGGCCGCCTAGAGTGGCAGTGGCGGCAGGGGATGGAGCTGTGCCAGAAGTCGCCCTCAGAGCCACGGGAGAGCAGCGGGATGCTGAGCTGGGGAGCGGAGCCTGAGCGGAGTCAGCGAGAACGGCCGCCACCAATACCAGCAGAGGACTTCTCAGCGGAGCCCCCGAGTTTGGGGGAAAGACCCGCGGGACAGTGGAGCGAGGGACGGAGGCTGCGGGTGAAGCCGCGTATTGATGTGATGGAGGCTGCAGCGCCGGGGAAGGTGAGAGTACCCCCGGCACCACCAGTGCCTCCGCCAGCGGCCCTCATCATTCCGCCGCAGCACGCTGCCCCCTGCGCACCGGAAGGCCTGGGTACATCGGGCCCAGTGGTGTATGCAGAGTTGTGCGAGGCCCCTGCTCAAGACCCTGAGGTACCCCGCCTGGAGCCGCCAGTGCGGAAGTCATCCAAAGAAGACGCTGCTGCGTTCCCCCTGCTGATAGCAGCTGCGTCGTTGGAACCGGCCGTTACTCCGGCTCCATTGGAAGTAGTGGATGCGGCCTGTCCTGAGGCCGCGGTTATGCCGCTGCTGAAGTCGACTGCGGCCGACTTAGTGGGCCTTGTGATTCCAGCCTCCAAGGACCCGGTTGTCCCCATTTGCCACCTGGCCCCAGCGGCTGTTGAGCCGCAGGAATCATCGGCCGCCTCTGATCCACGTCCTTCCTCGGTTAAGTCCCGCCCACCGGACTCCAGGGCTCATGCCGGACCCTCTGTTTGGGTCGCAGGAGTTATAGAGAAGAAGAGGGCCAGGGGGCAGGAAGTCTGGAACCTGCTCCATGAGAGGGGAGAGGCTGGCATGGCGGCTGCACGACCCCCGGGACGGCTCGTTTATACTATCTTGCAGAAAGGGACACTTCTTGCATCCTGGGAGCTCCACGGTTGTGGGGTCCCATACTACTGACCACCGAAAGGAGGATTGAACTGTCAGGAGTTCATTGCACCGTTGTGCAGGTCAAAAGGACAGTTCGCGGTCAGCTTTTAAAAAAAAAAAAGAAATGTTTATCTGTGATTTTTATGTCTGTTTTTCTATGTTCCTCTTACAGGATAGTTTGTGTTTACTTGTTAGACTGACAGAGCGGGGATACTTAGAAGAGAGGGAGAGTCCATGTCCAAGGAAGGGGGGAGAAAGAAGACATGCAATGTTATGTTGTTATATGTTGGTTTTAAAATGAGCAAAAGAAAACGGAAAAAAAAAATTATAAAAAAATGGGGTACTTGTGCTATTATAAAGTTGTATGATGTATAATATGCAAAGTAAAATGCAACAGGTCCGGGTAAGGGAAGGTCTGCGGGACCAAAGGAAAGTGTGAGATCCGGTAGGGATCTAAGAGTTGAGGAGGTCTGGGAGACCGGGACGCCGACCATGACATGTAATTGAAAGAAGGAAAATGAGTTGGAAGACGTGAGAAAGACAGCCGTCCTAGGTCAGGTCCCCAACACCACGGACACCCCTGAAGAAGGAAAGGCGGGCGCCGGCAATGATCTGGTAGGTGAGTGGCCTCGATCATGGCGTACCGGATAGTGAAAGGTAACAGTAGGGGAGAGTAGGGGAAAGATACACGCCGTAGAGAGAATACGGGTGTACCTTGCCCAATTTGTAAGACGTTGTCATGTGGCGTGCGCGCTGGTGAGTAGCAGTAGGCTGCTCAGAGCATAGTGCTCCCAGTATGGTTCGGCCCCCGCAGATAGTGGGTTTGGCTCAACTTCTGGTCCGACAACAGAATGTAGGTGTAGATTCAGAACGACGAAGGCAGGGATGACGATTGTCGAGGACGACAATGGACAAAGGAAGGTGGAGTGTAGGGAAGGTGACCTGACGGACGGACGGACTAGTCAGAGTGAAGAAAGATAGGTTTGCACAGTGTAGGTAGGAGTCAGTGATTACAGTGGGGAAACAACTAGGAAAGTGTAGTGGACGTGCAGTACCTTGGGATGACCATTAGATGGCAGGGTGGAGTGTGAGCGAAGGACTTTACAGCAGCTTAGGGCTTTAGAAACCGTTGGTCATGGGGGGCGAGGTGACAGTTGGAGTGACAGTTTCAAGGAACCGGGTGAGCTATAAATTCTGAGGGAGGGTTCCAGAAGATTCCAGTCCCCAGGGGGAGCTCAAGTGACAGGAGGACTACGACAGTCTGTGCACTCTGAGGAGAATCCAGACCAGGGGGACTGAGGAGAGAGGACGTCAGGGGGGTGGTCCTGACAGGAAAGGACCGCAGTTGAGACGAGGTACTGGGTGTAAGACACCGTATGTGACACGACGACTGAGCAGTAGAAGCGCTGTTGGTTAATGGGCCTAAGGCGGCCACAGTGACGGAACTGTCAGGAGCGTCGACAGTAAAGGAGGGGACGGTGTGTGCAGACACGTCTCCAGTGTACGGTGTGAGAAGCGGCTCTGGAAACGGAGGGCCGTGAGGTGTGCCGTCAGTCGGACGGCAAGTGAAGAAATAAACTTGGACCTGTTGCACCCAGAATCTGCCTCCATCGTGTCTCTGTTGTCATCTCTGCGCGGTATAAAAGTAGGACCACCCCCCCCAGCTCGGCACCCCACCACCGACACTACATCTCCACAGGAAGCGCCGCAGGAAGCTGACGACGAGAAACAGTCCTGGACGTTCTCGCGCGATCAGCGATAACCAGCGGGGGAGCAGGTTGTAGGTAAGTATCAGACACAGCGATGTCGCTAGCAATATCGCTATAACGTCACATATTGCTAGCGATATCGCTTAGTGTGACAGTACCTTAAGATGCGCCTTTTCTGGCACTTATCCTCTCTATTCCTATTGCCCTGTAGCGGTGGCTAATGGGTTAATAAGAAGAGGTTAATGTCACCTTGTTATTGGAAGGTAACAGTAAGCCGAATAATAATGGAGAGGTGTCAATTAGACACTTATCCATTATTAACCCTAGACTAATAAACGGTTAAAAAACACACACAGACATTAATGAAAAATTAATTTAATGAAATAAAGACAATTAGTTTTTGACAAGATTTATTCCTCTGCTAATCCAAAACTAAACCACCGACTTGTAACAAAAATAAAACAAAAAAGCAAATATATCCTTACCTCTCCGCTGCTCAGTCACGTCCCCCGCTGCAATCCATCAGAAGGGGTTAACTGGTTTACAAAGGGGACCGGTGCTAATGCGACCAGCCCCTCTGTAAACCATTGCCAGAATGAATTATTTAATCTCTGCGCAGCCTCCCTTTTTTTCCCACGCTCATTAGTTCACCTAAGGTCAGCCAGGGGACTCCGCGTAGCCTCACTGACGTCACACGTGGTCAAAAAAGACTTAGGCATCTTAGTCAATAAGAAGCTAAATTGGAGTGCCCAGTGTCAGGCAGCTGCCACCAAAGCAAATAGCGTCATGGGATGCATTAGAAGAGGTCTGGGGACAAGAGATGAAAACATAATTCTCCCTCTGTACAAATCACTCGTCAGACCACACTTGCAGTATTGTGTGCAATTTTGGACGCCGGTGCTCAAGAAAGACATTACTGAACTTGAAAGGGTTCAAAGGCGGGCTACTAAAATGATAAATAGAGTTGGTTCACTACAATACCCAGAAAGGTTAGCAAAATTAGGTCTATTTACTCTAGAAAAGAGAAGACTTAGGGGAGACCTAATATATATGTACAAGTATATCAGAGGGCAATACAGAGATCTCTCCAATGAACTGTTTGTACCAAGGACTGTGACAAGAACAAGGGGGCATTCTCTTCGTTTGGAGGAAAGACAATTTCTGCACCAGCATAGAAGAGGGTTCTTCACGGTAAGAGGAGTGAGGCTCTGGAATTCTCTTCCTGAGGAAGTGGTGATGGCCAACTCACTGAATGAATTTAAGAAAGGAATGGATGCTTTTCTTGTAACAGTATAGAAGGTTACGAGTAACATATAGGTATAGGTAGATGGTTGACCCAGCTTAGGGGAAGGAATTTTTTTCCCTATGGAGAAAATTGGCTTCTACTCTGTGGGTTTTTTGCCTTCCCCAGGATCAACAATGCAGAACAGCTGCACTAAAAATAGGCTGAGCTAGATGGACATAAGGTCTTCCTTCAGCCTTCAAAACTATGTTAACTATGTTATGTAATGTTAAAATTGACAGAAAAACCCACATTGGTCACAAAAATAACTTGAATTTGACAAAAGTAATACTAAACAAAAAATCTATGAAAATGAACAATTGAAAGTCAGACTTTGCTTTTCAACCATGCTTCCACAAATTTTTTTAATAAAATAAAGCTCATGAAAAAGGCTGGGACAGAAATGGTGGTACACTTAACTTAATATTTTGCTGCACAACCTTTTGAGGCTATCACTGCAATCAAACAATTCCTGTAAATGTCAATGATACTTCTGAACCTGTCGACAGATATTTTGGCCCACTCCTCAAGAGTAAACTGCTCCAGTTGTCTCGTGTTTGAAGGTTGTATTTTCCAGATGGCATGTTTCAGCTCTTTCCAAAGATGCTCAATAGGATTTAGGTCAGGGTTCATAGACCGCAACTGCAGAATAGTCAAATGTTTTCATCTTAGCCATTCTTGGGTGTTTTCAGCTGCTTTTTTTTGGGTCATTATCCTGTTGCAAGACCCATGACCTATGACTGGGACCAAGCTTTCTAACACTGGACAGCACATTTCTCTCTAGAATCCATTGATAGTCTTGAGATTTCATTGTACCCTGCACAGATTCTAGACACCCTGTGCCAGATGCAGCAGAGCAGCCCCAACACATAACAGCCTCCTTCTTTTTCACAGTAGGTACAGTGTTCTTTTCTTGATATGCTTGGCAAATTTCAGTCAGGCTTTTTTATGATTTTTCTTCAACAATGTTGTCCTCCTTGGTTGTCTCCCATAAAGTCCACTTTGGCTCATAAAACAACGGATAGTGCGATCTGACACTGATGTTCCTTGAGCTTGAAGTTCACCTTTAATCTAAATAATAATCAAAATAATAATAATAGCAATAAAAAAATCCACTAATAAATACACATTTTTATGTAAAAAAAATTAAATAAAATACATGTTGGGTATCGCCACATCCGGAACAATACGATCTATAAAAGTGTCACACTTGTTAACCCCTTCAGTGAACGCAGTGAAAAAAAACACAAAAAAATAGCAAATTATACTTTATCATCATACCATTCTATTAAAGTCTGCATTCCAAAATGGCACTACTTCCCTTTCGAGCCCCGACTTGTGCCCAGTGGTTCCCCCACATTTGGGGTTCTAGGGTACTCATGAGAAATTGGACAACTTTTGGGGTCCGATTTCTCCTGTTACCCTTGTGAACATGAAACAATGCGGGCTAAAAAATAATTTTTGTGGAAAAAAAATGATTTTTTATTTTCACGGCTCTGCGCTATAAACTTTAGTGAAACACTTTAGGGTTCAAAGTTCTCACAACATATCTAGATAAGTTCCTTAGATGGTCTAGTTTGCAAAATGGGGTCACTTGTGGGGGGAACTCCAATGTTAGGCACATAGGGGCTCTTCATAACCGACATGGTGGTCATTAATGATTGGAGCTAATTTTCCAGTCAAAAAGTCAAATGGCGCTCCTTTCCTTCCGAGCCCTGCCGTGCGCCCAAACAGTGGTTTATGGCCACATTTGAGGTATTGCTGCACTCAGGAGAAATTGCCCAACAAATTTTAGGATACATTTTATCCTGTTACACATGTGAAAATGAAAAAATTAAGGCAAAAAAAATTTTGTGAAAAAAAGTACTTTTTCGTTTATATGGTTCAATTTGTGAAGCACCTGGGGGTTCAAAATGCTCACTATGCATTTAGTTAAATTGTTTGAAGGGTCTAGTTTCCAAAATGGGGTTATTTGTGCAGGAATTTCAATGTTTAGGAACACAGGGACTATACATACGCGACATGGTGTCCGCTAACGATTGGAGCTAATTTTCCATTCAAAAAGTCAAATGGCGCTCCTTCCCTTTGGAGCCCTGCCATGTGCCCAAACAGTGATTTATGACCACATATGAGATATCGGTGAACTCAGGAGAAATTGCCCAACAAATTTTAGGATCCATTTTATCCTGTTGCCCATGTGAAAATGAAAAACTTGATGCTAAAGAACATTTTTGTTGGAAAAATTAAAATATCCATTTTTTCCTTCCACGTTGCTTTAGTTTCTGTGAAGCACCTGAAGGGTTCATAATCTTCTTGAATGTAGTTTTGAGTAGCTTGAGGGGTGAAGATTTTAGAATGGTGTCACTTTTGGGTATTTTCTGCCATTTAGACCTCTCAAAGAGACTTCAAATGTGAGGTGCAACAAGAAAGGAAAGAAAGACCACATAAAAATACACACCTCCGATATACATAATAATAACAAGAAAAGCTTTATTGACAACAATATAAATTTAAAAACATGTAAAAACAAAAAGGGAATACAATCCCCCTGTTAGTCCTGATCAATACAATAATGAATTGAGTCTCATGCATATATCATCAGCATAAATAAAGGAACAAAAAAGGAAAAACATCCACAATAAGGTGTATCCATATGATAGATGTAAATATATAATTACACTAAAGAGCACCTAATGGCGCACAATCCTGATCAAATCGCCCTAATGCTGGAGACTCAAACAATAAAATAGCCTTCACGTGGAAAAATACCATGGATCACATGTCAATCACAACTGAAGTGCCACATAGTCTGGTAGAATATATAGCATCAACAATACTTGTGATGAAGGTCCAGAAAAAATATATGTAGACCAGCGCACAACATGTGCAAAAAATGGTTCAATCCCATAAAGATTAATAAATAACCGCACTGAATGCTGAGCTGCGCACATAAAACCACTTAAATGAGTGGTAATAAAATATCAAACATGCAGATATTATTCAAAAAGCCATGATAATACCAAATGAAAACCACATTAATGTGGATCTGCATGAAAGACGCCACTTAAATAAGTGGCAATAAGATATCAGGCAAACAACACTGTTGAAAAACAGCCAATTATGCCCAGTGAATGGCAGCCCTCTCACGGATAGAAGCAACAGCTCACATGTGAAACAGGTATAATGAAGTGCATGAAAGATCCATACCAAGGCAACAGTACAGAGAGGACGGCAGAAGGGAGGAAACCCAACACGTGTCGCCGTATCAAGACGGCTTCATCAGGGGAAGTATGCATGACATTGCTGCTAAAGCCTTTAAATACCTGTATATGAAGAGCTCAGTCCAGCCACCTGTGAAGGAACATGTCGGACCCAAACCAGAAATAACGAGGAAAGCTGAAAACCTGGCAGACGTGTCTGCTCAAGGTGTCAGCTGCACGCGGCTGTGATTACAGCGCGGTGCAGATGACATGAAATAAAGCATAAAGTGCGCTTGCGCGGCTCCCGGGAATCTCAATAGCAAACAGACACAGACAGGGAAAGAAAAAAAAAAAGAGTTGTATATTGCACTGTGTGAATGACCAGTCAGGTAACGAAAAAGCACCTAACACAGGAATTAAACAGCCATGATATGGCACAGATAATTCATGGCCAAACGTTGAACAAGGACTATAAATGCTAAATATAGAGGTTTTATTAAGCATCAGATAGATCAATATAAATGGTACTTGCATAAATCCTCAATAAGATTTACATATGGGAAGCAACAGCAACCAGATATAGATGGTACACTTTAGAGGACAAGGATATAATAAAGAGATAATATTCTCAGTTCATAATGTAAGAACAATAGGAATGATCCATAAAATGAACCATTCTCCAAAAGGAAGAGATTGTACATGATCATTCATGAACTAAGAAAAGATTACAGGGGAGGCTGCACCACACTGAATACCTCAATCTAGTAGCCAAGAGAAGCGGACAAGGAAGAAGGATGTGTATCGCACAATATAAATGACCAGTCTGGTTAGGAAAAAGGAGGGGGGGAAAGGGGGAACGGGGGAGGGGCACAGAGTAAAAGTCATAAGGTGAAAAGGGGAATTCATAACCAACTTAAAACAAGGACTATAGATAACAAATATATTTATTTTATTTATGGCCAGATAGATCAATATAAATGATGCTCACCCATGTCCTCAATAAGGTTTATATATGAAGAGCCACAGTAACCAGATATGGATAATACACATTAAAGGATATTAAAGGATAATAAGGTGCTAAAAAAATATTATCCTCTTTTCATAATATTAGGACAAGAAAAATAGTCCCTAGAGTGGATCAATCTCCAAAATGAGGAGATTGTGCATGGTCAATCAATAACCCAAGAGGGGATTACCAGGGAGACTGCACCACACTGCGCTCCTGAAACAGCCCGCACCACTGACAGCCCACTCCCAAATGGCAAACATACCTAAATGACCCCCACACCCCGGACCCAAAAGATGGTAGGCTACTATAACCATGTGAATCCAATGTGATGCATGCGTGCAAATAAAACACTCAATCGGAAAAACCACATGCAAGTGTTAAATGTGGTAGATTAAACACATGCAACACTTGCAGAACACCTAAGATGGAATTGTAAATCACAACCAGAAATGCCACACAAGGGGAATATGATGTGAACATGTAAAAAATTAATGCAAAACAAGCTGAAAAGCTAGTCAAAATCCATAGAGGCAATAAGGAAAACTTTAGTAATTATCAATACATTTCAAAAATCCAATAAGAAGATATCGAGACTTTATCCATGTAGTCCATAGCTTGATCAAATTGCATGTAGGTGGGGCAATTCATTGAGGGAAGAAGAAACCAAGGAATCCATCAATGGAAATGTCCAAAGGGATATTAGAAGAAGACAGGGAGTCATCCAAGAAAGCCTGTAAAAAGAAGATCTTCATTAATACCCAAAGGTGCCGTGGAATTTAACAGAAAGATCCATCGTGATTCAGTCTGTAATAATTTTCTTTCCACAGGTCTCCCCCTGTCCGATGACCTTATATGTTCCAAACCTAAAACACACGTGTTACGATAACTCCCTGAATGTTTACTTAAAAAATGAGAAGCCACCGAGGTAAGAGTCTTACCTTTGCGGACATCCACTGATGCAGTATTAATTGAAGAGAAGTGTCTCTGAATTCTACGACGTAATTCTTGTGAGGTCTGACCCACATAGATCTGTGGACAGGGACATATGATGGCATAAATAACATGGGTTGTTTTACAGTTGATGTATGATTTCAACCTGTGTCGCACGTGATTAATGGGGTTACAGAAATTATCCCGAGTGGGGTTCATAAAGGGACAAATATTACAGTCCCCAAATGGGAAGGAACCTCGAAGGACAATATTTCTATTTAATCTAACAGTAGGTCTCTTATAATGACTGTTAGTGAGTATGTCCTTCAAGTTAGGTGCTCTCTTAGCGGTGACAAGCGGTTGTCGACTCACAACCTGAGAGGTCTGTAGGTCCGTAGTTAAAATAGGCCAATGTTTCTGTAGAATCTGTCTCACCTGTGTGCAGTGTGTATTGAAATTGGTAATAAACCGGACATTGTTGTCTGTAATCCTTTTAGTTGATGTCAGCAAGGATGCCTGTGACTGTAAATTAGCCCTCTGAAAGGCCCGAGATATAGACTTCTTCGGATAATTCCTCCTCTTGAGTCTTTCTGTTAGCTCATGTGCTTCCCTCCGGAAGTCCAGATCATTTGTACAGTTTCTCCTGACCCTCAAAAATTGCCCCACAGGGACTCTGTTCCTGGTATGCGGAGGTTGAAAACTTCCATATTCAAGTAAGCTGTTAGTAGCGTGGGCTTCCGATAAAGACAAGTGGACAAGGCACCGTCACGACAGGTAATAGTAAGATCCGGAAATTCACTGTAGAGGATGAGATAGTGTGGGTCAGATGGATATTGAACAAAATATCATTCAAGATATTTAGAAAGGATAAACATTCGTCTGCAGTGCCTAACCAAATAAAGAACACATCATCTATGAACCTGGACCAATGTCGTACCCTATCCTGAAAAAGGCTGGAGGTGTATACAATGGTAGCCTCCCACCATCCTAAAAACAAATTTGCAAAATCTAGGGCACAGCGCACCCCCATTGCCACACCGGAAACCAGAAGGAAATATGTTCTATCGAACAGGAAGTAATTATGTTTCAAGGCAAAGTTCAATAAATCCAGAAGGAAAGAATCATGCATCCTATCCAAATTTTGTTGTTGGTCCAGAAAGAAGAGAACTGCCTGCAACCCATCTTTATGGTTGATGTTCGAAGACAAGGATTCGACATCACACGTTACCATAATGTCATCAGCCGATAAGACAATATCCTGGTAAGATGAGATGAAATACGAGGAATCTCTAATATAGGAAGGCAGTTTGAGTACTAGAGGTTGTAAGAAAAAAATCAATGTATATACACGCCTTTTCACACAAACTGCCAATGCTGGACACAATGGGCCTACCAGGAGGTTTGTGTAGGTCCTTATGAACTTTGGGCAACATATAGAAAGTAGAAGTAGTGGGATGCTCCACCCAAATGAAATCACGTTCACTCAAGCTAATGATGTCCAATGTCAATGCCTTGTCAACCAAGGATCTGAGTTTGGTAGAATATAGTCCATTAGGATCAGAGGGAAGTTTCCGATAGAACCTTTGGTTATCTAACTGTCTATGAGCCTCCTTTTGATACAAACTGTGGGGCCATAAGACTATATTCCCCCCTTTATCAGCTTCCCGAATAATGAACTCACTATTGGACCTCAAATTCGAGAGGACCCGTTTTTCCAATGAAGTTAAGTTGGACAGCGCCCCATGTCTCAAAGAAAGTGCTTCAATATCTTTCTTGACCATTTCAAAGAAAATTCTAACAGCGGGCACAATAGAAAAAGGTGGAGAAACCCGAGACCTATTTCTATGTGGAAACCTTGGCCTACCTGGGTTATGCACATCCTCATTCAACAAGTCCATCAGATCCTGAAAAACTCTTTGATCAATAATGTCAAGAAAAGGAGACATCTGCGGTTTGTTATGAAGCACCTGCAGGACAATTTTCCTACAAAACAAATCCTTAATTAAGGTGAACTTGTCCAACTGTTGGACTGGGGAAAAAGTCAAGCCTTTACTAAGAACAGAGAGTTCAAC
The DNA here is from genome assembly GCF_039654945.1 of Dendrobates tinctorius. NCBI lineage: Eukaryota > Metazoa > Chordata > Amphibia > Anura > Dendrobatidae > Dendrobates > Dendrobates tinctorius. Next base: position 33,023,072 of record NW_027361832.1, read on the forward strand.
AGACGACAACGAGTATTGTGATAAATTAATAATTTGAAAGACATCAGTCACATGAGAGGAGTCATACTCACGGGAATCCAAAGATACAGATGGTCTCATTTCCGAAATTGTCTCCGCTGATTGTACCGTGGGGTCCTGTGACCCCTGTTCCTGGTTACACGAGAAAACAGATTTGTGTTTCCTCCGCCCTCGCCTAGTCCTGGATCTGACTTTCTGTCTGCTGATGATAAAAAATCACTAGAAGTCTGTCCTTCCATTGCAGACGTCTCCTTAGTGGTTCCCATAGGGCTACACCTGTTACCAAAGCCCCTACGTTTATTTCCTTGATGTGTCCAACGGAACATGGTCTGTTGTTCAAAATCCATTTTGTCTCTCAGAAATTTAGATCGCTTCTTATTCATAATTTCTTTATCATATTTATCCAACAGATCCTTTAATTTAACCCTAAAGGGTTGAATCTGAGATACCTCATCAAAAGTAAGCTTGGCTTCCAAACCCTTAATATCAGATTTGACAGGGTTTAAAAGTTCTCTGTCGTGTGTAATCAGCATGTTAATCAAGATTTGTGAGCACCGAAGCAATCCATTTTCCCACGTGCTCCGAAAGGTTGGAGAGGGTTCCCATGCTGGAAAAATGGACACCCTCAACCTGGCAGATGTCTCTGCTCAAGGAGTCAGCTGCACGCGCGCTGTGATTACAGAGCGGTGCAGATGACATGAAATAAAGCATAAAGTGTGCATGCGCGGCTCCCGGGAGTCTCAATAGCAAACAGACACAGACAGGGAAAAAACATGTTTTTAAATTTATATTGTTGGCAATAAAGCTTTTCTTGTTATTATTATATATATCGGTGGTGTGCATTTTTAGGTGGGCTTTCTTTCCTTTCTTGTTGCATTAACTCTTCATGTGACCATTTGCACCCCCGACATTAGTTATTTCATTGAGCATTTGCAGTGCGCCCTTACATTCTTTTCCAGTTCAAATGTGAGGTGGACCCTAAAATATGGTTTTGTAAATTTTGTTGTAAAAATGAGAAATCGAGGGTCAACTTTTAACCCTTATAACTTCCTAACTAAAAAAAAATTGTTTCCAAAACTGTGCTGATTAGTATTGAGCATTCCAATACCGCAAGTATCGGGTATCGGCCGATATTCACTGTATCGGAATTCCGATACTGAGTTCCGATACTTTTAACATATCGAATACCGGAATCGGAAGTTCCCATAGTGCTATGAGCCAGTTTGAATTGATTCAGCCAATGACAATCCTCCGAAGTGTGGGCACATCCTGTTAGGCATGTAGGCATGTTAACTAATGGAATGGCTGTGATTGGCTGCTGAAATGATGTCATGATGCACTATAAAAGCCGCCGCCGCCATTTCGGGTTCACTCTGCTGTGAATTCAGTTAGGGACAGGCTGCTGTTCAAGACTCTGAGGGACAGTTAGAGATAGCGATTTTCAAAATCATATTGTGCTTTACCCAGGTTACATAACAAACCACTGTAGCTTTCTTTTGCCTTGCAGCAGTGTTCACAGCTGTCTGCAAGGTCTGTGTGAGTGCAGCTCACGCTGTAGTGTGTCCTGCAGCCACATCTGGTTGTAGGCCGCTCAGCGTGTGTCACTGCCTCATACCTATTTTTCTTTTTTGGCTGCTCATTTTTCATTCTCCTATTAGTGTGCATCTATCCGTATCCATCTACATTGGTTGGTTGCAAACACTATATAGGAGTAGATAAAGGAGCCTTTTTTCTGGCTTGTGCCCTTCAGCTGCAGCCAGATTAGTATTACCCTATTTTTTGGAGCCTCATCTTTTGCATTGTAGGTTACCTTCCTGCATTGTAATAGCTCCAAAAAGTTTGTGATACTATCGCTATCAAATCTTTGGTCACATCCTTTTTGTTTTTTTGAAAAACAAAATAAAGTTCACCAAACACTCCATTTGACAGTTGTGTAGGCCACATTAGCTCATATTAAAGTGTAGTCCACACACACACTTTATAAAATTAGTGTTTCTTATACTTGTTAGCAGCTGTTCAGGAAAAAGCACACTAAGCCCCCCTTTGTACTTGCTGCCTATCTTTATCAGTTTACCAAGATGAAGAAGGCAGGGAGTAAGTCATGTGGGCGTGGGCGTGGAGTTTCAGCAGGGAGAGGATGTGGGGATTCTGCAGGGAGAGGAAGTGGGGATTCTGTGCCTGCTGCGGGCACCAGTGAGTCAGCATCCCCCAGTTTTACTAGGCAACAGTCCTTTATGTGCAGCTTTGTAGGACCTCGCCGTACCCCACTGCTGCAGGAGGAACAAATTGAAGCCATTGTCGGATGGATGGCAGCTAACGCATCGACTTCAATGACTTCCACATCCTCTCAGGGCCAGAGCACTGAAGAGCAACCATCTGTCTCTTCACCACCTGCCAAAGTGCCCAGGCAGTCAGAGAGCCCTGGACAGGAGCCATCACAGTCTCTACTTCTGTTCTCTGAATCTGTTGGCTTGGAAAGGGGGGCCAGCCAAGCAGCATTCAATAATGTGAAGAAGAGGGAGCATGCAGTGATGCGCAACTTCTTTGTCCCTCTGAATCTGAAGAGGCAGGTGGGCCAGTGCCTATGGTCAGCACACCTAAGTACGCATCAGATGATGACGAGACTCAGGTGCCACTTTTTGGTGCGTACGGTGCTGGCGAGACTACCCAGGAGAAGCAGGTGTTTGAAGAGGGGAGTGTAGATGATGAGGTCCTTGACCCATCATGGCATGAGGAACAGGGATGTGGTGGAAGCAGCTCTGAGGAAGAGATTCCCCGAACGGCCAAAACAGGAGGGAGAGGGAGGGGGCAGAATTGGTTGCCTGTAGCCTCCACTTCGGCACCCCTTAGGAGCATACCTCTTACAAATGCCAAAACGGGCGCTCCCAAGACTTGCAGTGCGTGGTCCTTTTTTGACACAGTTACAGATGACATTTGCTTTGTCAAATGCAAGCTGTGTCATCAGAAAGTCAAAAGAGGGAAAAATGTCAGCAACCTCAATACCACAAATATGTGGAAACATGTGCGGACCAAGCACGACCTGGAGTTACACAGACACACTGAAGACGTAGGCCAACGTACAGCACCACCTACCACCTCTTCAGCTCGTGTTGGGGCCTCTTCCTCCAGCTCACACACAGCTGGTTCAGCTTCCTCACAGGATCGCCAAGGAAGAACCTCTGGCACTGTTGTCCAGAGACCCAGTGACATTCCACCCACAGCACCACGTTCCTAGTCATCCTCACACTCCCAGGCCACTCTGCAGCCATTGGTAGCACAGGCATGGGATAAAAGGCTGCCATATTCGGCAAACCATCCCCGAGCACAGGCTCTGAATGCTGGCATTGCCAAACTACTGGCCCTCGAAATGCTCTCATTCAGGCTGGTGGAGACTGACACCTTCCGGAACTTCATGGCATTGGCAGTCCCACAATACACCGTGCCCAGCCACTTTTATTTCAGCAGGCAAGTCGTCCCTGCCCTGCAAAAGCATGTGGAGAGAAAAATAAAACATGCGCTACAAAACGCCGTCAGTAGCAAGGCCCACCTGACCACCGATGCGTGGACCAGTAACCATGGACAGGGATGATACCTTTCCCTCACTGCCCATTGGGTCAATGTTGTGGAGCCAGGTACAGATTTGGAGAGTGGCGCTGTACGTGTTCTGCCAACTCCACGGATTGCAGTAATCCAGTCTGTACACATTGACTCCTCCTCCTACTCAAGTTCCTCAGAATCAGCGCTGCAGGAGCCTGTTACGACCGATATGAGCACAGCCGTGGCCAATCGTCAACAGGCCATACTGAAATTAATTTCTTTGGGGAATTGAAGCCACATAGAATCATAGAATCATAGAATCGTAGAGTTGGAAGGGACCTCCTGGGCCATCTGGTCCAACCCCCTGCTCAAAGCAGGATTCGCTAAATCATCCCAGTCAGATGTCTGTCAAGCCTCTGTTTGAAGACTTCCATTGAAGGAGAACTCACCACTTCTCGTGGCAGCCTGTTCCACTCATTGATCACTCTAACTGTCAAAAAGTTTTTTCTAATATCTAATCTGTGTCTCCTCCCATTCAGTTTCATCCCATTGCTTCTAGTCTTTCCTTGTGCAAATGAGAATAAAGTTGATCCTTCTACAATGTGACAGCCCTTTAGATATTTGTAGACAGCTATTAAGTCTCCTCTCAGTCTTCTCTTTTGCAAACTAAACATTCCAAAATCCTGCAACCTTTCCTCATAAGACAGGGTTTGCAGACCGGTCACCATTCTGGTCGCTCTTTTCTGAACTTGCTCCAGTTTGTTGATGTCTTTTTTAAAATGTGGTGCCCAAAACTGGACACAATATTCCAGATGAGGTCTGACCAAAGAGGAATAGAGGGAAATAATGACTTCACGTGATCTAGACTGTATGCTTCTGTTAATACATCCTAGAATTGCATTTGCCTTTTTTGCTGCTGCATCACACTGTTGACTCATATTCAGTCTGTGATCTATTTGTATACCCAAGTTTTTTTCACATGTGCTGTCACTTAGCCCTATTCCTCCCATTCTGTATATGCTTTTTTAATTTTTATTGCCCAGATGTAGTACTTTGCATTTCTCCCTGTTAAAAACCATTCTGTTAGTTGCTGCCCACTTCTCCAGTTTATTTATATCTTTTTGAATCCTCTCTTTTCTCTAGTATTAGCTATCCCTCCTAGCTTTGTGTCATCAGCAAATTTAATCAGTTTACCCTCAATTCCTTCATCTAAATCGTTGATAAAGATGTTGAACAATACAGGGCCCAGGACAGAGCCCTGTGGTACCCCACTTGAGACATTCTTCCAACTGGATGTGCAGCCATTTACGACCACTCTTTGGGTCCGATCACTAAGCCAGTTATGAATCCACCTAACAGTTGCCTTGTCCATTCCATACTTAGTCATTTTTTCAATAAGGATTGTATGAGAGACTTTTTCAAATGCTTTGCTGAAGTCAAGATATACTATATCTACAGCATTTCCTTGATCCACCCAATCAGTGATTCCATCATAGAAGGAAATTAAGTTAGTCTGACATGACTTATTAGTTACAAACCCATGCTGACTCTGTTTAATCACTTCATTCTTATCCAGGTACTGACATACATGTTGTTTAATAATTTGTTCAAAGATCTTTCCTGGTATAGAAGTCAGACTCACCGGCCTATAGTTGCCTGGGTCCACCTTCTTCCCCTTTTTGAAGATAGGAACAACATTTGCTCTTCTCCAGTCTTCTGAGACTTCTCCTGTTCTCCAAGAATTTTCAAAGATTATGGAGAGGGGTTCAAAAATTTCTTCTGCTATCTCCTTCAGTACTCTGGGGTGTAATTCATCTGGACCTGGAGACTTGAATTCATTTAGGTTAGCTAAGTGTTTCCTCACTATCTTTCTGTTTATAGATATCCTGGATTCTTCTATTCCCTTAATAGGACAGTGAAGAACAGTTGATGTTACATTTCCTTTCTGAGAGAAAACAGATGCAAAATAGGAATTTAAAAGTTCAGCCTTCTCAACATCCTGTCTTACCATTTCATCATTTTCATCCTGTAAAAATCCTATAGCATCTTTGACTTTTCTTTTACTTTTGACATATCCCCAAAATCCTTTATTATTGCTTTTGACATCTCTTGCAAGCCTCAATTCATTTTCAGCTTTAGATAATCTGATTTGTGCCCTGCAGGTTCTGCAGACAGCATTATATTCTTCTTTAGATATGCCTTCCTCTTTCCATTTTATAAACATTTTTTTCTTCCTTTTTAGCATGTGCTTATGTTCTGTGTTCATCCATCCTGGTTTCCTTAAATACTTCCTATTCTTCCCTCTTTTCGGAATTGTTAACAACTGTGCTTTGAGAATTTCATTTTTCAAGATTTCCCATCCTTCCTGGACATTTTTGTCTTTAAGGATATCCACACAGCGCAGGAGCTCTGGAATGCCATCAAGCAGGAGAGCGGCGAGTGGTTTCTGCCAGCGAATCTCCAGCCAGGCTTGGTAGTGTGTGACGATGGCCGAAATCTGGTGGCAGCTCTGAGCCTAGGCAACCTCACTCACATCCCATGTCTGGCACATGTGCTCAACTTGGTCATGCAGAGCTTTCTGAGGGACTATCCAGATCTTGATGCACTGCTGCACAAGGTTCGCATAGAGTGTGCTCACTTGCGGCGTTCCAGCATGGCAAGATCGCGCCTTGCAGCTCTGCAGCACCGATTACGCCTTCCGGAACATCGCATAATATGTGACCTACCCACCAGGTGGAATTCAACGTTACATATGTTTTAAGCGGTTGTGTGAGCAGCAGGCAGCAGTAACGGAGTACCAGCTGCATGAGGCGCAAACAAGTCGCACTGTGCGCCGGTCGCACTTCAGCACCACTGAGTGGGCCTCTATGAAGGACATCTGCCTCGTTTTGCCTGCCTTCAATGACTCCATGCGGATGGCGAGTGCAGATGATGCACTAGTCAGCATGACTGTCCCCTTTATCTGCCTGCTTCAAAAAACACGGCAAGCACTAAGGGAGGAGGTTTTGGAAGAGGTGGAGGATGAGGAGTCCCAAATGCCATCTGCTTTTGGACAGTCTGCGCTACGTGGTTCCTCACAAAGGCCTAGGCAGGGGACACTTTGCAAGGAGGATGAGGAGGAGTCAATGGAGGAGGAAGACATCTCTCCAGAGGAGGGAGGTACACAATGCTCTAGTCAGTATGTACAGCGAGGGTGGGGTGATGCAGAGCCGGCAGAGATGACGCCTCAAGCAGGGGACAGCATTTCTTGGGCAGTTGAGAGTCTGCAGCACATGGTTGATTTCATGCTGCAGTGCCTGAGAAACGACCACCGCATTGCCCACGTTCTCAACACGGCTGATTATTGGGTGTACACCCTCCTAGAGCCTCGCTACCAGGACAACTTACAAAGCCTCATACCACCGTTGAACCGGGAGCGTAAAATTCGGGAGTACCAAGACACACTGGTGCATTCCATCATGTTCTCCATTCCACCCGAGAGCAGTGCTGCTAGTGCTTTACAAAGCAGCTCTGTGCGTCGAGGCAGTGGAGGAAGCTCTGCACAAAGAGGGAGCAGAGGCAGTGCCTCAGCACAAGGCAAGACCAGTATGGCCCAAATGTGGCAAAGTTTTGTGTGTCCGCCACAAATGTGTACACCATCACAGACAGCTCCAGTCAGCAGGAGGCAGCGTTTCTGTCAGATGGTGACAGACTACATGTCTTGCCCTGTCAGTGTATTCCCAGACGGCTCTTCCCCCTTCAAGCTTGGGGTCTCTAAGCTGGATACATGGCCAGAGCTTGGCCAGTATGCATTGGAGGTGCTGGCTTGCCCTGCTGCCAGTGTATTATCGGAACGTGTCTTTAGTGCCGCAGGTGGTGTACTAACAGACTATCGCACGCGACTATCCTCCGATAACATTAACCGGCTTACTTTTCTGAAAATGAACAAGGCCTGGATCTCGCCAGAATTTGCCAGTCCTCTTCCAGAATAAATAATTGGTTGGCAACAGTGTCCAGGTCTCCTGTTGTGTTCATGTTTCTACCACCTGAACTGTAGTCCCTGGGCTTCAACACAACCAGTTGTTGCTCAGAAGTGCCGTTTGCACAGAGAAAAACACTAGTTCCTGTGTTAGTGGGGTTCAGTAATGCCAGCTGCTCCCCTGCTCTGTGGACGGCAAAGTCTCCTGCTCCCTCCACATTCAAGCTACTACTGATTTTTAACCGTGCTCCACTATGGCCTACTAGTAGTGGAAATGTAGACAGAGCAGTAGACATTGCCGGACACACATCAGGGGATTAACTGATGTGACTGAGCCCCAGTAACACAGGAACAAGTGTGGATTGTGCAGACGCCACTTCAGAGCAGCAACTGGCGGGGTTGGATGCCAGGGGAAATGCTAGAGACAGTGGAGCCAGAGGCCTAAGTGGAGCACGGTTACAATCAGTAGTAGTCTACAACCTATATAAAACTTGCTGCAAGTAGGCCTCCGCCTGCTGCATGATTGATCCTGGGCTTCAACACAGCCAGTTGTCGCTCGGAAGTGCCATCTGCACAGAGAAAAACACTAGCTCCTGTGTTAGTGGCGTTCAGTCACGCCAGCTGCTCCCCTGCTGTGTGGACGGCAAAGTCTCCTGCTCCCTCCACATTGACACAACATCCGATTTTCTACTTGTTCCAAGTAGGCCTCAGCCTGCTGCATGATTGATCCTGGTCTTCAACACTGCCAGTTGCTGCTTGGAAGTGCCATCTGCACAGAGAGAAACACTAGCTCCAGTGTTAGTGGGGTTCAGTAATGCCAGCTGCTCCCCTGCTGTGTGGACGGCAATATCTCCTGCTGCCTCCACATTCAAACTATATCACCTATAAAACTTGCTGCAATTAGGCCTCCGCCTGCTCCATGACTGTTCCTGGTCTTCAACACAGCCAGTTGTTGCTTGGAAGTGCCGTCTGCACAGAGAGAAACACTAGCTCCAGTGTTGGTGGGGTTCAGTAATGCCAGCTGCTCCCCTGCTGTGTGGACGGCAATATCTTCTGCTGCCTCCACATTCAAACTACATCACCTATAAAACTTGCTGCAATTAGGCCTCCGCCTGCTCCATGACTGATCCTGGGCTTCAACACAGCCAGTTGTTGCTTGGAAGTGCCATCTGCACAGAGAGAAACACTAGCTCCAGTGTTGGTGGGGTTCAGTAATGCCAGCTGCTCCCCTGCTGTGTGGATGGCAATATCTCCTTCTGCCTCCACATTCAAACTACATCACCTATAAAAACTTGCTGCAATTAGGCCTCCGCCTGCTCCATGACTGATCCTGGGCTTCAACACAGCCAGTTGTTGCTTGGAAGTGCCATCTGCACAGAGAGAAACACTAGCTCCAGTGTTAGTGGGGTTCAGTAATGCCAGCTGCTCCCCTGCTGTGTGGACGGCAATATCTCCTACTGCCTCCACATTCACACTACTACTGATTTAAACGTGCTCCAACTAGGCCTCTGGCTCCACTCTGTCTCTAGTATTTCCCCTGGCCTCCAACCCCGCCATTTGCTGCTCAGAAGTAGCATCTGCACAATCAACACTTGTTCCTGTGTTACTGGGGTTCAGTAACGTCAGCTTGTGGGAATGTGGACAGAGCAGGAAACATTGTCGGACACACATCAGGGGAACAGCTGACGTTACTGAACCCCAGTAACACAGGAACAAGTGTTGATTGTGCAGACGTCACTTCTGAGCAGCAACTGGCAGGGTTGGAGGCCAGGGGAAATACTAGAGACAGAGTGGAGCCAGAGGCCTAGTTGGAGCACGTTTTAAATCAGTAGTAGTCTACAACAGATATTAAACTTGATGAAATTAGGCCTCAGTCTACACCCTGATTGACCCTGGGCTCCAACATCACCAGTTGCTGCTCAGAAGTGTCTTTGGCACGGGTACTCCCTCCTGCCCATCCTGGTTCCAGCACGCCTGCTGTTTCCGGGGAGTGTCAACCTCGCTTTGCCACCAATACGTTGTCCTGTCGTGTTGCGGTCGGGTTAGCCGAATCTATGCTGCCTGCAGTTTAGGTGCTTCCTATGTGGGCTGCGGGTTCTGGTAATAAAGGCTGGTTCCGTAGTGCCAATAGGACAAGCACCCCCTGTAGGACTGTGGCTTTCGGTAACTGCGGCCGGCTCACAGCCTTGCAACTTTGTCTTTTTCATGGGTACCTTCTGCTACCCATCCGGGTTCCAGCACCGTCAGCTGGTTCTCGGCAGTGCCTTTGGCCTAGGTGCCTCCTTCTCGGTATCCGAGTTCCAGCAACGTCTGCTGGTCCTTGGTAGTGATTTGTAGCACAGGTACCTCCTGCTTAGTAACCGTGTTCCAGCACCGTCAGCTGGTCCACGGTTGTGCCATTGGCTCTTGTTCCTTCTGCTGCCCCTCCGGGTTCCAACACTGTGAGCTGGTTCTCGGTAGTTCCATTGACTCTTGTAGCTTCTGCTACCCATCCGGGTTCCAGCACTGTCAGCTGGTTCTCGGCAGTGTCTTTGGCACGGGTACTCCCTCCTGCCCAGCCTGGTTCCAGCACGCCTGCTGTTTCCAGGTAGTGTCAATGTCACTTTGCCACCGACTCGTTGTCCAGTCGTGCTGCGGACGGGTTAGTCGAGTCTATGGTGCCTGCAGTTTAGGTGCTTCCTATGTGGGCTGCGGGTTCTGGTAATAAAGGCTGGTTCCGTAGTGCCAATAGGACAAGCACCCCCTGTAGGACTGTGGCTTTCGGTAACTGCGGCCGGCTCGCGGCCTTGCAACTTTGTCTTTTTCATGGGTACCTTCTGCTACCCATACGGGTTCCAGTACCATCAGCTGGTTCTCGGCAGTGTCTTTGGCCGAGGTGCCCCCTTTCCCGGTATCTTAGTTCCAGCAATGTCTGCTGGTCTGTGGTAGTGCTTTGTAGCACAGGTACTTCCTGCTCAGTAATCATGTTCCAGCACCGTCAGCTGGTCCACGGTTGTGCCATTGGCTCTTGTTCCTTCTGCTGCCCCTCCGGGTTCCAGCACCGTAAGCTGGTCCTTGCTATTTCCATTGGCTCTTGCAGCTTCTGCTACCCATCCAGGTTCCAGCACTGTCTGCTGGTTCTCGGCAGTGCCTTTGGCCTAGGTGCCTCCTTCTCGGTATCTGAGTTCCAGCAACATCTGCTGGTCCTTGGTAGTGCTTTGTAGCACAGGTACCTCCTGGTTAGTAACCGTGTTACAGCACCGTCAGCTGGTCCACGGTTGTGCCATTGGCTCTTGTTCCTTCTGCTGCCACTCTGGGTTCCAGCACCGTCAGCTGGTCCTGGCTAGTTCCATTGGCTCTTGTAGCTTCTGCTACCCATCCTGGTTCCAGCACCATCAGCTGGTTCTCGGCACTGCCTTTGGCCTAGGTGCCTCCTTCTCGGTATCCGAGTTACAGCAATGTCTGCTGGTCCTTGGTAGTGCTTTGTAGCACAGGTACCTCCTGCTTAGTAACCGTGTTCCAGCACCGTCAGCTGGTCCAAGTTTGTGCCATTGGCTCTTGTTCCTTCTGCTGCCCCTCCGGGTTTCAGCACCGTCAGCTGGTTCTCGGTAGTTCTATTGACTCTTGCAGCTTCTGCTACTCATCCGGGTTCCAGCACCGTCAGCTGGTTCTCGGCAGTGTCTTTGGCACGGGTACTCCCTCCTGCCCAGCCTGGTTCCAGCATGTCTACTGTTTCCGGGTAGTGTCAGCGTCTCTTTGCCACCGACTCGTTGTCCGGTCGTGCTGCGGTCGGGTTAGCCGAGTCTATGGTGCCTGCAATTTAGGTACTTCCTATGTGGGCTGCGGGTTCTGGTAATAAAGGCTGGTTCCATAGTGCCAATAGGACAAACATCCCCTGTAGGACTGTGGGTTTCGGTAACTGCGGCCGGCTCGCGGCCTTGAAACTTTGTCTTTTTCATAGGTACCTTCTGATACCCATACGGGTTCCAGTACCATCAGCTGGTTCTCGGCAGTGCCTTTGGCCGAGGTGCCTCCTTCTCGGTATCCGAGTTCCAGCAACGTCTGCTGGTCCTTGGTAGTGCTTTGTAGCACAGGTACCTCCTGCTTAGTAACCGTGTTCCAGCACCGTCAGCTGGTCCACGGTTGTGCCATTGGCTCTTGTTCCTTCTGCTAACCATCCGGGTTCCAGTACCATCAGCTGGTTCTCAGCAGTTCCTCAGCCTTCTTGTACCTTCTGCTACATTTCCATGTTCGAGCTTGTGGAAATGGTTTTTGATTCTCATTCTGGATCTCCCTGACGACGACCCTGAAGACGGCAATCCTGAAGACCACACCAAAGAAGACCAAAAAGATGACCCTGAAGAAGATGACAAAGAGAACAAAGAACATGAAGACAACCACCAAGATGCAGAACAACAAGAGACAGAAGACCAAGAAGCAGAAAAACCAAAAGCAGAAGAACATTAAGCATAAGACTAATAATCAGAGCAAATGATATTATCTAAATTATAAGCAGAAGAAGACTAAGCAGTGTATGGGGGTGAGTCCATTCCTCCTCGTGGTGCTCCTGGAAAATGCCTGCTGCTGCAGGCCAAACTGAACACGGACAAATCCTGTTGTAAATCTTTTGTGACAGGCAGAACGTAAGGTGTAATCTTCAAACTTTTATAGATAACAACTACAGGAATGCCTGTCACAAATAAGATTATGATGAAGAAGAAGAAGAATAGGAAGAAGTTGAAGAAGTAGAATATGAAGAAGAATAATAGTTGAATAAGAAGAATATGAAGAATGTAAAAAAAAAGAATAATAGGAAGAAGTATAAGAAGAAGAAGATGAATAAGGTGAAGAAGAAGTTGATGAAAAAGATGCTGCTGCTGAGGATCATGAAGGAGAAAGTGTGGGAGAAGTGAAAAAGAAGGTGAAGAGCATGGAAGTAGTGAAACATACATATCTGACAAAATATAAAAGAGGTTAACATAGTCAATATCTTTGTAACTCCGAACGTCTTTAAAAAAAAAAATTAATTCCTGCTATTCCATTTGATTGGGCTAAACCCCTATGGCTTTAATGTCTCCTACACCTCCCACAATACATTCTACATTATTATTAGTTGTTTTCCTTCATGTAGAATTAACCTACAAGGAAAGAAAGGGTTTTTTTTAATTCTGATATTTCTGTCCCATTGACTTGAATGGGACTTCCGGGATCGGAATCGGCGATACCCGATACTTTTTGGATATCTGTCGATCCAATCCGATCCGATATTTTTCAATATCGGATGGTATCGCTCAACAATAGTGCTGATGTAAATTAGACAAGTGGTAAATGTTATTTTTTTACTATTTTGTGTCACATAACACTTTAGCCCCCGAAATACTGCGATCAAACAAAATTGCAGCATTCCGGGAGCCAGCACAGGGCTGACAGCCCCTCTGCCTTTGGATCGGAGACCCCACAGCGTGTCACGGGGCCCTGATCATTGCCATGGTAAGTGAATGTCGTCATGACGACATATGGCTCACCAGAGCTTGGAAACATGTTGATCATGCGCAGCTCTTATCATTCTCCCCTGCTCTGCTGGTGATCGGTGCGAGCAGGGAAGAATGATGAGAATTACATTTAAGTATTAAAAGAGACAGCAGGCTGCAGCTGATGGGACTATTACTCCTAATAACAGTGACAGCAGGAATGGGGGATGAGAGTATTTATCTGCCACCCCTGCGCTGTTAATAAATGCGATAGTTAAAAAAAATAGCATGGGTTCCCCCTATTTTTGATAACCAGCCAGACAAAGCTCACAGCTGGGGGCTTCAAACCTCAGCTGTCAGCTTCAGTAAGGTAGGTTATCAAGAATAGAGGGGTCCCCACTAGAGTTGAGCGAAACGGGTCGAAAAATTTCAAAAGTCTCCGACTTTTGGCAAAGTCGGGTTTCATGAAACGAAACCCGACCCTAGGATGAGGTCGGCCACGTGGTCGGCGACTTACGCGCCAAAGTCTCGTTTCAAAAGTTTGTTTTGCGCTCTTTTTCAGCCAATCAGGATCCATGGACACTGTGGGCAACGTGATGACATAGGCAGGGGTCACCACCATCTTTCAGAAGGGCATGCAAGTGATTGGCTTGCTTTGGTGGGCGTCACAGGGGTTATAAAAGGGCGTGCACGCCGACCGCCATCTTACTTCTGCCGATCTTAGCATAGGGAGAGGTTGCTGCTGCTGATTCTGTAGGGAGAGCGTTAGGCAGGGAAGAAGCAAAAAAAACTGCTTCTGCTGCTAGCGATTTTGCCTGTACAACACACCAGTCACTGTGTGTGTAGTGCAAGGGGAGGCTATATTGTGGTGGATCAGCGGTGTTGGTTGTTAGGCTGCCTTCTAAGGCTTCCTGACAGCTGCATTGCTGTTTACCCACTGCTTTGCAAACTGCTTTTTTAAAAGCAATCCCAATTTTTTTTTTGTCCTGCTGAGGTACTGAGCGTGCATTTTTTCACACCATACAGCGGTGTACGCTCCTCACACAGTACCGTGTAACGGCTGTTATCACAGCCACAGTGAAGCTATCTGTGTGTCGAGGACATGTTCCATTCTTACAGACCTGCACCTACTAGTTTTGTCTAGCTTTCAAACAGTTAAATATATTAGCTGTTTGATCACATTCAAAACTATAGAGAGACAGCGTGTGTCAGTCCGTATACTTAAAAAACACGGAGCTTGACAATTTTACGTACACTGGACAGCCGTGTACGTGCACGCTCCTCTCAGTACCGTGTAACGGCTGTTATCACGGCCACAGTGAAACTATCTGTGTGTCACTCTGTGAGAATAAGTCGAGGACATGTTCCGTTCTTACAGACCTGCACCTACTAGTTTTGTCTAGCTTTCAAACAGTTAAATATATTTGCTGTTTGATCACATTCAAAACTATAGAGAGACAGCGTGTGTCAGTCCGTATACTTAAAAAACACGGAGCTTGACAATTTTACGTACACCGGACAGCCGTGTACGTGCACGCTCCTCTCAGTACCGTGTAACGGCTGTTATCACGGCCACAGTGAAGCTATCTGTGTGTCACTGTGGAACGATAAGTGGAGGACTTGTTCCGTTCTTACAGACCTACACTCTAGGGAGATTCCTATTCTGCCCAATTCTACATACACCTTGTAGTTTGTGATACACTAGCCAATTTCTGCCTGTGACATAGCGCTCTGATATTCAGTGGGCCTCACACAATCCAAAAGTGTCCAGTATCCACTAGTGTGTGCAGAAATTCAAAATCTCCCTTATCCTGTAGTCACTTTTTTCACACCTGTGCCATCGAGCCTGTGACATAGCGCTGTGATATTCAGTGGGCCTCACACAATCCATAAGTGTCCAGTGTCCACAAGTGTGTGCAGAAATTCAAAATCTCTGTGATCCTGTAGTCACTTTTTTCACACCTGTGCCATCGAGCCTGTGACATAGCGCTCTGATATTCAGTGGGCCTCACACAATCCAAAAGTGTCCAGTGTCCACTAGTGTGTGCAGAAATTCAAAATCTCCCTTATCCTGTAGTCACTTTTTTCACACCTGTGCCATCGAGCCTGTGACATAGCGCTGTGATATTCAGTGGGCCTCACACAATCCATAAGTGTCCAGTGTCCACAAGTGTGTGCAGAAATTCAAAATCTCTGTGATCCTGTAGTCACTTTTTTCACACCTGTGCCATCGAGCCTGAGACATAGTGCTCTGATATTCAGTGGGCCTCACACAATCCAAAAGTGTCCAGTGTCCACTACTGTGTGCAGAAATTCAAAATCTCCCTTATCCTGTAGTCACTTTTTTCACACCTGTGCCATCGAGCCTGTGACATAGCGCTGTGATATTCAGTGGGCCTCACACAATCCATAAGTGTCCAGTGTCCACAAGTGTGTGCAGAAATTCAAAATCTCCCCTGTCCCATAGACACCTTGTACCTTGTTTTACATTACTATATAGTTTGTTGGATTTTGTCTACATTTCTACAAAAAATGAGGAAGGCTGGTGGAAGAGGCCGTGGAATTGGGCGGGGGTTGGCAGCTGGTAATGATGGTGTTGGTGGTGGATCTGATGGTAGGGGCAAGAGCAAAATAGGACCGAATGCAGGAGGTGTTGAGCCTGCGTCATCATCTGGCTCCATAAGGCTTCGAAGGCTTAGTTTTCTAGGAGTTGGCAAACCGCTTTTAAAGCCAGAACATCAGGAAAAAGTTTTGTCTTACATTGCTGACTCAGCCTCCAGCTCTATCGCCTCCTCTTCTGAAGTTGTAAAAAGTAAAAGCACTGAGTCGTCATTGGAGGCTCATGTTCATGAACCACACCTTTCCTTGTGTCCTTCACCCCAACCAAGATTGAAGGATGATGCAGGCCATACTACTGATTACTCCATGGAGCTGTTTTCACATACCATGCCTGGATTATCAAGTGAAATGGTGAATTACCCAGGCCAAGATGAATCTGACATGGAGTGCACTGATGCACAGCCGCTGATAGAGTTGCTGGACAGCTTGTCCAGAGGGTCAAAACATCACAGCGTGCTAGGCCGCAAAATGTCTGCCAAAGTAGGAAGAGTGCAGTGTGGCACTTTTTTGAACAAAATCCTCATGATCAGGCCAAGGTTATCTGTAAGAAGTGCGCAAAGACCTTTAGCCGAGGGAAAAATCTGAAAAATTTGAATACCAGTTGCATGCTTAGACATTTAACCAGCATGCACTTGCAAGCGTGGACACAACACCAAACCTCAAGTGCCACATGTGCAACTGATCACAAAGAAGGTAGTCAGCAACGCTACATTGTTTCCCCCACTGTAAGCCCACCGGTTAGCACAGCAGCAAATGTTGAGGTGTCGTTGCAAGGCCACAGCAGTCAGGGAATCCCACTGTTATATCAATGAAATACTGAATCTAGGCCATCAGAAAGAACACCAACTCCATCACCATCATCAACCATCTCTCAGTCTGCCCTGTCCACCGCTACATCCACCATATGCAGCTCTCAAGTCCAGCTCACCCTCCCAGACACTATGAGTAGGTCAAGAAAGTACACAGTCTCTCATCCGCGTAAATTGGGTTTGAACGCCCACATTGCCAAACTAATTTCGTTTGAGATGATGCCCTATCGGTTGGTGGAAAGCGCAGCTTTCTGCGAACTCATGGCCTATGCATTACCACGCTATGACCTACCCAGTCGCCACTTCTTCTCTCGCAAAGCCATCCCAGCCCTCCACCATCATGTAAAAGACCGCATTGTCCATGCACTCAAGCAGTCAGTGAGTGGAAAGGTGCACCTCACAACTGATGCATGGTCCAGTCGGCATGGCCAGGGCCGTTACGTGTCCATCAATGCGCACTGGGTTAATGTGGTGGATGCAGGGTCCACAGGGGACAGCGGTGGTGGGACAGTGCTGCCTAGCCCACGGTATAGGAAACAGTTGGCTGTAGGCATTCGACCCTCCTCCTCCTCCTCCTCCAGAAGCGAAAGCTTGTCCACAGAGCGCAGTCGTACGAGCACTCCATCTGCATCTGCCACTGTTGCACACGAGGTGTCCCCCTATCGAGCAGCTAGTGGAAAGCGTCAGCAGGCTGTGTTGCAGATGATGTGTTTGGGCGACAGACACACCGCCGAGGTGCTGGTCGAGTACTTGAAGCGACAAACTGAGTCATGGCTGGGCAGTGTACATCTTGAGGCAGGCAAGGTAGTTAGTGATAACGGCCGTAATTTTGTGGCAGCTATAGCCCTTTCAAAACTCAGCCACATACCTTGCTTGGCTCACACCTTGAACCTGGTGGTGCAGTGCTTCCTCAAAAATAATCCAGAGTTAACAGCCCTGCTCCATAAGGTGCGAAGACTGTGCGCGCACATCCGCCGGTCGCCTGTACACTCCGTTCGTATGCAGAAGCTGCAGCGATTGCTCCACCTTCCCAACCACCGCCTCATTATCGACATTGCAACAAGGTGGAACTCCACCCTGCACATGGTGGAGCGGCTGTGCGAGCAGAGGCAGGCCATAATGCATTTGTGGGAGGATACACGGCCAGGCACTTTGAGAGCAGACATGGAGTTGACATGTGTGCAGTGGTCGAAGCTGAAAGACCTCTGTAAAGTCCTTCAGTGTTTTGAGGAATGCACATGGCTGGTAAGCGCAGACGACGCCATCCTAAGCATGAGCATCCCACTTATGCGTCTGCTCATGCAAACTTTGACGCACCTTAAGGAGCAGGCGTCTGCAGCCAATGTTGACGAAGAGGGAATCCTTGATGACATTCAGCCATTGTCTGCTCAGGGACCTCTCCTGGACGAGGTGGAGGAAGAAGAAGAGGAGGAGGATGATGATGGGGATGATTACTTAGGGGAGGAGGATGCATCTCGTGGGGCAAGTGAAAATGTTGGCATGGCAAGGTCTGGTACAGGGTTTGTGCGTGACTGGAGGGATGTGGATTTGCCAGAAAGTGCTCCTCCAACCAGCACTCGCAGTGCATCATTGACACCGGGAACATTGGCCCACATGTCAGATTATGCCTTGCAGATCCTAAAAAGGGACCCCCGCATTGACAAAATGATGAACGATGACGACTACTGGTTGGCCAGCATCCTGGATCCACGCTATAAAGGCAAATTACAAAACATCATGCCACAGGAGAACCTTGACCTAATATTGGCTAATAAACAAGCAACTCTGGTAAAACGGTTGCTTGAGGCATTCCCAGCATACAGCAGCGGTGATGGTTCTCACACGAGCCGTACGGGCCGGGGGCAGCTTGGCAGAGGTGTTCATGGTGCACACAGCAGAAGTGGCGTTGGAGACAGGGGTTTCATGACAATGTTGTGGACTGATTTTTCAAGTACCGCTCACACAACTGGTAATACTGCATCGATGGAAAGTGACAGGAGACAGCAGTTGTCAAATATGGTTACAAACTACTTTTCCTCCCATATCGATGTTCTCCCACACAGGTCATTCCCCTTTGACTATTGGGCCACTAAACTGGACACCTGGCCTTAATTGGCACAATATGCCTTACAGGAGCTCGCTTGCCCAGAAAAAAGGACCTGTCTGTCAACCCAAAATGTGGATGATCTAACCTTCATTAAAATTAACCATGCATGGGTTTCCAAGGATTTTGTCCCACCTTCCCCTGATGACACATAGGGTGACAGAAAAATGGCTTGCTTTGGTCCACCTCTTCCTGGGACTTGACCTATTTCACCTTTTGCATCAGCTGAATGTCCAACATCAACATATGCCACTTTCTAAAACTCCCTAACTGTGCTGCCCCCCCATTGCCGGGGTCATCACCTAGCGCACGACACTGTGCGAGTGCCGTTGCCCTGGACAGGTGGGTAGGCCGACTCTTGGGCGCGGGCACTGGCACAGGGTCCCTCATAATGCAATCAAGTGTCTCTGACGGTGGTGGTGCACACCCGCCGTCAGACACACCGCCGTACTATGAGGGGCCCAGTGCCAGTACCGACGCCCACAAGTGGGCCCCCCTTGCTTGGGCAGGGCCCCAGCATTTGCAATCTTTACCTCTCCCTGCTCCTACGCTGTGTAGTCTGGGCCGTCAAAGCCATACTGTGCCTGACACCGTCTGAGCCTGCCTCCTGATGTATAGACATATATTTTGAATGTGTACGCTATCCATACATGTTATCAGGGGATACGGTACCCTTTCTCACCTTTGTGCAATCACGTGCAAGCCATACTGGGCCTAACACCGTCTGAGCCTGCCTCCTGATGTATAGACATATATTTTGAATGTGTACGCTATCCATACATGTTATCCGGGGATATGGTACCCTTTCTCACCTTTGTGCAATCACGTGTAATCCATACTGGGCATGAGAACGGCTGGCGAGCTGTTAAGCAAGCTACAGCACCTGTGGTTTGCACACGTAAGTTTTTCATTTTTTCAGGAATGACGGTTAGGCCTAATTCCGGAACTGCGGTTGATCTGCACTTACTGGGAAATCATCGTTCGCGGGTAATAATTGTAATCAGTGATCCCCATCACTAACGTTGTTCAGCGGGTTATCTGCACCTGTAAGCGACAAACGCTGGCCTTTTCAGTGTAGCGCACATGCAGCCACGGACATGTAAGGGCATGACACACCAGTTATTGGCCAATCTCATGTGCCAGAGCCTCACGTGTCCCTCTAGTAAGCCGGACTCGGACCGCGGGGCATGACGGAGTCTCGTTCGTTAACGGAATTAAGCTTGCAATGTGTGCATCTTTTCTGTAGCTGGCATGGTTGAGGTTTACTAGGTGGAGTCGAATTTAACCGTAGGCTCCACTCCTGGTTGTGCCCTTCTGGACATTCCTTTAAGGTTCAGCTTTGCAACCATACTGCCCACGTAAGACAAACACTTTGCCTTCATGAACGCTGTTTGGAGGGTCATGACTCGTGGGAATAACGCCGCCCAATCAGTTAACCTGCTAGAGAGATCCTTCGTTGCTCCCAAGCATGACATCACACTCCCTAGGAGGAAAGTAATGCCACTGTGGCGACCGTACTCCTGGGGGCGACACAAGTGCACTGATGCCCAGCCACTGCTCGATGAATCTGCTGGTACATTGACCCAGACCACTACATTCCCCTCGCACGCTACACGGCCTGAATCTGACCCTGATGAAACTCAGGTTACCCTTCCCATATACAGTTCCATCTAACACGGTGACAAAGAGGAAGCTGCAGATGAAAGTGCAGGTTCGGCCCACCCGCCATCAGACACACCACCGTACTATCAGGGGCCCTGTGCCAGTGCCGTCGCCAACGAGTGGGCCCCCCCTGCTTGCTCAGGATCACAGCACTTGCAAGGTTGAAATACTGTGCAGTGAGATGGAAGATGGGGACGACGAGGAGTCCAGACTAGTACAGGGATTCCCTAGCGAGGAGACTTATTTGATTGTTTTCAATGTTGGGACAGCAATTTTTGGGGAGCACTATACTCTGGAGAATGATAGATGGGGCCCACCATACACTGGAACATTCCAAAGGTGGACATCAGACACTGGAGCAGCATTTACAGCGCCCATTATACACTAGAGCATTTGAAATGGGGCCCATTATGTTTGGAGCATTATTTGGGCCCATAAGTCAGTGGAGCTTCATCCATGGGGACCAACATATACTGTAGCATTATGTGGAGCTCATCATATACTGTTTCAAACATTATATGGGACCAATGATTCTGTATGGAGAAATAGATGGGCCTCGTCATGAGATGTAAAAAGTGAAGTATTTTTCATTGTACTATACCGCTATTTCTCTGCCATATCGGAGCATGATGAGTTGTGGTATGTGTTAAAGGGGCGCTCTTTCGCCCAGGGCACATGAAAACCTGGAGCCAGCCCTACCCCCCCACAACTTTAGCCAAATAACCCCCATTTTTCAGTGCGTAACTTGTATTATGAAGTTAATTAAGGTTGACAAGCTTAAGTAAGAAGAATTGATGCTTTTGGAATTCAAATGGGCACTGTAGGTGTGTTTCCTGTCCTCCTCTCACTGCCGACTTTTATTCCCCATTGACTTACATTGGGTTTCGTGTTTCGGGACGACCCCGACTTTTCCCTATAATCGGCCGATCTTACTCGACCCGACTTTTGGAAAAGTCGGGTTTCACGAAACGAAACTCGACCCTAAAAAACCAAAAGTCGCTCAACTCTAGTCCCCACACTGTTTTTTTAATTATTTAAATAAATAATTTTAAAAAACGGCGTGGGTCCCCCATATTTTTAATAACCAACTTTGCTAAAGCAGACAACTGGGGGCTGGTATTCTCAGGCTGTTAAGGGGCCATGGATATTGATGCCCCCAACCTATTAGATGCCCCAATTCTGGTGCTTTGCCCGGCTCTTCCCACTTGCCGTGTAGCGGTGGCAAGTGGGGTAATATTTGTGGGGTTGAGGTCACCTTTCAGGTGACAACAAGCCATGGTTTAGTAATGTAGACGCGTCTATAATACACCCCCATTACTAATCCTATAGTTGTATTGTAAATAAACACAGACACCCAGAATAAAGTCCTATGTTTGAAAAAAAGACACAAACTCCTCTATTAATCTCAATTAATCGTTACTTACAACCACCACTACTCAAAGCAAAACCCTTGATCTCCTGTAATAAAAATAAAATAAAAAAGCAACAATATACCATACCTGTCCGTCATTGTATCCCACGCCATAATCCATGTTTGGGGGATATACAGTTTTCAACCTTGACGGTGCCAAGATGCGACCATCTTGGCTGAAAACAACTGGTGAATGAGATGCTAGGAATGCAGCATCAGTAACCGGAGGTGACATCATAGAGGTTACCTTTGGTCACTGAGCTCCATTCCCAGCTGGGCTGAGCTGCAATCAGATCCCCACTAGCACAGCTCATAGCTTACGATGCTAGCTGGAATCTCACCGAAGTCACAGCAGCTCAGCTGTTCTCAGAACGGAGCTCAGTGGCCGAAGGTAACTTCCATGACTTCACCCAGCAGAGCAGAAGAGAATGATGAGAGCCGTATTCAGCACCTGGCACTTACTGTAACACTTCTTCCCTGGCGCTGATGCATGTCACATGGATGACATAAATCTGTGTTATGTGTATGCACATATGCGGGATGTTTTATGGCCCATGCTGACATTAAAAAATGAACATGACAGCATGTTGTGCCCATGGACACAAGGTTTGTGGAATCACACTGACATGTTCACAGACCCATTCACTTGAATAGGCAAATATCGCTCCATTCCTCCCGAATCTTTCTGCATGGCTAAGTAGTACTGCACAGCCACATATTGGGTATTGCGATGTTCAGTAGAAGTTATGGGACAAATTTTGCCATTTTTACCCACTTGTTGTGTGAAAATGTAAAATCTTTGGCTAAAACAAAACATTTTGGTGGTAAAAATGTAGTTATTTTATCCTTACTGCCCAATGGTCTAAAATTTTGTGACACACCCATGGTGTCATTATGATCACTGCACCTCTAGAAGAATTCATTGAGAGGTATGTTATGCATTGGGATCCTCACGCTGCACGGTATGGATCCCAAGCCTTTCCTGCCTCTGCAGTCCCCCATTTGGGTCCAGCTGCTGGGATTGCTGCTTAGCACAGACGTCAGTTCCAGCATCTTACACTGCTTCATAGTGTCCTTGTGGTTACTGTTGGCTCTCCGGCTATGTCTATGGTAACCAGTGGTATACAGAGGCAGCCCTACCCTCTGGAGTCTAAGTCCAGAGATCATCTTTCTGAGCATGTCCATGATGTGGCGCAGAAGCTTCTCACTGTTGTTCGGATGTTGACTGCTCTGGTAATGTGGCAGCTCCAGATTGGCTCGTTCGTCTGGATGTGAGTCTTTTGGGTGGAGCCTGGTGCATAAAAGGCTTCCAGCAGAGCACACAGGCATGCTAGCATCATTTGTGTTTTGGTGTGCGTCATTTTTGGTTTGGTGTGTGTGTGTGGATACTCTACTGCTCTGTCTGCATGCTTTTGTGTGGATAGCACTGGTCAGCTTCAGATAGGTAATGTAGATTTTGCTTTTCCACTTGACTTAGCACCTGACTTGACCACGTGTGTGATTAGTACAGGTCAGCTGCAGGGCAAGCTCAACCCATATGCTTATTCCCTGCAGGTTTAACAGGGTATTGCAGACTTCTCATTTTTCAGTGCCGCTCGGTGGTTAGCTGAGTTGGGTAATTATATTTTCAGTGCCAATCAGTGTTTAGCTGAGTTTGGTACTTATATTTTTTAGTGGGGGTCCAATTTCTCCTGTTACCCTTGGGAAAATAAAAAATTGGGGGCGAAAAAAATCATTTTTGTGAAGAAAATATGATTTTTTATTTTTACGGCTCGACGTTATAAACTTCTGTGAAGCACTTGGGGGTTAAAATTGCTCCACACACATCTAGTTAAATTCCTTAAAGTGTCTAGTTTCCAAAATGGTGCCACTTGTGAGGAGTTTCCACTGTATAGGCACATCAGGGTCTCTCCAAATGCAACATGGCGTCCGATCTCAATTCCTGCCAATTTTGCATTGAAAAGTCAAACGGTGCTCCTTCCATTCAGAGCTCTGCCATGCGCCAAAACAGTGGTTTGCCTGCATATATGGGGTATCACCATACTCAGGAGAAATTGCACAACAAATTTTAGGGTCCAATTTCTCCTGTTACCCTTGGCAAAATGAAAAAAAAATTGGATCTGAAGTAACAGATTTTGTGAAAAAAAGTAAAATGTTCATTTTTTTTAAACCTTCCAAAACTTCCTGTGATGCACCTGAAAGGGTTAATAAACTTCTTGAATGTGGTTTTGAGCACCTTCAGGGGTGCAGTTTTTAGAAAGTGTCACTTTTGGGTATTTTCTCTCATATAGACCCCACAAAGTGACTTCAAATATGATGTCGTCCCTAAAAACAATGGTGTTCTAAAAATGAGAAATCGCTGGTCAACTTTTAACCCTGATAACTTTCTAACAAAAAAAAAAGTTTGTTCCAAAATTGTGCTGATGTGAAATAGACATGTGGGAAATGTTACTTATTAAGTATTTTATGTGACATATCTGTGATTTAAGGACATACAAATTCAAAGTTGGAAAATTGTGAAACTTTCAAAATTTTCACCAAATTTCCATTTTTTTTCACAAATAAATGCAAGTCATATCAAAGAAATTTTACCACTATCATAAAGTACAATATATCACAAGAAAACATTGTCAGAATCACTGGGATTCATGGAAGTGTCCTAGAGTTATTACCTCATACAGGGACAGTGGTAAGAATTGTAAAAATTCGCCTGGTTAACGTGCAAACCACCCTTAGGGTAAAGGGGTTAACTTACAAAGTGGCTTGGTCCTTAAGAGGTTAAAGGAGTTTTTTTGATTTTGGAAATCTCTTCTCTTGCAGTTTGTTCTGGAATGGACACAGACAGCAGAGAGTCCTTGTGCAAGTTCATTACATAAACCTTTTGCAGTCCAATAGTTCATCTTAATGCACAGTTCCACCTGCTATGGAGGTGGACATAGGCCCTCTAACATCCTGACCCCCCGAGGACTGCACAGGTTGCAGTAATGACATGTCCTGCCCTGAATTTTGGAAAACTTCTTCCACTTGACTGCAGTTTGCTTGAAATAAACAAACAGTTCTTTCATCATCTTCCTCAGGTCCAAAGCTGATTCTCTGCACATAAATGAGCTTAAAGACTCTGCAAGAGATAAAGGCACAAGCCTCTGAGAGCCCCCGAGCTTAGTTATCAACTGCAGTGCTGTGACATGAGCCCTGCAGATAATAATAGACTCTAGACCCATTTTTCCAAAACCTATTTAACCAAAAATTTCTCTTGTGGCTCCTGCATTCAAGATGGATTTGAGAGGGGAAATTTTAGACAAAGAAGACTGATAAACAGTTGTTTACAGTAAACAGCAAATATATTGTGGTACCATGTAAGCCACAAAATTCTATGCAAACACGATTGATGATCAAATCTGCCTAGATGAAAATTCAGCAAATTGTGTAGATTTTAGCTGGAAATTCAATTGTGCACCAAATTCAGTGTCCGTTATTATACAGGGTGGGCCATCTATATGGATACACCTATAGGGATACATCTAAATAAAATGGGTATGGTTGGTGATAAAGTGGATTGGTCATCGTGGGCCAGTTGAATGGCCACCAAGGTCTTCCGATCTGACCCCGTTAGACTTTTATCTTTCTGGTCATCTGAAGACAATTGTTTATGCTGTGAAGATACGAGATGTGCAGCATCTGAAACAACTGATATACTGGAAGCCTATGCAAGCATTTCTTCATTCCCATTTTAGTTTGGTGGATCCATATAGTTTCCCTAGTCTCCAGATGCTTAATAAAAGTAAGATGTAGAAAAAAAACAACTAAGGCCTGTTTCACACTTCCATTGATGGCGGACAGTTGACATCCGCCAAAAACGAAAATTAACAGATCCGCCTCATTGTGACATACAGATGTCAGCGGACGCTAATATGGATGGATCCGCCGAAGATGAAAAATTTAAAGCGACCGCGGTCTGGAAGGAGAGAGAGAGAGAGATTTTTCGCCGCTCCAGGAACGGCATTTCAGGGTTTAAATGCTTTCTGGAGTAAAGCTTCCAGGCGTGCGCACTTAAAATTGACGGACCGTCAAGGAAAAAAAACATTGCAGGGTCTGTCTCATCCGCCCGGGAGATACTAAAATCTTGGCGGATACGTCAAAAAACGGGTGGGACGGACGACCGTCAGTCAAGATCCGCCACTAAGGTAAGTCTATGGGGGAAAAAAACGGATCCGATTTTTTGACAGATCCGTTTTTTCCTAAAATTGGCGGATTTTGACTGACGTCAAAAATGGAAGCGTGAAACAGGCCAAAGACTCACCTTTATTTATTCCACTCAAAGAAATTTGCTCATATCAGAGAGGAAGAGGATTAGAACTCTAGTACTGCCTATTATCACATCATATCTAGCAAATACCTTTAAAGATACTTTCTTATATTTTCTAGTAAACAACTTAAGAGTAGTATTATTAGTTTTTGCTTTTTCCACTACCTTCCAATCAATTTTAAACAGGGCAGAAGAAATGACTCCCAAGTGAAAATGTAGCAGTTCTCTACCCATTTCACTGCTCAGCGCATGAAGCCTTTTTTTTAATAATTTTATCCATTTCATTCTATTCCTGGTATTAGCTGCCCAATCATCCCATTAATCTACATGCATTTAGCAAACATTGTTCTTCAATTACACCATAATAGAGTTTTTCAAAAGTATCCCCAGATGAACCAAATATCACAATTTCTGAAAACAAGCACAAAAACCGCAACCATATGTGTACCAATTTAGGGTTTTTCTAGCATTAGTCATTTGAGTTTCTCATATTTATGTAAAAATTCATGTTATTTTAAGTCTGAAGTATAATGTTAAATGGTAAAGAGGCTTCAATCTCTTGGGTACATTCTCAGCAAAATTGCACATTTAGTATACATATTTAATGAAATATGTTTTTTAATAAATAAATCAACTTTAAATTGTGGCGTTCGCAGAACGAATGGCGCATGTTATTATCTGTTTAATGGAGTCTGCATTTGTACACAATGTCTTATAAATTCAGAGCCGGGAAGGTGATTATCCCTATGTTTATTAATATTAACTAACCTTGATGGGTTTTTGTAAGACAATATAAGCTTAAACGCTACATAAAAAGTCAGTTGTATGTACTATGTATGTTAACGGGCAGCTGTTTGAATACCTCTGGTAATAAATCACAGGACGCTCTTGATTCTAAAGTACGTTTGTTACAGGCTGGAATTATGCACATCCCAAAGATTCAATTATTGAGATATCATCCCGGTGTTTACAACAATCTGTAGAAACCAGATGCATTTTAGACCAATGGCCTATATTAGGGCAATTAAGTATGACAGAGGCTCTTTCTGATTTGTTTTAATGTGTCTTACTAAGATAAATATTCCATTACCTCTGTGATTGTACCATCTTCCATTAATAATTCTTAGACCTGTTCGGGCTTTTTAACATAATTTTATTGTAAACTAGATTTAACAGTGCAAACGGCACAACCCGGAAGGAAAGTTCTTGTAGCTAAGCAGAGTCTGTTTTTAGATAGATTTAATGTATTCTGTAACGATAGGCCCCGAAGGGATAAGTAAGGTAAGTGTGGCCTGATCTTACTGTTGGCACATGAGGTCATGTCTCCAGACTAGGTGTGCAAGTTAATGAATGCAGAGCATATTAAAATACTTTAGAAGTGCAACATTACTGTGTAGTTCTACAGTTTTTGTGATCGCAGCATCACATATTTTTAATATTAACTATCCCATGTAAAGTGATTGTTCCATCTGAGACATTTATGGCAAATTGACATCCTATGCCATAAATGCCCATTAGATGAGTTTCTCCGCGGTTAGGCCAAGGACGAAACGTATGTCAGAGTCTTGGGGTCCTTATTTACATGTTGCTCTCTCTTTTTTGTTATGTTCCTCCTTATATGTATGTAGAGAATTTATTCGCTTATATAGTTATTACACTTTTTGTTCTTATTAATATATCATACATGTGTCTGACATACCTTACATTATTTATATAGAGAGCGCAACACCATTATTCTTATGAAACTCTTTTTCTGATGTGTTTTCTTGAACTTTTATTGTTTTTCCTCCACTCTATTTTAATATAATGCATTTTATGCTATGTTTACAATTCTTTGTGGTCATTCACTCCGCTTTTCCAAGCGTAGCATATTGATGTAGAAGTTATTGAAAACAGAAGACATTAAAATAATTCAGAAATGCAACATTAATGTATGGTTCTATTTCTAATCACTGCATCAGATATTTATAATATTAGCTATCCCATATAAAAGGGATGCTTCCATCTGGGCGATTTATGACAAATTAACATCACATGTCATAAATGCCTCAAGAAAGGAACCCTGGAATGTGTCGGTCAGGAAAGGAGAGGTGACCGCTTAAGCTATTTCTTAAAGTGGCTGTCTGGTCTAAAACTGCAAGTCTGCAGTCACTCTATGTAACTACAGACTTGTGAATCCTCACATCATGCACACTGAACACTTTGAGGATTCTCCAGTGCTGACAGCGGGAGAGGAGGGCAAATATGTGATTTGCATACATGTGGTCAGTTGCTGACTAGACTGAATCCAACCTAATTCAATGTAAGTGTATTGAGTGAGGATGGATACAATTGATTCAGAATGTGTCTGGAAGCATGCAAATTGCATACATGCTGCCAACACGATGTCAAGATTCATAAGTTTGCAGTCACATAGAGTGACTGCAGACTTGTAGGTTTAGATCAGACAATCCCTTTTTTTCTATAGGAAAAATTTAAGAAAGTCCTGGATGCCTTTCTTGAAAAGTATAATGTTACAGGGTATATATACTAGATTCCTTGATAGGGCGTTGATCAAGGAAACTAGTCTGATTGCCGTATGTGGAGTCGGGAAGGAATTATTTCCCTAATGTGGAGCTTACTGTTTGCCACATGGGGTTTTTTTGCCTTCCTCTGGATCAACATGTTAGGCTATGGGTTGAACTAGATGGACTTAAAGTCTCCCTTCAACCTTAAATACTAGAATAGAATAGAATAGAATAGAATAGAATAGAATAGAATAGAGGGGTCCCCACTCTGTTTTTTTAAAAATACTTAAAAAAAAATTGTATGTTTGTCCCCAGTAAAATAATCAATTGTACTCACCTACTGTGCCAATGCCATCTCAGCAGTGTTGGCACTGTCTCTCCTGGGGTTCATTGAACATTGGCAGCGTGGATCACAGGACAATGAGTATGACTCTCCCTGCTTTCGGAGGTATCGCATACATCCGGTGGAAATGAGAGAGCTTTAGAAACTGCAGCAAAAACTACAGCAAAACCAAAGAAATGAGCAGGAGCTTAAGTTGGTATACGTGCATAGAGTAGAAGTATGTTCACATTGTTGTCATTTCACAGACAAAACCCTAGGAAAAAATTAAATGAACAAATATCCTGAAGTAAGTAAGAAACTTGTATGAATAAAACTTATTGGTTTGTGTTGCCATTTTTTAAGATCTGTAATTTTTTTCATTTTTCCATTAAGGGAGCTGTGTAATGGTTTATTGACTTAGTTCTGTTTGTTATTATTTTACATTAATTTTTATAGCATAATATTGAGCAGAATTAAGTCTGTTGACTAGCTATTACTCCAATAAATGCCATGATAGGGCTTATTGTAATATGTATTCTTACCTGTAGCAGCTAATAAAAATCATATCATTTACTGCTCTTTATAAAATTGATATAGGTTACACTGCTCCTCTTGTTCAGCCCTTGCATTTTGATTAACAGGTGTTAATAAAATATGATGCTAATACACAATATGATGTCCCCACATTGTGGGAAGCCACCACACAGCCTCTTGAACAGCATAATATTTCAATGTAGTGTGTAATCGCTGGTCTCCTATGACAACTAGATAAAGCCACCATGTAGAAATCTCTTAAATGCTACTCTCAAGCATACCAGTGGCATTTAAGAAATTCAACTGATCGCATCAGTTATTGTCATGTGGCGGCTATGTTTCTGATCTGTCACTCGGTATACATGGTTATACAGAAATAGCTCACAGCCACCTTATTTGTATAGAGTCTATCATTGAAAGGTTATTACTATAGATTAAACAATTTGATTAATAAATTGCCCAAATAGTCTGTCCATTAAATGGGTTATCCACTACTAGAACAGCCCATTCTTAAACAAAATGTTCGGCCCCGATAAAATAAACAAACCTATACTCACCTCCCGTGCCGGCTCTTTTACAGCGGTGTCGTCACTCGCGGTCTGGGGCTGTGATGCATTGGAATGACACATGGCGCCCGGTGCCCAATCAGTGCTGCTAACTGTCCCCATCTCCTGTTGAAATGAACATGAAAAGGAAGTCTGGGAACAGCTGCAGCCTGGACTTTGGCTTCATGTTCAGTTCGTACAAAGATGGGGACATTGATGCCAACGCTGAATGGGCGTCAGGCATCACTTGTCATTCTACCACATCACAGCCCTGAGACCACGAGTGCCGACACCGATGGAACGGAGCCGGTACAGAACGTGAGTATAGGTTTGTTTATTTTCTCAGTTAAACATTTAGTTTAAGAATTGGTTTGACCATAATTAAAGCACTAATTCCTAGCTTTTGTTTTTGGAAGAGTGAGAGGGTCTCTCTCTAATTAAAAATCCCATTCTCCATTTATTCAAATCATGCCCACTTGTCTCAGTATTATGAACTTAGCTGCTAATATATACAGTGGGGCAAAATAGTATTTGGTCAGTCAGCAATAGTGCAAGTTCCACCACTTAAAAAGATGAGAGGCGTCTGTAATTTACATCATAGCTAGACCTCAACTATGGGAGACAAACTGAGAAAAAAAAATCCAGAAAATCACATTGTCTGTTTTTTTTTTCATTTTATTTGCATATTATGGTGGAAAATAAGTATTTGGTAAGAAACAAGCAATCAAGATTTCTGGCTCTCACAGACCTGTAACTTCTTCTTTAAGAGTCTCCTCTTTCCTCCACTCATTACCTGTAGTAATGGCACCTGTTTAAACTTGTTATCAGTATAAAAAGACACCTGTGCACACCCTCAAACAGTCTGACTCCAAACTCCACTATGGTGAAGACCAAAGAGCTGTCAAAGGACACCAGAAACAAAATTGTAGCCCTGCACCAGGCTGGGAAGACTGAATCTGCAATAGCCAACCAGCTTGGAGTGAAGAAATCAACTGTGGGAGCAATAATTAGAAAATGGAAGACATACAAGACCACTGATAATCTCCCTCGATCTGGTGCTCCACGCAAAATCCCACCCTGTGGGGTCAGAATGATCACAAGAACGGTGAGCAAAAATCCCAGAACCACGCGGGGGGACCTAGTGAATGAACTGCAGAGAGCTGGGACCAATGTAACAAGGCCTACCATAAGTAACACACTACGCCACCATAGACTCAGATCCTGCAGTGCCAGACGTGTCCCACTGCTTAAGCCTGTACATGTGCGGGCCCATCTGAAGTTTGCTAGAGAGCATTTGGATGATCCAGAGGAGTTTTGGGAGAATGTCCTATGGTCTGATGAAACCAAACTGGAACTGTTTGGTAGAAACACAACTTGTCGTGTTTGGAGGAAAAAGAATACTGAGTTGCATCCATCAAACACCATACCTACTGTAAAGCATGGTGGTGGAAACATCATGCTTTGGGGCTGTTTCTCTGCAAAGGGGCCAGGACGACTGATCCGGGTACATGAAAGAATGAATGGGGCCATGTATCGTGAGATTTTGAGTGCAAACCTCCTTCCATCAGCAAGGGCATTGAAGATGAAACGTGGCTGGGTCTTTCAACATGACAATGATCCAAAGCACACCACCAGGGCAACGAAGGAGTGGCTTCGTAAGAAGCATTTCAAGGTCCTGGAGTGGCCTAGCCAGTCTCCAGATCTCAACCCTATAGAAAACCTTTGGAGGGAGTTGAAAGTCCGTGTGGCCAAGCGAAAAGCCAAAAACATCACTGCTCTAGAGGAGATCTGCATGGAGGAATGGGCCAACATACCAACAACAGTGTGTGGCAACCTTGTGAAGACTTACAGAAAACGTTTGACCTCTGTCATTGCCAACAAAGGATATATCACAAAGTATTGAGATGAAATTTTGTTTCTTACCAAATACTTATTTTCCACCATAATATGCAAATAAAATGAAAAAAAAAACAGACAATGTGATTTTCTGGATTTTTTTTTCTCAGTTTGTCTCCCATAGTTGACGTCTACCTATGATGTAAATTACAGACGCCTCTCATCTTTTTAAGTGGTGGAACTTGCACTATTGCTGACTGACTAAATACTTTTTTGCCCCACTGTATATATATATATATATATATATATATATATATATATATATATATTACAGTTGTGCTCAAAAGTTTACATACCACTTCAGAATTTTTGCTTTCTTGGCCTATTCTCAGAGAATATGAATGATAACACAATGAATAAATAAAGGGGATGTGGGAACTACAATGCCCAGAGAGATTAGCAAAATAAGGATTATTTAGTCTGGAAAAAAGATGACTGAGAGGCAATCTAATAACCATGTATAAGCATATAAGGGGAAATTGCAAATCTCTCCGAGGATCTGTTTATACCAAGGAAGGTGATAGTCACAAGGGGACATACTCTACATCTGGAGGAAAAAAGTTTTTTTCACCAACATAGATGAGGATTCTTTACTGTTAGTGCAGTGAGAATCTGGAATTCCTTGGCTGAGGAGGTGGTGATGGCGAACTCAGTCGAGGGGTTCAAGAGAGGCCTGGATGTCTTCCTTGAGTGTAACAATATTGTATCTTACAGTTATTAGGTTCTTTATAATGTAGATCTGCGGATTTATTCTAATGGAATATAGGATGAACTAGATGGACAAATGTCTTTTTTTGGCATTGCTAGCTATGTTTAACACCAAAACTTTTACTACACTCATGGTTAGTAGATGGGTGACTTGCCACCTGATGAAGACGGAGGTTATCCATTGAAACATGTAGTGGAACTTATTAAAGAAGAAAGCCTTTCAAGCTTCTCCCATTCCTTTGCGCTCCCCTGCTATCGGGTTACCCTGCTTCCCATGTTTATATCCTCTCTAGAGGCACCCGACAGGAGCAGCATCGGATTACTATTATCAGCGCCCTGAGACCTGTCAGCCTGGCGTGCCAAATATCTTTCTCAATCTGACTATTTCATGAGGGGTTCAAGAGAGGCGTGGATGTCTTCCTTGAGCATAGCAATATTGTATCTTACAGTTATTAGGTTCTTTAGAATGTTGATCTGGGCATTTATTCTAATGGAATATAGGATGAACTGGATGGACAAATGTCTTTTTTTGGCCTTGAAAACTATGTTTAACACAAAAACTTTTACTACACTCATGGTTAGTAGATGGGTGAAGCCATTTATGGTTAAACTACTATATTTTCTTTTTTTAAATCATAATGACAACCCAAAACATCCAAATAACCCTGATCAAAACTTCACATACCCTGGTGATTTTGGCTTGATAACATGTACAGAAGTTGGCACAAATGAGTTTGAATAGCTATTTTTGGTAACATCCTCACCTGTAATGTATCAAATGCTAGGAAAATTGTTTGGGATGCCAAGATAAACCCACAAATAACATCAGCTGAAATACTGGAGTCTTTGAAAACTAGCTATGGGGCTGTTTCAAAATGCACAATAAGGAGGTTCCTGAAGAAAAATAGGCTACATGGTTGAGTAGCGAGAAGAAATTCAAATTACCTTGATCAAGAGTTCACATACCCCATTTCTTAATATCGCGTATTGCCCCCTCTAACATCAATGACAGCTTGAGGTCTTTTGTGGTAGTTGTGGATGAAGTTCTTTATTTTCTCAGATGGTAAAGCTGCCCACTCTTCTTGGCCAAAAGTATCCAGTTACTGTAAATTCCTGGGAAGTCTAGCATGAACTGTGCCCTTGAGATCCCCCCAGAGTGGCTCAATTATATTGAGGTCAGGGGACTGAGATGGCCTCTCCAAAACGCTCCCTTTGTTCTGCTGTAACCAATGACAGGTTAAATTGGCCTTTTGTTTTGGATCTTTGTCATGTTGGAACATCCAAGTACGTCCCATGCCCAGCTTCCGAGCTGATGATTGCAAATTTGCATCCAGTGTTTGCTGACAACATGCTTCAGTCATCTTTCCTTCAACTTTGACCAAGTTTCCTGTGCCTTTGTAGCTCACACATCCTCAAAACATCAGCGATCCACCTCTGTGCTTTACAGAAGGAATGGTGTTCCTTTCATCATAGGCCTTGTTGACCTCTCTCCAAATGTAATGTTTATGGTTGCTGCCAAAAAGTTGAATTTTGGTCTCATCACTCCAAATTACATTGTTCCAGAAGTTTTGAGTCTTTCCTCTGTTCTGTTTTGGGTATTGCAGGTGAGATACTTTGTGGCATTTGCACAGTAATGGCTTTCTTTTGGTGACTAGACCAAACAGCCCATTTTTCTTCAAGTGCCTCCTTATTGTGCATCTTGAAACAGCCACACTGCTAGTTTTCAGAGAGTCCAGTATTTCAGCTGATGTAATTTGTAGCTTTTTATTTGCATCCCGACAATTTTCCTAGCATTTGTCACAGGTGAGGATGTTACCTTTAGAGGCCATTCAAATTCATTGGTGTCAATTTCTGTGCATGTTATCAGGCCAAAATCACCAGAGTATGTGAACTTTTGATCATGGTCATTTGAATGGTTTGGGTTGTCATTGTGATTTACAAACAGAAAACACAGCAGTTTGACAATAAATGGCTTCACCCAACCACTAACCATGAGTGGAGAAAAAGTTTTGGTGCTATCATTCATATTCTCTGAAAAAAGGCCAAGAAATTTAAAATTTTGCCAGGGTATGTAAATTTTTGAGCACAACTGCTTGTAAATATATATATAGGGGAAAAAAGTATTTAGTCAGCCACCAATTGTGCAAGTTCTCACACTTAAAAAGATGAGAGATGCCTGTAATTAACATCATAGGCAGACCACAACTATTAGAGTCAAAATGAGAAAACAAATCCAGAAAATCACCTTGTCTGATTTGGCAAGGTTTACTTTGAAAATTATGGTGGAAAATAAGTATTTGGTCACCTAATAACATGCAAGATTTCTGGCTCTCACAGACCTCTAACTTCTTCTTTAAGAGGCTCCTCTGTCCTCCACTCACCACCTGTAGTAATGGCCCCTGTTTGAACTTGTTATCAGTATAAAAGACACCTGTACACAACCTCATACAGTCACACTCCAAACTCCACTATGGCGAAGACCAAAGAGCTGTCGAAGCACACCAGAAACAAAATCGCAGCCCTGCACCAGGCTAGGAAGACTGAATCTGCAATAGGCAAGTAGCTTGGTGTGATGAAATCAACTGTGGGAGCAATAATACGAAAATGGAAGATGCACAAGACCACTGATAATCTCCCTCGAACTGGGGATCCATGCAGGATCTCACCCCATGGGGTCAAAATGATCACATTAACAATGAGCAAATATCCCATAAAAACACGGGGGCACCTAGTGAATGACCTGCATAGAGCTGGGACCACTGTAACTAAAGCTACCATCAGTAACACACTGCGCTTCCAGGGACTCAGATCCTGCAGTGCCAGACGTGTCCCCCTGCTTAAGCCAATACATGTCCGGGCCCGTCTGAAGTTTTCTAGAGAGCATTTGGATTATCCAGAAGAGTATTCGGAGAATGCCATATGGTCTGATCAAATCAAAGTGGAACTGTTTGGTTGAAACAAATCTCGTCGCTTTTTGAGGAGACAGAATGCTGAGTTGCATCCAAAGAGCACCATGTCTACTGTGAAGCATGGGGGTCACAACATCCTGCTTTGGGGCTGTTTCACTGCAAAGGGGCCAGAAAGACTGATCCGTGTACATGAAAGAATGAATGGAGCCATGTGTTGTGAGATTTTGAGTGCAAACCTCCTTCCATCAGCAAGGGCACTGAAGATGAAACGTGGATGGGTCTTTTAGCATGATAATGATCCCAAGCACACAGCCAGGGCAATGAAGGACTGGCTTCGTAAGAAGCATATGAAGGTCCTGGAGTGGCCTAGCCAGTCTCCAGATCTCAACCCCATAGAAAACCTTTGGAGGGATTTGAAAGTCCTTGCTGCCCAGCTACAGGCCCAAAACATCACTGCTGGGCCAACATACCACCAACAGTGTGTGCCAACCTTGTGAAGACTTACAGAAAACATTTGACCTCTGTCATTTCAAAGCAAAGGATATATGACAAAATATTGAGATGAATGTTTGTTAATGATCAAATACTTATTTTCCACCCTAGTTTGCAAAATAAATCTTACCAAATCAGACAAGGTGATTTTCTGAATTTGTTTTCTCATTTTGACTCTCATAGTTGTGGTCTACCTATGATGTCAGTTACAGGCCTCTCTCATCTTTTTGAGTGGGAGAACTTGCACAATTGTTGGCTGGCTAAATACTTTTTCCCCAATGTGTGGGTGCATATATATACATATATATATATATATATATATATATATATATATATATATATATATATTATATTATAATGATTAATAACTTTTTTATAATTAAGGTGGCACTTGACATTTCGAACCCTACAACTATGGCCCACTAGAGTATTTCTCTGGTGACATGCTCCAGCCTAGTTAGAAGGAAGCTTTTTATTGTTATATAATCTTTAATAATTACAATATGTAGCTGTTTTTTTATTCCAGTGAATAAATATTTTTACATATATGTTTAATTTCCAAGTGCTACATTTAATAAAATGCATAAAAAATTCTAATTCTTATCTTCTCATAGGATGTCACAAACCCAGTGAGCGTAGTTTCACATGAATTGCTGCTTTATTGCTGTATTGATGAATCACACATTTGTTTTGGTTTAAAACCAAAATTGTAGAACCAGCTTTCATTAAGAGAATGACTACATATAGGATTTGGCTTTTGAGTTATCTCCGTAAAGTCCTTGGAGATGTAGCTTAATGGCCTTACTTCTAAAGCAATGTGAATGATCTCCCAGTTTAACGTGACAAATCAACTATCAATAATATTGACATCTGTAATAGTGAATTGTGTTGTTATATGGACTGACATGACCTTAATTCACTAAATTGTAAATATACAGCAACTCAATCACAATGAAATTCAGGGAATTTACCAATATTCCTATTTTGATTATTGGAAACCATAGAAACCTTAGATGAAATATAAATACTTCTAAAACGGTACAGTTTAAAAGGCTAATGCAAAAAAATCTATAGAAACAATACTTGAAATCTATATATTTAAACAATTGCTTAAAACAATTGAGCCTGATTTTGTAAAAAGAAAGTGACCATAAAAGAAAAAAATGGCGATGAAATTTAATTGACATTTCATATATAAATAGTACTTCCCCACAAAGCGTTTATACAGCGTTTATTCAAGAAAGAAACCAACCTCTCTGAAAGTCACACCTCAATAACTATATCCATGCCCCTCAGTTTAGAAAAAAAAGGACACAAATAACTAAAAAAATAATAATAGTATAGAAAATATTAAGTCTGAATTGTTGGCACCTAGAAGGGTTCACTCTCAAATTTTATTTTTTGGAATTACATTTTTCTGCTATGTTTTCACCATTGTTGCAGCATAGCTAAAAAGTTGGATCTAGAACTGATAAATGTCTATGGAGTAAATGTATATCAAAAGGCTCCTTTTAGTAATACTGTTGGCAACTTTCCATGTGAAAGGCAATAGATATACAGTGCCTTGCAAAAGTATTCGGCCTCCTGGAACTTTTCAACCTTTTCCCACATATCATGCTTCAAACATAAAGATACCAAATGAAAATATTTGGAGAAGAATCAACAACAAGTGGAACATAATTGTGAAGTTGAATGAAATTTATTGGTTATTTTAAATTTTTGTGGAAATGCAAAAACTGAAAAGTGGGGCGTGCAATATTTTTCGGCCCCTTTAAATTAATACTTTGTTGCTCCATCTTTTGCTGCGATTACAGCTGCAAGTCGCTTGGGGTATGTCTCTATCAGTTTTGTACATCAAGAGACTGAAATTCTTGCCCATTCTTCCTTGGCAAACAGCTCGAGCTCAGTGAGGTTTGATGGAGATCGTTTGTGAACAGCAGTTTTCAGCTCTTTCCACAGATTCTCGATTGGATTCAGGTCTGGACTTTGTGAACCATTCCATTGTAGATTTTGCTTTATGTTTGGGATCATTATCTTGTTGGAAGACAAATCTAAGTCCCAGTCTCAGGTCTTTTGCAGACTCCAACAGGTTTTCTTCAAGAATGGTCCTGTATTTGGTTCCATCCATCTTTCCATCAATTTTAACCATCTTCCCTGTCCCTGCTGAAGAAAAGCAGCCCCAAACCATGATGCTGCCACCACCATGTTTGACAGTGGGGATGGTGTGTTAAGGGTGATGAGCTATGTTGCCTTTACGCCAAACATATCGGATGGCATTGTTGCCAAAAAGTTCGATTTTGGTTTCATCTGACTAGAGCACCTTCTTCCACACATTTGGTTTGTATCCCAGGTGGCTTGTTGCAAACTTTAAATGACACTTTTTATGGATATCTTTGAGAAATGGCCTTCTTCTTGCCACTCTTCCATAAAGGCCAGATTTGTGCAGTGTACGACTGATTGTTGTCCTATGGACAGACTGTCCCACCTCAGCTGTAGATCTCTGCAGTTCATCCAGAGTGATGATGGGCCTCTTGGCTGCATCTCTGATCAATCTTCTCCTTGTTTGAGATGAATATTAGCGAGGCAGCCGTGTCTTGGTAGATTTGTATTGGTATGACACTTCTTCAATTTCAATATGATCGCTTGCACAGTGCTCCTTGGGATGTTTAAAGTTTTGGAAATCATTTTGTATTCAAATCTGGCTTTAAACTTCTCCACCATAGTATCACGGAGCTGCCTTTTGTGTTCCTTGGTCTTCATGATGCTCTCTGTGCATCAAACAGAACCCTGAGACTATCACAGAGCAGGTGCATTTATACGGAGACATCATCATTAGTCATTTAGGACAACATTGGATTATTCCGAGATCCACAATGAACTTCTGGAGTGAGTTTGCTGCACTGAAAGTAAAGGGGCCGAATAATATTGCTCGCCTCACTTTACAGTTTTTGCATTTCCACAAAAATTTAAAATAACCAATAAATTTCATTCAACTTCATAAGTGTGTTCCACTTGTTGTTGATTCATCACCAAAAATTTACATTTGGTATCTTTTTGCTTGAAGCATGATATGTGGGAAAAGGTTGAAAAGTTCTAGGGGGCCGAATACT
Organism: Dendrobates tinctorius; assembly: GCF_039654945.1. Classification (NCBI taxonomy): domain Eukaryota; kingdom Metazoa; phylum Chordata; class Amphibia; order Anura; family Dendrobatidae; genus Dendrobates; species Dendrobates tinctorius. Next base: position 33,061,969 of record NW_027361832.1, read on the forward strand.
TTCGCAAAGCACTGTAAAACCTCAAAAAGAAGATGTTCATATATGCCATTATAGTAATACTTTAAAACTATATTAATTTGTTTTACTTATGGGTAATTTACCTAATAATAATAATATTTGTCCCTTTGAGTAACTTTGTTATGGATGTTATAACCTTGGCCAGAAATAATTTTGCCATATTTTTTATGCTTTTCAGTATATCAAATGCCTTTGCAATGAATTTATTTTTTTTTACCTTAAATTAGACATTTCAATAGAGGTGAGCGGATTGGGCAACATACAACTTTGTCCATTCATGTGAATTTTCCCAGGAAATGCGATTTACCTAGAAGTTATATTCCCATCATTTTTATGTCCCTTTTTGTACTCTAGGGTCCCTCCAGAATCCAGAGCATAATAAGAGTAAGATGTAAAAAATAAGAAAAAAATGTTTTAATCACCTCACTGCTCATCTCTCTATTTCTTTGTAAACGCTTGCCCACTGCTTACCTCTCCGGCTGCTCCCACAACTCATTGCCCAATGTGCTGTCGTCCGCGCCTCTGTTGCACCACAACTTCTGACCCAGTGTTCACTCTAGTCTCAGGCTTCGTTATGCAGGTAGGACCTGAAGCATGAACAGTGAATTGCAGGGCCTGCTTGCTGCCTGAAGCCCTGGGCCTAGAGTAAGCAATGGGACGGAGTTGGAGTGCAATGGCAGCACAGAGGATTGATCAGGGAACAGCAGGGCAATCAAAGAAGTAAACATTCGGCAAAAGTTTAAAAAGAAAAAAGTATACTCAACTCACTGCTCACCTTTCCAGCCATGCCCACTGTTCCCTGCCCACTATCCATTCCTCGGCTCATTTGTCAAGTTACCATTCCATTCTGATGTTCACTTTAGGTCAGGGCACCTGGCCATGAGCAGACCCCAGAACACACTGCACATGTACAGTGATCTATAGGGCCTCTGTCAGATAGTCATGGCTCAGTGTTCACTCTAGGCTAGGACTTCTGGCTGTGAGTTGGCCACAGAGCATGACAGTGAACTTCAGGGGCTAATCGTGGATAGCATCCTTTGCCCAGAGTGGTAGTTGAGAGATGTTGAGCAATGAAGGTGCAGAGGACTTGAGGACCTGATGAGTAGGGAAAAGAGGGAGGGGCTGGAGAGGTGAGAGTTGAGCTTTTTTTTTCTTTAATTTCTTTAACGTCTTACCGGCCCACTACTGTTCAGGAGGATGGTGATCCCTCTGCAATCCCTACTTTATCTCTCTTTCAATAAATTATCTACTTCCACTAAAACTCATTATTTCATCCTTAAGGCATATTCAGAGAGAGGACTCTCTTCAGGTTTGCTTCAAATATACACTGCTCAAAAAAATAAAGGGAACACTTAAACAACAGAATATAAATCCAAGTAAATCAAACTTCTGTGAAATCAAACTGTCCACTTAGGAAGCAACACTGATTGACAATCAATTTCACATGCTGTTGTGCAAATGGAATAGACAACATAGCATGAGATGGACTCTACAACCCACACAAGTGGCTCAGGTAGTGCAGCTCATCCAGGATGGCACATCAATGTGAGCTGTGGCAAGAAAGTTTGCTGTGTCTTTCAGCGTAGGGTCCAGAGGCTGGAGGTGCTACCAGAACACAGGCCAGTACACCAGGAGACATTGAGGGGGCCGTAGGAGGGCAATAACCCTGCAGCAGGACCGCTACCTCAGCCTTTGTGCAAGGAGGAACAGGAGGACCACTGCCAGAGCCCTGCAAAATGACCTCCATCATGCCACAAATGTGCATGTGTCTGCACAAGTGGTTAGAAACCGGCTCCATGAGGATGGTCTGAGTGCCCGACGTCCTGAGATGGGGGTTGTGCTCACAGCCCAACACCGTGCAGGATGCTTGGTATTTGCCACAGAGCACCAGGATTGGCAAATTCTCCACTGGTGCCCTGTGCTCTTCACAGATGAAAGCAGATTCACACTGAGCCCATGTCACAGAAGTGACAGAGTCTGGAGACGCCGTGGAGAGCGATCTGCTGCCTGCAACATCCTTCAGCATGACCGGTTTGGCAGTGGGTCAGTAATGGTGCAGGGTGGCATTTCTTTGGAGGGCCACACAGCCCACCATGTGCTCACCAGAGGTAGCCTGACTGCCATTATGTACCGAAATGAGATCCTCAGACCCCTTGTGAGACCATATGCTGGTGCGGTTGGCCCTGGGTTACTCCTAACAGGACAGGACAATGCCAGACCTCATGTGGCTGAAGTGTGTCAGCAGTTCATGCAATATGAAGGCATTAAAGCTATGGAATGGCCTGCCTGTTCCCCAGACCTGAATCCGATTGAGCACATCTGGAACATCATATCGCGCTCCATCCACCAACATCACGTTACACCAGACTGTCCAGGAATTGGAAGATGCATTAGTCCAGGTCTAGGAGGAGATCCCTCATGACAACATCCGCCGACTCATCAGGAGCATACCCAGGTGTTGTAGGAAGGTCAAACAGGCATGTGGAGACCCACACACTACTGAGCATCATTTCCTTGTCTTGAGGCATTTCTACTGAAGTTGGATCAGCCTATAATATGATTTTCCACTTTTATTTTGAGTATCCTTCCAAATCCAGACCTCTGTGGGACATTAATTTTGATTTACATTGATCATTTTTATGTTTTCTTGTTCTCAACGCATGCCACTATGTAATGAATAAAGATTTGCAGCTGCGATATTTCATTCAGTAATATCTACGATGTGGTATCTTAGTGTTCCCTTTATTTTTTTGAGCAGTGTATATAAGAATGAAGGAATAAAATAATGGAGTTTTCTCTACTTTCTCTTATATGGGTACATTATTTTGCTTTATTTTAAGTTACTTAGAATTATCTGATTTATTATGGACGCTGGTAAGTCAATTTCACATCTATAGTGTTATCGGACTAATATTGCTATTAATGTTTTGGACCAGCAATAAATACACCTTTCAGATGGGATTTCTCTATTATGCTACATAAAGCCCAGCTTTTCACATCTGTTATTTTTTTTTAACAAGACAGTGAGTCCATGCAACAGATGGAGGCTAAGAGTATCATTATCTGCATCTCAGTCATTTAGCACATGCATATTGCTTTTACATAATTACATGTTTTTACATATTGCTTTTACATAATTCACGTGAAACACAGGGACAAAATCTCTGTACATGCACAATGAGCGGTTATTTATTGAATTGGGCTTTATATGTCGATAGGTTCTTTAAGTGTATACAGTATGCTTTCATTTTATTTGGTCAGACCTCATCTGAAATATTGTGTCCAGTTTTGGGCACCACATTTTAAAAAAGACATCAACAAACTGGAGCAAGTTCAGAAAAGAGCAACCAGAATGGTGACCGGTCTGCAAACCCTGTCTTATGGGGAAAGGTTGCAGGATTTGGGATTGTTTAGTTTGCAAAAGAGAAGACTGAGAGGAGACTTAATAGCTGTCTACAAATATCTAAAGGGCTGTCACATTGTAGAAGGATCATCTTTATTCTCATTTGCACATGGAAAGACTAGAAGCAATGGGATGAAACTGAATGGGAGGAGACACAGATTAGATATTAGAAAAAACTTTTTGACAGTTAGAGTGATCAATGAGTGGAACAAGCTGCCATGAGAAGTAGTGAGTTCTCCTTCAATGGAAGTCTTCAAACAGAGGCTGGACAGACATCTGACTGGGATGATTTAGCGAATCCTGCTTTGAGCAGGGGGTTGGACCAGATGGCCCAGGAGGTCCCTTCCAACTCTACGATTCTATGATTCTATGATTCTATGATTCTATTAGCAGTTCACATATTATGTAAAGCTAAATCACATAGAGCTGAGCTTCAAGCAAGAACATAGTCAATGAAATTGCTAGTATTCATCAGAAATTATATTATTGATGGCGTAAACCTTTGAACATTAACCAAAATTCTGTACAGAGCATGTAAAGCATGGTCTTTATGTAGGACTAGGCACTTCAATGTGCCAGCCAATCTATGATCAACCTATCCACTGGTGGACACACGCAGAAGAAGGCCCATTTGCAAGAACAAAAATATGGGCACTTTGCAATCCAATAGATCAATATAATGAACAATTCCTCTTGATTTGGAGATGAAAATGGGCCCCCTTACCTCCTAGGCTTCTGTGCATCTATCAATCTAACAAAAATGGAGGCAGCACACCAAAAAGATAAAGTACAAGATTAGTTAGATTTTATTAGCCCTTGTGTCACATGGACTTATAAAACCTAACTTGCATTTTGACTTTGTAGTGTAGAGCCTCCATTTATTTTTTATATTTGGAAGGTTTGGTCACTGCTTGGTGCCCAGACACTTTATTTTGCTGCTGTTTCATTTTTTTTCATCTATCTACAACAGAAAAGCAAAAGCAGCACCAGCAATAGATCTGGGTGCTGAGTCTCCTGGCAAATGCAAAAACTTTAATACAATAGAAAAAATTGGAGGCAACACACCAACTTGTAAAGGTGAAAAAAATCCTATTTAATAGCCCATAATGGCGACATTTCAGTTAAAAAATGAGACGTTAGAATCGAAAGGTTGTGATTATGGGCTATTAAGGAGCACCTTTTTCACAGTTACAAGTTGGTGCGCTGCCTCCAATTTTTTCTATCTATCGATCTATCTATTTCTGTCTATCAATCTATCATTTAATCTATATGTCAGTCTATCTATCTAACTACATGAACTACATATTAATCTATCAATGTAATCTCTATGGTAAATAATTATATTCATTTTTCTCAAGCAGCTATTTGTGCATGAATATTAAGTCTCTTTCCATCTATCTATCACCTATATGCACGCTATATGATTCAAAACCACCAATAAAATCCTTTTTTTCAATATTATAGATTCCTAACTGTGCAATGCATCTTGCGCTCTAGGATAATTGCCATTCATGTTTCAATGATTATTTCCAGATACCAAACTATATACTGGAAAGAATGTTGTAACATAGTATAATTCAATTTATTAACCCATCCCTTAAAAATGACCTGAAGGCTGATTATGGTACTCTTCCTATTTCATCATTGTAGCTCTGAACCCACTAGCTGCTCATAATATTGAGTGCAGGTATATAGAAGTCTCTAACACACACTGGTTATTATATGATATATGTTTAACCAAAGGGCATCAGTCGTATTTATTCCATTTATAAACATTGTACTTTTTCACAAGTGGAAGCACCTGCTATTTTATACCTGGCATGCAGTGTAGGTAGGGTGCAAAACCAAGTATAATCATCAATTTCTCACTTTGCCCATGATTTAGTTTGTTTTCCCACAGTTCCAACATTAACTGGATGCAGTAGGAAGTGTTGGAAGTATATGAAGTGCAAACTGTCCACAGTTCCCCTCTAGTGTTTCCTCCAGAGCGCTGCGAGTCACTGACAGCAGTTCCTCGACAGCAAAAAATTTTCCTTAGTCACATGTCCTGGCGTGCTGTAAAATTCTCACCGGTGTTTGGAAGTCTTATTGTGACCCAGACTGACATCATATACTGCAAACAAAATGAGCCAATACAATATGTACAGTCCTGGTACTTTCCTGAAACACAACAAGGCTGAACATTTGAGCGAGCCACAATTTACTATGGGAATATCTATTTAATATGCTGCTTGATCTGTCAAGTTTATAGCCTGGCAAATGTGAATACAAATGTCGATGCAAATGAGGATTCATTATTCCTACAATGTCTTTGTGTTTCAGCTTAATGCAGCTAGGTCCCTGTGATAGGCTTCAGGAGCACAGCTATCAAGACAGTAAGAAATCAGGAAAGGAGAAAGAGAGCAGAAAATGAGATGAGGATGGAGATGAAGAAGATGAAGAAGAGCACTAAAATGCAACATTATGGCATTTGCACAGTGTAGAAATGCATCAACTTTAGCCTAGGCACAGTGACAGTAACATTTGCACATTTGCTTATCCAGATTACCAGCGCTGAAAATGAAGGAGTTAAGCAGTCAAGACATTATAATTAGAGCCAGAACAGTCTTTTTTTTCCCAATCATTATACCATATTGTGCCCATCATCCAGAAAGTGTCCTATTTCTCTCCACGTTTCAAAATTCTTTCATAATTACAGACCTCATCGACTAGAAGACACCATTCATTCAGATCTCTACCAACATTGCATATAAATGAAAAAAAAAAAAAATCACCTTCTAATTTTCATTCTTTGGTATAATTCTCTCTGCTGAAATACTCTCTGGGAAATGAAATTGCGTATAATGCACAGCAAAGTACGGTAGGAGAAAAAAAAGAAGCACGGTAAAAATACATATGTTTATTATAAAAGGTAAAAAACTAAAACACAAGGATTACAAAGAATGCATAGCTAAAAAAATCAAACGGACGCTCCTTGCATATAAAACATGACTAAAACATACATCTTTATCATGCAGCCTTCTCGCACTCCGCAGATTTAAATACCTGTTCAAGAAAAAATAATGTACTGTTGGTTCAATATCTAAAGGATTTTTGATGTTAAGCATATGCGTTAATTCCAAAGTCGATGCTGTAGGCTTGTTTTGTCATCCATAAATAAAGCACATTTGCATCCGTTCAGTCAAATTAACTCCATTAAATTCTGCGGTTATAATTAGCTCCATTCCCAGTCTCGTACGTTAGGATGCTCGGGTGCTTGCCGTTTTGATTAAATCCACCATTGTCTTCCAATAGCTGGTACTAATTCTTCCAGGGAAATATTCATTTGAGGTGTTATTTTATTCAGCACTGCTCTTAGTTGTTTAATTTACGCCAAGTCCCTGCAGTGCTTTCCTTTAAGCCATCCTCTTTGTCTTGCCTTTGAAATTTACCAAATCGTACAAGAAATCAATACTTAATTGATTATTCACTTTTCTGCAGCTTCAAACAGCGAGCACACATAGGATTCGAAAGTAAGGCACCCTGCTTCCATCGCAGAAGGTTTCTTGGTGGCAAGGATAGACTAGTCTCCAACAGCAGACACTTCATGAGCTGTGCAGTGGTGTATGGTGCCAGCCTCCGATAAAGAAAACGAAGATACTCTAATGAAACAGGAAATGTTCCCTTGTGAGACAGATCCATCTTAATGCTTTAAACAAAAAAAAGAAAAGCTTAGGCAGAAGAAATAGCTTACATACATACTGTCCTCTTTGCAATTCGTCTATTGTTTCTTCGTTTTCCCAGTCCTGACCAGTGGCAAGTTGGAAATGGAGAATCTGGAATGCCACCAAAATTTCCTGAACCCCACAATGGAAATGGGGGGGATCGGTACTTCACCTTTTCTCTGCAGTAAGGATGGCAAGCACGTATCATTGCGAAATGTAGGACAATTTTTCCAGCAAGAGAGAGAAAGCAGAGCGAGAGACAGATGGCGGCTCTGGCCACAAGCCAAAGTCAGTAAAATGAATTACGTTGCTGAATAACTGTACATCATTGATTTTACCACTTGTTGCTGTATGGCTTTAAAAAAAAAATGAAAAAAGGCCTTGATGTTGGCAGGAATCCCCTTATGCGTCATGCCCCAGACAATTTCAGCTACATAAGTCACCATGCTGATAGCACTATAGCAGCGCCGTGTCTTGTGAGGGTGTCTATGAAGATATGAAGATGAAAACAATCACAGCAATCCAGCCATTTTGCGTAATGAAGAATTGAGGACTGGCATTCAGACACGTTGCTATGTGCCGCATATTAATGCATGCTGAGTAGACGTCCTCCCCCTTTGCTATGAGTGGCACTAAGACCTCTCTCGATCAGCCACAGAGTGAGCATAGATTTGCAAGGCAGCATGTCACCGCTACCATATTTAATGTGGCATGTACAACACCATAGAACAACTGGTTGCTGTCTCGGTAGACAAAAGCAGATCCCCGGGTTACATTGTTTGGCTGTTTTAAAAACATGCGCTCACAAAAAGAGAAAAACAGCCAAAACAGACTGTTCAATAAATGCTTCATACCGAGGATGAAGGGAGATATTATGGCATGCCCAGGGGGGCTTTGGAAATCAAATACAATGTTTGAGTAGCACAATTTGAGGTACATTATAAAAAAGCAATTTGAATTGCCAATGAGGCGACACATATCTGCATGCTAATTAGACCTGTGTCAAACTAAGTCTGCAGGCTTCTCTTGATGGTTAGAACACTCATCCAGCTCCACGGAGAAATTTCTCCTTCCTGCATAAATTATCAGCTTTGTTCTGCTGATCATTTGCAGCAAACAAACATGAAATGTAAGATCAAAAGGCGATTCTGAAATTAAAATTATTGATTGCTGGAGCCTAGATTTCAGAATCTAATTAGAAGAGGCACAAACAAAAGCTGATATTATTACAGATTGTGCCTGAGCAAGCAGCCAGATAGAACAAGGTCTGTAATTTATCTTTGTTTATGCAGCCAAGGATATTAAAAATGTAATTAAAATGGTAAAATGAGATGATCAGAAATAGCCACCTAGTGGCAAGTATATTATTTTAAATGAATGAGCTGTGTAAATAAAACCGTGCTTTTCCAATTACAGTTTTAACATCCCATCAAAACATGCGGGACAATTATTATTTTTTTCTATAAATATGCAATCTTTTACATCGAGACATATGCGTAATTCACCAAGCAAGGAGAATGAATTAATGCTTTAGCGTCCAAGAGGATGACGGCACGTAAAATACAAGACTTTAAGTGGATTATTACATGCAGAATTTTGCAATACTTGTTATCATGCAGTGTGATTTGTTATTTACACAAAGAACGTAAAACTTTAAGACTTTATTTGCTTTATATATCAGTTTCTCGATAAGGTGAAATTATGGATCCCCAATATCATTCTGTACTTTTTTGTACTATTATAAAAGTTTTGATATAGCGAAGAACAGTGGATTCTCAAGAATAAACAGCTGTAATATTTAGTCACAGTAAGGGTTCTGTACAAGCTCCAATATTGGCATCTTTCAAATTTTTTGACATGGTATGAACATGAACAGGCTCAGACTCGCCCACAATGGAACAGGAGAATTCTCTGGTAGGCCCATGTGGAGTACTGCTGAGCAATGCTATTACACTTGATTCATAATTTTCAGAGCAAGTTATCATCTAATCATTCATTAAACAAGCTTTCCAAATTAATATTACATAGAAGCAAGAGGAAATCTATTAGGTCACATTATTTTTTCATGTAGCAGAACAGTGTGAACTAAGAGTCAATTTTATTGGTGGGCCTTTGCCAACCGAGTCTGACACTGAATATGAAGCTTGATGACATTGCCTTACATTAGTGGATCAAGTGCTGTGAAAATTTGGCAAATGACATGCAAAAAATCAAGTGGGACTTGATTCAGGTTTAAAAATTAAATTCACATTAGAGGAAGAGAATGAAATATTAGACAAGATAAAGGATAAAAATGTGTGATAGGCTGGAAGGAAACTTCGAAACGCGTAGAGACTAAGCATCAATACAGATTCTAAATCCTTTTGACTTTTGGTTTACCTGATGAAGAAGTCAGTTGCACTCAGAAAGCATAGAGATTAAAGTACGATATTTAATCTAAATCCTTTCTTGGGCATTCTCATTCACTGAGATGCCAGCAGTGCAGCATATGCACCTCTCAACACCATTTGAAAAAAAAGGTATCAGGGACCAGTTTGAGACATGTCCTGGGCAACTTAGCCTCTCCTCGCTTCTCATTATTGACCGGTCTCTTCCTAGGTGTGTGGATAGGGAGAGACCTGTCAATCAAGCTGAGCTAGGTAGGAAGAAGTTGACTGGAACGTATGTCAACTTGCCATCTGATACACATGCCCCACAGCTGGCCTTTCAAAGCATATTTTTTTCTGAAACGCTACCGAGTTTCCAAGTAAAACATACTCATCTGCAAAAACACAGTCAGTGGCTGAGTCACACTACCAATGGTTTTAACGTCATGAATTAGCGGATAGGTTTCCATTAAAACTTTTTACTTGTAATATTCATTCTTAATTGTCTACAAATTTCTTAAAACATATTTGCATTTTTTGCATTTTCATGCAGATATTTATAGGTAAATTAATACCCTACAGAGTAGCACTTTTTTTTCTAAACAAAGCTTTTTTAACTTTTTTCTAAACATTTTTTTTCTAAACCACTCACCTTAAGATGTCTTGGGCCAAGCAAAAAAATTAGGAATGTTACATCTTTATTTGTGAACAATTAAGATGCCCCAGAATCTGAGCCACTAGAAAGTAACTTTTGTCACGACTTTGCATAAACATATAAGCCAAGAAATGGGCATGGTCTCTAGAAACTGTATATACCGTAATTGATGAGCAAAAGAAAATGTATTAAGGGTTCAAATAGGGCTTTGTGTACTTTATAATAGTTCAGATAACAGAATACAAGTTACCGTCCAGTTTCCTGATTTGGTCTTTGCAATAAGGTGGTAATAGCGTGATAGCTACATGGAAGATGGATATTGGTCTGCATGAAGGAGAACACATTGAGTTTTGATAGGGCCCATACTGGAGAATGCCATGGTATTATAGATAGTTAGATGTGGTCCGATGTTAGATAGTTAAATGTGATATGGATAGTTTGATATGCTCCGATGATAGATGTTAGATAGTTAGATGGTTAGATGTGATATGGATAGTTAGATGTGGTCTGATGTTTGATGTTAGATAGTTAGATGTGATATGGATAGTTAGATGTGGATATTGGATAGTTTGATATGCAACTTTCATGATTAAGTATAAAACAGATATAGGTAATGGACCGTTTGAACAGATATTAAACATGGCCTCACACCGCAATAAATTAAGCTTTTTCCTATATAAAAAATACGCTTGGTTTTAAAATACTTTTTTTACACATTTTAATTATAATTTACACATTTTCAATACAATTGTAACATGAGTGGCGCACTTAGACAAAAAAGTTAATTTGAAAGAATTGTTTTTTAAAGATACACCACATAGTTGTATGTAACATAAGAAAGAAAATAATTAATTAGCTGTATATCTAAAGTATTGTACATTTATTACATATAAAGGCAAAAAAGCAGAAAAGATGAATCTATCGCATGTACTAAATTAGTCTTAAGCATTTTAATTAAAGTGACAGATAGTCATAGTTAGCAAACAAATAAATCAGTTTTAGCTTAATATTCTCAGCCGCTAATTAGGAAATGGAAATAATTTCGAAATGAATTATTTTTATTAATAAGTAGGAGCATTCCAGGATTGTCCGTGCTGTAATGTTTTATGTGATGTCTTTAAATGTATGTTTCCAGCATAAATAAAAGGTGTGGATTATTTTAATATTCATTTGGCATTTTGTCTTTGTGAGGTCTCATGCAGTACAAGTTGCACTTAAAATGGCTAATTAATTATTAACTTGTGGTTAGAGTTCTTCTTTACTACAAACACTGAATCTATTTTAATAAATCATTATCTGCTGACAGATGCAAGAGATTTCAAGGCGCCAACACTGCATACTGCCTTCTGCCCATCAATCTGATGGATTACTAATTTCTAGTAAATCAGGCTTGGAGACTAAAAGTTGTAAGAAGATACATGCTTTATAGTGACAGCAGAAACCTCTGCTATCTCAAGCATAAAATCAGTAGCATGCTGGCTTATTTTACCTAGTCACTCAGCTGTTTCTACAATACATGAAATCTGCCATTCACAATTAAGCATTTTCTGGCCAATTAAAGTATACTTTGCTCATTCAAGTAGAAGATTTTATAAAGAAGATTGGCCTTCTGAATACTGATTATGGGTTGTTTCAAAAATTAAATCTCAAGGGCGAATATTATTATAGTCACAAGCTCACACACTTGACATTTTCTTTTACAAAATTTTGCCAAAGTAGGACCCCCTGCTACTTTGGATGGTCTTGCTTTAGTAAATTTATTCCATATATATTTAAAAAGCCTGAAATCGCATTTGATATTTTAAGCTCTTTGTTGGCAAAAGTACAAATCGGTTATCTTAACATGTTGATTAGAAATTCAAATGTGCATGGTAAGTCGTCATAATTACAATAATATAGGATAAGTGAAAACTTTACAATAAGGATATTACAAGAACCTTAATATACTGAGACACCCAAGATAACTCTCATTGATGTAAGTTGGAGGTGCATGTCAAAATCTGTGGCAAATGCATGTTTGAGAAAGTTGTTTCAAAAGGCAAAGTTAAAAAATAATAGATCTTTCTTCTACATGCCATAGCTAATGTGCTTCAAGGTGTAAGATGCCCAAGCGAGGTAGTCGTTGGTGAGCTTCCCTTCACACTCGCTTTGGCATCCTATAGACACTTACTTTAGGGCTATAATTCCCATAATCCTATTGAGTCTACGGTCACTTTAATAAGCATATTTCAAGCATAATCTATCATGGTAGGTGCCATGAAGGATAAAAAGTGAGGTGAAAGCGTGATAGATTAAAAAATATATTTTTATTGAATACCAAATTAAAACAATGAATGACAATGATAAAAAGACAGGGTGAAATGGCCTCCAAATGAAAAGGAGGGAGGGAATAACCAGCAACAATTGGTAAGTAAATAAATATATCAGTTGGTAAAAATAAGGTGCACAGTGCGTGGTAAAGCAAGCCTTAAAAGGAAAGTCAAGAGTTGAGATCTATAATTCCTGAAAGTCTTTCAATATTGGCCAGCATACACACAGCAGTTGCAATATTATTTGCTATATTGACTGAGAAAGGTGCCCAAAGCACTGTAAGATGCAGCCTATTTGTGAAGAGAACGGATGGACCAAATGTAAAGGAGAACAGTGTTGAAAATGGTGGTAAAAAAGGGGTAGGTGCCATTTATGCTCATACAAAGATAGGTATTGCAAGAGAAGGGCTTAGGGCATAAAGTTAATGACTATATCCAAAAGTTTGGTATAAATCAATGTTACCTGCAATTGGCAACTGAGATTAGAACACACAATGCGAGGCTTGTGCACAAAAATGATAGGTGCTGGAGATGCTCCCCCCGCCACCCGACGAGCACCGTTTCGCATATGTTGCTTCTTCCAAATATATTTTTTAATCTATCATGCTTTCACCTCATGTTTTATCTTTCATGGCACCTACCATGATAGATTATTCTTGGAAGAAACTTATTTTAGGGCTGCAGGCGTCTTCGTCTTCTAAGTACAGGAATCCCTCTTCTGGAACCAGGGCAGCCATTAATCCAGGAGACACGAGGTTCATAAAAACAACCAAACTTTTACTTGGTGAAAAGCAATTTTTGCAGTATTTACAGGAAGATGTAGAGGATAAGGCCCTGCCATCTTTCCCACAGGTACCGGATACAACTTCATCCCTTGCTCTCGGTATAGGTAGAATGCCCCTCTCACTGGATTTTCTAGTCCTAGGGAGTCTTCACAATCACTAACAGTATATTCAGATTGCAAAACCTTCCACCCCACGTAGTCTGAGTCCATCTTTCCCTGTAGCTTCACAGGCTGAGTTCGCCCCAGGCCCCCAACATCCATCTAGAGCAGTGGTTCCCAAACTTCAGTCCTCACGGACCCCAACAGGTCATGTTTTCAGGATTTCCAGAGTGTTACACATGTGAGAGAATTCCTGATGCCTTGATGATACTTCCATCACATGTGAACTACTAAGGAAATCCAGAAAGCATGACATGTTGAGGGCTGTGAGGACTGGAGTTTTGGAAACACTGATCTAGAGGTTTCCCCAGGCCATTAGACGGAATCGCATGGAAGGGTATTTTCGGGAATCTACTGCCCCGAGTATTAGACCCACGCTGTTCCTTAGCAGCCTCTTGACCTAGGCCTTGTACTTTACACTCTACTCTCCACACTTTAAAATTGGAGATGCCACTAACTCTCAGTTTCCCCTTCCAAATTGAGCAGGACATTACAGTTAACACTGTCTAAGCTAACTGCAGCCCCAGTGGGTATCATCCTTTTTTAACATGCATAAACATCAAATGAATTTAACCCTTGAAGTGTCAGGGAGTAAACCACCTGCCACCACACTGCTACAAAGGGAAGAATAAATTCTCAAAATGCGTTCTCATGTTGCAGCTTACTGTTCAAATTTCTTTTAGATGGGAGAAAACCTTCATCATAAGTTTGAGGTGTATATCAAACTCTGGCAAGGGCATGATTGTGAATATTGTGTCAAAGGGCAAAGTTAAAAAATAATAGATCTCGCTTTTTCTACATGCTATAGACAATGTGCTTCAAGGGAAGAATAAATTCTCAAAAGGTGTGATCATACTGCAGCTTACTGTAAATATTTCTTTTAGATGAGTAAAAAAATTATGTTTTGTCAGCATTTTTAAAACATTTTTTGGAACACTGCAGCGAAAAAGATACACCACTTAGGCAACATGAGAAGCCAAACTAAATTTTAATCCTACATAATATTTTTCTATTTATAAAGTACTTTTAAAGATTACTTCTAGCAAACATGTGTTAAAGTGAGTATGAAAGCACAGAATGACTTCAAACAAAGTTCAGGCACTCTGTGCAATCTTGGCTTTGCCAGTTAAGTGCACCATCACACCTACTTGCTTTCCTTCCATATCTGCCCTCCATATGGGACTTTAACTTTCACTTTTGTTGCAGGTATAATACATTGCAATGTATTATACCTATGGAGAAAGCTGCTGAGACCATGCTGTGAGCATGGTCTCAGCGGCTTTCCATAGCTGGATGACCCGGAGGGTGCATGACAACCCCTGGGTCATCATGGCACAGATCGGGCCCCATGATTACATTGCGGGGACGCCGATCTGAGGCAGAGTGAACCCCCAACCCTCTGCCTCCCCCCTGAATGCTGCAATCGTGCTCGATCGAAGCAGTCATGGGGTTAACAGCATCTCCTGCCCAATTGCACGGTGTTTGGTCAGTCAGATTGGGTACAGGGACTGACTGCAAGGGTCCCTGCACCTCATCCCTTGCCTGTCAGTTGTCATAGACAGCTGTCAGCACTGAATTGTCACTGCGTTTTTACACACAGTGACAGTTAAAATGAATGAAGTGCACAGTCCGTCATGGAGCGGTAACTTACACCTGGCCATGACGGACTGTGCACGTGCACCTGCCCATGTTTGCTCATGTGTCAGTGGCAAAATGCACCCTGGCAAACATACATTTCTTCAGGGAAAGGATCATGTAGTCTGTGACATGCTGGTGTAGCGCAGGCACAACTTTGTTTGAGAAGTAATGGCAACTGAGCAGCTGGTTTTGGGGAACTGCAATGGCCATCAACTTTCAGAAACCGTCTGTATCCAAAAGGCAGAAAGGGAGCATTTCTGTGGCAAATAGATTGGAGATGATGGAGTTCAAGCTCTAAGCTATGGCTTGTGTGAGAAGAAACATTATTTTATGTGACCACATTGCAGGACTGAGTGCAGGCTGCTGTGCTAAGAAAGGGAGGAGTAGGGTGAACAGGGCAAACTGCTTGACAGTGAGGTGCAGGTAGAGATGTTATCGTAGATTGAGAAAGATGTGTTGAGCTCCATGAAATATAACAGCAGGTATGTCCACTTCCATAACAGCTAACAGGCTTTCACTCACTCCAACCGTAGGGGGTAAAAAAGTGGAGTGGAGACCTGCGTGAGAACACTTGGCATGGTGATGGAGGTAGAAGAAGTAGCAGATGTGGTTGAAAGGACCGCTGGTGGTTGGCAAGACCCGTTAGTCCGTATTTTAGTGCAGTGAGATTCCCAAACTAAGACATGCTGATTGTGCATGTGTCGAATTGGATTAGCAAACAGGGCCTCCTGGCTGAACCCCAATATTAGGCCTTACGATTTTTATTAGCAAATGGAACCTCCTGATTCCTCATTGCAACACAGTTTTAGCCTAAGCAATATGGATTAGCAAATAAAGCCACTTGACTGCTACACAGTTGTAGCCCAAACGATTTGGATTAGCAAATAGGGCCTCTTGGCTGAACCCCAATATTAGGTTGAATGAGTTTGATTACCAAATGGGGCCTCCTAATTACTCATGGCAACACAGTTTTAGTCCAAACTTTCACGATCCAGTCCAGAGTTTGTTTTCAGCTGTCTTCTCTCTGGACTGGTCATGCGGGGGTTAATCCCCTCTGCCTTGTTTTGGAGCTGGCTGGGCTATTTCAGTCCTCTGCAGCCTGTGGGCTAGTGTCAACTATAGTTCATGCTTCCAGGCTAGAGCCGCTGACCCATATACTCTAGTGATCTTTTTGCCTGTTACTTCCTGTACTTGTGTATGACTTGGCTTGATCTCTGGACTCTGCCTCTTGTTTTCCGTCTCTGATACCATGCTCCCTGACTGACTTTGACTCTGGCTTGTACCCCGACTACATCTTACATCTCACATTTTGGATACCACATTTCCAGTAGGCTCTGACTTCTGGCTTCTCTCTGACTACATGCATTGCTGTGACTTTTGGTACTTCTGCTACTGACAGCTCTGATTCAGCTTGTCTTACCACTCTTTTGTTACCTGTGACACCTGTGCTGCTGCTGTGTTACTACGCTGTGTAGGTGCAACCTCTCTTCCCTCACCAGCACCCCCTGGTGGAGGTTGCGCTGAACTGCACTGCAGCAGCACATTACATTATAGCTGACCCACGCATTTAAAGGGGATTTTGCATTTTTTTTCTCTGGTCATGATTCACTTTGAATCTTGGCGGATCAAGTGTCCAGGTTGAAACAGAAGATGTGGGTTTTTTCGGTGGAACATTGGGCCCTTGCCATGTCTCATACTCTCTAACAGAAAAAACTGATGGAGACTGTTAAGACTGTGCAGGAAACCACCTATCATGCTGTTAGTCGACCTGGCGATTCAGTTGATGTTGTTTTGCACTCTCCCAAACCCTTGTTTAAACTTCCTGACACGTTTTCTGGTGAAAAAGATAAATTTCGAACATTCTGGGAGAGTTGTAAATTATTGCTTTCTCTCAGACCTTGATCATCTGGAGATGAGACTCAGTGGGTTTGGATTATTATCTTATAAACTAAGGGATGGTTCCCAATCTTGGGCTTTGTCTCTGCCCCTGAACGGATGTCGGTAGATAGGTTCTTTGAGGCCCTAGGACTTATCTATGATGAACCGGACCATGTTAGGGTGGCAGAGGACACTATAATGGGTCTGGTTCCATCGATGGTCCACTGAGGTGACCATGCGCTGATTTGGCTTTTCTGCAGTTGGGGGTGATCTGGAGGGAGGTTCAAAGAAACATTGCTGAGGCAAAGGGCAAGTATAAATTTTTGCAGATAAACGATGTTCTGTGGGGCCGACTTACCACTAAGAATATTAGGTTGAGGATTCCCTCTGCTAAGTTGGGTCCCAAGTTTATTGTCCCTTATGAAATTTTAGAGGTGGTTAATACTGTGGCCTTTTGCATGCGCTTGCCTCCGTTGTTGCAGACCCCCAATGTATTCCATAAGGCACTTCTGAAGCCATCGATGCCTTCCTCATGTGAGTCTCCTTCACACCCGCTGACTGTTGTAGTGGATGGTTAGACTGAGTATGAGGTGGAACGGGTGGTAGATTCTCGTATGCTCTGCCGTTCACTGCAGTACTTGGTCCATTGGAAAGGTTAAAGTCCTGAGGACAGGTCGTGGGTGCCAGCGTGTTGGTTCAGGCCTTTCACGCTTGTTATCCAGGGAAGCCTGGGGGTCCGGTAGCCCCCCATTGAGAGGGGGGCACTGTCACAATCCAGTCCAGAGTTTGTTTTCAGCTGTCTTCTCCGCTGACCAGTATACCCTAGTGATCCTTCTGCCTTTGACTTCCTGTACTTGTGTATGACTCGGCTTGATCTCTGGACTCTGCCTCTTGCTTCCTGTCTCTGATACCACGCTTCCCAACTGACTTTGACTCTGGCTTGTACCCCAACTATGTCTTACATCTCACGTTTTGGGCACCATGTTTCTGGTAGGCTCTGACTTCTGGCTTCCCTCTGACTACGTGCATTGCTGTTACTTTTGGTACTTCTGCTACTGACAGTTTCTGATTCAGCTTGTCTGACCACTCTTTCATCACCTGTGACACTTGTGCTGCTGCACTTTGTTACTACGCTGTGCTCCCCACTGCCCCTGAACGGATGTCGGTAGATAGGTTCTTTGAGGCCCTATGACTTATCTATGATGAACCGGACCGTGTTAGGGTGGCAGAGGACACTATTATGGGTCTGGTTTCGGGAAAGTGCTCAGCCGAGTGGTACAGCTCCAAATTCCGTTGATGGTCCACTGAGGTGACCAGGGGCTGATTTGGCGTTTCTGCAGTTGGGGGAGATCTGGAGGGAGGTTCGGAGAAACATTCCTGAGGTTCAGGTCAAGTATACATTTTTGCAGATAAACGACGTTCTGTGGGGCCAACTTGCCAGGTGGGGGATAAGGTATGGTTATCCACTAAGAATATTAGGTTGAAGATTCCCTCTGCTAAGTTGGGTCCCAAGTTTATTGGCCCTTAAGAGATTTTAGAGGTGTTTAATCCTGTGGCCTTTTGCATGCGCTTGCCTCCATTGTTGCGGACCCCCAATGTATTCCATAAGACGCTCTGAACCCGTTGATGCCTTCCTCAGGTGAATCTCCCTCACACCCGCTGTCTGTTGAGGTGGATGGTCAGACTGAGTATGAGGTGGAACGGGTGGTGGATTTTCGTATGCTCCGCCGTTCACTGCAGTTCAGAAAAGAGCGACCAAAATGGTGACCGGTCTGCAAACCCTGTCTTATGAGGAAAGGTTGCAGGATTTGGGAATGTTTAGCTTGCAGAAGAGAAGACTGTCTACAGAGAGAGAAGAGAAGCTCTCTACAAATATCTCAAGGGCTGTCACATTATAGAAGGATCATCTTTATTCTCATTTGTACAAGGAAAGACTAGAAGTAGGGATGAGTGAGCATATTCGTGGGTAACGGTACTCGGCGAGTAATGCGTTACTCGGTACATAGTGAGTATTTTACTACTCGCCTCGCACTATTCTGTTCTCCCACCCAGCAGTTGCCCATCACAGTATTGCCGCACCCTCCTTGGTTGTGGGCGGCATTACTATGATTGGCTGGCCGCCCAGCGTCATCATAGGCTATGACTCATCATAGCCTGGCTCTAAGCCCTGCCACCACCATTTTCTGCACATTGCATGCAGAACACAGCTAGTGTAGGGAGAGTGTGAGAAGCTGCTAGGGAGAGTTGTGTTTTTTGGTGCAAATCATCCAATAATCCTCTGTGAAACCCAAAAGCTCTTTTCAGAGCTGAAAGTATAAAGTCAGGGACTGAGTAGTGACCGTTTTCCCAGCTTTTTTTGGGGTCACATTTACCCCTTAAGGGCAGTTTTTTTGTGCTGTTGCAGTGCTGTGTTCACAGCGAATAATACGCACGCACGGTACTGCACAACTGACACTCAGCCAGCACCGCTGTCTTGTGTGGTGTCTGGGGTGCGTATTCTTGCCTTAAACCTCATGGCAGTTTTTTTGTGCTGTTGCGGTGCTGTGTTCACAGCAAATAGTACGCACGCACAGTACTGCACAACTGACACGCAGCCAGCACCGCTGTCTTGTGTGGTGTCTGGGGGGCGTATTCTTGCCTTAAACCTCAGGGCAGTTTTTTAGTGGCAGCACCGCTATCTTGTGTGTTTACTGGGGTGCATAATCTCACCTTAAACCTGAAGGCAATTTTTTTGTTCTGTTGCGGTGCTGTGTTCACAGAGAATAAGACTCCCGCACAGTACTGCACAACTGACATGCAGCCAGCACCGCTGTCTTGTGTGGTTTATGGGGTGCGTATTCTTGCCTTAAACCTCAGGGCAGTTTTTTTGTGCTGTTGCGATGCTGTTTGTAAAACACAAAGCTGTACTAGGCTGTAGTGCTACCTTCCACAAAGCACTAACTACTCCTTGTTCCCCAATATCTGCATCTAAACATCTGCAACTATGGCAGAAAAATCCAAAATTCCTAAAAAGGCTGTTGTGAAGGGACAGGGACGTGGACGTGGGGTCGTTGGTGCCCAACAAAGTACAGAGTCTGGGAGATCGAAGAAGGTTTATGCATCTAGTTTCCTGGCGAAATTTCCCAGTCTGGAACATAAACGGGCCTGGAAGCCAGAAGAACAAGAGCAGATACTCTCTTGGATGGGTGATAAGGCATCAATGAAAAGTTCTAGCAGCACCCAATCATCCATGACAAAACAGTCTACTGTCCATACAGATAACGCTGGGTCATCCTATTCTCAACCTGTTCTTAGGTCATCACCCAGTCAGGAGTCACAGGAAACATTTGACCCCAACATTGGTCACTCCGAGGATCTGTTTGATCCATTTCCTTGCATTGTCTCTGGCTTCTCACTGCACGACATTGAAGAGGAACGTAAGGGGTATCGTCTGTTGATGATGCCCAAATATTTGAAACCCCACAGCCAGAAGAAAGCCACTTTCATCCACGTGATATACTAGGTGAAGAGGTGGAGGCTGATGGTGATGACACACAGTTGCCATGTGGCCAGTCGCCAATATCAACACGGAAGGAGGATGACATGGACGACGAGGTGGTCGATGATGAGACCACCGATCCGACCTGGACCATTGGCATGCATAGCCAGCACAGCAGCACAGAGGATGAAGGTGGATACGTAGCACCAGCAAAGGCACCAAGGGCTACTGGTTTGATCAGAGTGCTAAGTGTGTAAACTGTTGCCAAGGGCAATCCCTCTGTGCCCCAAGTCAAGGCAAGGGTGCGTTCAGCCGTTGTCTGGAAATTTTTTTTGATAGTCCTTCTGAACCAAATGTTGTCATCTGTAGCATCTGCCATAGGAAGCTGAGCAGAGGCCAGGGCAAAGGCAACCAAAGCACCACCAGTATGTGGAAACACATGGCAGGCAAGCACCGTAGTCGGTGGGCTGAACAACAGGGTACCAAATCAGTGTCTGCGACTGCGGGTCAAACCACTGCCATGTCACCTGTAATACGTCCTTTCCAATCTGCTGGGCAGGAAGCAGGTGATCATCATACCTCTTGCTCACAAGCTGCGGTTGCACAGACACAGGCCACAACCAGCTCATCCACTTGTTTGCCCCAGGAAAGCGTCTAATTGTCCATTAACCAGATGCATGAAAGGACACGTAAATACCAAGCCACGCACCCACAAGCACAAATACTGAACACGCACATTGCCAAGTTGCTAGCAGTGGAGATGTTGCCATTTAGGCTTGTGGGGACACAGTCTTCCTGTGATCTTTTGGCTGTGACTGCCCCACGATACTCCGTTCCCGGCCAGCACTATTTTTCCCGGTGTGCCGTCCCTGCGTTACACCAGCACGTCTTAAACAATCTAAAGCGTGCTCTCACCAACACCGTAACCGGGAAGGTACATCTTACAACAGACACATGGACAAGTACTTGTGGCCAGGGACGACACATCTCTGTCACAGAACACTGGCTCAACCTGGTGGAGGGTGGGACAAAGTCTCAAACTGGACCATCAACACATATCCTACCCACGCCACGAATAGTGGGCCCAACCTCAATCAGGGTTTCCACCTCATCATATACGTCTAGTCTCCCCTCTTCCCCCTCCTCCTCCACCTCGTCATCCTATGCTAAATTACCCTCCACATCACTCCCAAGTTGGGAGCTGTGCAGCAGCGCGTCGGCAAAGCAGCAAAATTATTTGCTGAAGCTGATCTGCTTAGGTGAAACACCACACACTGCAGCAGAGCTGTGGCAAGGAATAAAACAACAGACTCTCCCCACTGCAACTCCAACCTGGTCTGGTTGTCTGCGACAATGGACGTAACCTGGTGGCGACTTTAAAGCTCGGGAAGCTGGTACGTGTGCCATGCATGGCTCATGTGCTGAACCTAGTGGTGCAGAAATTTATAAAAACATACCCTGACTTGCTGTACCTACTTGAGAAGGTGCGCCGTATTAGCGCCCATTTCCGCCACTCCTCAACTGCTGTTGCCGGTCTTGCAGAGCTTCAAAAGCAATTTAATTTGCCAAACCACAGGCTCATTTGCGACCTGCCAACATGGTGGAACTCAACATATCATATGTTGTCAAGGGTAAGTGAGCAGCAATGGGCACTTTCTGAATACCAGCTTAAACATGCCCGTCACACTGAGACTCAGCCAAGACACATAACAACTGTCGAGTGGGTGTGGATCGCTGATATTTGTGAGGTGATTGATAACTTTGAGTACTGCACCAAGCTTGTGAGCAGTGACCAGGCTATTATCAGTGTAACCATCCCCATGCTATGTCTGCTGAAAAAAATCGCTGCAGAATCAAAAAATGGAATCTTTGTGTGCCCAGCAGCTGGGCATGGAGCAAGATTTCACAATGGGTGATCCTACCCAGCCCAGCCAACATCATCAGGTAACATTGGGGGATGAAGATGATGATGAAAATGAGGAGGGAGAGGACTTCTTTTTCAGTAGTACCGAGGGTGTTAGGAATGGCGGAACGCACTAAATAAAAATTAATAATAAAGTGCGTTCGCCGCTCGGGGTCCACCGTGCAGTAGATGTTACACCACTGCTAGGTAATGACAAACAAGCAATATGGTGGTATAATGCACATGGGTTAGACTTCACCTGAAGTACGCAAAGCGGGCTCTGTTTACACACAGAGGCGCCGCAACATAAACATACGAAAATGCTGAGCCTGTTAGTGTAACAGACCACAGAGAAATGCACACACGGTATCTGGTCTCAGGAGCAGGACCCAAGACAGAGGAGCTGCGTCCATCTAGACCTACCATGTGTGCGGCGTCGCTACTGCAGATGCCAAGGAGGGCTGCAACTGCAGCGTGGCATAGGGCACGGCCGCTAGTCGACAAAGCTAGGAGGCAGGCGCAATGTCGGACGCTAGAGTAGAGGTGCGGAGTGCACAGTGGCCTAAGGCTTGCCACTGACTGGCGCTGACTGCTGCACTAATTCCCTATCCACAAGCGTAATATCAGAGGGAAGGGGTTTCAAATGAGTCAGTCACCAGAGTCATACATCTGTCACCATTCACACATTTAGCTTGAAAAGTCTATACTAGCGCATGGCTGAACGGTCATGCGCGCTTTTTATAGCCGTGCGGGACCTTCCAGATCTCCGAGATGGACCAATGAGATCTGGAGCAGGACCTGGGCACATGACACCCGATCTCCAAAAGGACATCGCCTCGTGAGCATGCCCATTAGGAGCACAGAGGAACTTAGTCTCTGGAGCGGTCTGCTGCAAAGTAATCTTCTCTGCAGTAGATAGACAGCAGGAGACCGCAGAATGTGAGGCTATGGATTCCTGCAGAGCAGGCGCAGAAACCAGATGCCTAACATTACCCCACCTCCTAGGGCCCCCTCCCCTCTGAGCCTTCCAATCCACCACCTTGTGCCCATCAGAGGCATAGGTCTCAGACTGGTCCGAAGGCAAGTCTGATGTTCCGGTAGATGACACGGAAAACCGGGACACGTGGAAGGTATCAGAGGCAGCAAGATCGCCAGGTTTAAGAAGGGACACGTGGGAGACAATGGGAGCAGCAAGACCGCTTGGAGCATAGGTTGAAGTGAAACGTTGCGGTGTGTCGGCAGACGTTTCCACTCTCTGTTTAAGGAGGCTATCCCGAGCACATGAGGCGCATGCCCGAATATATTTTTTAATGTCCCGAGCCCTGTGCGGCCACCAATACGACCCTGCCAGGAGTTTTGTGGTCTGCATGAAGGCACAGTGACCACCCGCCCTGGACTCGTGTGCCCACATTAGAACCTTCGGCCGAAGGCGAGGGGGGACAAAGGTCTTGCCCGGCGGCACAGAGTTAGGCCATTGCGGAGCCCCGTTATACGGGGGAACAGAGTGCTGACAGTGGTAACCACAAGTGGAGCTTAGTGCCAGATGTGCTCCGAGACTGGCACAAGACACCTCCTTGGGTCTGGGAGTGAACACTCTGGATCGGGTGATTCCAGAGGTTCAAAGAGGTTGGGAGCCGGAGTAACCCTCCATCTGGATTGAGCACGCTCCAGCCTGCGCTCCGAGAAACGGAGATCAATGCATGTGGCAATGGCAATCAGCTCCTCCAGACTTGCAGGAACCTCTCTGGTATATAGTGCATCCTTTAACATGCTCAGCTAAACCTCTCCAAAACACTGGGATGGGGGCTTCATCAGACCACTCCAGCTTGGAAGCCAGTGTCTGAAAACGAGCGGCATACTGGCTGACTGAGAGGGATCCCTGAGTTAATACAAGGAGCTGAAGAGAGATATCGTGCGTGACCCGTGGTCCCAGGAAAACCTGCTTGATAGATGTTAAGAACTGAGCAACGGTCCGAACCTCAGGGTCACCACGCTCCTATAGTGGCGTGGCCCACTCCAACGCCCTGCCCGACAGAAAGGAAATAATAAACCCCACCATAGCCCGTTCTGTAGGGAATCGCGCAGCCAGTAACTCCAGCTGGATAGAGCACTGGCTCACAAAACCCCTATAGGAGGCGCAACCGCCAGAAAATTTATCGGGCAACGGGAGGCGGGAAACTGTCGGCGCAGGGGAGGACGTGGACATACATGAAACCGCCTCTGCGATTGCCTGTACAGCAGCCTCCGAAGACTTCACCACTGAGATAACAATTTCAAGAGAAGCCAACCGGCCCTCTAGCTGGCGAATGCAGTGAAGGAGTTGCTGTTGATCTGCCATTACTAGCCAGACCCTGGCACTAGTATAATGTTAGGAACGGCGGAACGCACTAAATAAAAATAAATAATAAAGTACGTTCGCCACTCGGGGTCCACATTGCAGTAGATGTTACACCGCTGCTAAGTAATGACAGACAAGCAATATGGGGGTATAATGTGCATGGGTTAGACTTCACCCGAAGTGCGCAAAGCAGGCTCTGTTCACACACAGAGGCGCCGCAAAATAAACATACGAAAACGCTGAGCCTGTTAGTGTCACAGACCACAGGGAAATGTACACACGGTGTCTGGTCTCAGGAGCTGGACCCAAGACAGAGGAGCTGTGTCCGTCTAGACCTATCGTGCGTGCGGCGTCATTACTGCGGATGCCAAGGAGGGCTGCAACTGCAGCGCGGCGTAGGGCACAGCCGCTAGTCGACAAAGCTAGGAGGCAGGCTCAATGTCGGATGCTAGAGTAGGGGTGTGGAGTGCCCAGTGGCCTAAGGCTTGCCACTAACTGGCGCTGACTGCTGCACTAATTCCCTATCCACAAGCGTAATATCAGAGGGAAGGGTGTTATATATGGGTCACCGAGGAGGAAAAAACAACACAAGCCAAGTCTCAGAAAACCAGAGAGGTTGGTAACTATGCAGATTGCAGATCCCTGATCTTACCACACAACTAGCAGCAGTCGTGGAGCGTACCTACGATGATCCTAGACGCCTCATCACAACCGGAGAGCTACATAAGCCTAAAGCAGGAAAAGAGGAAAACTATCTGCCCCAGAGCAGACCCCAAAGGAAAGACAGCCCCCCACATGTATTGATGGTAAAACAAGATGAAAACACAAACAAAGGCAGAAAATTGGGCTGAGCAAACGATGGGGCCCGACTAACTAGAAAGGACAGGAAAGGAAAGACACTGTCTGCAATCTGCCAAAAACCCTACCAAAATAATGTCCAACACTTGTGATAGCAAAATTAACCCTGAAGTCACTAGACTTCTCCCACTATATCAGCACTCTGAAATATTCTGAGACAGAGCAAAAAGAGGCCAATCTAATAAGGGACCAAAAGACAAATACAGATAAATAGGAGTGGAAATTCAGCACAACCCCAGCAGGGGCTGGCTGACCACAAAAAACTGAATTGACCAACAAGAGCAAGTGTGAACAATAGCAAAAACAAACTTAACTTGAGAAGACTGGAACAGAGCTGAAGTCCAAGACCTGAGAAGCAGACTGAATCACCAGCACCAGG
Source organism: Dendrobates tinctorius (assembly GCF_039654945.1). Lineage (NCBI taxonomy): Eukaryota > Metazoa > Chordata > Amphibia > Anura > Dendrobatidae > Dendrobates > Dendrobates tinctorius. The sequence continues at coordinate 33,087,839 of NW_027361832.1, forward strand.
ATAGGGCGTTGGCTGTCTTATATCTAGTCTGATACTCCAGAGATCCAATCGTTATCCTCCTCATCAGGTGGCAGATCACTACCAATTGAACCAACCTCACTACCTCCTGTCACCACCAGAGGGAGAACGGAAGGAGAACTCTCAACTGGTGGAGCAGAAAATGAGTTCACGACAGTACCCCCCCCTTGAGGAGGGGTCACCGAACCCTCATCCACGCCACCAGGCCGATCAGGATGGGCCCGGTGAAAAGCACGAACCAATTTATTGGCATGAATATCAGAGGCAGAGACCCAAGAATTATCCTCCTGACCATAACCCTTCCATTTAACCAAATACTGGAGTCCCCGTCTAACCAAACGAGAATCCAATATTTTCTCTGCCTCATGTTCCACATTGCCTTTAACCAATACAGGGTCAGGAGGTGCCGCCACAGGAACTACTGGCTCAACAAACCTCTTCAACAGTGACTTGTGAAATACGTTATGGATTTTGAACGTAACTGGAAGAGCCAATCAAAAAGAAACAGGATTAAGAATCTCCAAAATCTTATAAGGTCCAATAAATCTTGGCTTAAATTTTGGAGATGCAACCTTCATAGGAATATTCTTAGACAACAACCAAACCATATCACCCACTTTAAACCGAGGACCAATGGTCCTACGCTGGTTGGAAAAACGCTGGGCCGTTTTCTGAGAGAGTGACAACTTATCCACCACTTGGACCCATATCTGCTGCATTCTCACAACCACAGTGTCCAAACCTGGGCACGACGAAGATTCCACTTGCCCTGAAGAGAATCGAGGATGAAACCCAAAATTACAGAAAAAGGGTGACATCAAAGTGGCAGAATTAGCTCTATCGTTCAGCGCAAATTCGGCCAAGGGCAAAAATGAGACCCAATAATCTTGATCAGCAGATATAAAACATCTTAAATAAGACTGCAGGGTCTGGTTTGTTTTCTCAGTCTGCCCATTGGTCTGGGGTTGAAACGCGGAGGAGAAGGATAACTGAATTCCCAGATTAGAACAAAAGGCTTTCCAGAATCTGGAAACAAAATGGACCCCTCTGTCGGACACAATGTTCTCAGGAATCCTGTGTAACCGAACCACCTGTTGTAAAAACAAGGGTACCAACTCAGCAGAAGATGGCAACTTTGGGAGTGGTACAAGATGGACCATCTTCGAAAATCTATCACAGATCACCAAGATAACAGTCATTCTATGAGAGACAGGAAGATCAGAGATAAAATCCATTGAGATATGGGTCCATGGCCTCTTGGGCACCGGCAGGGGCATCAGCAACCCACTAGAACGAGAACAGGGTTTAGACCGAGAACAAGTTCCACAGGACTGTAAAAAATTCCTGACATCACGAGACAAGGCAGGCCACCAAAACGACCGACTCACCAAATCTCTGGTACCAAAAATACCTGGATGACAAGCCAATGCGGAGCAATGTACTTCAGACATCACTCTCTTTCTCCACTGGTCAGGAACATACTATCTTCCCATAGGGCAACGCTCAGGCCCATCCTCCTGAAATTCCTCCAGGGCACGTCTCAAATCAGGCGAAATGGCAGAAAGAACTACCCCCTCACCTAGGATAGTAGTAGGATCGGTCACATTAAGAGAATCAGCAAAGAAACTCCTAGAAAGGGCGTCTGCCTTAACATTCTTTGCCCGGAAGAAAAGAGACCACAAAATTAAATCACGTGAAAAACAAGGCCCATCTAGCCTGTCTAGGATTCAAGTGTTTGGCCGACTCCAGGTAAATCAGATTCTTGTGTTCGGTGAGGATCACAAATTGATGTCTAGCTCCCTCCAACCAATGTCTCCACTCCTCAAATGCCCATTTCATGGCCAGCAATTCCCGATTCCCCACATCATAGTTGCTTTCAGATGGGGAAAACTTTCGAGAAAAGAAGGCACAGGGATTCATCTTAAAAGTCACAGGGTCTTTTTGGGACAAAACAGCTCCTGCACCAATCTCAGAAGCGTCTACCTCCACTTGAAATGGAAGTGAGACAACAGGTTGCCGTAAAACTGGAGCTGAAGTAAATCTCCGCTTAAACTCCTGAAATGCTGAGACAGCCTCAGGAGACCAATTCAGCACATCAGCTCCCTTCTTGGTCAGATCAGTCAGTGGTTTGACAATACTAGAAAAATTACCTATAAATTTACGATAGAAATTAGCAAAACCCAAAAACTTCTGGAGAACCTTCAAAGAAGTAGGCTGAACCCAATCATAAATGGCCTGTACCTTGGCCGGGTCCATTTCAATAATCGATGGAGATAAGATAAATCCCAAAAATGAAATTCTCTGTACACCAAAGAGGCATTTTGATCCCTTAACAAACAGGGAATTCTCCCTCAAAATCCGTAACAGTCCAGACATGTTCCACATGGGAATCCCAATCACTAGAAAAGATCAAAATATCATCCAGATAGATGATCAAAAACTTATCCACAAAGTCTCGGAAAATATCATTCATAAAGGACTGGAAGACAGAAGGGGCACTAGAGAGCCCAAAAGGCATCACCAGGTACTCAAAATGTCCCTCCAGAGTATTAAACGCCGTCTTCCATTCATCCCCGTGCTTGATGCGAATAAGATTATATGCCCCCTAAGGTCAAGCTTAGTAAACCAGCAGGCACTCTTAACTCTGGAGCATAAATCAGACATCAGAGGTAACGAGTACTGATATTTAACCATCATTTTGTTAAGGGAACGATAATCAATACACAGTCTTAATGAACCATCTTTCTTGGCCACAAAAAAAAACCCAGCGCCTAAAGGTGACGAGGATGGTCTAATATGACCCTTCTCCAACAACTCCTTAATATAGGATCGCATAGCATCATGTTCGGGTACAGATAAGTTGAAAAGCCGACCCTTGGGAAATTTACACCAAGGCATCAACTCAATTGCACAGTCATAACTTTATGAGGAGGCAAAGACGCAGACTTACTCTCACTAAATACATCAGAGAAATCAGCCAGATAATCAGGAATATCATGAGACTGAGGAGAGGTGGAGAAAACAGGAGCGTCCCTAAGAACACACTGACAACCACAAACCACAGACACAGATTTCCAATCCAAAACTGAGTTATGAGTTTGCAACCAGGGGAAACCCAGAACAATAGTATCATACAAATTATGCAGCACCAAAAATTTGCAATTTTCTTGGTTGTCTGGGGCAACTCGCATTATCACCTGGGTCCAATACTGAGGTTTATTCTCCGCCAAAGGAGTGGCATCAATACCCCTCAAAGGAATAGGCGTCTGCAGAGGCATCATGGACAAACCACAACGTTTAGCAAAGTCCAAATCCATCAGATTCAGAGCTGCTCCTGAATCCACAAAAGCCTTAGTGGAAAATGTGGACAAGGAGCAGATCAGAGTAATTGCCAAAAGGAACTTAGGTTGTACACTGCCCACAGCAAATGTGTGAGCAAAACGTTTCTCTCATTTAGGGCAGACAGAAATAGTATGAGAGACGTCTCCACAGAAAAAACACAGCTTATTACGCCTTCTAAACTCCTAATGTTGCGCCCTAGACAAAACCCCATCACATTGCACAGGTTCAGACGTTTGTTCAAAAGGTGGCAGCGCCTCCCGTGTCGTTTTATGTTCAAGTAAACGCCGATCAACTTGAATGGCTAATGACATAGAGCCATCCAGACCAGAGGGAACAGGAAATCCCACCATAACATCTTTTACGGTCTCTGATAAACCTTTCCGAAAGAGAGCTGCCAAATCATTCCATGTAGTAAGGACCGTCCACTTTCCGAATTTTTGACAGTACAACTCTGCAGGATCCTGACCCTAGTCTAATGCCAACAGAGTTCTCTCAGCTTGATCAACGGCATTAGGTTCATCATACAACAACCCCAAGGCCTGAAAAAATGCATCCACATTAGTCAGAATAGGATTTTCAGGTGTCAGAGAAAAAGCCCAAACCTGGGGATCGCCGCGCAGCAAGGAGACGACAATTTTAACCTGCTGCACAGAGCTCCCTGATGAGTTAGGGTTCAAGGCAAGAAACAATTTACAATTATTCTTAAAATTCAGAAATTTAGACCGATCCCAGAAAACACATCAGGAGTAGGAATCTTGAGTTCAGCAGCATGTAACTGAATGAGATAGGTGGAAATTCCCTGTACTTCATCAGCAAGTTGCTCCACACAATCAGACAGTTGCTTAATCTCCATTAGGAGAGGGAAAAAAAAATCCTCCTACGGCCCCAGAGAAAAAGAGGAAAAAATATAATAAAAAAAAAAAATTCTGATACTTTTTTTCTTTTTTTTTTCCTTTTTAAACAATTTTCTCCTGCTTTTGAGTACCCTAGAATCTGCGGTATGGCTGGTGATTCTGTTATGAATAGGTCACCGAGGAGAAAACAACACAAACCTAGTCTCAGAAAACCAGAGAGGTTGGTAACTATGCAGATTGCAGATCCCTGATCTTACCACACAACTAGCAGCAGTCGTGGAGCGTACCTACGATGATCCTAGACGCCTCATCACAACCGGAGAGCTACATAAGCCTAAAGCAGGAAAAGAGGAAAACTAACTGCCCCAGATCAGACCCCAAAGGAAAGACAGCCCCCCACATGTATTGACGGTGAAACAAGATGAAATTACAAACAAAGGCAGGAAAATAGGCTGAGCAAACGATGGGGCCCGGCTAACTAAACAGGACAGGAAAGGAAAGACACTGTCTGCAATCTGCCAAAAACCCTACCAAAATAATGTCCAACACTTGTGATAGCAAAATTAACCCTGAAGTCACTAGACTTCTCCCACTATATCAGCACTCTGAAATATTCTGAGACAGAGCAAAAAGAGGCCAATCTAATAAGGGACCAAAAGACAAATACAGATAAATAGGAGTGGAAATTCAGCACAACCCCAGCAGGGGCTGGCTGACCACAGAAAACTGAATTGACCAACAAGAGCAAGTGTGAACAATAGCAAAAACAAACTTAACTTGAGAAGACTGGAACAGAGCTGAAGTCCAAGACCTGAGAAGCAGACTGAATCACCAGCACCAGGATAGGGCGTCGGCTGTCTTATATCCAGTCTGATACTCCAGAGATCCAATCGTTATCCTCCTCATCAGGTGGCAGATAACTACCAATTAAACCAACCTCACTACCTCCTGTCACCACCAGAGGGAGAACGGAAGGAGAACTCTCAACTGATGTAGCTGAAAATGAGTTCACAACATAAGGAGTTTCAAATGTGTCAGTCACCAGAGTCATACATCCATCACCATTCACACATTTAGCTTGAAAAGTCTATACTAGCACATGGCCGAACGGTCATTCGCGCTTTTTATAACCGTGTGGGACCTTCCATATCTCCGAGATGGACCAATGAGATCTGGAGCAGGACCTGGGCACATGACTCCTGATCTCCAATTGGAGATTGCCTCATGAGCATGCCCAGTAGGAGCACAGAGGAACTTAGTCTCTGGAGCAGTCTGCTGCAAAGTAATCTTCTCTGCAGTAGATAGACAACAGGAGACCGCAGAATGTGAGGCTCTGGATTCCTGCAGAGCAGGCGCAGAAACCAGACGCTTAACAGAAGGGACACGTCATGCTACAGAGGGGAATCCAAACCCCAGCTTCATGTCTGTCCAGCATGGGTGGGCTGAAGAGGAGGAGGTGGAGGAGGAAAGTCAGTGTGAGGAGAGGATGGGTATTGTTCCTACTTCAGGGGTCACAGAACATTTGCCTCTTTGCAGCTAGGCACACATGGCACACTTCATATCTGACTGTCTGTGCCAATACCCTCATGTAATCCACATTTTCAAAAGCAACCTATACTGGTTGGCCACCTTTCTAGACCCACGGTACAAGGACAAATTTCCTTCGCCACTGTTGCAGTTACCAAGGGGTTTCACAATGGAATCCTTCAAGAAGGCCGTTGTCGATCATTTGATGGCAACAGCACCCTCAGACACCACTGCTAGCAGAGATACCAGCTCTGTGCAACAGCATGCATTAATGGGAAGAGATACACCAAGCAGGTCCAAAAGAGGTGGTGGTAAAATGTCCACAAACTGGGTCATCTTCAATAAACCAGCTCATCACCAAGGACTAGGTGGAACAGTAGCAATGTCAAGGAGGGAGAGGTTGAACAAGAAGGTCAACGACTAAGTGACCATACCTACGTCCTTCCTGAAGCTTCTGTACCATTTAATTACTGGGTATCCAAGCTGCATAGTTGGCCCGACCTCTCCTTCTATGCCTTGGAGTTGCTGGCCTGCCCTGCTGCTAGTGTGATGTCAGAGCGTGTTTTCAGTGCCGCTGGGGTAATCATCACAGATACAGGCACACGGTTGACTACAGAGAATGCAGGACACCTCAGTGGGCCATTGATGGAACTCAGAGCTGTACCACTCGGTTGAGGGCTTTACCTGAACCAGACCCAAGAAAGTGTCCTCTGCCAACCTGACATGGTCCGGTTCATCATAGATAAGTCCTAGGGCATCAAAGAACCTATCTAAAGACATCCATTCAGGGGCAGTGGGGGCAGAGAGAAAGCCCAATAATGGGGACCCTCCCTGAGTAAGGATATAATAATCCCCACCCTCTGAGTCTCATTCACAGACTATCGAGGTCTAAGAGAAGACAAAGTTTTACAACTCTCCCTGAACGTGCAAAATTTATCTTTCTCACCCAAAAAGGTATCAGGAATCTTAACCGAGGGTTCTGAAGAGTGCAAAGCAACATCTACAGAATCACCAGGTCGACTAACAGCATGAGGGGTGGTTCCCTGCATGGTCTTAACAGTCTCACACAACTCTTTTTGTAATTGAGTATGAGACATGGCTAGGGCCCGATGTTCCAGCGTAAAATCCCGCATCATCTGTGTCAAGCTGAACCCCTGATCCGCCAAGAGACAAAGCGGATCCATGTCTAGAGAAAAAAAAATGCAAAATCCCCTTTAAATGTATGGGTAAGTGATAATGTAATGGTGCTGCAGTGCAGTAGAGCGTAACCTCCACAAGGGGGAGCTGGTGAGGGAAGAGAGATTGCACACACAGCACAGCATCACTGAGCAGAAGCACAGGTGCCACCTGGTGGCGAAAGATAGGTCAGAAGAGCTGAGTCAGAAACCGAAAAGGAACGAATTACCAGCGGTCCCAGCAATACACGTAGTCAAATGCAAGCCAGAAGTCAGAAGCAGATGGGAGCAGAGATAACAGAGACGTGAGACAGCCAAACAGGTCAGAAGACAAGCCTGGTCACATACTAGGAGGTCCAAGCACATTAAGGCAAGCGACATGGCAGGAAAGGGAAGTCATTGTATCAGAGTAAATGTGCAGAGGACAAACACGTTATCAAGGGTCAGCTGCCATAGCCTGGAAGCATGAACTATCACTGACATTGGTCTGCAGGCCACAGCAGACTGAAATAGCCCCACACAACCCAAAACGAGTCAGAGAAGGTTAACTCCAGCATGACCAGACCAGGGAGAGACTAACAAGAAACAAACCCCGGCCTGGATCATGACAACAGGGAGATGTGGGGATGAGACTGGTGAGTGTGCGTTAAACTGTTTATCTTTATCAATCTCAACCTTTTTAAAGGGCCCTTTACACTAAGCGATATCGCTAGCAATATCGCTATAACGTCACTAGCTTTGTGATGCTGCAGCGATATTGCTAGCGATATCGCTGTGTGTGATACTTACCTCCGACTGGCTCCCCCCGCTGATTATCGTTGATCGCGCGAGAACGTCCTGGACCATTTCTCGTCGGCCACTTCCTGCGGCGCTTCCTGCTGTGGCGACGAGCGATGCGTGGACGCGGGCGGGAGGACGTCAGGATCGCCTCATCTGACATGTAAGTAGCGACCCCCAACCGCTGCTATGTCGCTGGTGAGATCTGCCTGTTTGGCAGCTCACTAACGACCACTTAGCGATGCACCAGCGATCCTGAACGGGTCATATCGTGGTCGGGATCGCTGGTGCATCGCTAAGTGTAACGGTACCCTAAATCTTTGCTTCCATTGTTGCTGATTAACCCTTTATCTTTTATAAGCATTAACAACTCTCTCCTTGACTGGTTCACATCACAAATGCTGATGGATTTCCAGGACTGACTATACATCATCAGTTCCTTTGATTGTCTACATTCCTGTCTTTGTGACTCTATTTGTCTGTCTGTCTATTTATTTCTCTCAGTCTATCTATGTCAACCTATCATCTGTTGTGCCTGTTGTTTGGGTTTTTATTGGCTGCAAGCCATATTCATCATTATTAACAGATATAAACACGTGAAATAGATCACTCTGTAATCACTCTATATAATATATGAGTTTCACTTTTTGTATTGAAGAACTGAAATAATTTAACTTTTTGATGATATTCTAATTTTGTGAGAAGCACATGTAAGTGGATTTCTTACTTCTTTGTGCATACAATGTACCTGGGGGTTCTGTACGAGATGTAGTATATAGTCAATAGAAACGTTCACTACTTTTCCTATACCAATTGTAAAGAATAAGATATTGAATTGATAAGTATGAATTATTTACCACAGCATATTTACGTTATACAAAAATTAACACAAGTAAATCTTCCTTTTTCTTATTTCCTATACTATATATTCCCGCGTGTCAGAAGCCCACAAAGGCCATCATTCAAGGTTATGCTGCGTATTGATTTAACAAGTCTTGAGACCTGATAATCAAGTGCATGTTTTATGATTGGCTAATACAGATGCATGTCAGGGTAGCTAAAGAACACTCTGTTGGTTAAGGTCATCCGTAGCCTATGGATACTAATAGTAACTAATAAAAATGTTAATTTCATCTGTACTGACAAGGCATGATATGCGTTATGATATATGCTTAATATGCTGATCTCTTATTTTATGGGAGAAAATGCCTGTACATTTTTGTTATACAAATCACATAGTCATGGCATGTCATGAAAAGCATTTTGTTATTTAAGCTATGGGACACATGCATAACTAACAACAGGGCCATAATTTAGTGCCATCTATTCAACCATAATAAGGCATGCTGGCAGAATTACATGTTATCTCACACTGATTAAAAATGAATAGCTTTACAGCGTTAAAGGGGTGTATCTGATTTAGTATGCATTAACTATTTAGCAATTTAAGCCCTCATATTAATGTTGCAAATGAAAAATTCAAACATCCTATAGAATATGTTAATGTGCATTATACCTTAGGGAGATAATCTCTTAGTTAGCAGTGAGCTCCTAATTTTTCATGACCAAATAACAGCTAATCTCAAGGTGACTATTAATATTTTTTTCAGTTTAATGCCTACATAAATTCATTCTGAGCAATACCAAAAATAAATAAAAAAAATAATATGGACAACATGATAACTTATTTTTACGTGTAACCATTTAGAAAAGAGAAAGCTATTGTCCATAAATCCATCTTTTTTTTTTCAAAATGTTCTGGGTGCATGTTTTGATAATCTTGGTTTGTCACTTTATCACATTTTTAACCCCACTGAAATATTTTATGTTCAGCAAAACACACAGAGAGAACAGTATCGGTGGGAATCAACTCAATATGTTGCAAGTAGAAACATTTACCTTTTTTAGGCATTATCCCTGATATTATTCTCCTGCAATGGGTTATGACCATCAGACTATATGACACCCTATCTTTAAAATGGGGAGATAGTGGTACTTGATGGTATCTTTTTACCCAAGTACTTCTTTTTATAATCTACTTTTTCCCGACAGGTTCTACAAGAACAAAAAAAGTAAAGTAAAGTTACCCTACTGATCCTTACTGCTCTTCATCCTATATAAAGGACTACAGCTAGTATCTATGAAACCCTTTCTGTCTGTAACTAATATGTGTCCACTGCAGCTAATCACTGTCTACAGATGTTACGAATAGTGATGGGCAAGTAGCATTTTTTCTCACATGTCCCCTAGCATGCTCGGGTGATCTCAGAGTATTTTGGCGTGCTCGGAGATTTGGTTTTCATCGTCTCAGCTGCATGATTTGCGACTTGTAGACAGGATGAATACATGTTGGAATTCCCTAACAAACAGGCATTCCTCACATGTATTCAAGTAGTCTAGCTGTCAAAAATCATGCAGCTGAAGAGATGAAAACTAAATCTCCAAGAATACTTGGAGACCACCTGAGCATGCTGGGGGGGAGGCCCAAGCAACGAGTATACTCACTCATCACTAGTTACCAATGCATGCCAGTTGTGACTTTAGAAGCTGCAGAATAGTAGCAGCCAGACACGATGTACACAAGGCAGGTCTCCAATGCAAAAACTGTCAGCACATCACTCTTTCTATGAGTGCACCGGAGTCCTGTATTGTTTGCACCCAGTCTGGCTGCTGCTCTTCTGCAGCTCCTAAACTACATTTTTCTGTATAGTAAAAACCAAACTAGCCTCCATAAAAAGTCACCTATTTTGAATATTAGAGGAGACAAGGAGTTTTCTGTACCTAATTATGCCAGAAATGCTGTTTTCCTTCTACAGTATATGCCATCACTGCAAATTTGATTAAAGGCCCCATCTCACATAGCGAGATCGCTGTCTCCAATTTTCTGACGCAAGAGCGATCTCATCAGCGATCTCGCTGCGTGTGATATCGCTGATCATGCTCGAATGTCCTGGGCCATTTTTTGATCACTGGTGTCCCATTAGCCAGCATGCATTGCTGCGTTTGATGCCGACGAGCGACTTCGTTGGCGACGCAGAACTCATGGATGCAGGCGGGAGTCGTCAGAATAGCTGCTGTGTGGCAAGATACCAACGACCGCTGAGGTCATTATGTGGATCGCCGGATCGTTGCTGCCTCATTGAGTAAATCTGTCTGTTTGGCAGCTTACTAGCGACCATTTAGCGATGCACCAGCGATCCTAACCAGGTCGCATCGTTGTCGGGATCGCTGGTGTGTCGCTTAGTGTAACAGTACCCTTAGAAGAGGATCCCTGGAGGATATTCTTATGTATGCAAAATATTGTGATTATGGTAAAGTGACTTTTGATGGAAGTGTTGTGGACTGCTTCTTTAACCCTTAACGACCGCCGATACGCCTTTGAACGGCGGTAATTAAGGGTACTTAAACCACAGCGCCGTTAATTCACGGCGCTGTGATTTAAGTGAATAGCGCCCCCCAGTGTCGGATTTTCTCTGGGGTCTCGGCTGCCAGGGGTAGCCGAGACCCCAGAGAACATGAATCGGTCGGTTTTTACCGACCCCCGCTTTTGCGATCGCCGTTATTAACCCTATAACGGCGACCACAAAAAAAAAAAAAGCCGCGATTTTACATTTAATTTCTCTTTCCTCTGATGTGATCGCACATCAGAGGATAGAGAAATAGGGTCCCCGGTCCCCCCGGTCCCCTCACGGTACCTCTACCTTGTCCTCCGTCCCCTCCCGGTGGTCCCGCGCCCGCCGGCGTCATCCGATGGGCGCCGCCATCTTGAAAATGGCGGGCGCATGCGCAGTGCGCCCGCCGGGAATCTGCTGGCTCCGGCTGGCAGATTCCATTCATTATTTTGATCACTATGATAAACGATCATAGTGATCAAAATAATAAAAATAGTACATAACCCCCCCGTTTATCACCCCCTTATATAGGCACACATAATGAAATAAAAAAAATATTTTTTTTTTCAGTTTTCCATAAGGGTTAGGGTTAGGCTAGGGTTAGGGTTAGGGTTAGGCTAGGGTTAGGGTTAGGCTAGGGTTACGGTTAGGGTTAGGCTAGGGTTAGGGTTAGGCTAGGGTTAGGGTTAGGCTAGGGTTAGGCTAGGGTTAGGGTTAGGCTAGGGTTAGGCTAGGGTTAGGGTTGGGCTAGGGTTAAGGGTTAGGGTTGGGCTAGGGTTAGGGTTGGGCTAGGGTTAAGGGTTAGGGTTGGGCTAGGGTTAAGGGTTAGGGTTGGGCTAGGGTTAGGGCTAGGGTTGGGCTAGGGTTGGGCTAGGGTTAGGGTTAGGGCGAACTAGGATTAGGGTTAGAATTAGGATTAGGGATTAGGGTTGGGATTAGGGTTAGGGGTGTGTTAGGGTTGGAGCAAGAATTGAGGGGTTTCCACTATTTACCAACTTTGGGGGTCTAAAAATTGGGGTCTAAAAAATCACTTTTGTGGAAATAAAAGACTTTTTATTTTCACGGCTCTGCGTTTATAAACTTCTGTGACGCGCTTGGGGGTTCAAAGTGCTCACCACACATCTAGATAAGTTCCTTAGGGGGTCTAATTTCCAAAATGGGGTCAATTGTGGGGGGTTTCCACTGTTTAGGCCCATCAGGGGCTCTGCAAACGCAACATGATGCCCGCAGACCATTCCATCAAAGTCTGCATTCCAAAATGGCACTCCTTCCCTTCCGAGCTCTCCCATGCGCCCAAACAGTGGTTCCCCCCACATATGGGGTATCAGCGTACTCAGGACAAATTGCATAATAACTGTGGGGGTATGATTTCTCCTGTTACCCTTGTAAAAATAAAAATTTGGGGGTGAAAAGATCATTTTTGTGGGAAAAAAAATGGATTTCTTATTTTCACGGCTCTACGTTATAAACTTCTGTGAAGCACTTGAAGGTTCAAAGTGCTCACCACACATCTAGATAAGTTCCTTAATGGGTCTAGTTTCCAAAATGGGGTCACTTGTTGGAGTTTTCCACTGTTTAGGCACATTAAGGGCTCTCCGAACGCAACATGGCATCCGATCTTAATTCCAGCCAATTCTGCGTTGAAAAAGTCAAACGGTGCTCCATCCCTTGCGAGCTCTGCCGTGTGCTGAAAAAGGGGTTTACCCCCACATATGGGGTATCGGCGTATTCAGGAGAAATTGTACAACAAATTTTGTGGTTGATTTTCTCTTTTAACACTTGTGAAAATAAAAAAAATTGGTTCTGAAGTAATTTTTTTCCCAAAAAAAGTTAAATGTTAATTTTTTCCATCTACATTGCTTTCGTTCCTGTGAAGCACTTAAAGGGTTAATAAACTTCTTGAATGTGGTTTTGAGCACCTTGAGGGGTCTAGTTTTTAGAATGGTGCCACTTTTGGGTATTTTCTGTCATGTACACCCCTCAAAATGACTTTAAATATGATGTGGTCCCTAAAAAAAATGGCTTTGTAAATTTTGTTGTAAAAATGAGAAATCGCTGGTCAACTTTTAACCCTTATAACTTCCTAACAAAAAAAAATTTTGCTTCCAAAATTGTGCTGATGTAAAGAAGACATGTGGGAAATGTTATTTATTAAGAAATTTATGTGACACATCTCTCTGATTTAAGGGCATAAAAATTTAAAGTTTTAAAATTGCAAAATTTTAAAATTTTTTGCCATATTTCTGTTTTTTTCATAAATAAACACAAGACTTATCGAAGAAATTTTACAACTAACATGAAGTACAATATGTCACGAAAAAACAATCTCAGAATCAGCAGGATCCATTAAAGCGTTCCAGAGTTATAACCTCATAAAGGGACAGTGGTCAGAATTGTAAAAATTGGCCTGGTCATTAAGCTGCAAACTGGCTCTGTCGCTAAGGGGTTAAGCTTTAATAAAATGGGTCTTTTGTGATTGTGAAGTGGATTGTGCGTAACTGCTGCCTACTAGCTATCTATAAACTTTTGGCTTTGCTTTTATAGAATTTAATAGAATTAAAGGAAAGCTGCATGTGATTTGTTACGTGATAAGGATTGAAATTGTTGCAATGGAATTTGACTCCATTGACTATGATTAATTGTGATATCAAATTTTCAGAACAAGTTTCATTTTCGTGACATGCAACAGAAGTTACCATGTCGCTACAGCCCTAAAAGAGTTGTGCGGCCTTAGCCCTCAAGTCGTAAATGGATGGACAGTCGCACTCAGAAAATAAATAATCTTTGCAAAAAAGTCTTTGAAAATTTTTTTTTATGATTTTTAATTCATGTGAGATTTTTCCAATAGATCAAATAATAAAACACAGCAAACAAAAAAGAAATATTCAAAAGGTGAGTATTATATGGAATATTTCTTTTTGTTTGCGGTGTTTTATTATTTGATCTATTGGGAAAATCTCACATGAATTAGAAATCATAAAAAAATGTTTTCAAAGACTTTTTTGCAAAGATTATTTATTTTCTGAGTGCGACTGTCCATCCATTTACTACTGTCTGTGGTCTATCCACGCTCAGTCAGCACCTCCCTTTATAGCCAGAGTGCGCGTCTTTTTTCCCTCTTCTTAGCCCTCAAGTCTGCAGTCAACGTACGTGACTACATACTTGTGAATCATCACATCACATGCAGTGCCCGTTGTGGGGATTCTCCATTGCCAACGTCAGCAGATGTGGGCACGTGACTGTAAATATGTTATTTGCAAACATGTGGCAATCTGCTGAATGAGGGTGGAAGTATTCATGTTGCATATAACAAGAAAGGTGTCCATTTATACTATCCATACAGGTAGTGAAGATTTTCACTGCTGATAGAGGTTGCGGGAACAACATATTTAATTGGCAAATTGTTAATTGTACATCGCAATACAAGTTTGTCTCGCTAATCTGTTAATGGAGCCGATATTTTGGTCCCAAATAGGGTAACTAGTAGGGTTGGGAGTCTACTGGGAAATTAATACATACAATTGTGTATATGGTGGTCCCCACTGTGTTAGAGGCCAGATTCAGAAATATAAATAAAACTATAATGCTGTAGATATAGTATATCTTGACTTCAGCAAAGCATTTGACAAAGTCTCTCATACAATCATTATTGAAAAAATGACTAAGTATGGAATGGACAAGGCAACTGTTAGGTGGATTCATAACTGGCTTAGTGATCGGACCCAAAGAGTGGTCGTAAATGGCTGCACATCCTGTTGGAAGAATGTCTCAAGTGGGGTACCACAGGGCTCTGTCCTGGGCCCTGTATTGATCAACATCTTTATCAACGATTTAGATGAAGGAATTGAGGGTAAACTGATTAAATTTGCTGATGACACAAAGCTAGGAGGGATAGCTAATACTAGAGAAGAGAGAGAGAGAATTCAAAAAGATTTAAATAAACTGGAGAAGTGGGCAGCAACTAACAGAATGGTTTTTAACAGGGAGAAATGCAAAGTACTACATCTGGGCAATAAAAATGAAAAAAACATATATAGAATGGGAGGAATAGGGCTAAGTGACAGCACATGTGAAAAAGACTTGGGTATACTAATAGATCACAGACTGAATATGAGTCAACAGTGTGATGCAGCAGCAAAAAAGGCAAATCCAATTCTAGGATGTATTAACAGAAGCATACAGTCTAGATCACGTGAAGTCATTATTTCCCTCTACTCCTCTTTGGTCAGACCTCATCTGGAATATTGTGTCCAGTTTTGGGCACCACATTTTAAAAAAGACATCAACAAACTGGAGCAAGTTCAGAAAAGAGCGACCAGAATGGTGACCGGTCTGCAAACCCTGTCTTATGAGGAAAGGTTGCAGGATTTGGGAATGTTTAGTTTGCAAAAGAGAAGACTGAGAGGAGACTTAATAGCTGTCTACAAATATCTAAAGGGCTGTCACATTGTAGAAGGATCAACTTTATTCTCATTTGCACAAGGAAAGACTAGAAGCAATGGGATGAAACTGAATGGGAGGAGACACAGATTAGATATTAGAAAAAACTTTTTGACAGTTAGAGTGATCAATGAGTGGAACAGGCTGCCACGAGAAGTGGTGAGTTCTCCTTCAATGGAAGTCTTCAAACAGAGGCTGGACAGACATCTGACTGGGATGATTTAGCGAATCCTGCTTTGAGCAGGGGGTTGGACCAGATGGCCCAGGAGGTCCCTTCCAACTCTACGATTCTATGATTCTATGATTCTATAAATAAAAATAAGATGATGTAATATATGACATCCAAGGCAATATCACTATACCACCAAACACAGCCGTAATCGTTAGTATACAAAGTCCATGGTAGGAATCTTCACTAGAGTTGAGCGAAACGGGTCAAGCAATTTCAAAAGTCGCCGACTTTTGGCAAAGTCGGGTTTCATGAAACGAAACCCGACCCTAGGATGAGGTCGGCCACGAGGTCGGCGACTTACGCGCCAAAGTCGCATTTCAAAAGTTTGTTTAGCGCTCTTTTTCAGCCAATCAGGATCCACGGACACTGTGGGCAACATGATGACATAGGCAGGTGTCGCCACCATCTTTCAGAAGGACATGCAAGTGATTGGCTTGCTTTGGTGGGCGTCACAGGGGTTATAAAAGGGCGTGCACGCCGACCGCCATCTTACTTCTGCTGATCTTAGCATAGGGAGAGGTTGCTGATTCTGTAGGGAGAGCTTTAGGCAGGGAAGAAGACAAAAAAACTGCTTCTGCTGCTAGCGATTTTGCCTGTGCAACACACCAGTCACTGTGTGTGCAGTGCAAGGGGAGGTTATATTGTGGTGGATCAGTGGTGTTGGTTGTTAGGCTGCCTTCTAAGGCTTCCTGACAGCTGCATTGCTGTTTCCCCACTGCTCTGCAAACTGCTTTTTTAAAAGCAATCCCAATTTTTTTTTTGTCCTGCTAAGGTACTGAGCGTGCATTTATTCACACCATACAGCGGTGTACGCTCCTCACACAGTACCATGTAACGGCTGTTATCACAGCCACAGTGAAGCTATCTGTGTGTCACTGTGGAAGGATAAGTGGAGGACTTGTTCCGTTCTTACAGACCTACACTCTAGGGAGATTCCTATTCTGCCCAATTCTACAATTCACTTTTTTCACACCTGTGCCATCGAGCCTGTGACATAGCGCTCTGATATTCAGTGGGCCTCACACAATCCAAAAGTGTCCAGTGTCCACAAGTGTCTGCAGAAATTTAAAATCTCCCTTATCCTGTAGTCACTTTTTTCACACCTGTGCCATCGAGCCTGTGACATAGCGCTGTGATATTCAGTGGGCCTCACACAATCCAAGTGTCCAGTGTCCACAAGTGTCTGCAGAAATTCAAAATCTCCCAGAAATTCAAAATCTCCCTTATCCTGTAGTCACTTTTTTCACACCTGTGCCATCGAGCCTGTGACATAGCACTGTGATATTCAGTGGGCCTCACACAATCCAAGTGTCCAGTGTCCACAAGTGTCTGCAGAAATTCAAAATCTCCCTTATCCTGTAGTCACTTTTTTCACACCTGTGCCATCGAGCCTGTGACATAGCGCTGTGATATTCAGTGGGCCTCACACAATACAAGTGTCCAGTGTCCAGAAGTGTCTGCAGAAATTTAAAATCTCCCAGAAATTCAAAATCTCCCTTATCCTGTAGTCACTTTTTTCACACCTGTGCCATCGAGCCTGTGACATAGCACTGTGATATTCAGTGGGCCTCACACAATCCAAGTGTCCAGTGTCCACAAGTGTCTGCAGAAATTCAAAATCTCCCAGAAATTCAAAATCTCCCTTATCCTGTAGTCACTTTTTTCACACCTGTGCCATCGAGCCTGTGACATAGCACTGTGATATTCAGTGGGCCTCACACAATCCAAGTGTCCAGTGTCCACAAGTGTCTGCAGAAATTTAAAATCTCCCTTATCCTGTAGTCACTTTTTTCACACCTGTGCCATCGAGCCTGTGACATAGCGCTGTGATATTCAGTGGGCCTCACACAATACAAGTGTCCAGTGTCCACAAGTGTCTGCAGAAATTCAAAATCTCCCAGAAATTCAAAATCTCCCTCATCCTGTAGTCACTTTTTTCACACCTGTGCCATCATGCCTGTGACATAGCACTGTGATATTCAGTGGGCCTCACACAATCCAAGTGTCCAGTGTCCACAAGTGTCTGCAGAAATTCAAAATCTCCCTTATCCTGTAGTCACTTTTTTCACACCTGTGCCATCGAGCCTGTGACATAGCGCTGTGATATTCAGTGGGCCTCACACAATACAAGTGTCCAGTGTCCACAAGTGTCTGCAGAAATTCAAAATCTCCCAGAAATTCAAAATCTCCCTTATCCTGTAGTCACTTTTTTCACACCTGTGCCATCGAGCCTGTGACATAGCACTGTGATATTCAGTGGGCCTCACACAATCCAAGTGTCCAGTGTCCACAAGTGTCTGCAGAAATTCAAAATCTCCCAGAAATTCAAAATCTCCCTTATCCTGTAGTCACTTTTTTCACACCTGTGCCATCGAGCCTGTGACATAGCATTGTGATATTCAGTGGGCCTCACACAATCCAAGTGTCCAGTGTCCACAAGTGTCTGCAGAAATTCAAAATCTCCCTTATCCTCTAGTCACTTTTTTCACACCTGTGCCATTGAGCCTGTGACATAGCACTGTGATATTCAGTGGGCCTCACACAATCCAAGTGTCCAGTGTCCACAAGTGTCTGCAGAAATTCAAAATCTCCCTTATCCTGTAGTCACTTTTTTCACACCTGCTGCATCGAGCCTGTGACATAGCGCTGTGATATTCAGTGGGCCTCACACAATCCAAGTGTCCAGTGTCCACAAGTGTCTGCAGAAAATCTAAATCTCCCTTATCCTGTAGTCACTTTTTTCACACCTGTGCCATCGAGCCTGTGACATAGCGCTGTGATATTCAGTGGGCCTCACACAATCCAAGTGTCCAGTGTCCACAAGTGTCTGCAGAAATTCAAAATCTCCCAGAAATTCAAAATCTCCCTTATCCTGTAGTCACTTTTTTCACACCTGTGCCATCGAGCCTGTGACATAGTGCTGTGATATTCAGTGGGCCTCACACAATCCAAGTGTCCAGTGTCCACAAGTGTCTGCAGAAATTCAAAATCTCCCCTGTCCTATAGACACCTTGTACCTTGTTTTACATTACTATATAGTTTGTAGGATTTTGTCTACATTTCTACCAAAAATGAGGAAGGCTGGTGGAAGAGGCCGTGGAATTGGGCGGGGGTTGGCAGCTGGTAATGATGGTGTTGGTGGTGGATCTGATGGTAGTGGCAAGAGCAAAATAGGACCGAATGCAGGAGGTGTTGAGCCTGCGTCATCGTCTGGCTCCATAAGGCTTCGAAGGCTTAGTTTTCTAGGAGTTGGCAAACTGCTTTTAACGCCAGAGCATCAGGAAAAAGATTTGTCTTACATTGCTGCCTCAGCCTCCAGCTCTATCGCCTCCTCTTCTGAAGTTGTAAAAAGAAAAAGCACTGAGTCGTCATTGGAGGCTCATGTTCATGAACCACACCTTTCCTTGTGTCCTTCACCACAACCAAGATTGAAGGATGACGCAGGCCATACTACTGATTACTCCATGGAGCTGTTTTCACATACCATGCCTGGATTATCAAGTGAAATGGTGAATTACCCAGGCCAAGATGAATCTGACATGGAGTGCACTGATGCACAGCCGCTGATAGATGATTCTGCTGGTACATTCACTCAGAGCACTACATTGTCCTCGCAGTGTACAGAGCCAGATTCTGACCCTGATGAGACTCAGGTGCCCCTTCCCGCACACTATACCACCATACACGGTGACACAGAGGAAGGTGCACATGACATTGAAGAGGAGGTGATGGATGACCCAGTTGTTGACCCAGATTGGCATCCATTGGGGGAAGAAGGTGCTGCTTCCAATAGCTCAGATGAGGAGCATTCCACAGCAGACATCAACTTCGCAACAGCTGTTATCTGGCAGGCCCGGAGCACTCCAAAGACAGGTTCCAAAAATCAAAAGAGTTGCTGGACAGCTTGTCCAGAGGGTCAAAACATCACAGCGTGCTAGGCCGCAAAATGTCTGCCAAAGTAGGAAGAGTGCAGTGTGGCACTTTTTTGAACAAAATCCTCATGATCAGGCCAAGGTTATCTGTAAGAAGTGCGCAAAGACCTTTAGCCGAGGGAAAAATCTGAAAAATTTGAATACCAGTTGCATGCTTAGACATTTAACCAGCATGCACTTGCAAGCGTGGACACAACACCAAACCTCAAGTGCCACATGTGCAACTGATCACAAAGAAGGTAGTCAGCAACGCTACATTGTTTCCCCCACTGTAAGCCCACCGGTTAGCACAGCAGCAAATGTTGAGGTGTCGTTGCAAGGCCACAGCAGTCAGGGAATCCCACTGTTATATCAACGAAATACTGAATCTAGGCCATCAGAAAGAACACCAACTCCATCACCATCATCAACCCTCTCTCAGTCCGCCCTGTCCACCGCTACTTCCACCATATGCAGCTCTCAAGTCCAGCTCACCCTCCCAGACACTATGAGTAGGTCAAGAAAGTACTCAGTCTCTCATCCGCGTACACTGGGTTTGAACACCCACATTGCCAAACTAATCTCGTTTGAGATGATGCCCTATCGGTTGGTGGAAAGCGCAGCTTTCCGCGAACTCATGGCCTATGCAGTACCACGCTATGACCTACCCAGTCGCCACTTCTTCTCTCGCAAAGCCATCCCAGCCCTCCACCATCATGTGAAAGACCGCATTGTCCATGCACTCAAGCAGTCAGTGAGTGGAAAGGTGCACCTCACAACTGATGCATGGTCCAGTCGGCATGGCCAGGGCCGTTACGTGTCCATCACTGCGCACTGGGTTAATGTGGTGGATGCAGGGTCCACAGGGGACAGCGGTGGTGGGACAGTGCTGCCTAGCTCACGGTATAGGAAACAGTTGGCTGTAGGCGTTCCACCCTCCTCCAGAAGCGAAAGCTCGTCCACAGAGCACAGTCTTACGAGCACTCCATCTGCAGCTGCCACTGTTGCACACGAGGTGTTCCCCTATCGAGCAGCTAGTGGAAAGCGTCAGCAGGCTGTGTTGCAGATGATGTGTTTTGGCGACAGACACACCGCCGAGGTGCTGGCCGAGTACTTGAAGAGACAAACTGAGTCATGGCTGGGCAGTGTACATCTTGAGGCAGGCAAGGTAGTTAGTGATAACGGACGTAATTTTGTGGCAGCCATAGCCCTTTCAAAACTCAGCCACATACCTTGCTTGGCTCACACCTTGAACCTGGTGGTGCAGTGCTTCCTCAAAAATTATCCGGAGTTAACAGCCCTGCTCCAGAAGGTGCGAAGACTGTGCGCGCACATCCGCCGGTCGCCTGTACACTCCGTTCGTATGCAGAAGCTCTAGCGATTGCTCCACCTTCCCAACCACCGCCTCATTATCGACATTGCAACAAGGTGGAACTCCACCTTGCACATGGTGGAGCGGCTGTGCGAGCAGAGGCAGGCCATAATGCATTTGTGGGAGGATACACGGCCAGGCACTTTGAGAGCAGACATGGAGTTGACAGGTGTGCAGTGGTCGAAGCTGAAAGACCTCTGTAAAGTCCTTCAGTGTTTTGAGGAATGCACACGGCTGGTAAGCGCAGACGACGCCATCCTAAGCATGAGCATCCCACTTATGCGTCTGCTCATGCAAACTTTGACGCACCTTAAGGAGCAGGCGTCTGCAGCCAATGTTGACGAGGAGGAAGAGGTGGAGGGAATCCTTGATGACATTCAGCTATTGTCTGCTCAGGGACCTCTCCTGGACGAGTTGGAGGAAGAAGAGGAGGAGGAGGATGATGATGGGGATGATTACTTAGGGGAGGAGGATGCATCTCGAGGGGCAAGTGAAAATGTTGGCGTGGCAAGGTCTGGTACAGGGTTTGTGCGTGACTGGAGGGATGTGGATTTGCCAGAAAGTGCTCCTCCAACCAGCACTCGCAGTGCATCATTGACACCGGGAACATTGGCCCACATGTCAGATTATGCCTTGCGGATCCTAAAAAGGGACCCCTGCATTGCCAAAATGATGAACGATGACGACTACTGGTTGGCCAGCATCCTGGATCCACGCTATAAAGGCAAATTACAAAACATCATGCCACAGGAGAACCTTGACCTAATATTGGCTAATAAACAAGCAACTCTGGTAAATCGGTTGCTTGAGGCATTCCCAGCACACAGCAGCGGTGATGGTTCTCACACAAGCCATACGGCCAGGGGGCAGCTTGGCAGAGGTGCTCATGGTGCACACAGCAGAAGTGGCGTTGGAGACAGGGGTTTCATGACAATGTTGTGGACTGATTTTTCAAGTACCGCTCACACAACTGGTAATACAGCATCGATGGAAAGTGACAGGAGACAGCAGTTGTCAACTATGGTTACAAACTACTTTTCCTCCCATATCGATGTTCTCCCACACAGGTCATTCCCCTTTGACTATTGGGCTGCTAAACTGGACACCTTGCCTGAATTGGCACAATATGCCTTACAGGAGCTCGCTTGCCCAGCTGCAAGTGTGCTATCGGAAAGAGTCTTCAGTGCAGCTGGATCAATCCTGACAGAAAAAAGGACCCGTCTGTCAACCCAAAATGTGGATGATCTAACCTTCATTAAAATGAACCATGCATGGGTTTCCAAGGATTTTGTCCCACCTTCCCCTGATGACACATAGGGTGACAGAAAAATGGCTTGCTTTGGTCCACCTCTTCCTGGGACTTGACCTATTTCGCCTTTTGCATCAGCTGAATGTCCAACATCAACATATGCCACTTTCTAAAACTCCCTAACTGTGCTGCCTCCCCCCCCATGGCCGGGGTCACCACCAAGCGCACGACACTGTGCGAGTGCCGTTGCCCTGGACAGGTGAGTAGGCCGACTCTTGGGCGCAGGCACTGGCACAGGGTCCCTCATAGTGCAATCAAGTGTCTCAGACGGTGGTGGTGCACACCCGCCGTCAGACACACCGCCGTACTATGAGGGGCCCAGTGCCAGTACCGACGCCCACGAGTGGGCCCCCCTTGCTTGGGCAGGGCCCCAGCATTTGCAATCTTTACCTCTCCCTGCTCCTCCGCTGTGTAGTCTGGGCCATCAAATCCATACTGGGCCTGACACCGTCTGAGCCTGCCTCCTGATGTATAGACATATCTTTTGAATGTGTACGCTATCCATACATGTTATCCGGGGATACGGTACCCTTTCTCACCTTTGTGCAATCACGTGCAAGCCATACTGGGCCTAACACTGTCTGAGCCTGCCTCCTGATGTATAAACATATCTTTTGAATGTGTACGCTATCCATACATGTTATCCGGGGATACGGTACCCTTTCTCACCTTTGTGCAATCACTTGCAAGCCATACTGGGCCTTACACCGTCTGAGCCTGCCTCCTGATGTATAGACATATCTTTTGAATGTGTACGCTATCCATACATGTTATCCGGGGATACGGTACCCTTTCTCACCTTTGTGCAATCACTTGCAAGCCATACTGGGCCTTACACCGTCTGAGCCTGCCTCCTGATGTATAGACATATCTTTTGAATGTGTACGCTATCCATACATGTTATCCGGGGATACGGTACCCTTTCTCACCTTTGTGCAATCACGTGCAAGCCATACTGGGCCTTACACCGTCTGAGCCTGCCTCCTGATGTATAGACATATCTTTTGAATGTGTACGCTATCCATACATGTTATCCGGGGATAGGGTACCCTTTCTCACCTTTGTGCAATCATTTGCAAGCCATACTGGGCCTTACACCGTCTGAGCCTGCCTCCTGATGTATAGACATATCTTTTGAATGTGTACGCTATCCATACATGTTATCCGGGGATACGGTACCCTTTCTCACCTTTGTGCAATCACTTCCAAGCCATACTGGGCCTTACACTGTCTGAGCCTGCCTCCTGATGTATAGACATAGCTTTTGAATGTGTACGCTATCCATACATGTTATCCGGGGATACGGTACCCTTTCTCACCTTTGTGCAATCACGTGTAACCCATACTGGGCGTGAGAACGGCTGGCGAGCTGTTAAGCAAGCTACAGCACCTGTGGTTTGCACACGTAAGTTTTTCATTTTTTTCAGGAATGACGGTTAGGCCTAATTCCGGAACTGCGGTTGACCTGCACTTACTGGGAAATCATCGTTCTCGAGTAATAATTGTAATTAGTGATCCCCATCACTAACGTTGTTCAGCGGGTTATCTGCACCTGTAAGCGACAAATGCTGGCCTTTTCAGTGTAGCGCACATGCAGCCACGGACATGTAAGGGCATGACACACCAGTTATTGGCCAATCTCATGTGCCAGAGCCTCACGTGTCCCTCTAGTAAGCCGGACTCGGACCGCGGGGCATGACGGAGTCTCGTTCGTTAACGGAATTAAGCTGGCAATGTGTGCATCTGTTCTGTAGCTGGCATGGTTGAGGTTGCCCGTGTTGAGTCAAATTACGCCGTAGGCTCCACTCCTGGTGGTGCCCTTCTGGACATTCCTTTAAGGTTCAGCTTTGCAACCATACTGCCCACGTAAAACAAACACTTTGCCTTCATGAACGCTGTTTGGAGGGTCATGACTCGTGGGAATAACGCCGCCCAATCAGTTAACCTGCTAGAGAGATCCTTCGTTGCTCCCAAGCATGACATCACACTCCCTAGGAGGAAGGTAATGCCACTGTGGCGACCGTACTCCTGGGGGCGACACAAGTGCACTGATGCCCAGCCACTGCTCGATGAATCTGCTGGTACATTGACCCAGACCACTACATTCCCCTCGCACGCTACCCGGCCTGAATCTGACCCTGATGAAACTCAGGTTACCCTTCCCATATACAGTTCCATCTTACACGGTGACAAAGAGGAAGCTGCAGATGAAAGTGCAGGTTCGGCCCACCCGCCATCAGACACACCACCGTACTATCAGGGGCCCTGTGCCAGTGCCATCGCCAACGAGAGGGCCCCCCCTGCTTGCTCAGGATCACAGCACTTGCAAGGTTGAAATACTGTGCAGTGAGATGGAAGATGGGGATGGCGAGGAGTCCAGACTAGTACAGGGATTCCCTAGCGAGGAGACTTATCTCATTGTGTTCAATGTTGGGACAGCAATTTTTGGGGAGAACTATACTCTGGAGAATGATAGATGGGGCCCACCATACACTGGAACATTCCAAAGGTGGACATCAGACACTGGAGCAGCATTTACAGGGCCCTTTATACACTAGAGCATTAGAAATGGGGCCCATTATGTTTGGAGCATTATTTGGGCCCATAAGACAGTGGAGCTTCATCCATGGGGACCAACATATACTGTAGCATTATGTGGAGCTCATCATATACTGTTTCAAACATTATATGGGACCAATGATTCTGTATGGAGAAATAGATGGGCCTCGTCATGAGATGTAAAAAGTGAAGTATTTTTCCTTGTACTATACCGCTATTTCTCTGCCGTATCGGAGCATGATGAGTAGTGGTATTATGTGTTAAAGGGGTGCTCTTTCTCCCAGGGCACATGAAAACCTTGAGCCAGCCCTACCCCCCCACAACTTTAGCCAAATAACCCCCATTTTTCAGTGCGTAACTTGTATTATGAAGTTATTTAAGGTTGACCAGCTTAAGTAAGAAGAATTGATGCTTTTGGCATTCAAATGAGCACAGTAGGTGTGTTTCCTGTCCTCCTCTCACTGCCGACTTTTATTCCCCATTGACTTACATTGGGTTTCGTGTTTCGGGACGACCCCGACTTTTCCCTATAATCGGCCGATCTTGCTCGACCCGACTTTTGGAAAAGTCGCATTTCACAAAATGAAACTCGACCATAAAAAACCAAAAGTCGCTCAACTTTAATCTTCACAGTTGCAAGCCATGCAAAGCAAAATATAGTATGCCAAGAAATAGCAGCAGGTAGGATACTCCATACAGCTTATTAGGCATGCAACCTACCCTGCTGTTGCACCATTCCAGTGCGAACCTGTGAGTATTTGTCGGTGCCGGTCTGTTGCTGTGGTCCAAGAAAGCAGAGTACAGCTCCATTGGAGTGAGGACAGAGGTGCACATGGCTCCATTGCAGTAGAGAGCGAGTTGTGCACTTGTAGAGCCAGGGGCATTTCGGCTGGTAGCGTCCCTGGTTACTCGGCCACCCAGGAACTCCGTACCTGTGTGATGTCACACACTCTGTCACAGCATCGGCAGCCATTTTTCTTTCTGCCAAGTATTTTTACTCCTTTTACCATTATCTGTATACAGGCACAGAACACACGGTTACCATTCATGGACTATCTAATCCAATTTTAAAGTGATACACACGCACTGTATGTTGGAGCTTGTATCACTTAAGTATATTTCTTGACTAACATATACATACACTCTGTATTGTAGATACATCACTTATGTGTTTTTGCCTTTTTACCCTTTATATGCACAACTTATTGTTTGTATTTATACTATATTACTACCTTTTTTGTATCATACTGTAATCTTGTATATTTGGTCCTTATTAATCCTTGATTCTTGTCAGTAGTCATTTTGGTGTGCAGGTACTCACTGTACTGTATGTTGTTAGTGCCACCTTTTTACCCCTTCTCTTTTTGTCTCAATAAACATAATGTTTTACCCTTCATAATTACTGCTTCTTTAACTTTTTTTACCTTGTCGTTTGGTTGTTCCTCTTTACTTAGTGATCTTGTTTCCGAATGGTCTGCCATTTATTTCCACAAGCAAGTATATACAGTGGGGCAAAAAAGTATTTAGTCAGTCAGCAATAGTGCAAGTTCCACCACTTAAAAAGATGAGAGGCGTCTGTAATTTACATCATAGGTAGACCTCAACTATGGGAGACAAACTGAGAAAAAAAAAATCCAGAAAATCACATTGTCTGTTTTTTTTTCATTTTATTTGCATTGTGGAATTGAGGCATAAAGGAAAGGATCTCATATTTTGTATAATTGATCGTGTTCCCCAACTTAGGAGATGAGTAAAAAGGAAAAGTTACTTAAAAAGAAGGAATTAGAATGGATTTACAGACTTAATTCTCTAAAACCTGATGGCCTGAATGTGGATTTCAAATTACATTCATTGTTGTGAATTATTGCCTTCTCTTTTGGATAATTTTTTCTCTTTGTGGCATAGTAAGTTGTGATTTTATGTCATCCCTCTACTTTTTTAGTAGCATAGTTTGATATGTTTGTTTTGGATGAAAAAGTGTTTGCCCCTTCCTGATTTCCTATTTTTTGCATGTTTGTCACACTTAAGTGTTTCAGATCACCAAACAAATGTAAATATTAGACAAAGATAACACAAGTAAACACAAAATGTGGCTTTTAAATGAAGGTCTATATTATTAAGGGAAAAAGAAATCCAAACCTAGAGGGCTCTGAATAAAAAAAGTGATTGCCCCTAAACCTATTAACAGGTTGGGCCACCCTTAGCAGTAACACCTGCAATCAAGTGATTACTGACAATCAGGCTTTTACAATGCTCTGGAGGAAGTTCAGCATCCTCATCTTTGCAGAATTGTAAATTAGCGACATTGGAGGGTTTCCGAGCATGAACCGCCTTTTGAAGGTCATTCCACAGCCTCTCAATCGGATTAAGGTCAGGACTTTGACTAGGCACTACAATGTCTTAATTTTGTTTTCCTTAAGACATTTAGAGGTGGACTTGCTGGTGTGTTTTGGATCATTGTCCTGAGTTATTACTCAAATGCACTTCAGTTTAAGGTCACGAACAGATGGCAGGACATTTTTCTTCAGGATGTTGTTGGTAGACAGCAGAATTCATGGTTCGATTTACCACAGTAAGTCTTCCAGATCCTGAAGCAGCAAACAGCCCAAGACCATTACACTACAACCACCATATTTTACTGTTGGTATGATGTTCCTATTTTGAAATGCTGTGTTACTACTATGCCAGAAATAATAGGACATACACCTTCCAAAAAGTTCAACTTTTGTCTCGTCAGTCCACAGAGTGTTCTCCCAAAAGTCTTGGGGATCATCAAGATGTTTTCTTGCAAAACTGAGACAAGCCTTTATGTTCTTATTGCTCAGCAGTGGTTTTTAGATTGGAACTCTGTCATGCAAGCCATTTTTGCCCAGTCTCTTTCTTATGGTGAAGTCATGCACACTGACCTTAACTGAGGAAAGTGAGGTCTTCAGTTCTTTGGATGTTATGGTGGGGTCTTTTGTGACCTCTTGGACAAGTCTTAAGGCCCCGTCACACTAAGCGATCTCGGTAGCGAGATCGCTGCTGAGTCACAACTTTTGTGACGTAACAGCGATCTCACCAGCGAGATCACTGTGTGTGACAGCGATCAGCGAGCGCCCCCCCTGCTGGTATCGCTGATCGCTAGAAGAAACCTCTGGACATTTCTTTGGTCGCTGGTCTCCCGCTGGCCAGCACGCATCGCTGCACGTGACAGGCGGGAGACCAGTGATCAGGTGTAAAAAATAATAAAAAAATAAAAAATATAGTTATTCTCACCTTCCAACGTCCCGTTCAGCCATCCTACCTCTCTCCACGCTCCGGTCCCAGTGATCCTTTGCACGAATGACCGCGAGACTTTGTTATCCCTCGAGATCGTGACATTCTCGCGGTCATTCTCGCAAAGGATCACTGGGACCGGAGCATGGAGAGAGGTAGGATGGCTGAACGGGACGTTGGAAGGTGAGAATAACTATATTTTTTATTTTGATTCTATTATTTACAGGGATAGCCATCGATGCCGGGCGCTCGGCATCGCTGTGCTGATCGCTGGTGAAGCTGTCTGTGTGACAGCTCACCAGCGATCACATAGCGACTTACTAGCGATCCTGACACCTTGATATCGGTGTAGGGATCGCTGGTAAGTCGCTTAGTGTGATCGGGCCTTTAGGTGTGCTCTTGGGTAATTTTGGTCAGCCAGCCACTCATGGGAAGATTTACCACTTTTCCATGTTTTTGCCATTTGCAGATAATGACTCTCACTGAGATTTGCTGGAGTCGCAAAACTTGATAAATGGATTTATAACCTTTTCCAGGATGATAAGTAACAATTACTTTGTTTGTCATTTGCTATAGAATTATGTCTAGCCTTTGAAGATCTTTTGGTCTACTTCACTTACTAATAATACTTCCTCTATAATAGAAAATTTGTGCATATATTTGTTATTGTCAATGATATTTTACTTACTATGCAGTGAATTTCTATAGCATCTGAGTGTATACTGTCATTTTGATAAAGATCCCTTGAAGGTATATTTCCCCATTCATTTTTAAGTCTGTGGAAGTCAGCCTTATTAGTAATTGGTGAAGGATTAAAAACTAAGATAAGGGTTTTTAAGGGATTTTCACCAGTATTGATTATATTTTACCATTTTAATATTGTGAAAAACAATTGAAATTCTCTGTACTATAGTAATATGGCGCTATGACTTCTAAGATGTAATTGTGTATGCGTGTACATGCACAATATAATTTTCCACAACTATATGGCACTTTGAACTACAATATCTTGGTGCAAGTGTGGGATAAGAGGGAGTGGCAGCGATCTTATCCCTAGACTTAGTCTTTGATATGTACAGTATGGTTTCTAGGATGCCAAACTTGGAGCGGATACTTATAAACTATTAATGATAATTATAATGAAATATGTACACAAGTAGAAATGAGCGAACCTGAACCAGAAAGTTCAGGGTTCATACCAGACACCTAGTCTCCGGTACCGAACACTGACATTTTACTGATGTCCGATTTCCTATTCTAATTAACCAGTCTAATAAAGCTTGTTGAAAGGTTGCAGCACAGCCAATCAACAAGCTTTCAGACTGTGGGCACTTCCAGAGCCATCACATACATGCCATCAGATGATGAGTATGTGGTAGGGCTATTGCACAAGTTCAGTGGACCTCCGCAGGACATGTCAGATGATGGCGAGACTCAGTTGCCAACTGCAGCATCTTTATGCAATATGCAGACTGGCAAGGAGAAGGAGGGCAGGATTAAGGAGTCGGAAGAAGATGATGCTGAGGATGATGAGGTCATCCTAGTGACATTCACAGTTTGGAAGAAGAGAAGGTGGCCATGCTTCCACAATAGTACAGCAAAAGAGTGAGCAGGGTGCAGAGGCTCAGTGAGCAGCCCCCAGTTAGTACATTGGCTGCTGCTGCTCACTATGCCTCTGCTATAATCACACCAAGGAAAACTAAAAAAAATCTCCATGGTGTAGTGACATTTCTTCAGGGAATGTGCTGCTGACAAGCGACAGGTGGTTTACATTTTGTGCTATCATACCCTGAACCAAGGAATAAATGTTCTTAACCAGATCACCACCTGTATCTGAATTCCAAGCATGAGATGCAGTGGAGCACACACCTTAAAAACCATGACAGAGCTCCCTTTCCTGCTGCAGTCTCAGCCTCTTCTGCCTGCTCACGATTAACAGGGCCACCTGCCTCCATGCATTTAGAGGATGTGACAGCATCACCACCACCACCACCAGTATCATCAAGAATCTCCACACGGTCCCATGGTCTCCAAATCCTCAAGAGAAAGAAGACATATCTCTCTAGCCATCTATGAGTCATGGACCTGAATGACAGCATTTCAAAATGACTGGCTTTTGAAATGCTACCATTCCAGCTGATGGAGTCATACAAATTTTTAAAAAATGATGTTGGTGCCTGTCCCGCAGTGCATTTTTCCAAACACCACTACTTTTCCTGCTCTGCACAAACATTTTGCAAACCAGATCAAGTATGCACTGCGCAACACCATCAGTGGCAAGGTCCACATAACCACCAATACATGGACCAGTGAGTATGGCCAGGGACATTATATCTCCCTAAATGCCCACTGATTAACTGTATTGGTGGCTGGGAAAAAGGCGGATTCTGCCGCATGGCCTACCACCACCTAGCATTGCTTGATGTTCATACTGTATGTCTAAGTTCACTCCTCCTACTCTTCTTCCTCCACTACCTCCTCATTCGGTCACAGGAAGACCTGCACCACCAGCTTGAGCACAGGTAAGGGGAAACAACAGCTGTCTGTCCTTAAACTTCTCTGGTTAGGAAGCAAATTCCACAATACACAGGAGTTGTGGACTGTGATCAAACAGCAGACAGATGAGTTATTGTTGCTGGTGAATTTCTTGCCTGACCTGGTGGTGTGTGGTAATGGGTGAAATCTCACAATAGCTCTGTGCTTAGCAGGTTTGACACACATTCCTTGCCTGGCACATGTGCTAAACTTGATGATGCATGTCTTCCTAAAAAACTATGCACACATTTTGGAGCTTCTGCTGAAAGTGCGAGCAGTGTGTGCACACTTTTGGCGTTCTCACTCTGTTGCTGCTTGCTTGTCTGCGCTGCAGCATCACTGCTACCTTCCCACACACTGGCTGATATACGACATACCAACAAAGTGGAACTCCACATGCATATGTTGGAGGGAATATGCGAGCAGCAGCAGGTAATACTGGAGTTTCAACTACAGCACGCATGGATGAGTCGCACTGCAGAACAACAGCTCTTCAGCACCAATGAGTGATCCTCCATGCGGGATGGATATGTGTGCCGTGTTGCACTGCTTTCACTGTTCCACTAATATGGCCAGCAATAATGACACTATCATCAGCATTACTATCCCACTTACATTGAAGAGCAAAAGGGAAACATTGTTTTAAACTTTTGACTTTTAGGCTCCATATCTCACCACCCACTACTGCTTAGATTGCGAGACTATCATCATTTTATAGACAATCATCTTGGCTATCTCATACATAAATTTGATTTCCAACTATTTAGCATATTATTATATATGCATATTCTTGTCATGTCACTACATTATTACTATTTTACTCCTGGTGGTGGAAAAATATTTTTTCTTCCTGAATACTACAAATTACAACCTGTTCTCATATTCCCTAATAGCTCAGGGTGTTATTAGGTTGATTCCCAAGTGCAAGGTCATTTGTTGGAATCGAGAAGCCATGAAGCTAATTTCCAAAGAAAAGAGAAACAGCATCACCCATTTCATTGATAACAGTATCTTGGTCAAGAAAATTGCCATACTGTGAGTGCCATGAAAGTTAGAAGAATGCAAAATGAAGTCTGGCCATCCATTTAAAAGTCAAAAGGTGGATATTCATGCAAAATGTCGGAATCAAGAAGTCGGCTCATCCTAAGGTCTATCAGTTCTGGAACAATTAACAAGGCAGTGAAGGTGGCTCATATGCTGTATAATAGTGAGATCACAAATGTTGATGCAAACACCATGCAACGGACATAACACAACTCTGGAATAGTGGCCCTAAAAAGTTGAAGAAGCCTCAACTGCAATATTGTCATAAGAAGCGTCGGTTCGAGTTTGCAAATAAATAAAAAAAGTGGACATTTAATTGGTGATTTGGAGAAATGACACAAAAAATCAATAGACTAGGTTCTGATAGGTGCAAATGGGTCTGAAATAAAACAAGGGAAAAATGGGCTTCCGGATTGAGAAATTGAAGGAAATGTCAAGTTCGATGGAGGATCAATGGTGGTCTCAATGCTGAGCTATATGTGAGTATCCTACAAGATGAGTTACTTCATACACTCAAGTACATTGGGTATGGAAAGTATTACACAGTGTTCCAACAGGACCACAACACAAAGCATAGATCGAGATTGGCGAATAACTGATTCAATGATAATGAAGTAGAGGTGCTGGAATGGCCCCCATAGTCCCCAGGCTTTTATCCGAAGAAACATTTGTGGGTAGAATTGAGGAAAAAACTGTATACATACCCAAGTGAGTTGACCAGTATGCACAAACTTTGGAAACTTGAAGAAGAGATCAAATTTGTAGCTGCCAGAATGTTTATCATATACTCTGGTCCAAAAATACAGTGTTAGTCTCCTGATGTACCACCAATAAGTGGATGGGCGAAATGCGTTGAGATTAAAAATACACAATGATGGTCCCTATTATATTCTGCCTAGGTTTTTGAATATCGACCTTATGTTCATAAATAGGAGTTCTGAGAACAATATGATTAATTCCTTTGTGCAATAATTGCAAATTATTTATGTAGTAATTCTATGAAATAACCAATGTTGCTGCTTTATATAATAGATGCTACTCTTGTAAGGAATATTTGTGGGGAATATCAGTGAGAATATGTAATATACTACTACTGGGTTAGAAATAGGGTTGTCTGACAGACACCTCTTCATTACTAACCTGTAGGCTTGATGTCAGCGCCAGCCCCAACCCCTTTGCAGCATAATAAGACCAGCTCAAGACTATCTGCTTTCATTTGGATGTTGATTAAAAATAGGGAGGACCCCACATCATTTTTTAAATTTTTTTATTTATTAACAAGTGCAGCAAACTACACAAGCAAGGCACTGCTCCACTCCTCCACTTGGACCTCTGCATCCTGGTTCAAGACTATTATTTTTATTATATGTTATTTTAAGTCATGTTCATATCCACATTTGTTTGGAAATTGTGCCGCTCTTACCCCCACTTTTCTTGCTTTTGCAGCCCTTTAGCCCTTACTATTACCATTTCATAGCCACTTTAGAGCACCAAAGTTCTGGTCCCCAGAAGTGCTAAAATGCTTTTACAGGGAAGGAGTTAATTCTACTTTGAATGTATGGTTAGTAGATCTATTTCTGTGTGCAGAGTGCTTGCCCAAGCATCATGCTGCTGGCGATGCTCGGTGAGCACCTGCATGTCTGGCGCTCTTTACAGCACGAATCAACATGCAGGGATTGCCTTCTACGCATTGTAATGCTGCAGCCATGTTGGTTGTGACATTACAGTGATTGGCTGGCCGCACAGCATCAGTAGGTCTATATCAGACCTGGCGCTGCCCTGCTCGTCCCAGTCAGCTCCAGACTTAAGCAGTGTAGGGAGAGTTAAAAAATCCAGAGCACACGGTTTACTTTCTCCATTTGCTTGTTGGCACTGCAGAATACAGCCAGATCCTTTCCATAGTACAGCATGAAAATCCAGCTATTTTAAACAGGGGTTGGCTGTCACAGCGATCACATCTGAGTGCACAGAAAAATCTTCCATTTCTGTGCTATTGTAAAATTTTGTTGGAGTGTGTGATACAATTTATTGACACCAGTTTGCTGAAAAAAAAATAGTTACCTACAGGGCAGATATTTTACACTGGGTTTTGTCCACCACACGGGTCGCATATCAGAGAGCTCAAAATTGTGCAATTTCAGGCCTCCATTGAATTTTTTTGCTGTGTCTTAGCCTAGTTATTGACACCCGTTTGCTGCCAAAAATTACAGGCCAGATATTTGAAAGTGGGGTATCTCTGTCACAGGCCTCACATATCACTGCACTCAAAATTGTGCCATTTAAGGCCTCAATTGCATTTTTTTTTTGCTGTTTCTTGGTCTAGTTATTGACACCCGTTTGCTGCAAAAAAATTGTTACTTACAGGCCAGATATTATAAACTGTGGTTTTCCCGCACACGGATCACATATACATTCTATCCAAATTTGCGCAATTTTTACTGAACGTGGAGAATATTGTACTCCATTTAAAATGGGAAAGGTGCGTGGCAAGGGATGGGGAAGTTGACGTGATTGTGATGGTGCATGCAGAGGCTAAGGCCTTGGACAAGCAGAAATTGTGCCACAACAAACACCCACATCTTCTCGCCGGACCTTCCTGTCCCAATTACTAGGGGACCGCAGCAGCACATCACTATTGAACTCAGAGCAGTGTCAAAAGGTTGTGGGATGGATAGTGGATAATGCTTCCATTCACTTTGCCACCACCATCACCACCCTGTCTTCCACATGGTCAAGTCTGAGTAGCCGTGAGTCTGGACCGCATATTCCTCACCCTGATCCTTCTTACTGTACTCCCACCATGTCTAGTGCCTGGATACAACTGATCCCACATTTGGACATTATGAAGAGCTGTTCATTTTTCTATTCATAAATTCTGGCCTCT
Organism: Dendrobates tinctorius; assembly: GCF_039654945.1. Lineage (NCBI taxonomy): Eukaryota > Metazoa > Chordata > Amphibia > Anura > Dendrobatidae > Dendrobates > Dendrobates tinctorius. Next base: position 33,122,468 of record NW_027361832.1, read on the forward strand.
TGTCTGGTCCACTTGACGCAGGGCAAGAGAAGATCGCATGTAGCGATGCCCAAATATTGGAGCAGCCATAGTCACACGAAGGTGACAGTGGGAAAGTGTCAGAAGAGGTGGATGATGATGAGACACAATTGCCAGAAAGTCAGGAGGAGGACCACGGTGCAGTAGTGGAAGATGATGTGGTGGATGATATAGTAACTGACCCAATCTGGCAGCAGGACATGCAGAGCAAGGACAGCAGCACACAGGGGGAGGGAGGCATAGCACCCCAACAGGCAATGTGGTGGCTGCAGACAGAAGACGGGCAACCATTCTCTGCAACACCAACATGATAGAAGTTGCCAGTCCAACTGTTAGGTCTTCCCAAGTCTGGTTGTTTTTTAAAGACTCTGTCGATAACCCCAAAAAGGCCATTTGCACCACCTGCCATGCCAGTATCAGCAGGGGTGGCAAAACTACTAGCCTCAACACTACCAGCATGCTCAGGCACAGGGCAGCAAAGCACCCGACTTTGTGGGCCAAAACCCAGGCTCCACGAACATTGTCTGCGGGTGAAAGCAACTGCTTCTTTCGCTGTTGTGCGTGAAAGCCAATCACCTGTCCGTGGTGCTCACGAAGATGCCTCCGGCCCTGCACCTGTCATTGCACACACTCAACTAGCACCATCATCAAGCATGTCCACGTCCTTGTCCCAGCAAAGCGGTCTGTTGTCGATACCTCAGTCTTTGGAACGCAAGGGCAAATATGCAGCCAACGTCCCACAGGCCACACTACTAAATCCACACATTTCTGGTCTGCTTGAGCTCGAAATGTTGCCATTTAGGCTCATGGAAACAGAAGCTTTCCGTGACATGCCGTCCCTCGGTCCCCAGCTGACACTATGCCTTCCTCGCATTACACAAGCACGTCCCAAAACATTAGCCGTGCCCTCAACAATGCAGTTACTGGGAAAGTCCACGTAACCACGGACACGTGGGCAACTGCTTGTGGGCAGGGACGGCACATCTCACTGATGGCACACTGGGTTAACATAGTGGAAACCGAGACCCATTCAGACCTTGGGATGGAACATGTCCTCCCGACGCCGAGGATTGTGGGCCCTATGTCAACCAGGGTTGCCCCCACAGTCTACAGCTCCTGCACCTCCTCCTCTTCAGCCTCCATCTCCGAAATGACCACATCAATCACAAGTTGAAAGCACTGCAGCACTGCCTCAGCAAAGCGGCAACAGGCTGTACTGAAGCTAATATGCTTAGGTGACAAACAGCACAATGCTGAAGAGTTGTGGACAGCTCTGAAGGAGCAGTCAGATCTGTGGGTGACACCGCTGAACCTACAGCCAGGCATGGTCATATTTGACAATGGCCAGAACCTGGTAGCGGCTTTGAAGTGAGGCAAGCTCACACACTTTCCATGCCTGGCCCATGTGCTTAACCTCGTTGTTCAACGTTTCTTCAAAAGCTACCTGGAGCTGCCGAATCTGCTTGTCAAAGTACGCTGCCTGTGTGCCCATTTTAAAAAGTCAGCTACAGCTTTCGCCGCCATTGCCAAGCTTCAGCAGTGTATGATGTCCCCATGCGTTGGAACTCTACACTACATATGTTGGAAAGGATTTATGAGCAGAAGAGGGAAATTGTTGACTACCAGCAACAACAAGGCCACTGGTATTCAGTTCAGACTTCACACATGAGACCTAAGGAGTGGACATGGATGTCAGACATATGTACCATCCTACAAAACTTTGAGGACTCCACCAAGATGGTGAGCGGCAGTGATGCCATAATTAGCATCACTATCCTGCTTTTCTGTGTTCTGAAATGCTCTCTACTCACAATCAAAAAGGATGCATTGCATGATGAGATGGAGGAAGGATCCATACAGGGTGATTACACACAGCCCAGCCTCATCTCATCCCAATGTAGATTGGGTGACAATGAGGAAGAGGAGGAGGAAGAACAGGAGCTACTTTAATGCGCTATAGACAGTACTACAAGCACAATTGTCATACTGTCTGCTCAGCGTGGATGGCCTGATGACAGGGAGGAGGAGGAGAAGAGCATGGTCAGTCGTTCTATTGCTGAGGACATGGAAGTCTTTCCTGTTACCTGTCTGGCATGCATGACTGAGTTTATGCTACACTGTCTTTCCCGTGACCCTTGCATTCTCAAAATTTTGGGTGTCAGTCATTACTGGTTGGTGACACTTCTAGACCCATGCTACAAGGAGAACTTTCTATCTCTTATTCCAGAGGCATACAGGTGTACTAAAATTGTGCAGTACCAGAGGGCCCTTGTGCGGTATTATCAAAAAAATTCCCATCTGAAAATGCTGGTGGAAGAGGTCATACTTTGTTGGAAAACCAAGGAGTACAGGTGAGATAGACACAATTCCAATCCAGCAGAGGCAGGGGAACACTGGCAAAGTTCTGGGAGACTTTTCTCAGACCTTCCCATCGCACTGGCCCTGAGGCATGGGGTACTCTCACAAGGAGTACAAAGTTTTGGAAGATGCTGAGGGAGTACCTTTTTGAAAATACCAATGTCCTCTGTGATTCCTCTGTGCCTTATAATTATTGGGTATCCAAGCTGGACATATGGCATGAACTGGCTCTCAATGCCTTGGATGTCCTGGCCTGCCCTGCCGCTAGCGTTTTGTCATAGCGGGATTTTAGTGCCACTGGTGGTATTATAGCTGATAAACACATCTGCCTGTCAACTGAAAATGCTGACATACTGACTCATAAAAATGAACAAGGGCTGGACTGGGCCAGACTTCTCTATACCACCGAATAATAGCAGCGTAACATAAAGTCGAATCCAGTATCTTTTTTTAGGAGGTCTATTCCCTGCACCTCTTGACACCCACACATCAGTGTACGCTTCCTGATTTTGGCTATTTGCTGTTGTCCTCCTCCTTCTCCTCATCCTCATCATCCACCACCACTAGATCACCATGTTGACCCTTGTCCATGATGCAACACCCACATTAGTGTTGTAAAGGGCGTTTATGATGCCCGTAAACAAATTTTTTATACAGTCTGTTGATGTATACCCCTAAGGGGGAATTGTTTGTCAGCCCATACACTTACTGCATGAGCATTATAAGTATAGGTGACCTGCTCCTTTGTAATGAGAACAGATTTTTAGGAGACCCTCCTACATGTCTCTTCCAAGGGGTATTGGGGTGCGTCCAAATTTGGGACAGGCCTTGTATTCACTACATAGGCAAACAGTATGGGAGACCCATTAACCAGTAATGGGAACTGAAGGGGTTGGTCAGCTTCAACAATGCAATTCTCCACTGCCAGGTCTTCAGCCTCAACACTGACATTCTCCAATGCGGGTGTTAGGAACGGCGGAACGCACTAAATAAAAATATTAATAAAGTGCGCTCACCGCTCGGGGTCCACCATGCAGTAGGTGTTACAACCGCTGCTGAGTACAACTTCACCCGAAGTGCGCAAAGCGGGCTTTGTTCACACACAGAGGCGCCGCAACAAAAACATACAAAAGGCTGAGCCTGTTAGAGTCACAGGCCTCACGTAAATGCACACATGGTATAATGTCACAGGAGCAGGAACTAAGACAGAGGGGCTGCGTCCGTCTAGACCTACCATGTGTGCGGCGTCGCTACTGCAAACGCCAAGAAGGGCTGCAACTGCAGTGCAGTGCAGGACACTGCCGCTGGATGACACAGCTACAAAGCAGGCACTATGTCGGACGCTAGCGCACAGGTGCGGTGTGCACAGTGGCCTAAGGCTTGCCACAGACTGGCAGAGACTACTGAACTAATTCCCTAACCACATGCGTAATATCAGAGGGAAGGGGTTTCATAATAAGTCAGTCACCAGAATCATTCATTCGTCACCATTCACACATAGCAGTATATTCTATACTAGCGCATGGCGGAACGGCCATGCACGCTTTTTATAGCAGCCAGGACCCTCCGGAAGATTCCAGATCTCCAAGATGGACCAATGACATCTGGAGCAGGACCTGAGCACATGGCTCCCGATCTCCAATGGGAAACCGTCTCATGAGCATGCTTAGTAGGAGGACAGAGGGACAGCCCCTGGAGAGATTAGCTGCAAGGCAATCTCCTCTGCGGTAGATAAAGGGCAAGAGACCGCAGAATGTAAGGGTCTGGATTCCTGCAGAGCAGACGCAGGAACCTGACTCCTAACAGCAGGTTCTTCAGGTTCAACACTGAAATGCTCCACTGCTGGTTTTTCAGGCTCAATACTGCATTTTTCCAATGCAGGTTCTTCAGCCTCAACACTGACATTCCCCGCTGCTGAGTCTTCATCCATAACAATGCAATTCTCCAATGCATGTTCTTGAGGCTCAACACTGCAATGCTCCACTGCTGAGTGTTCAGCCTCAACACTGCAATGCTCCACTGGCGAGAGTTCAGCCTCAACATGGGGGGGATGCTAGGTTGGAACTGCAGGACAATGAAGCAGCTAGCTGGGTGACAGTTAGAAGGCGGGGTAGAGGGAAGAGCACCAGGGAGGCTAGTCCTGATCTGGCACACCCCAATAAGTTTGCTAAGTTGGCAGATGAGGGGAGTGTTAGTGCAGGAGTAGCACTGCTGCAGCAAGGCATGTCCTCTGAAAGCCGGAGGAGTGTCTGCTCCAGTAAGGGGGGAAATAGGAGAGCAGGGCAGGCCAGACAGGTTCTGGTAGTGGGAGACTCAATTATTAGGGGAACAGATAGGGCAATCTGTCACAAAGACAGGGATCGTCGAACGGTGTGCTGCCTACCTGGCGCTCGAGTCCGACACATCGCTGATCGGGTTGACAGATTACTGGGAGGGGCTGGAGTGGATCCAGCGGTCATGGTGCACATTGGCACAAATGACAAAGTTAGAGGTAGGTGGAAGGTCCTTAAAGATGATTTCAGGGAATTAGGCTGTAAGCTTAAAGCAAGGACCTCCAAGGTGGTATTTTCGGAAATACTTCCTGTACCACGTGCCACGCCAGAGAGGCAAGGGGAGATTAGGGAGGTTAATAAGTGGCTCAGGAATTGGTGTAGGAAGGAGGGGTTTGGGTTCCTGCAGAACTGGGCCGACTTCTCAGTTGGCTACAGGTTCTACGCTAGGGACGGGCTGCACCTCAATGGGGAGGGTGCAGCTGTGCTGGGGGAGAAAATGGCTAGAAGGTTGGAGGAGTGTTTAAACTAGGGACGGGGGGAGGGTATTCCTTTTATAGGAGGGGAAGACAGTGCAGATAGAGACCTGGGCACAAATAATGACATTGGGGGTGGAGGTGGCATGGGGGGTGGGGTTAGAACAGTTAATAATTTAAGAAAGAATAGAGGTACAGAGAGTTACATAAAGTGCATGTATACTAATGCCAGAAGCCTCGCCAACAAAATGGAGGAATTGGAGTTAATGTTGTTGGAACATAATTATGACATGGTGGGGATATCTGAGACATGGCTGGATGAGAGCCATGACTGGGCTGTTAATTTACAGGGCTATAGTCTGTTCAGAAATGACCGTACAAATAAGCGAGGGGGAGGCGTGTGTTTATATGTAAAATCATCCTTAAAACCCATCCCTCGTGATAATATATATGAATCTAATGAAAATGTAGAGTCCCTGTGGGTAGAGATAAGGGGAGGGGGGAAAAATAATAAATTACTGATAGGGGTTTGTTATAAATCTCCAAAAATAATGGAAGCTACAGAGAATATCCTCATAAAGCAAATAGATGAAGCAGCGACTCAAGGAGAAGTCATTATTATGGGGGACTTCAACTACCCTGAAATACATTGGGGAACCGAAACCTGCAGTTCCAGCAAGGGTAATAGGTTTCTGACAACAATGAGAGACAATTACCTTTCACAACTGGTTCAGGACCCAACAAGAGGGGGGGCACTGCTAGACCTAATATTAACCAACAGGCCAGACCGCATATCAAATGTAAGGGTTGAGGGTCACTTGGGTAATAGTGATCACAAATTAATAAGTTTTCATGTATCCTTTAATAAGATGTGTAGTAGAGGGGTTACAAGGACACTAAACTTCAGGAAGGCAAATTTCCAACGGATGAGAGATGATCTTGGTGCAATTAACTGGGACGATATCCTGAGACATAAAAATACACAAAGAAAATGGGAGACGTTTATTAGCATCCTGAATAGGACCTGTGCACAATATATACCATATGGGAATAAACATGCGAGAAATAGGAGGAAACCACTATGGCTAAATAGAGCTGTAAGGGGCGCAATAAGAGATAAAAATAAAGCATTTAGAGAATTAAAGCAAGTAGGTAGTGATGAGGCATTAAATAAATACAGAAGATTAAATAAATTCTGTAAAAAGCAAATCAAGACAGCAAAGATTGAGACAGAGAGACTCATTGCCAGAGAAAGTAAAAATAATCCCAAAATATTCTTTAACTACATAAATAGTAAGAAGCTAAAAAATGATAGTGTTGGTCCCCTTAAAAATAGTCTGGGTGAAATGGTGGATGAGGATGAGGAAAAAGCCAATATGCTAAATGACTTTTTTTCAACAGTATTTACATAAGAAAATCCCATGACGGATAACATGATCAGGGATAAAAATTCTCCATTAAATGTCACCTGCTTAACCCAGCAGGAAGTACGGCGGCGTCTACAAATCACTAAAATTGACAAATCCCCGGGCCCGGATGGGATACACCCCCGAGTACTGCAGGAATTAAGCACAGTCATAGATAGACCACTATTTTTAATCTTTAAAGATTCCATAATAATAGGGTCTGTACCACAGGACTGGCGTATAGCAAATGTGGTGCCAATATTCAAAAAGGGGACAAAAACTGAACTTGGAAATTATAGGCCAGTAAGTTTAACCTCAACTGTGGGTAAAATCCTGGAGGGTTTTCTAAGAGATACTATACTGGAGTATCTGGAGAAGAATAACCTTATAACCCAATATCAACATGGGTTTACAAGAGACCATTCCTGTCAGACTAATCTGATAAGCTTTTATGAAGAGGTAAGTTCCGGACTGGACCAAGGGAATGCAGTGGACGTGGTGTACATGGACTTTTCAAAAGCTTTTGATACGGTGCCACACAAAAGGTTGATACATAAAATGAGAACAATGGGGATAGGGGAAAATATGTGTAGGTGGGTTAAGAGCTGGCTCAGGGATAGGAAACAAAGGGTGGTTATTAATGGAGCACACTCGGACTGGGTCACGGTTAGCAGTGGGGTACCACAGGGGTCAGTTTTGGGCCCGCTTCTTTTTAACATATTTATTAATGACCTTGTAGGGGGCATAGAGAGTAGAATTTCAATATTTGCAGATGACACTAAACTCTGCAGGGTAATTAATACAGAGGAGGACAATTTTATATTACAGGAGTATTTATGTAAACTAGAAGCTTGGGCTGATAAATGGCAAATGAGCTTTAATGGGGATAAATGTAAGGTCATGCACTTGGGTAGAACGAACAAGTTGTATAATTATGTGATTAATTGTAAAACACTGGGCAAAACAGTCACTGAAAAAGACCTGGGTGTATGGGTGGACGACAAACTCACATTTAGTGGCCAGAGTCAAGCAGCTGCTGCAAAGGCAAATAAAATAATGGGATGCATTAAAAGAGGCATAGATGCTCATGAGGAGAACATAATTTTACCTCTATATAAGTCACTAGTGCGACCACACTTAAAATACTGTGTACAGTTCTGGTCTCCGGTGTATAAGAAAGACATAGCTGAACTGGAGCGGGTGCAGAGAAGAGCGACCAAGGTTATTAGGGAACTAGGGTGTCTGCAATACCAAGACAGGTTATTACACTTGGGGTTATTTAGTTTGGAGAATCGAAGGCTTAGGGGTGATCTTATTACATTGTATAAATATATGCGGGGACAATACAAAGACCTTTCTAATGATCTTTTTACTCTTAGACCTGTGACGGGGACAAGGGGGCATCCTCTACGTCTGGAGGAAAGAAGGTTTAAGCATACTCACAGACGCGGATTCTTTACTGTAAGAGCAGTGAGACTATGGAACTCTCTGCCATATGATGTTGTAATGAGTGATTCACTACTAAAATTTAAGAAGGGACTGGATGCCTTTCTTGAAAAGTATAATATTACATTGTATATACACTAGTCTCCTTAATATTGCGTTGATCCAGGGAGCTAGTCTGATTGCCGTATGTGGAGTCGGGAAGGAATTTTTTTCCCCAATGTGAAGCTTACTGTTGCCACATGGGTTTTTTTTGCCTTCCTCTGGATCAACATGTTAGGGCAAGTTAGGATAGGATATGGGTTGAACTAGATGGACTTAAAGTCTCCCTTCAACCTTAATAACTATGTTACTATGTTACTATGTTACTGCAATTGTCCACTGCAGCTTCTTCAGGCTCACTACTGCAATTCACCAATGCAGGTTCTTAGGCCTCAACACTGCAATTCTCCACTGCAGTTTCTTCAGCCTCAACATTGAATTTCTCCACTACAGGTTTTTCAGCCTCAACATTGACATTCTCCACTGTCGGGTCTCTATCTTCAAGACTGCAATTCTCCAATGCAGGTTCTTGAGCCTCAACACTGCAATTACTGCATAGGGAAACAGTATGGGAGTACCAAATGAGCAATAATGGGAAATTTGGTTTCAGGTGGCCATCCAGGATGTTGGTCCAAAGGGTTATTGGGGTACGTGCAACTTTGGGGCAGGGCAGGCCTTGCATTCAATGCATATGCATACAGTATGGGAGTACCAAATGAGTTATAATGGGAACTTTGGTATCGTGTGGCCATCCAGGACGTCTGTTCAATGGGTTATTGGGGTGCATGTAACTTTGAGGCAGGGAAAGCCTTGCATTCAATGCATAGGCAAACAGTATGGGAGTACCAAATGAGTAATAATGGGAACTTTCATTTCTTGTGGCCATCCAGGATGTCTGTTCAATGGCTTATTGGAGTGCGTCCAAATTTGCAGCAGGCCTTGCATTCACTTCATGGGCAAGCAGTATGGGAGTGCAAAATGAGTAATAATGGGAACTTTGGTTTCATGTGGCCATCCAGGACGTCTGTTCAAATGGTGATTGGGGTGCGTGTAACTTTGGGGCAGGGCAGGCCTTGCATTCAGTGCATAGGCAAACAGTATGGGAGTACCAAATGAGTAATAATGGGAACTTTGGTTTCATGTGGCCATCCAGAACGTCTGTTCAAAGGGTTATTGGTAGTGTTGAGCAATACCATCTGATATTAAGAAATAGATTGGATTGGACCGATACCCAAAAAGTATCGGGTATCGCCGATTCCGATACCAGAAGTCCCATGCAAGTATATGGGACAGAAATATCGGAAACCCCTTTCTTTACTTGCACATCCAGTTTGGGAGGGGGGAAGAGTGTGGGCGGTGCATGGGCGGACAATGTGCGTGTCTGTGTGTGCGGGCGTGGCCTGTACGGGCCTCTCGGGGGTCTGTGCGGACCTGCCGGGGGTCTGTGAGGCCTGCCAGGGCTTTGTGCGGGCTGCCGGGGCTCTGTGCGGGCCTGCCGGGGGTCTGTGCAGGCCTGCCGGGGTTCTGTGCGGGCTGCCGGGGTTCTGGGCGGGCTGCCGGGGCTCTTTGCGGGCTGCCAGAGCTCTGTGCGGGCCTGCCGGGGCTCTGCTCTGTGCGGGCTGCTGGGGCTCTGTGCAGGCATCATCCGATGGGACTACAAGTCCCATCGGGCTATGCCTGCTACAATGACAGTGATTGACACATTAGCCAATGATGGGACAGTAGTAGTGTTGAATGTAAAAAAGAAAAACATACTACATACATACTACATACATACTACATGCATACAACATACATACTACATAAAACATACATACAACATACATACTACTTACTACATACATACTTCATATATACAACATTCATACAACATACATACATACTACATGCTACATACATACTTCATATATACTACATTCATACAACATACATACATACTGCATACATACTACATACAGTATATACTACATTCATACAACATACATACATACTACATACTACATACATACTACATATATACTACATTCATACAACATACATACTACATAATACATACATACAACATACATACTACATACATACTTCATATATACTACATTCATACAACATACATGCATACTACATACATAATACATATATACTACATTCATACAACATACATACATACTACATACTACAGGGAGCTTCAAACAAGCCATAGAGACCCTGAAAGACAAAGCATGCAAAACCTTCTATGCCATCCAAAGGAAACTCTACCATCTGAAGCCACCAGTGAGGGTCTGTTTAAAAATTTTCACCTCTATCATCGCCCCAATCCTCCTGTATGGCAGCTAAGTCTGGGGTCCACACACCTACCCAGACTGGTCAAGGTGGGATTCCAGCCCAACAGAAATATTCCACCTGGAATTCTGCAAGCACCTTCTCCAAGTCCATCGGAGTACCTCCAACAGTGCTTGCCGGGCCGAGCTGGGCAGATTCCCTCTACACCTAACGGTTCTAAAGAGGGCACTGTCATTCCAGGCTCACCTACCTAGGAGCAATCCAAGCTCCCATCACCCTAAAGCCCTGACACATGTAGGTGAATCAGAAAAACCAGGATCCTCGGAACAGCCCACCCAAACCTAACCTGACCTGAACACCAATCACAACAACCTGACAAAAGCTGGAATCAGGAAGATGGTAAACAAAGGTCAGGAGAGGTACATAAGTGACTGGAAGAACGACATAATCAGCTCACAGATACTGACCATGTACCGGAGTCTACAGAGAGACTACAGACTGGCCCCATACCTTGAAAAACTCCCGGACCCCAGAGACCACAAGATCCAGAGCCAGTATAGACTCAGTGCCCACAGTCTGGCCCTCGAATCTGGTCGACACAGGCAGAGCTACAAGCCCAGGGAGGAAAGACTGTGCCAATACTGTTACCAGGAGGCCCTGGAGGATGAGACCCACTTCCTGCTACACTGCCCCAAATACTCAGCAGTGAGGGACACTCACTTCAGGAGACTCTCACATCTCTTCCCGGATTTCATCACCATGAAGGAGGAAGAGAAAACATATATCCTGCTGGGGGAAGAAGAGAGAGCAGTGGAGATAGCAGCGCGGTATGTGAGCGAATGTCACAGACTGCGAGAAAGAAAACTATAATATGCCATGGAGTTCTATGGCCCTCACCCTGGATCTGCCCCATGCCCCCCATTCACCTTCCCTATGCCATGGACTTCTATAGCCCCATCCTGGATCTGCCCCATCCACCTTTCCTACAGCCCCTACCCAACATCCCTACAGTCCCTATCCCTTTTCCCTTTTGTACACTTGCTTTGGCAAAACTAATGTGTATTTAGTCCTGCCAATAAAGCTTCTTTGAATTTGAATTTACTACATACATACTACATACATACTACATTCATACAACATACATTCTACATACTTACTATATACATACATACTACATATATACTACATTCCTACAACATACAGTGGGGCAAAAAAGTATTTAGTCAGTCAGCAATAGTGCAAGTTCCACCACTTAAAAAGATGAGAGGCGTCTGTAATTTACATCATAGGTAGACCTCAACTATGGGAGACAAACTGAGAAAAAAAAATCCAGAAAATCACATTGTCTGTTTTTTTTTCATTTTATTTGCATATTATGGTGGAAAATAAGTATTTGGTCAGAAACAAGCAATCAAGATTTCTGGCTCTCACAGTCCTGTAACTTCTTCTTTAAGAGTCTCCTCTTTCCTCCACTCATTACCTGTAGTAATGGCACCTGTTTAAACTTGTTATCAGTATAAAAAGACACCTGTGCACACCCTCAAACAGTCTGACTCCAAACTCCACTATGGTGAAGACCAAAGAGCTGTCAAAGGACACCAGAAACAAAATTGTAGCCCTGCACCAGGCTGGGAAGACTGAATCTGCAATAGCCAACCAGCTTGGAGTGAAGAAATCAACTGTGGGAGCAATAATTAGAAAATGGAAGACATACAAGACCACTGATAATCTCCCTCGATCTGGTGCTCCATGCAAAATTCCACCCCGTGGGGTCAGAATGATCACAAGAACGGTGAGCAAAAATCCCAGAACCACGCAGGGGGACCTAGTGAATGAACTGCAGAGAGCTGGGACCAATGTAACAAGGCCTACCATAAGTAACACACTACGCCACCATGGACTCAGATCCTTCAGTGCCAGACGTGTCCCACTGCTGAAGCCTGTACATGTCCGGGCCCGTCTGAAGTTTGCTAGAGAGCATTTGGATGATCCAGAGGAGTTTTGGGAGAATGTCCTATGGTCTGATGAAACCAAACTGGAACTGTTTGGTAGAAACACAACTTGTCGTGTTTGGAGGAAAAAGAATACTGAGTTGCATCCATCAAACACCATACCTACTGTAAAGCATGGTGGTGGAAACATCATGCTTTGGGGCTGTTTCTCTGCAAAGGGGCCAGGACGACTGATCCGTGTACATGAAAGAATGAATGGGGCCATGTATCGTGAGATTTTGAGTGCAAACCTCCTTCCATCAGCAAGGGCATTGATGATGAAACGTGGCTGGGTCTTTCAACATGATAATGATCCAAAGCACACCGCCAGGGCAACGAAGGAGTGGCTTCGTAAGAAGCATTTCAAGGTCCTGGAGTGGCCTAGCCAGTCTCCAGATCTCAACCCTATAGAAAACCTTTGGAGGGAGTTGAAAGTCCGTGTTGCCAAGCGAAAAGCCAAAAACATCACTGCTCTAGAGGAGATCTGCATGGAGGAATGGGCCAACATACCAACAACAGTGTGTGGCAACCTTGTGAAGACTTACAGATAACGTTTGACCTCTGTCATTGCCAACAAAGGATATATTACAAAGTATTGAGATGAAATTTTGTTTCTGACCAAATACTTATTTTCCACCATAATATGCAAATAAAATGAAAAAAAAACAGACAATGTGATTTTCTGGATTTTTTTTTCTCAGTTTGTCTCCCATAGTTGAGGTCTACCTATGATGTAAATTACAGACGCCTCTCATCTTTTTAAGTGGTGGAACTTGCACTATTGCTGACTGACTAAATACTTTTTTGCCCCACTGTACATACATACTACATACGTACTTCATATATACAACATTCATACAGCATACATACATACTACATACTACATACATCATATATGCAATATTCATACAACATACATACATACTACATACATACTTTATATATACTACATTCATACAACATACATACATGCATAGTACATACTACATACATACAACATACATAAAACATGCTACAGACATTCAACATACATACTACATACATACTACATACATAAAAGATGCTACAGACATACTACATACATACTACATACATACTACATACAATACATTCATACATTCATACAATGCATACATATAGACATACAGTACATATAACATAGAGTACATACTCACCATCACTTGTCACTTTGTTCCCTGAAGCCAGTGTCCTCTATAAAAAATATTAAAATAACAAACAACCGATATACTCCCTGATCCGCAGAAATCCTCGAGTGTCCCACGACGATCTCCCTTGGAGAACAGCAGCATCAGCTGATGCCACCACTCTCTAGGAGTCCCAGGAATACAATGACGGGAGGTAGGTATCCCTCCGCACTGTATTCCTCCTCCACTGTAAAAAAATAGTCCCTAGTCTCACTTTTGGCATTGCTGTGTGAGAAAGATCCCATGCAGCTTTTGCCATAAAGTGAGATCAGCGAACTATAGTAACTTCTCAGTGATGCAGTGCAGGAGATCGTCGTGGGACACTCGTGGATTTCTGCGGATCAGGGAGTATATATCGGTTGTTTGTTATTTTTATATTTTTTACAGTGAGATGACACTGGCTTCGGGGAACAAAGTGACAAGTGATGGTGAGTATGTACTCTATGTTATATGTACTGTATGTATATATGTATGTATTGTATGAATGTATGAATGTATTGTATGTAGTATGTATGTAGTGTGTCTGAAGCATGTTTTATGTATGTTGTATGTATGTAGTATATGTGTAGTATGCATGTAGTATGTATGTTGTATGTCTGTAGCATGTTTTATGTATCTTGTATGTATGTAGTATGCACTATGTTTGTATGTATGTATGTATGTTGTATGAATGTAGTATATATGTAGTATGTATGTAGTATGTATGTATGTTGTATGAATGTAGTATATATGAAGTATGTATGTAGTATGTAGTATGTATGTTGTTTGAATGTAGTATATATGTAGTATGTATGTAGTATGTTTGTATGTTGTATCAATGTTGCATATATGAATTATGTATGTAGTATGTAGTATGTATGTTGTATGAATGTAGTATACAGTATATGTAGAATGTATGTAGTATGTATGCATGTTGCATGAATGTAGTATATATGAAGTATGTATGTAGTATGTGTGTATGTTGTATGAATGTTGTATATATGAAGTATGTATGTAGTATGTATGTATTATGTAGTATGTATGTTGTATGAATGTTGTATATATGTAGTATGTATGTAGTATGTATGTAGTATTTTTTTTTAAAACATTCAACACATTAGCTGGATGATGGGACTGCTACTGTCCCATCATTGGCTAATGTGTCAATCACTGTCATTGTAGCAGGCATAGCCCGATGGGCCTTTTAGTCCCATCGGACGATGCCTGCACAGAGCCCGGCAGCCCGCACAGAGCCCCGGCAGCCCGCACAGAGCCCCGGCAGGCCCGCACAGAGCCCCGGCAGCCCGCACAGAGCCCCGGCAGGCCTGCACAGAGCCCCAGCAGGCCCGCACAGACCCCCGGCAGGCCCACACAGAGCCCCGGCAGCCCACACAGAGCCCCGGCAGCACACACAGAGCCCCGGCAGGCCCACACAGAGCCCCGGCAGCCCGCACAGAGCCCCGGCAGGCCCGCACAGAGCCCCAGCAGGCCCGCACAGAGCCCCAGCAGGCTCGCACAGAGCCCCAGCTGGCCCACACAGAGCCCCGTCAGGCCCACACAGAGCCCCAGCAGCCCGCACAGTGCCCCGGCAGCCCGCACAGAGCCCTGGCAGGCCGCGCATCATGATGCGCACAGACTGCGCATCATGATGACATCATTTCAGCAGCCAATCACAGCCACAACACTGGCTCATTGCATTATGGGAATTTCCGATTCCGGTATCCGATATTGTAAAAATATCGGTACTCAATATCGGAATTCTGATACAGCGAATATCGGCCGATACCCGATATTTGCAGTATCGGAATGCTCAACACTAGTTATTAGTGTGCATCCAAATTTGGGGCAGGCCTTGCCTTCAATGCATAGGCAATAACAGTACAGGAGACCACTGTTTTTTTATTTTTTAATCAAATATTTTTTATTACAACAGATAACCATATTGTAATGCAGTCTGACACAAACTCCAGACAGAGACAAAATGTAATGTAAAAAGCAGATTAATACATTTTCCTTTTTAACATAACTAGCCCCTTAACTCAATAACCCACTGCCCCTACCCCCTCCCTTCCCACCAAACCCATCCCAATATCCTTTATACTTCAGCTAATACATCACCTCTTAGTAAACTGAAACATAGCTTTTCAGATGCACAACTTTATAAATTTGAATTTCTCTCCCAAACAATCAAACTGGACCCAGCCTAGCCTGCAATAACTCCGCAGACGCCACACCTGGATAGTCCATCCATCTGCCCCAAACATTTTCAAACTTTGCATGTTGCCCTCTCTTAATATATATATTCCTTTCCATGAGAACAATAAATTTAACTTTATTGACAAATTCTTTTTTGACTGGTGGTCTTTCATCCAACCAATGCATCGCAATAATCTTCCTAGCAGCATACAACAATCTTGCAATAGTCAATTTCTCACATTCATCTGCAGCAATATCATCCACACATTCCAAGAGGCAAGTCAGTGGGCTATGCACAATATTTACCCCCATCACTTCTTGAATCAAGTTAAGCACCTTCACCATAAAGGGCTGCACTGACCAAACCCCCGCAATCTCATGAGCTCCGCCATCCTAGGGTCAAACCAAATCGACACATAGCGTGTATATTCCGTAACACCCCTCCACTGGTTAAGCTTCTGCCACACATGGCTGGATGAGAGTCATGACTGGGCTGTTAATTTACAGGGCTATAGTCTGTTCAGAAATGACCGAACAAATAAGCGAGGGGGAGGCGTGTGTTTATATGTAAAATCATCCTTAAAACCCATCCTTCGTGATAATATATATGAATCTAATGAAAATGTAGAGTCCCTGTGGGTAGAGATAAGGGGAGGGGGGAAAAATAATAAATTACTGATAGGGGTTTGTTATAAATCTCCAAAAATAATGGAAGCTACAGAGAATATCCTCATAAAGCAAATAGATGAAGCAGCGACTCAAGGAGAAGTCATTATTATGGGGGACTTCAACTACCCTGAAATACATTGGGGAACCGAAACCTGCAGTTCCAGCAAACGTAATAGGTTTCTGACAATGATGAGAGACAATTACCTTTCACAACTAGTTCAGGACCCAACAAGAGGGGGGGCACTGCTAGACCTAATATTAACCAACAGGCCAGACCACATATCAAATGTAAGGGTTGAGGGTCACTTGGGTAATAGTGATCACAAATTAATAAGTTTTCATGTATCCTTTAATAAGATGTGTAGTAGAGGGGTTACAAGGACACTAAACTTCAGGAAGGCAAATTTCCACCGGATGAGAGATGATCTTGGTGCAATTAACTGGGACGATATCCTGAGACATAAAAATACACAAAGAAAATGGGAGACGTTTATTAGGCCTGTTTCACACTTGCTTTTTTTTGCAGTGCGTTTTTCCCGCAAAAAAACGCATTGAAAAACGCATACAAAAGCATACAACTGCTGCGTTTTTTTCAAGCATTTTTATGAGCATGCATGAAAAAAACGCAGCGTTTTTATGCGTTTGTATGCGTTTTTAGTGCGTTTTTACCGCGTTTGCGTTTTTTTCCAACATTAGGTGGCCCCTCACACTAACCCAAACCATGACTTTACTAACCCTAACCCTGACCCTAACCCTAACCCTAACCCTAACCCTGACCCTAACCCTAACCCTAACCCTAACCCTTAACCAAACCATACTTAACCCTAACCCTGACCCTAACCCTTAACCAAACCATACTTAACCCTAACCCAAACCCTAACTAACCTTAACCCTAACCCTAACCCTGACCCTAACCCTAAACCTAACCCTAACCCTGACCCTAACCCTTAACCAAACCATACTTAACCCTAACCCTGACCCTAACCCTGACCCTAACCCTAACCCTAACCCTAACCCTGACCCTAACCCTTAACCAAACCATACTTAACCCTAACCCAAACCCTAACTAACCTTAACCCTAACCCTAACCCTGACACTAACCCTAACCCTAACCCTAACCCTGACCCTAACCCTTAACCAAACCATACTTAACCCTAACCCTGACCCTAACCCTTAACCAAACCATACTTAACCTTAACCCTAACCCTAACCCTGACCCTAACCCTAACCCTAACCCTAACCCTGACCCTAACCCTTAACCAAACCATACTTAACCCTAACCCTGACCCTAACCCTGACCCTAACCCTAACCCTAACCCTAACCCTGACCCTAACCCTTAACCAAACCATACTTAACCCTAACCCAAACCCTAACTGACCTTAACCCTAACCCTAACCCTAACCCTAACCCTAACCCTGACCCTAACCCTTAACCAAACCATACTTAACCCTAACCCTGACCCTAACCCTGACCCTAACCCTAACCCTAACCCTGACCCTAACCCTTAACCAAACCATACTTAACCCTAACCCAAACCCTAACTAACCTTAACCCTAACCCTAACCCTGACCCTAACCCTAACCCTAACCCTAACCCTGACCCTAACCCTTAACCAAACCATACTTAACCCTAACCCTGACCCTAACCCTGACCCTAACCTTTAACCAAACCATACTTAACCCTAACCCTGACCCTAACCCTGACCCTAACCCTAACCCTAACCCTAACCCTGACCCTAACCCTAACCCTAACCCTGACCCTAACCCTAACCCTAACCCTTAACCAAACCATACTTAACCCTAACCCTGACCCTAACCCTTAACCAAACCATACTTAACCTTAACCCTAACCCTAACCCTGACCCTAACCCTAACCCTAACCCTGACCCTAACCCTTAACCAAACCATACTTAACCCTAACCCTGACCCTAACCCTGACCCTAACCCTAACCCTAACCCTGACCCTAACCCTTAACCAAACCATACTTAACCCTAACCCTGACCCTAACCCTAACCCTAACCCTAACCCTGACCCTAACCCTTAACCAAACCATACTTAACCCTAACCCTGACGCTAACCCTAACCCTAACCCTAACCCTGACCCTAACCCTAAACCCCCTTAACTAACCCTAACTTTACCCAAACCCCTAAATTCCATTGTCTAAACTAATGGTAAAAAAAAAACGCATGTGCAAAAAAACGCATACATAAGCATGCCAATGCGCACATATGCTCACCATAGACTTATAATGGGTGTCTTGCTGTAAAAAAACGCATTGCGCGCGCATGCGTTTTTTTGAGGCAAATCGGACGCACAAAAAATGCAACAAGTTGCATTTTGTGCGCCCGAGCGCATACCGCAAAAAAACGCATGCGCGGTAAAACGCGTACAAACGCATGTGTATGCGCACATAAGCGCATCCCATGCAAAGTATAGGAAAAAAAACGCATGCGCTATTTAGCGCTAAATTACCGTGAAAAAAACGCAAATGTGAAACCAGCCTTAGCATCCTGAATAGGACCTGTGCACAATATATACCGTATGGGAATAAACATGCGAGAAATAGGAGGAAACCACTATGGCTAAATAGAGCTGTAAGGGGCGCAATAAGAGATAAAAATAAAGCATTTAGAGAATTAAAGCAAGTAGGTAGTGATGAGGCATTAAATAAATACAGAAGATTAAATAAATTCTGTAAAAAGCAAATCAAGACAGCAAAGATTGAGACAGAGAGACTCATTGCCAGAGAAAGTAAAAATAATCCCAAAATATTCTTTAACTACATAAATAGTAAGAAGCTAAAAAATGATAGTGTTGGTCCCCTTAAAAATAGTCTGGGTGAAATGGTGGATGAGGATGAGGAAAAAGCCAATATGCTAAATGACTTTTTTTCAACAGTATTTACACAAGAAAATCCCATGACGGATAACATGATCAGGGATAAAAATTCTCCATTAAATGTCACCTGCTTAACCCAGCAGGAAGTACGGCGGCGTCTGCAAATCACTAAAATTGACAAATCCCCGGGCCCGGATGGGATACACCCCCGAGTACTGCAGGAATTAAGCACAGTCATAGATAGACCACTATTTTTAATCTTTAAAGATTCCATAATAACAGGGTCTGTACCACAGGACTGGTGTATAGCAAATGTGGTGCCAATATTCAAAAAGGGGACAAAAACTGAACTTGGAAATTATAGGCCAGTAAGTTTAACCTCAACTGTGGGTAAAATCCTGGAGGGTTTTCTAAGAGATACTATACTGGAGTATCTGGAGAAGAATAACCTTATGACCCAATATCAACATGGGTTTACAAGAGACCGTTCCTGTCAGACTAATCTGATAAGCTTTTATGAAGTGGTAAGTTCCGGACTGGACCAAGGGAATGCAGTGGACGTGGTGTACATGGACTTTTCAAAAGCTTTTGATACGGTGCCACACAAAAGGTTGATACATAAAATGAGAATAATGGGGATAGGGGAAAATATGTGTAGGTGGGTTAAGAGCTGGCTCAGGGATAGGAAACAAAGGGTGGTTATTAATGGAGCACACTCGGACTGGGTCACGGTTAGCAGTGGGGTACCACAAGGGTCAGTTTTGGGCCCGCTTCTTTTTAACATATTTATTAATGACCTTGTAGGGGGCATAGAGAGTAGAATTTCAATATTTGCAGATGACACTAAACTCTGCAGGGTAATTAATACAGAGGAGGACAATTTTATATTACAGGAGGATTTATGTAAACTAGAAGCTTGGGCTGATAAATGGCAAATGAGCTTTAATTGGGAAAAATGTAAGGTCATGCACTTGGGTAGAACGAACAAGTTGTATAATTATGTGCTTAATTGTAAAACACTGGGCAAAACAGTCACTGAAAAAGACCTGGGTGTATGGGTGGACGACAAACTCACATTTAGTGGCCAGAGTCAAGCAGCTGCTGCAAAGGCAAATAAAATAATGGGATGCATTAAAAGAGGCATAGATGCTCATGAGGAGAACATAATTTTACCTCTATATAAGTCACTAGTGCGACCACACTTAGAATACTGTGTACAGTTCTGGTCTCCGGTGTATAAGAAAGACATAGCTGAACTGGAGCGGTTGCAGAGAAGAGCGACCAAGGTTATTAGGGAACTAGGGTGTCTGCAATACCAAGACAGGTTATTACACTTGGGGTTATTTAGTTTGGAGAATCGAAGGCTTAGGGGTGATCTTATTACAATGTATAAATATATGCGGGGACAATACAAAGACCTTTCTAATGATCTTTTTACTCTTAGACCTGTGACGGGGACAAGGGGGCATCCTCTACGTCTGGAGGAAAGAAGGTTTAAGCATACTCACAGACGCGGATTCTTTACTGTAAGAGCAGTGAGACTATGGAACTCTCTGCCATATGATGTTGTAATGAGTGATTCACTACTAAAATTTAAGAAGGGACTGGATGCCTTTCTTGAAAAGTATAATATTACAGGGTATATACACTAGTCTCCTTAATATTGCGTTGATCCAGGGAGCTAGTCTGATTGCCGTATGTGGAGTCGGGAAGGAATTTTTTTCCCCAATGTGAAGCTTACTGTTGCCACATGGGTTTTTTTTGCCTTCCTCTGGATCAACATGTTAGGGCAAGTTAGGATAGGATATGGGTTGAACTAGATGGACTTAAAGGCTCCCTTCAACCTTAATAACTATGTTCCTATGTTACACTTTCCCCATCATAACTATGGTTGGAAATCTCCTTGGATTTAATGTGAATCTACCCGCTTCCAAGCTAGCTATCAATTGTCCCTTCCCCGCTATATATTCGGTGATTATCCCTGCTGATGTACTTTGGCTATATTCTCCACAGCCCACCATATGCCTGACATTGGGACGCTATATAATAAATCCAAGAGTTAGAGACAGCCAACCCCCCCTCATCCTTTGATCTCCACAATTTTTCTAATATGATGCATGCCCGACAACCTTTCCAAATCAAATCCCTAAATAAGGTATTGATGCTATAAAATTTACTCTGTGCCAACCACACTGGAGCATTGTGCAATATGTAGAGGAGTTGGGGCATGAGTATCATTTTAATCAAATTGACTCTACCAGCGACCGACAGCAGCAGCCTCTTCCAGGCTCCAATCTTCTGTTGAAACCTTCCCAGCAGAGGAGTTAAGTTGAGCCGCTCAGTCTTCTATCTTAGCTGAGATCACAATACCCAGATATTTAAACTCATGAACCACCCGTAAGGGGATCCCAGGGTCTCGTGTCAGGGGAGCCGCCACATCCAAAGGCAACAACACAGACTTGTCCCAAATTGATAGATAAATCCGAAAAAGCTCCAAATTTAATAATGCTATGCATAATGGCCCTCAAAGACTCCTGCGCATCTTCCAGAAATAATACTACGTCGTCCGCATACAGAGCTATCTTTTCTTCATAATTCCCATATTTATATCCTTTTATACCCCTATTCCTCCATATTACCATTGCAATAGGCTCAATAGCAATCGCAAACAGCAGGGAAGACAATGGGCACCCTATGTACCCCTATGTAACGGAAAATCCCCAGACAAAAGACTGTTTACTCGTACCTTAGCTCTCGGAGACGCATATAATAGTTGCACCCATCTCACAAATTTCTCGCCAAAGGAGACCCACTGTTTAATAATGGAAGCAACAAAGTATAGCCGGTTGATGGCTCTCTAAGAATAGTGAGGACCGACGGCTGGACCTTTAAGAATAGTAAAGGCCGCCTGATGGCCCAATAAAAATAGGCTTTGTGACTTTCAGAGTCACTCCTTCATAAATGAAACAGGATGTGTCAGATGATGTGTCACACATCACATGGCCAAATACGTTTGTAAAATGTTAAAATGACATTTCCCAGTGAATGCATTTGTCTTGGTTGATAGCAATGATAAAGTTGAAAAATGCATCAAAAAGTCTACATGTAAACATAGCCCAAGTCGTGGAGGAACATTTTTGTTTTGGGTTATTTATTTTGCCTTACATACAAATCATTACCCTGGAAAGGATGTTTCTTAGCATATTTCCCAAGAAAATCCATTTTGGTTTCGGTTTTGTATGTTTTATTGTGCACCTGTATCAGTGGCATAAGACTGACAACATTGTTCACAGCAGTTACTCTGGAGTCAGAAATGCTTCCAGGGGTCTTCCCCATGATGTTCGCATGTCATTTGTGCACTGTTCCCATTGATTTCCACCTTTTTTAGACCCTAAAAAGACCCCCGGGGGGCCCTCGGCAAAAATGCTCAGGTTTCCTATAGACTAACATTGGGCTCGTTGCTCAGGTCGAGCACCCAAGCATTTCAATATGCTCAACTTGAGCAGCGAGCACCCGAGCATTTTAGTGCTCGCCCATAACTAGACATCACCACTGCAATTGGTTGCCATGGCCATGTGTCCTACAATTTGTGGAAAATTATCACTGTAGTCAGTGGGGACCACAGAACTTCCAACACTTAAGCAATGCAGAATTTGAAAGGTTATAATGTTATTTTTAGCAAAGGTGATTTTCAAATTGTAAAAAAAATCCATCAGTATGACGTATAAATCATATTCTGGGCTACGCTTATAATCTAAAATGTCATAGAAAGTGGGACACAACTGAAGAGGAAAAATGAGCAGAAAAGTTTATTTTTTGTCACATTGTTTTAGTCCATAATACTAGGCTCAGTCAAGCCCTCAGGTGGTTATCCCGGTGGGCCACTGTGCATGAGTGGACCTACCTTTCTCCTAAAACTGCAGTAGTTCACACAATATGCTTGATGTATAAAAAAAGGCAGCGTATCATGATTCATTTAAGAAACTACCTAGTATACAATAATATACATTTGTGAATGATGTAAATATACTACCCAAACTCATTTTCCTTACACAAGGAATGGGCAACAGTCTACATGATGAATAAACATACTGATCCTACAGTAAATGTACAACGTGCAGATCAAGAAGTGTTTTTAAAATTCAAACGTATTTAAAGCAAATTACTTTCTTTCAACAGCTCTAAAATACATGCAAATATTGACAAAAGGGATTATAGTTAAAAAAGGCATCTCAAACCAAAAACTCACACAGAAGGAGGGCAGCTGAAACAGTATGCATTAATACACAGGGACATACTGTACACATACAGAAAGAACAACAAGGTGATACAATCCCCAACTAGTAATGCCACACAGCAAGTGTTACCTTGCCGTAACCGGAGCAGAGAAGAGGCACGCCCCACTTTTCAGTTTTTGAATTTCCACAAACATTTAAAATAAATTTCGTTCAACTTCACAATTGTGTTCCACTTGTTGATTCTTCACCAAAAATTTACATTTGGTATCTTTATGTTTGAAGCATGATATGTGGGAAAAGGTTGAAAAGTTCCAGGGAGCCGAATACTTTCGCAACGCACTGTAGATAGATAGATCACAGCAAAATAAAAAAATGGACAGTATCTGGATGAACAACAAACATAAAAGTGTAGTCTATCACAAAATGTAATTGCTACTTTTGATATCTCTGATGAAAGCGCAGAGCTGAAAGAAAATGGACGAAAACCTCATATTAGACCTTTATGAGACAACGAAACATGAAATTCATGTTTCTTATAGTACTGACTTTTCTTTCCATCAAAATCTCTTTTCAGTCTAGAAATTTCTTACGTACCAATAAACTACCTTTATTTTTATGACATGAAAGCATATGGTCTATGACAAGTAAAATCTGTTTATATAAAAGGTTTTCACATCTACAATAATTGCACTTTTTTCAATAGCACCTGATTCTGAGAACATATTTTTTTCATAGGCTCTGTCACTTAAGCTGATTGTACTTGAAAACTATTTTTTAGCATCTAGATAGCTATATCTTTTATATGAATTTATATTTACTATAGAAGCTGACATGGCCGCATATCAGACTAACACATAAACGTAAAATGATTGACCTTGGGCCATATTTGACCCATTAGCTAGATGATAAGAGGTCTGTTGGTGATGACTAGAGTTGAGCGAAACGGGTCGAAAAAATTCAAAAGTCGCCGACTTTTGGCAAAGTCGGGTTTCATGAAACGAAACCCGACCCTAGGATGAGGTCGGCCACGAGGTCGGCGACTTACGCGCCAAAGTCGCGTTTCAAAAGTTTGTTTTGCGCTCTTTTTCAGCCAATCAGGATCCACGGACACTGTGGGCAACGTGATGACATAGGCACGGGTCACCACCATCTTTCAGAAGGGCATGCAAGTGATTGGCTTGCTTTGGTGGGCGTCACTGGGGGTATAAAAGGGCGTGCACGCCGACCGCCATGTTACTCATGCTGATCTCAGAATAGAGAGAGCTGCTGCTGCTGCTGATTTTGTAGGGAGAGCGTTAGGCAGGGAAGAAGAAACCAAAAACTGCTTCTGCTGCTAGCGATTTTGCCTGTACAACACACCAGTCACTGTGCAGGGCAAGGGGAGGCTATATAGTGGTGTATCAGTGGTGTTGGTTGTTGGGCTGCCTTCTAAGGCTTCCTGACATTCCTGCATTGCTGTTTACCCACTGCTCTGCAAACTGCTTTATTAAAAGCAATCCCAATTTTTTTTTTTGTCCTGCTGAGAAGAAAAAAAAACTGCTTCTGCTGCTAGCGATTTTGCCTGTACAACACACCAGTCACTGTGCAGTGCAAGGGAAGGCTATATAGTGGTGTATCAGTGGTGTTGGTTGTTGGGCTGCCTTCTAAGGCTTCCTGGCATTCCTGCATTGCTGTTTACCCACTGCTCCGCAAACTGCTTTTTTAAAAGCAATCCCAATTTTTTTTTTTGTCCTGCTGAGAAGAAGAAAAAAAAACTGCTTCTGCTGCTAGCGATTTTGCCTGTACAACACACCAGTCACTGTGCAGTGCAAGGGGAGGCTATATAGTGGTGTTTCAGTGGTGTTGGTTGTTGGGCTGCCTTCTAAGGCTTCCTGACATTCCTGCATTGCTGTTTACCCACTGCTCCGCAAACTGCTTTTTTAAAAGCAATCACAATTTTTTTTTTTTGTCCTGCTGAGGTACAGTACCGTGTAACGGCTGTTATCACAGCCACAGTGAAGCTATTAGTGAGTCACTCTGTGAGAATAAGTCGAGGACATGTTCCGTTCTTACAGACCTGCACTCTAGGGAGATTCCAATTCTGCCCAATTCTACATACACCTTGTAGTTTGTGATACACTAGCCAATTTCTGCCTGTGACATAGCGCTCAGATATTCAGTGGGCCTCACACAATCCATAAGTGTCCAGTGTCCACAAGTGTGTGCAGAAATTAAAATCTCCCTTATCCTCTAGTCACTTTGGTCACAGCTCTGCCATCGAGCCTGTGACAGAGCGCTCAGATACTCAGTGGGCCTCACACAATCCATAAGTGTCCAGTGTCCACAAGTGTGTGCAGAAATTAAAAATCTCCCTTATCCTCTAGTCACTTTGGTCACAGCTCTGCCATCGAGCCTGTGACAGAGCGCTCAGATACTCAGTGGGCCTCACACAATCCATAAGTGTCCAGTGTCCACAAGTGTGTGCAGAAATTAAAAATCTCCCTTATCCTCTAGTCACTTTGGTCACAGCTCTGCCATCGAGCCTGTTACAGAGCGCTCAGATACTCAGTGGGCCTCACACAATCCATAAGTGTCCAGTGTCCACAAGTGTGTGCAGAAATTAAAAATCTCCCTTATCCTCTAGTCACTTTAGTCACAGCTCTGCCATTGAGCCTGTGACAGAGCGCTCAGATACTCGGTGGGCCTCACACAATCCATAAGTGTCCAGTGTCCACAAGTGTGTGCAGAAATTAAAAATCTCCCTTATCCTCTAGTCACTTTAGTCACAGCTCTGCCATCGAGCCTGTGACAGAGCGCTCAGATACTCAGTGGGCCTCACACAATCCATAAGTGTCCAGTGTCCACAGGTTTGTGCAGAAATTAAAAATCTCCCTTATCCTCTAGTCACTTTGGTCACAGCTCTGCCATCGAGCCTGTGACAGAGCGCTCAGATACTCAGTGGGCCTCACACAATCCATAAGTGTCCAGTGTCCACAAGTGTGTGCAGAAATTAAAAATCTCCCTTATCCTCTAGTCACTTTGGTCACAGCTCTGCCATCGAGCCTGTGACAGAGCACTCAGATACTCAGTGGGCCTCACACAATCCATAAGTGTCCAGTGTCCACAAGTGTCTGCAGAAATTCAAAATCTCCCCTGTCCTATAGACACCTTGTACCTTGTTTTACATTACTATATAGTTTGTTGGATTTTGTCTACATTTCTACCAAAAATGAGGAAGGCTGGTGGAAGAGGCCGTGGAATTGGGCGGGGGTTGGCAGCTGGTAATGATGGTGTTGGTGGTGGATCTGATGGTAGTGGCAAGAGCAAAATAGGACCGAATGCAGGAGGTGCTGACCCTGCGTCATCGTCTGGCTACATAAGGCCTCGAACGCTTAGTTTTCTAGGAGTTGGCAAACCGCTTTTAAAGCCAGAGCATCAGGAAAAAGTTTTGTCTTACATTGCTGTCTCAGCCTCCAGCTCTATCGCCTCCTCTTCTTCAGTTGTAAAAAGTAAAAGCACTGAGTCGTCATTGGAGGCTCATGTTCATGAACCACACCTTTCCTTGTGTCCTTCACCCCAACCAAGATTGAAGGATGACGCAGGCCATACTACTGATTACTCCATGGAGCTGTTTTCACATACCATGCCTGGATTATCAAGTGAAATGGTGAATTACCCAGGCCAAGATGAATCTGACATGGAGTGCACTGATGCACAGCCGCTGATGGATGATTCTGCTGGTACATTCACTCAGAGCACTACATTGTCCTCGCAGTGTACAGAGCCAGATTCTGACCCTGATGAGACTCAGGTGCACCTTCCCGCACACTATACCACCATACACGGTGACACAGAGGAAGGTGCACATGACATAGAAGAGGAGGTGATGGATGACCCAGTTGTTGACCCGGATTGGCATCCATTGGGGGAAGAGGGTGCTGCTTCCAATAGCTCAGATGAGGAGCATCCACAGCAGACATCGACATCGCAACAGCTGTTATCTGGCAGGCCCGGAGCACTCCAAAGACAGGTTCCAAACATCAAAAGAGTTGCTGGACAGCTTGTCCAGAGGGTCAAAAGATCACAGCGTGCTAGGCCGCAAAATGTCTGCCAAAGTAGGAAGAGTGCAGTGTGGCACTTTTTTGAACAAAATCCTCATGATCAGGCCAAGGTTATCTGTAAGAAGTGCGCAAAGACCTTTAGCCGAGGGAAAAATCAGAAAAATTTGAATACCAGTTGCATGCTTAGACATTTAACCAGCATGCACTTGCAAGCGTGGACACAACACCAAACCTCAAGTGCCACATGTGCAACTGATCACAATGAAGGTAGTCAGCAACGCTACATTGTTTCCCCCACTGTAAGCCCACCGGTTAGCACAGCAGCAAATGTTGAGGTGTCGTTGCAATGCCACAGCAGTCAGGGAATCCCACTGTTATATCAACGAAAGACTGATTCTAGGCCATCAGAAAGAACAACAACTCCATCACCATCATCAACCCTCTCTCAGTCCGCCCTGTCCACCGCTACTTCCACCATATGCAGCTCTCAAGTCCAGCTCACCCTCCCAGACACTATGAGTAGGTCAAGAAAGTACTCAGTCTCTCATCCGCGTACACTGGGTTTGAACGCCCACATTGCCAAACTAATCTCGTTTGAGATGATGCCCTTTCGGTTGGTGGAAAGCGCAGCTTTCCGCGAACTCATGGCCTATGCAGTACCACGCTATGACCTACCCAGTCGCCACTTCTTCTCTCGCAAAGCCATAGAATCATAGAATCGTAGAGTTGGAAGGGACCTCCTGGGCCATCTGGTCCAACCCCCTGCTCAAAGCAGGATTCGCTAAATCATCCCAGTCAGATGTCTGTCCAGCCTCTGTTTGAAGACTTCCATTGAAGGAGAACTCACCACTTCTCGTGGCAGCCTGTTCCACTCATTGATCACTCTAACTGCCAAAAAGTTTTTTCTAATATCTAATCTGTGTCTCCTCCCATTCAGTTTCATCCCATTGCTTCTAGTCTTTCCTTGTGCAAATGAGAATAAAGTTGATCCTTCTACAATGTGACAGCCCTTTAGATATTTGTAGACAGCTATTAAGTCTCCTCTCAGTCTTCTCTTTTGCAAACTAAACATTCCCAAATCCTGCAACCTTTCCTCATAAGACAGGGTTTGCAGACCGGTCACCATTCTGGTCGCTCTTTTCTGAACTTGCTCCAGTTTGTTGATGTCTTTTTTAAAATGTGGTGCCCAAAACTGGACACAATATTCCAGATGAGGTCTGACCAAAGAGGAGTAGAGGGAAATAATGACTTCACGTGATCTAGACTGTATGCTTCTGTTAATACATCCTAGAATTGCATTTGCCTTTTTTGCTGCTGCATCACACTGTTGACTCATATTCAGTCTGTGATCTATTAGTATACCCAAGTCTTTTTCACATGTGCTGTCACTTAGCCCTATTCCTCCCATTCTATATATGCTTTTTCCATTTTTATTGCCCAGATGTAGTACTTTGCATTTCTCCCTGTTAAAAACCATTCTGTTAGTTGCTGCCCACTTCTCCAGTTTATTTAAATCTTTTTGAATCCTCTCTCTCTCTTCTCTAGTATTAGCTATCCCTCCTAGCTTTGTGTCATCAGCAAATTTAATCAGTTTACCCTCAATTCCTTCATCTAAATCGTTGATAAAGATGTTGAACAATACAGGGCCCAGGACAGAGCCCTGTGGTACCCCACTTGAGACATTCTTCCAACTGGATGTGCAGCCATTTATGACCACTCTTTGGGTCCGATCACTAAGCCAGTTATGAATCCACCTAACAGTTGCCTTGTCCATTCCATACTTAATCATTTTTTCAATAAGGATTGTATGAGAGACTTTGTCAAATGCTTTGCTGAAGTCAAGATATAATATATCTACAGCATTTCCTTGATCCACCCAATCAGTGATACCGTCATAGAAGGAAATTAAGTTAGTCTGACATGACTTATTAGTTACAAACCCATGCTGACTCTGTTTAATCACTTCATTCTTATCCAGGTATTGACATACATGTTGTTTAATAATTTGTTCAAAGATCTTTCCTGGTATAGAAGTCAGACTCACCGGCCCTCCACCATCATGTGAAAGACCGCATTGTCCATGCACTCAAGCAGTCAGTGAGCGGAAAGGTGCACCTCACAACTGATGCATGGTCCAGTCGGCATGGCAAGGGCCGTTACGTGTCCATCACTGCGCACTGGGTTAATGTGGTGGATGCAGGGTCCACAGGGGACAGCGGTGGTGGGACAGTGCTGCCTAGCCCACGGTATAGGAAACAGTTGGCTGTAGGCGTTCGACCCTCCTCCTCCTCCTCCTCCAGAAGCGAAAGCTCGTCCACAGAGCGCAGTCGTACGAGCACTCCATCTGCAGCTGCCACTGTTGCACACGATGTGTCCCCCTATCGAGCAGCTAGTGGAAAGCGTCAGCAGGCTGTGTTGCAGATGATGTGTTTGGGCGACAGACACACCGCCGAGGTGCTGGCCGAGTACTTTCAGCGACAAACTGAGTCATGGCTGGACAGTGTACATCTTGAGGCAGGCAAGGTAGTTAGTGATAACGGCCGTAATTTTGTGGCAGCCATAGCCCTTTCAAAACTCAGCCACATACCTTGCTTGGCTCACACCTTGAACCTGGTGGTGCAGTGCTTCCTCAAAAATTATCCGGAGTTAACAGCCCTGCTCCAGAAGGTGCGAAGACTGTGCGCGCACATCCGCCGGTCGCCTGTACACTCCGTTCGTATGCAGAAGCTGCAGCGATTGCTCCACCTTCCCAACCACTGCCTCATTATCGACATTGCAACAAGGTGGAACTCCACCCTGCACATGGTGGAGCGGCTGTGCGAGCAGAGGCAGGCCATAATGCATTTGTGGGAGGATACACGGCCAGGCACTTTGAGAGCAGACATGGAGTTGACAGGTGTGCAGTGGTCGAAGCTGAAAGACCTCTGTAAAGTCCTTCAGTGTTTTGAGGAATGCACACGGCTGGTAAGCGCAGACGACGCCATCCTAAGCATGAGCATCCCACTTATGCGTCTGCTCATGCAAACTTTGACGCACCTTAAGGAGCAGGCTTCTGCAGCCAATGTTGATGAGGAGGAGGGATTCCTTGATGACATTCAGCCATTGTCTGCTCAGGGACCTCTCCTGGACGAGGTGGAGGAAGAAGAGGAGGAGGAGGATGATGGGGATGATTACTTAGGGGAGGAGGATGCATCTCGTGGGGCAAGTGAAAATGTTGGCGTGGCAAGGTCTGGTACAGGGTTTGTGCGTGACTGGAGGGATGTGGATTTGCCAGAAAGTGCTCCTCCAACCAGCACTCGCAGTGCATCATTGACACCGGGAACATTGGCCCACATGTCAGATTATGCCTTGCAGATCCTAAAAAGGGACCCCCGCATTGCCAAAATGATGAACGATGACGACTACTGGTTGGCCAGCATCCTGGATCCACGCTATAAAGGCAAATTACAAAACATCATGCCACAGGAGAACCTTGACCTAATATTGGCTAATAAACAAGCGACTCTGGTAAATCGGTTGCTTGAGGCATTCCCAGCACACAGCAGCGGTGATGGTTCTCACACGAGCCGTACGGGCCGGGGGCAGCTTGGCAGAGGTGTTCGTGGTGCACACAGCAGAATTGGCGTTGGAGACAGGGGTTTCATGACAATGTTGTGGACTGATTTTTCAAGTACCGCTCACACAACTGGTAATACTGCATCGATGGAAAGTGACAGGAGACAGCAGTTGTCAACTATGGTTACAAACTACTTTTCCTCCCATATCGATGTTCTCCCACACAGGTCATTCCCCTTTGACTATTGGGCCGCTAAACTGGACACCTGGCCTGAATTGTCACAATATGCCTTACAGGAGCTCGCTTGCCCAGCTGCAAGTGTGCTATCGGAAAGAGTCTTCAGTGCAGCTGGATCAATCCTGACAGAAAAAAGGACCCGTCTGTCAACCCAAAATGTGGATGATCTAACCTTCATTAAAATGAACCATGCATGGGTTTCCAAGGATTTTGTCCCACCTTCCCCTGATGACACATAGGGTGACAGAAAAATGGCTTGCTTTGGTCCACCTCTTCCTGGGACTTGACCTATTTCACCTTTTGCATCAGCTGAATGTCCAACATCAACATATGCCACTTTCTAAAACTCCCTAACTGTGCTGCCTCCCCCCCCATGGCCGGGGTCACCACCTAGCGCACGACACCATGCGAGTGCCGTTGCCCTGGACTGGTGGGTAGGCCTACTCTTGGGCGCGGGCACTGGCACAGGGTCCCTCATAGTGCAATCAACTGTCTCTGACGGTGGTGGTGCACACCCGCCGTCAGACACACCGCCGTACTATGAGGGGCCCAGTGCCAGTACCGACGCCCACGAGTGGGCCCCCCTTGCTTGGGCAGGGCCCCAGCATTTGCAATCTTTACCTCTCCCTGCTCCTCCGCTGTGTAGTCTGGGCCGTCAAATCCATACTGTGCCTGACACCGTTTGAGCCTGCCTCCTGATGTATAGACATATATTTTGAATGTGTACGCTATCCATACATGTTATCTGGGGATACAGTACCCTTTCTCACCTTTGTGCAATCACGTGCAATCCATACTGGGCCTAACACCGTCTGAGCCTGTCTCCTGATGTATAGACATATATTTTGAATGTGTACGCTATCCATACATGTTATCTGGGGATACGGTACCCTTTCTAACCTTTGTGCAATCACGTGCAATCCATACTGGGCCTAACACCGTCTGAGCCTGCCTCCTGATGTATAGACATATATTTTGAATGTGTACACTATCCATACATGTTATCTGGGGATACGGTACCCTTTCTCACCTTTGTGCAATCACGTGTAATCCATACTGGGCGTGAGAACGGCTGGCGAGCTGTTAAGCAAGCTACAGCACCTGTGGTTTGCATACGTAAGTTTTTCATTTTTTCAGGAATGACGGTTAGGCCTAATTCCGGAACTGTGGTTGACCTGCACTTACTTGGAAATCATTGTTCGCGGGTAATAATTGTAATCAGTGATCCCCATCACTAACGTTGTTCAGCAGGTTATCTGCACCTGTAAGCGACAAACGCTGGCCTTTTCAGTGTAGCGCACATGCAGCCACGGACATGTAAGGGCATGACACACCAGTTATTGGCCAATCTCATGTGCCAGAGCCTCACGTGTCCCTCTAGTAAGCCGGACTCGGACCGCGGGGCATGACGGAGTCTCGTTCGTTAACGGAATTAAGCTTGCAATGTGTGCATCTGTTCTGTAGCTGGCATGGTTGAGGTTTCCCAGGTGGAGTCGAATTTAACCGTAGGCTCCACTCCTGGTGGTGCCCTTCTGGACATTCCTTTAAGGTTCAGCTTTGCAACCATACTGCCCACGTAAAACAAACACTTTGCCTTCATGAACGCTGTTTGGAGGGTCATGACTCGTGGGAATAACGCCGCCCAATCAGTTAACCTGCTAGAGAGATCGTTCGTTGCTCCCAAGCATGACATCACACTCCCTAGGAAGAAGGTAACGCCACTGTGGCGACCGTACTCCTGGGGGCGACACAAGTGCACTGATGCCCAGCCACTGCTCGATGAATCTGCTGGTACATTGACCCAGACCAATACATTCCCCTCGCATGCTACACGGCCTGAATCTGACCCTGATGAAACTCAGGTTACCCTTCCCATATACAGTTCCATCTTACACGGTGACAAAGAGGAAGCTGCAGATGAAAGTGCAGGTTCGGCCCACCCGCCATCAGACACACCACCATACTATCAGAGGCCCTGTGCCAGTGCCGTCGCCAACGAGTGGGCCCCCCCTGCTTGCTCGGGATCACAGCACTTGCAAGGTTGAAATACTGTGCAGTGAGATGGAAGATGGGGACGACGAGGAGTCCAGACTAGTACAGGGATTCCCTAGCGAGGAGACTTATTTGATTGTTTTCAATGTTGGGACAGCAATTTTTGGGGAGCACTATACTCTGGAGAATGATAGATGGGGCCCACCATACACTGGAACATTCCAAAGGTGGACATCAGACACTGGAGCAGCATTTACAGGGCCCATTATACACTAGAGCATTAGAAATGGGGCCCATTATGTTTGGAGCATTTTTTGGGCCCATAAGACAGTGGAGCTTCATCCATGGGGACCAACATATACTGTAGCATTATGTGGAGCTCATCATATACTGTTTCAAACATTATATGGGACCAATGATTCTGTATGGAGAAATAGATGTGCCTTGTCATGAGATGTAAAAAGTGAAGTATTTTTCATTGTACTATACCGCTATTTCTCTGCCGTATCGGAGCATGATGAGTTGTGGTATGTGTTAAAGGGGCGCTCTTTCGCCCAGGGCACATGAAAACCTGGAGCCAGCCCTCCCCCCCCACAACTTTAGCCAAATAACCCCCATTTTTCAGTGCGTAACTTGTATTATGAAGTTAATTAAGGTTGACAAGCTTAAGTAAGAAGAATTGATGCTTTTGGCATTCAAATGGGCACTGTAGGTGTGTTTCCTGTCCTCCTCTCACTGCCGACTTTTATTCCCCATTGACTTACATTGGGTTTCGTGTTTCGGGACGACCCCGACTTTTCCCTATAATCGGACGATCTTGCTCGACCCGACTTTTGGAAAAGTCGGGTTTCACGAAACGAAACTCGACCCTAAAAAAACCAAAAGTCGCTCAACTCTAGTGATGACCTAATCCAAAATTCTGCAGTTGTAGTATTGATTGGATCTGTATATTGTTGTTTTATTTTTATTTAATTTACACCTCAGCCAGGGATATTAAATGTTTGCTTTATCCGTAGATAACAAACTTAGTGTGGTGAAACCTCCACCAGGGGGAGCTGGTGAGGGAAGAGAGGTTACACACTAAGAGCAGCAACCCTGAGCAACAGCACAGGTGCCACAGGTAGTGAGAGAGAATGGTCAGACGAACTGAATCAGAAACTAGCAGGAGCAGACGTACCAGAAGGAGCAGCAATACACGTAGTCAAAATACCAAGCCGAGAGTCAGAAAGCTAGAACATGAGCACGGGGTCCAAAACGTGAGATGAAATACGTTGTCTGGGTACAAGCCGGGGAGTCAGATGCCAGAGAGGGAACGTAACAGCAGAGACAAATACCAAGAGACGGGGTCAGAATTCAGTCCGGGTCATACACATGAATATCAGTCAGAGGCAGGAGGATCACCAAGGTACAAGGGCCAGAGGCTCTAAACTGGAAGCGTGAGCTATCACTAACACTGGTCAGCAGGCTGTGAGAGACTGAAATAGCCCCGCTAGCTCCAGAAGGAGTTTGAGGAGATTAACTCCCGCATGACGAGTCCGGAGTGAAGATAGCAGAAAATAAACTCCGGACTGGACCATGACACATAGTTAGCTTTTTTCTTTTGCTTATTTTTGTGTTGTTACAATACACACAAATGAAATGAACATGTATATAACAAAACATGTAATTGCAATTTTTTTCTTGAAGAAATACTTCATTTTCTGGAGCAATGGTGCTAAATTTTCAGCCATGACCATACACCAGTCCCAATACCCCTTACATGATGTATATGTCTGAGCCCAAAGGTCTCCTAGGTCATCTATATACATCAGTCCAAGTGTCTCCTAAGTGGTGTATAGCCACCAGTCCACGTTTCTCCTATGTGATGTATATGCACCAGTTCCAGTGTCTCCTATGTGATCAATGTGCTTCAGCCCCAGTGTCTCCTATGTGATATATATGTATATATATATCAGTCCAAGTGTCTCCTACTCGTATGTGATGTATATGCTCCAGCCTCAGTGTCTTATATGTGATTTATATACACCAGTCCAAGTGTGTCCTATTTTCATTGTCTCCTATGCAATATATCATCAAAGTTTCAGACTTCTGAATAGCGCACTGATAACAACCTGTCCCTCTCCTCTTGAGTCCACAGAATATGATGTCTGTGATTTCCAAACAGAATATCAAATTTTAATTTATTTGATTACTGTACGATTCTCCATTTTGCCTCAGTGAATTTTAAATGACCTTTGACAAAGAGAATACATTTCTGGATAGTGCTGATAAATGGCTTCCTCTTTGCATGAAAAATCTTTAGCTAGAGTTTGTGGATTGCACAGTGAATTGTGTCCAGTCTGGAAATACTCCTGAGCCCATGCAGTGATTTTCACGACCAATTCTTGCTTGTTTTTAATGTACTGTAGTGCTACCTGAGCGCCAGTAGATCAAAGGCATCCAATAATGACCATCTGCCTTATTCACAAGGATTTCTCAGTAATCTCTGAATCTATTGATGATTTTGTGTTCTGTAGATGGTGGATATTCAAAGTCTTTGCAATTTTACATAACAAAAAATGTGGAAAAATGGAAATGCTTTCAACTTCTGATCTCTGTTCTATGTTCTGTTATGAATACATAATGGCTATCAGAGATTGCGTTTGTATTTAATTTTTAAATGCCCATATCCTATAGTCTTACTGTGTATGTAATACTACTAAAAGCATATTGATGGCAGCCATGACATAAATGTTTTTAACCACTTAGTGACAGAGCCAATTTGGTACTTAATGACCAAGCCAATTTTTACAATTCTGACCACTGTCACTATGAGATTATAGCACTGGAATGCTTCAAAGCATCAAAAATAATTCTGTTTTTTTTTTTTCATGACATATTGTACTTCATGATAGTCGTAAAATTTCTTCGATATAACTTGTATTTATTTAAAAAAAAATTGGAAATTTTAATTTTCGTACCATTAAATCAGAGAGTGGTGTCACAAAATAGTTAATAAATGGCATTTCTCACATGTCAACTTTACATCAGCACAATTTTGGAAACATAATTAGGATGTTATGAGGGTTAAAGTTTGACCAGCTATTTCTCATTTTTCCAATAAAATTTACAAAACCATTTTTTTAGGGACCACTTCAAATTTGCAGTGAGTTTGGGGGGGTCAATATAACAGAAAATACCCAAAAGTGACACCATTCTAAAAACTGCACCCCTCAAGGTGCACAAAACCACATTCAAGAAGTTTATTAACCCTTCAGGTGCTTCACGAGAACTAAAACAATGTGGAGGAAAAAAATGAACTTTTTACTTTTTTCACAAAAAGTTTACTTTGAAACCAATTTTTTTTTTATTTTCACAAGGGTATCAGGAGAAAATGGACCAGAAAATTTGTTTTGCAATTTCTACTGAGTACGCCAATACCCCGTATGTGTGGCAGGGCTCAGACGGGAGGGAACACCGTTTGACTTTTTGAATGTCTGGAATCAATGATGGTGCCATGTCATGCTTGGAGACCCCCTGATGTATCTAAACAATTTTAAAATTCTAACTCCAACCCTAACCCCAATTCACTCCTAACCCTTATCCCAGCCCTAACCAAAAACCCTAATCACAAATCTAACCCTTACACACCCCTAACACTAATCCCAACCCTAATCGTAATACCAACCATAACCACAACCTTAACTTTAGCCCAACCCTAACTTTAGCCCAACCCTAGCCCTAGCCCCAACCCTAACCCCAGCCCCAACCCAAAATCTAGCCCAACCCTAACCCTAACTTTGGCCCAAACCTAAACTTTAGCCCAACCCTAACTCTAATGGAAAAATGGAAATAAATACTTTTTTTATTTTATTATTTTTACTTAACTAAAGGGGTGATAGAGGGGGTTTGCTTTACTATTTTTTTATTTTGATCACTGTGATAGGGTCTATCACATCGATCAAAATTAACCAATAGGAAAAATTTCTTATTGTTGCCGGGTGCTGGCCGGCAGCTCTTGGTGGGCGCACCAGGCATGTGCCTGCAATTTTCTTCAAGGTAGAAGACGTAGCCGGCCGGGGGAAATGACAGGGGGATGGAGGAGGTTCCAGTGACACCGGAGGTACCGAGGGGGAATTGGGGGACTCCATTTCTCGATCACATCAGAGGAATGATAAATTAAATGGGAAATCAGATTTTTTTTGTGGTTGCTGTTATTCTGTTAATAACGGCGATTGCATCACTGGAGTCAGTAAAAACTGACCTGAATCATGTTCTCTGGGTTCTCAGCTACCAGGGGTAGCCAAGACCCTGGAGAAATTCTGACACTGGGGGGCGCTATACCCTTATTTCTCAGTGCAGTTTAAAAAGTGCTGCTGTGGAATAAGTACCCTTAACTGCCACCACTAAAAGGCATATCAGTGGTCGTTATATGGTTAGACTTTGCTTTAGCACATTAAGTTGTTTTGCTGCTTAAGGATATCACTTATGATATCAGCACAGCCTGCATACATAGAATCAAGATATGTGAATTAATAAAGTAAACTTGTCATTTGGTTTACACCTCTTAAACCTTTATGCTGTACCTGCTACTGGCCATGTGTGGGTGGATTTTCAGATAACAGTCCGAGGTGATGCCATGTCTCCAGGGCATGAACAGTGAAGGAAGGTGTTACATTGGCTTAATCTGTGCATGTGTCTGATGCCACAAGACTGAAGGAAGAAGATTAGGTGCATAACATCAAAGCAAGTACACCTCACCTTACTGATTTTGCTTGGTACACATGGTCTCAACTCGAACTACATTGCCATGATGACTAATAGCAAGTAATGTGTATATAACCAGCTGAAAGGTGGGTAGATACACTTAATTTTAGGGTATACTTATGAGCATAACCTTTCCTCTGATATTTTCTTTAGCACAATTTTTTTTACAAAATTGGAATTCTGACAGCTTACCTTAACAGTAATTGCTTATAGAGGTCTCAGAGAATAGAATCATAGAATCGTAATAGAATCATAGAATCGTAGAGTTTGAAGTGACCTCCAACTCACCACCATATTGCCCTACCATATTATACAATTATAAATTGCCCCTCTATTCTTGATAAATAGCCTTGCAGAAGCTGACAGCTGAGGATTTCAGCTCCCAGTTGTTAATTATAGCTTCTTCTGAGTTTTGGTAGTATTATGGGGTGAGCATTTTGACATGCAAAAGTATGTCACTGTATTTTTTATAAGCTCAAAAAGACTTTTTAAAGCAAAATAATATCAGCAATTGATCAATATGAATTAGTGAAAAATTAATCAGTAAGTGGTTCATAGTCCCCTTTAAATCCATGTGCCTAATTGTTTTTCTATTTGCAACCAAGTACTGTTTTATTCAAGTCCATTTTTGTCTGGTTTAAGCTGCGTTTTAACTCCAGGGGATAAGTAAGTTAGAAAAAAGAGAAGAAAAGTTAGAATTCTTTCTGAGCTCAAACCTGCTGATAAGATGCTATTTTGTATTGATTTTTCCTGAAGCCAGTAATCTTGAAAGCTTGTAACAGAGGATGAGGTAAATATCATTTTATTTGCTCAAATAGGTTTTGATTAGATTGAGATGAAAAACCAGGGACATACCAAATTAGGAATGAAAGCAACAATTACAGTTTATTGTTTCCAGTGGTAACTAGAATTGCTTATTCTGCTGATAATGCTGTTTGAACGTGGTGAAGGCTTTCTATTTGTATTCATTCTCTATATGTCACCAATTTAAATAGTAATTCATTAAAATTAATATTGTGACTTTTTGATTATTCTCTACCTGGGGCCACATAGATTTTAATATCCTTGCACAATCTATGATACATCCTGGGGAGATTGCATTTAACAGATTTTTTTATGTGACTATATAGTGCTCTAATTTTCTATTAGTTCTCGGACACACGAAGCTTGCATGGTAGTTCATGGACTCCCTGTCAATGAGCTGCACAGCTGCAGAGTGTTGGCACACAGGTTCTGCTGGGTGTTGCATGCAGTGAAATATTCCTCCCCTTAAAATGCTTCTATAGCGAATTACGGAACCAGATTGGGCATGGAACAGTCACTTTAACCCCTTTAGCCCCGAGCCTGTTTTCACCTCCCTAACCATGCCAAACTTTCCGTCGCTAAAAAGTGTCACTTTATTAGGTGATAACTCTGGAACAAATCAATAATTTCCTGGTGAGTCTGAGAGTGTTTTTTCCATTACATGTACTTCATGTTAGTGGCAATTTTTTTGTCAATATGATTTGCGTTTCTTAATGTGAATATCAAAAATTTGACACAAAAATGAAAATTTTGCATTTTTAAAGCTTTGAATTTTTATGTCCCTAAGCCAAATAGCTATACAACACAAAATAGATTATAAATAACATTTATCACAAGTCTACTGTATATCAGCATCATTTTTAACCATAATTATTTTCATTAGGAAGTTAGAAGGGCTAAAAGTTAATCAGCAATTTCTCAGTTTTCCAACAAAATTTGCAAAAAACAATTTTTTTAGGGACCACATCACATTTAAAGGGACATTGAGGGGCCTATGTGACAGAAAATGCCCACACTTTTCATTTTGAAAAGGGTAATAGGAGAAAAAGGACTGTACAATGTCTTGTGCAATTTCTTCTGAGTACACAAATACCCCATAAGTTGCAGAATACTACTGTTTTTGCGCACAGAAGGTCTCGAGAACGAGCACCATTTGACCTTTGGAGTAAAAAAAAATCATTGAAATAAATAGCGGGCACCATGTTATGGTTGCAAAGCCCCTGATGCTCCTAAACAGTGGAAACCCGCACCAGTAACCCGATTTTGGAAACTAAACCACTCAAGGAACTTATGTAGAGGTGAGTTGAGCATCTTGAGCCCATAGGTGCTCCACAGAATTTTATAGCACTCAGCTGTGATATGAAAACTCAAAAGCAAACAAAATCACATAACAGACAGCACTTTTTTCATCATTAGTGGTGCATCACATAACCGCTTCATTAAGGACGAGTCGCATGATTGTGCAGCCGCAGGAGTAGTCAGTCTATGACTGGTTTAGTCTGCTTGATAACATGCCCAGTGGTGACACAGACTGTGGGGCGGCACTGATTGCATCACACACTGCAAACAAGGGAGTTTAAAAACTCTAAAAGTTATAGAGCGTGAGTAGCGCATAGCAACACGTGGTATACACCCCATAAAGTTTGTTCATTTAATCTTTCTTCTGCAATCTATTATCTGTAATCCAGTAAGCATAATTGTTAAGTTTAAGTTCCTTTTCTCCATATCTCTATAAGCTGGTTCTCCACTGTGACATTGAAAAAGTCACTGGAGGTGGCTCTGACTGCTTGTCTGACTAGTGCTGTCTATTATATGGAATCTCTACTCCTTCTGTGTACATTGATTTTGATATATAATGAGTTAAATATTTGAATTAAGCTATACTAGAATATATCATATATTGATATGAGGTTATGTTTCTAATAATGAAGGACACTGATTGTCCAAATGTATCAGAACCATGAAATGATTTATTGTCTATGAATGTCAATAGATAATTTTGATATATTATTATTATTATTATTATTTATTGTTATAGCGCCATTTATTCCATGGCGCTTTACATGTAAGGAGGGGTATACATAAAAACAAGTACAATAATCTTAAACAATACAAGTCATAACTGGTACAGGAGGAGAGAGGACCCTGCCCGCGAGGGCTCACAATCTATATCAATTCATTTTGAATTTATACTGCATTTCTGCGTTGCACAGACTTTGATGAAGACCCATATTGTAGGGCCGAAATGTTACTTTATTGGATTGCCTCATGAATAAAACCAAAGCACTTGCTCTTGAATTTTTTGAGTGCCAAGTATTTAATTTCTATAATTTTGCGGAGTGAAGCAATTACTTGAGCAACTTTTTTCCTGAGTGCCAAATACCTAATAAATATAGAGAGTGACTTAGATATTTTTAACTAAAATGTGATAGGAAGAAAATAAGATGAAACATAGGTGACACTATGTCATTGGTAACCCAGGCAAAGTATACTGTATGTCATAAATGCAATGCAATAAATGTCTTGGTAATAAGCACACTTGATAGTGACAATAATTATTGAATGAAACTTAGCTGAGTAATGCTGTCATATGTGACGCATGGATACAATGCATTGAGTATCGTGATAAATATCACATGTGATAGCAACAATCAAGTAAAGTGCATAAAGTACGTAAAGTGCATAGATATAGAAAAATGTAAAACATGGTCATTGCCTGGGAACATAGTGGTGCCAGTAGTAGTAACCACCAAGGAGAGAGATAAGGAGGGGCACACAGGTCCTTTGAAAACTCCACACTGCTGCTTTTGTCTCAGTATTTTGGCTGCAGCGGTGCTAGTGTAGGGTCATGGGCCAGGCTGGGGGGTGGTACCTCTTCTGACCGCGCAGAGATGAAACAGAGACAAGATGGAGACAGATTCTGGGTGCAACAGGTCCAAGTTTTATTCTCTCTTGCCGCCCACTTGACGGCCTCCGCAGTACACCGCACTTCTCTTCACTTCACTGCCCACTGTTTCCAGGGCCCGTTATACACACCGTACTTTTACATTAGGGACTTACATGCACATACTGTCCCTTCTTCACTGTTTGACACTCCTGACAGGTCCGTCACTGTGGCCACCTTAGGCCCGTAAACCAACAGCAATTTTACTGGTCAGGCGTCGTGTCAAATACGGAGTCCCACACCCGATGTCTCGTCTCTTCTGCGGTACTCCCTGTCAGGACCACCCCCCTGGCGTTCTCTCACCTCAGTCCCCCTGGTCTGGTTCTCCTCAGAGCGCACAGACTGTCGTAGTCCTCCTGTCACCTGAGCTCCCCCTGGGGACTGGAACTTTCCGGAACCCTCCCTCAATATTTATACCTTTCCTGGTTCCCTGTAACTCCGCCCGCCATGACCAACGGTTTCCTAAGCTCTAAGCTGATGTCAAGTCCTTTGCTCACATTCCTCCATGCCCTCTAATGGTCAACCCAGGTACTGCACGTCCACTACACTTTCCTAGCTGTTTCTCCACTGTAATAACTGACACCTACCTACACTGTGCAAATCTTTCCTTCTTCACTCTGACTAGTCCGTCCATCAGGTCACCTTCCCTACACTCTCCCTTCCTTTGTCCATTGTCGTCCTCGACAATCGCCATCCCTGCCTTCATCATTCTGAAGCTTCACCTACACTCTGTTGTTGGACCAGCCGTTGGGCCAAACCCACTTCCTGCGGGGGCCGAACCATACTGGGAGCACCATGCTCTGAGTAGCCTACTGCTACTTACCAGCGCGCACGCCACATGACAACGTCTTTCACACTGGGCTAGGCTAGGTACACCCATATTCTCCCTATGGCGTGTACCTTCCCCTACTCTCCCCTTCTGTTACCTTCCACTATCTGGTACGCCATGATCGAGGCCTCACACCTACCAGATCATTGCCGGCGTCCAATTTTTCTCCTTCAGGAGTGTCCATGGTGTCGGGGACCTGACCTAGGATGGCTGTCTTTTCACATCTTCCACACTTGTACCTTTCTTTCAATTACATGTCATGGTCGGTGTCTCCGTCTCCCAAACGCTCTTCACACATAGACCCTTCTTCAGATCTCACACTTCCCTTTGGTCCCTCAGACCTTCTCTTACCCGGACCTGTTGCATTTTATTTTGGCATATTATACATTAAACAACTTTATAATAGCACAAGTACCTATTTTTAAATATTTTTTTTTCATTTTCTTTTGCTCATTTTCTCTTAACCAGCATTTAACAAATAAACATCACATGCTTTTTCCTTCTCCCCCCATCCTTGGACATATGCACTCCCTCGCTTCTTGACACCCCCGCTTTGCCAGGCTTAATATAACCAACAACTTTAACTTCTTATATCAAACTTTTCATTAACGTATACATCAACTGTCCTTATGCTTTTGCACAATGGGGCAACGAAATTTCGAGAGTTCAAACCACTCCTAGGCGGCTGGCAGCGAGGGGCCCCACAGCCGTGGAGCGCCTGGGGTATAGGGAGTGTCCTAGGAGTTCTTACTATGGGGGTTCACGGTCCTCTGGCTCAGCAACCACAGCTACCGCATAGTAGCCACGGGGGGCAGTACTCTTTGTAGTACAACACCCAGTCCCCCTCATGTAGAGCCCAGCCGTGACGAATAGATGCCACATTAATATAGACCTTTTGTCCAGTCTCATCCCGGATAAAACCGTATCCTCTATCGATGTTGGTGTATACCAGCCGTCCCCGTGATCTCTTCACCGCCATGCCAGCCTCCCCCTTTTCATGAAGCTGTTTCCAAATCATTTGCTCCCGAGCCTTCTTCCCCCTAATAACCTCCGCAACCCAAACGGAGGGTGCCGCGCCAGTCCCAGAGTCCGGTGGGAGGGACTTTGCCGATAAAGCGCATGGGGCAGAGGCGGCCGATGATATCTGCGGCCCAACAGCTGCTGGGGCCGGGTGGCGGACGGGAACAGCTGTGTTTCCAGAAGGCTGAGTCGCTGGGCCTGTCAAGCAGGCCGCAGCCGGTTCTAGCGCCAGCATAGCCGCGGCCGCAGGGTAGGCCGCATCCAAAACCTCCAACAGAACTGGGGTGGCGGCCGGTTCTGGTAATGAAGCTGTTACCAGTCGGGGGAGCACATCCGAGCCTTCTGTAACCAAGCTCCGTGCAGATGTCTCCGGGCGGGATGACTCAGGGATGAGGGCAGGGGCCTCGCTCAACTTCGCGTACACCATAGGGCCCTCTGCGGCCAGACCTTCTGATACGCTGGAGGCTGCGTGCTGCGACAGAATGGTGGGGGCCGCTTGTGAAGCCATCGGCAGGGCGGGGGGAACTCTCACCTTCCCCGGCGCCGCGGCCTCCGTCACGTCACCACGCGGCTCCTCCCGCAGTCTCCGCTCCTCAACTTGTTGTTCCGCGGGCCTAGCCTCCAGGCTCAGGGACTCTGCGGGGAAGTCCTCCGCCGGTATCAATGGTGGCCGCTCCTTCTTGCTCTGCACAGGCTCCGCTTCCTGCCCGTGGCTC
Organism: Dendrobates tinctorius; assembly: GCF_039654945.1. Classification (NCBI taxonomy): domain Eukaryota; kingdom Metazoa; phylum Chordata; class Amphibia; order Anura; family Dendrobatidae; genus Dendrobates; species Dendrobates tinctorius. The sequence continues at coordinate 33,166,763 of NW_027361832.1, forward strand.
TGAAGATGACGTCTTCTGGTCCAGCTCAGTCTCCTGCCGCCATTGCCACTCCAGGCGGCCAATGCCCCGACACCCGCAGCGTCTCATATAATCCGATGGGCAGCAATCGAATGGCACCAAGCAGCCGCACCCAAGCTTTTCTTCGGTGTCACTCCCTCTGTGGGATGGGGCGTCGGCAAGGCCTCTCCACCCACTGGTGAGGGTCCAATATATGGAAGCATCGGTCTCCGGGCACATATAGCTTCCTTTTGGGGTACGTTGGAGGGGGTCCCAGTCCATTTTGAACAACTGCGAACACCTGGACCTCTCCTCTATGCTGAAGCAGTAACGCCATACTGCACAGTACTTGATACCGCCCCGGATCCTCTGCTGGCCACACAGATCTGCCACAGCGCTCCCCATTTGTATTCCACAGGTAGATAATTTGTAATCCACAGGTGATTGTAATCCAAACAGAGTAGTCCCAGTCTTTTTCCATTCTTTGAGGCAAGTCTGCTGCAGAAGATGACGTATTAGCAGCGTTGATCCTGCCGACTACGCCAAGTGTAGGGTCGTGGGTCGGGCTGGGGGGTGGTCCCTCTTCTGACCGTGCAGAGACGAAACAGAGACAAGATGGAGACAGATTCTGGGTGCAACAGGTCCAAGTTTTATTCTCTCTTACCGCCTACTTGACGGCCACCGCAGTGCACCGCACTTCTCTTCACTTCACGGCCCACCGTTTCCAGGGCCCGTTATACACACCGCACTTTTACATTAGGGATGTACATGCATGTACCGTCCCTTCTTCACTGTTTGACGCTCCTGACAGGTCCGTCACTGTGGCCACCTTAGGCCCGTAAACCAACAGCAATTTTACTGGTCAGGCGTCGTGTCAAATACGGTGTCCCATACCCAGTGTCTCGTCTCTTCTGCAGTTCTTCCTGTCAGGACCACCCCCCTGATGTTCTGTCTCCTCAGTCCCCCTGGTCTGGTTCTCCTCAGAGCGCACAGACTGTCATAGTTCTCCTGTCACCTGAGCTCCCCCTGGGGACTGGAACTTTCCGGAACCCTCCCTCAGTATTTATACCTTTCCTGGTTCCCTGTAACACCGCCCCCGTGACCAACGGTTTCCTAAGCCCTAAGCTGATGTCAAGTCCTTTGCTCACACTCCTCCTTGCCCTCTAATGGTCAACCCAGGTACTGCACATCTACTACACTTTCCTAGCTGTTTCCCCACTGTAATAACTCACACCTACCCACACTGTGCAAACCTTTCCTTCTTCACTCTGACTAGTCCGTCCGTCCATCAGGTCACCTTCCCTACACTATCACATCAACATTGCACATCACCATTGTAGCCAGTCACTGATCTCAGCAGCTCTGCTAATGTAGATGGCTCAAGCTACTGAGCTGTGATTTGCTGCAGCAATGACTTCAGCTGTCAATGTGACGTCACTGCTGAAGCCAAAACTGAGACAGAAGTAATGTTGAAAAGTTGGCGGCGGAGCCAGGGAGGGCGAGTACTATCAGATTTTGATATCTTACATTTGTTTTATTATTCGGACAACCAATTTTTAAAAAATTATCTATACAGTTATACCAATATGTGTTATCTGTATCTTCCCTCAGGATTGTAAGTAAACATCTAACTTAATGATGTCACACTTTCTACTGTATTTTTTTTTCCCAGACCAACCACCAATTTATAGACAACACATTCTCTTGTTTAAATACCATTTACCAATGTATTGTATTATTCCTAAATCTCAGGCATTTTCCCTCTTCCAATATTGCCATCATTGTGCTGTGTGCATGTACACTGTGTGCTCGGACAGGGATAGGACGATCAGTGCTGTTGACATCACTCATCTGATCACTTTTTGTCCATGAGGAGAGTAGGGTACCGATACACTTAGCGATGCACCAGCGATCCCGACAATGATAAGGATGTCTGGTGCATCGCTAAGTGGTGGCTAGAGAGGTGCCACACAGGCAGATCTCACCAGCGACATAACAGTGGTCAAGGATCGCTACTTACCTGTCAGACGCGGTGATCCTGACGTCCTCCCACCCGCGTCCACGCGTCGCTCATTGGCGCCACAGGAAGCCCAGCAGGAAGCAGACGACGAGAAATGGTCCAGGATGTTCTCGTGCGATCAGCGATAATCCGCGGTTAGCCGGTTGGAGGTAAGTATCACATGTAGTGATAGCGCTAGCAATATCGCTGCTGCGTCACAAAACCAGTGATGTTACAGCGATATTGCTAGCGATATCGCTATGAATAACGGGCCCTTAAGCCTCAGCCACTTCACCTGTCCACGACTCGTGTATTGCAGTGCCTAGATTACATTCGCAATGTAAGTATACTCATCCCCTGTGCCCTGAAGTCCTAGTCCCATCTAACAATCCCCACCTCTTCACTCCCTGATGAAGTGATTGTGAAACGTGGATTGGAAGGTGAGGTGGAGGACATGTGCTGTACATAACTGTTTCTGGTCAGTATTGACTTTCTAATAATTTCCATTCATGGTTATTACTGAATTTTATTATTATAGAACTAATCTAATATTCCATCCTTGTAGCCATTTTTAGCTTTTTTTGTTTTTACTTTTTGTCACCTCGGATTTTTATTCTCACACTTTATAATTGTATGCACAATGCACTTTACAGCTGTGTATTGATTAGTTATTTAGTTCATCTCTCATTAGTAGTATCATTAACTAGTGTATTGTCTATTTTATTATTACTTAAATAATTTTTCTGTTTGTATTCCATTATATTGCATTATGCAATAACTGCATATATATGATAGCAAGTTTATTTTTTTGTGCATTGTCCCTCCATCTATCATGATTTTAATTTGTCTACTCTGTGTGTTTTAAATTGTCATGTCCCAGCTTTTTGTTGTTATCAGTAAGTTACTTTTGTAATTTGGTCTTTTCTGAGTCTTGTAGGTGTAATTACATTAATATGGTCCAGTGGACAGTGTGACTAATTAACATATCTATATATTATTCCTTTTATATATGTTAATAACTTAATGCAGCACAAATTTAATTTAATTTTATCCTGCACCATTATACACTGCTCAAAAAAATAAAGGGAACACTTAAACATCAGAATATAACTCCAAGTAAATCAAACTTCTGTGAAATCAAACTGTCCACTTAGTACTGAGCCGCATTTTGACTTGTTTTAAGGACATAACATTCCACTTTAATTTTGTGTGTGACTCCAAATCCAGGCCTCCATTGGTTAAGAAATTTGATTTCCATTGATGATTTTTGTGTGATTTTGTTGTCAGCACATTCAACTTTGCACAGACCAAAGTATTCAATGAGAATATTTCATTCATTCAGATCTAGGATGTGTTATTTGAGTGTTCCCTTTATTTATTTGAGCAGTGTATATTTAAAGCATGGAATTAAAGCTCCTATCAATGCAATCTAGAGACGGTCGGGAACCCTAAGAAGAAGTCAAAAGAACAGTTTATCACCACTTTTCTCTTATTTTTTGGGGGCTGTGGAGCACTCGATGAGCGCTATGTAGTATATGTAAAGATTAGCCATGCAAATACTTATATTGGAATCTGCGATCACATGATTGCTGGGGGTTTGACTGGTCTAGCAGAGCTGCTTAGTTCTAGCACATCTAGATCAGCTCTGCCAGTGACTTGGAATGGTTGTCCCCTGTAAATCGGTATTTTTTGTATGCCCAAGTTACAGTGACAATTCAGGGGTAAAATGTAAAATAAAGAAAAAAAATAAGTCCACCAGATTTTTTCTATGACCTCTGGGGGGGCATAATAAAAAAAATTAATAAAGAAATAAATAAAATGAAAAAATAAAATAAAAAATTGTCTCCGCTAAAAATGCTAAATAAGTTTTATATAAAATACTTTTTTACTATATGCTCATAGAATAAAAAACATAAAAAAATCAATTTTTCTATATTTACACTGCAAAAAAATTATATAAAACAAAGTAATTTACATGTAGACATTAAAAGTCTCCCAAAACAATACAACATATTCAGCATAAAACATAGCCTAATAAACTTATGTCAGTAAAAACAAAAACAAAACATTTACGTCATTTGACATGAAGTTTGCTAAGATTTGATACTATAGATTAAGACTGTACCAAATAGTGTCACCTTGATGTGGTGGGATGGCTTTTAAGTTTTTTTATCAAAATTATGTTAACTAATTAACCACCCTTTGTTACTTTCATGCACTATTGCTATTTACTGCAGGGCATTTGCTCTTTTTGTTTCTATCTTAAAAGCATAAAAAAGTTATAACTGCTAAGATGAGGAAAGATAGAAAATAAAAATGGCTGGTAATTAAAACTGATCTGTCACCACATTTCACTGTACAAACTGCATACATTATTGCACATGTTCTTATTCTGATAATCTATGGCAGAATATCTATATAATCCTTTCTGTAAGTTTAGTTCAATTTCCATCAACCTACCTTGAGTGACAGCTCCTCTGTGTCCCTCCTGTCTCTGAGATCTCACCCTGCTTAGTACAAGCTGCAGCTGTCAGTCAGACTGGCTAGGTGGACACTGAATATACTTGTATGCATGAGCTCTCACACTTTGTAACTGGATTCATATAGTAATATCCGGATAAAGCTATTCTGACATGGATTTTCAAAGTAAATGCTCTAGTCTAATCAGGTGTAAGAGATTTACTATATATACTCGTGTATAAGCCGAGTTTTCCAGCACGTGACCGCTCGGCAGGAAGAGCTGCAGGCGCCATCGGCCGGAATGAGATGCAGTGCCAGCACCCAGAGCAAGCAGTAGGATGTTTTTTTCAATAGGAAACAGGCAAACAAGGATAGGGGTTAAGGAGCCACGCATACAGGGATGCACAAGGGTGCCACGCAAAGAGGGATGAGATGGGGGGCATGCAAACAATGACAGGGACTGGGGGAGCCATGCATACAGGGACTGAGGAGGCATGCATACCAGGACAGGATGGGAGAGGCATGCATACAATGACAGGGACAGGGGAGCCATGCATACCAGGACAGGGATAAGGGGACAATGCATACTCGGCCTATACTCGAGTCAATAAGCTTACCTAGTTTTCCATGTCAAAAGTAGGTGCCTCGACTTATACTCAGGATGGCTTATACTCGAGTATATATGATAATTAATATTGGAAGCAACATGTGAAATCTTGTGACAGATTTATTTTTAGACCCCTTGAGGTCTGTTTGTTAAAGAATATATCATATTTGGTAGATCTGATCTGTTCTCTCTTTGTCTTTTTGCCTCAAAAGGAGAATTAGTTTGTTTCATGAGGTACAGAAAAAACATTGCCCTACAATTTCGTAAAGCCTCATTCAGACATCTATTTTTAATTTACACTTTCTATTTTTGTTTTTCACAGGTAGAAAACATATCCAATGTAATCTATAGTGCTGTTCACATGAATGTATTTTTGCAGACCTATATATGCAGTAGTTCCAAAAGGGAAGCACGCAGTGTGGGGTGCAGCACTCAAGCATCCCATAAGCAAAGCATCACAGAAGCTAAGCATCAAGAAAATGTCAGTTATCCATGGCAGTTAATCAGGGCAGGAATCAGGTAACCCACACTTTGCTCTCCCCTTTAACCTTGTGCATTATTTCTATCTTCCAGTGCTGCCTTGCCATCCACATTCACCACCCCATCCCCCCTCCATCATGACTCATACACATCAACCCCTCTATACTTCCCTCTCCCATGTACAGCTCTCATGCACTCCTCACCTTCCTGAGAAACCTCAGCCCATCTTGCCCAAACACATCGCAGAAAAAAACTACTTACAATTCCAACAACTATTTTCTCTTTATCTTCCTACTCCTAATGATTTTAGGGGACATCTCCCCCAACCCTGGTCCACCATCCCCCAACCTCAACCCCTACTCTACCTCATATCGAAACCATACTAATCTTATTAATATTACTTGCACTCCCTCATCTCCATCTTCTAATTGTGCCCTCTGGAATCCATGGTCTGTTTGTAACAAGCTTCCTTTCCTGCACAACTACTTTCCGAACAACTCTCTTAATCTGTTGGCCCTCACTGAAACCTGGATTCAGGATTCTGACACTGTCTCTCCTGCTGCCATTTCCTATGGTGGCTTAAAATTCACTCATTCCCCGAGACCCACAAACAGACATGGTGGTGGAGTCGGCATACTCCTGTCCCAACAATGCACTTTCCAGGTCATTCCCCCAGTTCCATGACTCATATTCCCTTCTTTTCCCTTCAGGCTCTTCCGTCCCCTCTCCCTAAGAGTAGCGGTCATATATCGGCCCCCAGGCTCACCCACCCACTTCCTTGACCACTTTTCAGCCTGGCTGCCGCACTTCATGTCCTCAGAACTACCAACCCTCATCCTGGGAGACTTCAACATCCCCATTAACAGCCCTACTTCCACATCTGCTTCCCAGCTTCTATCACTAACCACCTCTCTAGGCCTTTCGCAGCTTTCAACCTCTGAGACACACAAGAATGGTAACACCCTTGATCTGGTCTTTGTCCGGCTCTGTTCAGTCTCCCACCTACATAACTCACCCCTTACACTCTCTGACCACAACATTCTCTCCTTCACACTCACAAATCCTCACCCAACCCAGCTCACTCCTACCTACCACACAGTCAGAAATCTACAAGCCATTAACCCTCAGACACTTTCAGACTCCCTACACTCATCACTGTCCCCAATCTCCTCTTTTTCCTGTCTTGATCTGGCTGTTCATCACTACAGCGACACTCTTAGAAGCACCCTTGACCAAGTAGCTCCTCTCACCTTCAGAACCTCCAAGCACAGAGTAAAACAGCCCTGGCTCACATTGCAAACTCAACTTCTCCAGCGATGCTCTAGGAGTGTTGAATACCTATGGAGAAAAACCCACACATCAGAAGACTTCATCCACTTCAAATTTATGTTAAGAACCTATAACTCTGTGCTTCACCTTGCCAAACAAACCTACTTTACCACCCTGATCTCCTCACTAGCCAACAACCCCAAGAAACTTTTTGACACCTTTCACTCCCTCCTCAGGCTGAAAGCACAAGCCCCTATCACAGACATTTGTGCTGATGACCTGGCCTCCCACTTTACAGAAAAAATAGATAATATCCGTCAGGAAATCTGCTCCCAACCACCAAGTGCTGTGACTCCCATCCCTTCCTGAATCTCCCCTGGCTCACTTTTCACATTTGATCCCATCACAGAAGAAGTCTCCAGACTCCTCTCTTCCTCTCGTCCGACCACATGCACTACCGACCCCATTCCCTCACATCTCCTCCAGTCTCTCCCTCCAGTCATCACAACTCACCTATCTGCAATCTTTAATCTCTCCCTCTCCTCTGGCATTTTCCCATCTGCCTTCAAATACGCCATTGTTACTCCATTACTAAAGAAACCCGCTCTCTACCCATCCTGCACAAATAACTACAGACCAGTCTCCAATCTCCCCTTCATCTCTAAACTTTTGGAGCACCTAGTTTGCTCCCACCTTACTCGTTACCTCTCCACTCACTCCCTTCTAGACCCTTCACAGTCCGGGTTCCCCCCCCTACATTTGACTGAAACTGCACTCATCAAAGCGACCAATGACCTTCTGACAGCAAAACGTAACGGTGACCACTCTCTGCTCATTCTTCTCTACCTATCTGCAGCTTTCGAGACTGTTGACCACCATCTCCTACTCTCTAGACTCCAGTCACTAGGCATTAAGGACACTGCGCTCTCCTGGTTCTCTTCCTATCTTTCTGACCGCTTCTTCAGTGTTTTGTTCTCTGGCTCCACATCATCTCCTCTTCCTCTCGCTGTCAGGTACCTCAGGGCTCAGTCCTTGGCCCCCTTCTCTTCTCTCTCTACACAGCCCCAATTGGACAGACCATCAGCAGATTTGGCTTTCAGTATCATCTTTATGCTGATGACACACAACTATTTACGTCATTCCCCGACTTTACCCCCGTTGTACTACAGAACGCCCGTGACTGTCTGTCCGCAGTCTCCAACATCATGTCCGCTCTCTATCTGAAACTCAACCTCTCCAAAACTGAACTTCTTCTGCTCCTGCCGTCTACTAGCCTCTCTAAATCTGACATTTCCCTCTCTGTGGGTGGCACCACAATAACAACCCGGCAGAAGGCGTGCTGTCTTGGTGTTATGTTTGACACCAATCTCTCCTTCACATCCCACATACAATCTCTTGCCCGCTCTTGCCACTTAGACCTAAAGAACATCTCTAAAATCTGCCCTTTTCTCACCATGGAAGCAACAAAACCCCTCACTCCCGCCTGGATTATTGCAATGTTCTATTAATTGTCCTCCCCATTACTCAACTATCCCCTCTCCCCTCTGTGATAAAGCAATCTGGGATCGCCTTTTTGCTGGGGTCAAGGGTCACATGCATTCAGCATGAAACTCAGGCGCACAGCCGGGTTCCGGGTATAACTGACACTGGGTCAGGTTTATTAAAGGTGAAAGCAATGCATAAAGGAAAAAAAAACATAAAACAAATCCTTGCCTGTCCGGCACTAACTAAACAAGGTACAACCTAGCTACCAACTGGCGGGCTCCTCCCGTCCAGCCAAACCACAGTTACCGTGGGCCCTGCTTTCATTCACGTGTGTCTCTCACACAGACAGGCTCTCTGTGTCCCCAGGCTGAGACACTCACACAACCACCTGGCATCCTTTTAAATCCGCCTCCCATAATTCATTAGTAACCAGGTGAGATACTGACCAGACTAGGCCACATAGGAAAGGTATCTAGGCGAGATATACCTGCCCGCATCCACTATTCCCACATGATTCTCACACCTCTTAATGCAGCAGCCAGGGTCACCTATCTGGCTAATCGGTACTCGGACACGTCCGCTCTTCGCCAGTTCTTACATTGGCTGCCCATTCATTATAGGATCCAATTCAAAGCACTTTTTCTCACCCACAAAGCTCTCCGCAGTGCAGCACCCCTCTACATCTCCTCCCTCATTTCTGTCTATTTGCCTAACCGACCGCTGCGCTCTGCAAGCGACTTTCGACTAACCTCTGCACTAATCCGTACCTCTCACTCTCGACTCCAAGACTTCTCCCGCACTGCACCAATCCTCTGGAATGCTCTACCCCAAGAAATTAGGACTATCCACAATTTGCATAGTTTCAGGCGCTTCCTCAAAACACATTTGTTCAGAGCGGTTTATCACGATCACTAATCAAAGTCACTCTATGTGTAAGTGTGCAGGTGTAGCCCATTCACTATCTCCATCAAGATGGCTGGACCATCATTGTAAATACACCATTGTAAATACACACCTGTATTTTGTATCTCCCTCACCTCATTGTAGATTGTAAGCTCTCACGAGCAGGGTCATCTTATTTTGCTTTAATTACTGTATTGTTAATGTAATTACTTATGAATTGTGTTTTGAAACTGTTAAACTGTAAAGCACTGCGAAATATGTTCCTGCTATATAAATAAAGGTTATTATTATTATTATTATTATTATTGTAGACCATATGTCCACAAAAAATCACGTAGACATGTTTGTTTTTTATTGGTGTCACAGATCAAAATGACCCATGCAAGAAGATGGGTAACATTACCATGTATGAGAGAAGCTTTGCAATTTTGATGCAATACTGATTTTAATAAATGACACATGATCTAAACACTGATGAAATCACATGAAAAACACTGAGTTATTTTTTTGTGTATGTGAAAAATCATGGTCGTCTGAATGGGGCCTAAAGAATGTTTCAACTTTCACTTTGACAATAATATGATCCTCATTTAAATCTAAATAGAAATACAGGAAAAAAGGTTCTCTTGGATGGAATCCTAGAATTTTCTTCAATTATCATGATGTACAAAAGAAAGGATTATTTGACCACAATCATTGGTTCTTTGCTATTATTTCCAGGTCAATCTAAATATGTCCACTGGATTTTGTGCAAATTTAATTTTATACTTGGATAATTGGATAATTGCATGAAAATAAATGCCAAAAAGCAATTTTACTGCAGACCACAACAGGTTTTTTAGGTCTTCACTCTCTTTTGCAACATTTCTTTTATAGAAAAATTCTCATTGAATGATTCTGCTCCCACTATACATTACAGTCTCTATGATATGTTTAGTTAGTTTCCAATGCTTAGTTTATGCCTAATACAGGCTGTTGCAAGGGTTGACAAGGACATCAAAGATCCTCTGCCTTTCATTACCACTTCCCATTTGTTTTTCTAGCAAATACTTTAAAATAAGGCGAATACACTCAGGGCCTTACAACAAGTTAGCACAGGTCCTTAAAAGTAATTCCATACACACAAAAGTTTTTGTAGAAAGTGATAATGGGTTCCTATACTGTACTAATATGGAGCTTCTATTGGTGTACATTTGGATATATGGCATGTCAGCCAATTATATGGTAAAAGTACTCCAATAAAAAAAATGAAACTTAAAAATCGATTTTTGGCATATCATTCTAAATTATCCAGAATGGAGCGGTTATAATACACTTTTGCTACAATATTTGGTTGAGTTAACATACATCAAGCGTGCCAACCTTGGTACATAGGGAAAAAAACCTTCTGAGTGGCATACAGATAGATTTTCAAAGGCTGTAAACTTACTGCATGTCCTGTTGTGATAAAGCACAGTGCCAACGGATGTGCTGTTTTAGAGTGTTTAAAGGTCTTCGTGACAGCCATTATTTTGCAATTGATTATGGGAATTGGTAAAGTTTGAAATGCTCTCTCTGCTCTGTAAATTGAATGGTGTGTAAAATGGCAGTTATTTGAGTAAAGAAAGAGGAAATTTGAAATATCAGTTTCCAATTGGGATCTTTTTGATTAATGTTCTCTAAATATTTGGTGTATATTAGCATCATGTGAACTACATTCTTCCAGTCATGTAACTAGGTACAATTATATTTTGTGTTAAGATTATGAGCTGCAACACTATAACCTACAAAGCACATTTTATGCCACATAAAAAATGTTCAATTTTTCAAACACTTGAAGAATTACAGTGAAGATGCATAATGAAAAGTCTTTAAAAAATAGAAGGCATAATAAGTAGAGATGGAGAACATGCTCAGTGATACTTGGATATCACGTGAGTGTCTGGGTGCTTGGATATGCTCAGCACTCGACGAGCATTATCCAGTGCTTGATTTCAAACTCAAATTCCTGCCTCTCATGATTGGCTCCTGTTACACAGCCAATAAGCATGTAGGGATTACCTGTGAGACACTGTAATGCCATACCCATCTTGGTAGTGGCATTACTGTGATTGACTGACCATGTGACATAATCAGAGGTTATAGTAGGACATGTGCTGCAGACTCGGCACACTGTCACCATTGCACAGCTCTGTGACAGTTGTTATTGGATAGAGATAATGTTTGTCCAGGCATGTGTGCACAGTATAATGAATCAGAGTCCTGCTGTGTTGATACTGGTGCTGATGCTGAACCATCATACTAAAATTACAAGTAAAGTCTAATTTTGTACTTCGATATTTGTATGAGATGCAATCTACATTTAGCCAAGGAATGTAAAGACAGTCACCAGAGCAGGGAGAGTGACTGAATGCAGTCTATAGGCAGGGATAGAGGCTTTGCAGATGGTAGATAAATATATAGCTGCAGCAGTTGACCAGATTTTTATTTTTTGCTAGAAAAATTGACTATATTGTCACCCAGAGAGTATTAGGTCCCTTGCAGTACATTTCTGTGTTAAATAGAACTCCAAAAAAATCATTGAAACATTTTTCTTTTCTTATTTACTTATCCATATAGTATTACATGCTCTGTGGTACATTTCAGTATTGTATAACACTCCCAAAAAGCATTGAAACATTTTTCTGTATTCAATTGGTCATCCGTATACTATTGTGTGTTCTCTGGTACATTGCACTGGCATATAACATTCCAAAAAATGTTGAAACAATTACTCAATTACTCTTCCATATGCAGTTGTTTGAAAAAGTGTTTGCCCCTTTCTGATTTCCTATTCTTTTGCATGTTTGTTACACTTAAATGTTTCAGAGCAGCAAACAAATTTAAATATTAGACAAAGATAACAGGTAAAATGCAGTTTTTAAATGAAAGTCTTTCTTATTAAGGGAAGAAATCTAAACATATAGGTCCCTGTTCAAAAAAGTGATCTCCCCCTAAATCTAATAACTGGTTGGGTGACATTTAGTAGCAAAAACTGTAATCAAGTGTCTGCGTACAACCAGCACAGAGATGGGAGGAGTACAACAAAGTGTTTGGGACCCGTCATCATATAAGAGGGCAGTAAAGATGGAAAACTTGATTAAAGGCTGCAAGAGCTGATGGATGGAAGCAAGGTCACGCTCCTCAAAATGGTGGGACAACATTGCTGGTATTCGGTGGGTGTGATCTGAGAAGAAAGCGAGCAGGATGAACCCTTCTTGAGTGAAAGGGCATGGGAGAGGCTCATTGAGGTGGCTCAAGTCTGGGATACTGCCATCCCCAAGAGATCAGACTATATTTGAAGTTCCCCACCCCTTATGCAGGTGCAGGCGATGGTGCAGATGACACAGAGGGCAGTCAAGCTTTCAGCATTTCTACATGATAGGGGCTTTGGCACTACCCAAAGCCAGGTCACTTACAGCCCAGGCACCTGGGAATCAGGCTCCATAAAGCAGGTGGAGGCAGTTCCATCTGCCCCCCAAAAGAAGGAGAAGAAATGGACACCTAAAGAGGAATTCTATATTACCCTACTTATAACTTTTACCTAAAAAGCAAAGCATTTATGAATTTAGCAATACATCAACTATACTTTAAAAATATTTGAATGAGGCCTGCCAGTTGTTTCCTTTCTGGGTTCTACGGTTGACTGGATAACCCTCCTTATCATTTTTTCCTGGTTTTGCACTGCCTGCAAAGGCTTTATTTAAAAATATTTGAATGAGGCACACTAGTTGCTGCCATTCAGGGGTCTATAGATGACCTTCTTTAAAGCTTTTTCTTGCCTTTGTAATTTCTGCAAAGCTTATATGAGTGTACGAGTTCACAAAATAAAATTTCAAAATATTTACATTCACAACATTTTTATCTATTCAGTTGATAATCCCTGCAGATTAACATGACTCTTACATCACGGTTGTATGTAAAAATTCAAAAAACTTTAAATATTTTGAATGGATTCTATAAGTCATGCATACAGTATTAGGAGATTTCTGTTTCATTTCTTCGTAGTACATAACACTCCAAAAAAGTGTTGATAGACTTGTATGTATTCAATTATTCATCCATTGAGTATTAGGTGATTTTTGTGATATTTAGGTGGTATATAAGACTCCAAAAAAAGTTTAAAAATTTGTCTGGGTTCAAATAGTCATCCATAGAGTATTAGATGCTTTATATGACATTTCAATAGTATATAAGACTTCAAAAAAGAGTTGAAAAATTTGTCTGGATAAAATTAGTCATCATCAATAGAGTATTAGGTGCTTTCTGTTAGATTTCAGTGGTAATTAAGACTCCAAAAATGTGTTAAAAATTTTCTCTGGATTCAGTTAGTCATCTATAGAATATAAGGTTCTTTTTGCTAAATTTCAGTGGTATAAAAGACTCCAAAAAAGTGTTGGAAAATTGGTCTGTTTTCATTTAGTTAACACAGTCCTTGTTACATGGCGGTGGTATATAAAATTCCAAAAAAAACCTTCAAAATATTTTCATGGATTCAATTATTCATCCGTACAGTTAACATGCTTTGTGTAAAATTACAGTGGGTTCAAATTTTTAAAAACCTCTTGGCCTCTTATAATTCACAAATTATTTTGTATATAGTACGACTTGGTTTGTGTGCTATGTTGTTGGTTTAAAATAAACAAAATTGACCTGCAACAGGTATACAAATTTGGTTGCTCAGAAATGGACTATTGTCATATATAGTGTAGAATTTGGTTTGTGTGTAATTTTTTTGGTTTGAAATAAAAAACAATATTGGCCCGCTATAGGTGCGCAAATTTGCTTGCTCATAAATGGTCTGCAGCACTGCCCCAGTGAAGTGGCAGCAGGTTCTGTTAAGGCTAATTTGTCTAAAAGACAAACCACACACCACAGCAAAGTTATTTAAATGAATAAAAGACCACACAGATCTATGGCTTTTGCTACTGAACCTACAACCAGGCACAGTCATCTGTGATAATGGGTGTAACCTGGTGGAGGTTGTGAAACTTGGAAAGTTCACACATGTACCATGCTTGCCACACCTGCTTAACTTGGTAGTCAAGCGGTTTTAATTTGTGCAAAGCCTTTATGAGTGTAGGAGCACATCAACTACACATTCAAAATATTATAGTGGCACCCTCCAGTTGTTGCCTTCAAGGGTCTATGGATGATTGTATTAAACTCCTTATCATTTGTATTAGTGTTGCACTTTGTTCAGAACTTTTATGAGTCTAGGAGCACATCAGCTTCACTTTTTTAATATTTTAATGATGCCCTCTAGTTGCTGCCCTCAAGGGTCAATACATGAGCTATAATTTTTTTTCCTGGTTTTGCACTGTCTGAAGAGCCTTTATGTGTGTGGGAGTACTACAACTACACTTTGATCACCACATTCGAATGAGGCACTACAGTTGGTGCCCTGAAGGGTGAAAGGATGACCCTGCTTGTAATTTTTGGCAGGCTTTGCACTGAGCAGAGCGCTCAAGGGTGTAGGAGTGCTACAGCTATACTTTGCTCAGAGTATTTGAATGAAGTATTACAGTTGGTGCCTTCAAGAGTGCATGGATGACTTTGCATAAAAATTGTTGGCAGGGTTTGCACTTAATGCATTGCCTTTATAAGTCTACGAGTACCACTACATGTCAGTTTGAACAGAATGTGTTTGGGGCCCTCATTTATGCCTAATACAGGGTGTATCTGAGTTCCTCGTCCATCACATTTTGGCATAAATTCATGAATTACATTGAAATTTCCAATTTTTTAAATTAAAATTTCAATTTTGGTTTACTTAAGTTATTTTTTAAAATCCTTTTTAAATGTTTCACTATATAGGAAAGAATGTTTATTAACATTTATTTTCCTGTAAACTTCAATTTCTAATTATTTTTGAATTTTTTTGTCAGTCTTTAAATTGGAGTTAAGGGTCTTTTACACATAGTGATATCGCTAGCGATATCACTAAAGCGTTACCGATGTTGTGACGCAATAGCGATATCGCTAGCGATCTCGCTACATGTGACACTTACCTCCGACCGACCCCCCCGCTGGATATCGCTGGTTGTGCAAGATCGTCCTGGTCCATTTCTCATTGTCGGCTTCCTGCAGGCGCCGACGAGCGACGCATGGACGTGGGCGGAAGTCATCATGGCTGCGTGTGACAGATAAGTAACGACCGCCGAGCATCGCTGCGTCACTGGTGAGATCTGCCTGTTTGGCAGCTCACTAGCGACAATTTAGTGATGCACCAGCGATCCTGACTGGGTCGTATCGTTGTCGGGATCGCTGGTGCATCACTAAATGTAACGGGACCTTTAGAGTGTGACACTATTGTTCTCAGCAGCAATTCAGGAGTCTGAGATGCTTCCAGGGATCTTTTCCATGCTGTTCTCCTTCCATTCAGCAAATTTCCCATCCATTTCAACATTTTCACTGCCCCCCAGACCATCTTGGAGTGTCTGCTGGAAAAATTCCCCTTAACTCCCATTATACCCGTTACTCAAAACGAGCATTTGGAATTGCTCGGTTCAAGTAACGAGCATCCGTGCATTTTAGTCCTTGATCATCTCTAATTAGCTTAGTAGATGTTATATTATAGTGTCTCAGTTCTTTTGCAGCTCTTTATGTCATCTGCACAATCATAGTGGTCATACCATATGACCTTAGTGTTTGTCATGTGCTGCTGGTATGACTAACAGGTTGTCATTTGTTATTGGAGCCTTGCTTGGATAGTATTATGCTTTTTCATCTTCCTTGCATAATGCAACACCTTGCCTCCACAGCTACTGTAGCATTGGGTTACTCCTTCTGTTCTGTTCTCTGTTGTTTTACAGCATACAGTATGGACTGACGTGATCATCATGCTTTGCTATTTATATCAAGCCAGACATTCACTCATTGCCTTAGCTTCAGTGCAGTTACTCTTTGTTTTATTCCAATTCCTAACCCATTTACTTATTCAGATTATCTGGTATTTGTATTACTACTCTCAGAATTGTCCTGGTTTCTATATTCTAGTATGTTTGAGTTACCACAGATGGCCAAGTTCATGTGCAATGGTATTTGTCTCTAGCCTTACTCCACATTTGGTCCAGTCCTGAACAATCATTGCTGCTGCATTCAGCTGCCATGTGGTGCCTATTCTGAGTATCATGACCTAGGGATTTCCCTGCAACCAGACGCAGCAAGAAAATTAATTACACACCACACCAAGATTTAGCCAGCAGAAATAGTTTTCTAACAAAAAATTTTAAGTTTAACCCTCCATCAGGAACAACTGACGGAGGGTTAAACTGATCTGACAACTGAAGCACAGAATGAAAAACATGCAAAAATTCCTTGCAGTAAGACTTATAATACTTACCTGTATGGGCTCGTGGCGTGAGACAGCTCCTTTTGTGTATGTCACACAAGAGAGTGGTGGGGTCTCTCAAATCATGCATAAGCACAAAAAAAACTGGATTAAAAACACATGTGAAATGCACAAATGTGAACAAGTCTGTAGGACAATGTTCACACCACCCACTGATTGAAACACAAATAAAGCACAGAATGAAAAATATGCAAAAATACCTTGCAGTAAGACATATAATAGTAGTCAGCAAGTGCTGATAAAAGATGACAACCAATACAGGGTATTTAGTCGATACGTTTTTTTGCAAAAAAATGTATGCCAAGCTGCTCCACCACGTCAAGGTAACCCCTATTGAAGCAGTCCCTATCTAATATATTTAAAACCTGAACATGTGAACAGTGTCTAAATGAGCAGGATTAAGACAGGCGCTTACCTGTATGGGCTCGTGGCGTGAGACAGCTCCTTTTGTGCATGTCACACAAGAGAGGGGTGGGGTCTCTCAAATCATTCAAAAGCACGAAAAAAACTGGATTAAAACACATGTGAAATGCACAAATGTGAACAAGTCTGTAGGACAATGTTCACACCGCCCACTTATTGAAACACAAACAAAGCACAGAATGAAAAATATGCAAAAATACCTTGCAGTAAGACAAAAGGATTAAAACACATGTGAAATGCACAAACCAGACGCAGCAAGAAAATTAATTACACACCACACCAAGATTTAGCCAGCAGAAATAGTTTTCTAACAAAAAATTTTAAGTTTAACCCTCCGTCAGGAACAAGTGACGGAGGGTTAAACTGATCTGACAACTGATCTGACAGGTGCAGCTCTTTTAGTTTCATTTCTTCCTTCTCACCAGATTGCTGGGAAATCCCCCACCTCCCAGTACTTTCCTGACTCTTGATGATTTGTGAAACATGGTATTACAGTTATAGCACTGCAGAGACTACGCAGCGCAGATATGTGTGCATGCTTCTCAGACATATTGTTCCTGAACACGTCACACTACAGTTGTGGCCAAAAGTATTGACACCCCTGCAATTCTGTCAGATAATACTCAGTTTCTTCATGAAAATGATTGCAAACACAAATTCTTTGGTATTATTATCTTCATTTAATTTGTCTTAAATGAAAAAATACAAAAAGAATTGTCCTAAAGCCAAATTGGATATAATTCCACACCAAACATAAAAAAGAGGGTGGACAAAAGCATTGGCACTGTTCGAAAAATCATGTGATGCTTCTCTAATTTGTGTAATTAACAGCACCTGTAACTTACCTGTGGCACCTAACAGGTGTTGGCAATAACTAAATCACACTTGCAGCCAGTTGACATGGATTAAAGTTGACTCAACCTCTGTCCTGTGTCCTTGTGTGTACCACATTGAGCATGGAGAAAAGAAAGAAGACCAAAGAACTGTCTGAGGACTTGAGAAACCAAATTGTGAGGAAGCATGAGCAATCTCAAGGCTACAAGTCCATCTCCAAAGACCTGAATGTTCCTGTGTTTACAGTGTCATCAAGAAGTTTAAAGCCCATGGCACTGTGGCTAACCTCCCTAGATGTGGACGGAAAAGAAAAATTGACAAGAGATTTCAACGCAAGATTGTGCGGATGTTGGATAAAGAACCTCGACTAACATCCAAACAAGTTCAAGCTGCCCTGCAGTCCGAGGGTACAACAATGTCAACCTGTACTATCTGTCGGCATCTGAATGAAAAGGGACTGTATGGTAGGAGACCCAGGAAGACCCCACTTCTTACCCCGAGACATAAAAAAGCCAGGCTGGAGTTTGCCAAAACTTACCTGAAAAGCCTAAAATGTTTCGGAAGAATGTTCTCTGGTCAGATGAGAGAAAAGTAGAGCTTTTTGGGCAAAGGCATCAACATAGAGTTTACAGGAGAAAAAAAGAGGCATTCAAAGAAAAGAACACGGTCCCTACAGTCAAACATGTCAGAGGTTCCCTGATGTTTTGGGGTTGCTTTGCTGCCTCTGGCACTGGACTGCTTGACCGTGTGCATGGCTTTATGAAGTCTGAAGACTGCCAACAAATTTTGCCGCATAATGTAGGGCCCAGTGTGAGAAAGCTGGGTCTCCCTCAGAGGTCATGGGTCTTCCAGCAGGACAATGACCAAAAACACACTTCAAAAACCACTAGAAAATGGTTTGAGAGAAAGCACTGGAGACTTCTATGATGGCCAGCAATGAGTCCAGACCTGAATCCCACAGAACACCTGTGGAGAGATCTAAAAATGGCAGTTTGGAGCAGGCACCCTTCAAATATCAGGGACCTGGAGCAGTTTGCCAAAGAAGAATGGTCTAAAATTCCAGCAGAGCATTGTAAGAAACTCATTGATGGTTACCGGAAGCGGTTGCTCGCAGTTATTTTGGCTAAAGGTTGTGCAACCAAGTATTAGACTGAGGGTGCCAATACTTTTCTCTGCCCCATTTTTGGAGTTTTGTGTGAAATGATCAATGTTTTGCTTTTTGCTTCATTCTCTTTTGTGTTTTTTCATTTAAGACAAATTAAATGAAGATAATAATACCAAAGAATATGTGTTTGCAATCATTTTCAGGACGAAACTGAGTATTATCTGACAGAATTGCAGGGGTGTCAATACTTTTGGCCACAATTGTATATATGGTTGGTATTTTATATTTTTAGTCATCACAATTGTTAAATTAGCTTGTTTTATGAATGGATAGTGCAAAGTTTGAGGATATTTCTAGAAATAAGTAAGGTTTTCTTACAAATGAAAGTGTGCTTCTCAGGCACATTGTTCCCTAACACATATTCTCTCTCTTGCTTCAGATTATCTGCTGAAATGGAGAGGATAATGTATGATTTGTCAAAACCCCTTCATGTTGATTAAGTGAAGATGCTGCTAGATGACGATGATGCAGACCCCACACTGTATGAGGATTTAGGAGAAGAAAGTGAGATTGATTCTTACGATGAGTTGGAAGTATGTGAAATTGATTCTGAAACAGAGCAAGATGGTGAGAGTGATGAGGATGAGGAAGATATAGAAATATTACATGGGAAGAGATAAAAAAACAAATGGAGCAATAAGCCACCCCTGCAAACTAAACGTGGGGAAACTCGAAACTTTCTCACTCGCCTTCCTGCAGTTAAAGGAACAGCAAGGAATGCTAAAACTGCAGCTGAATGCTGGAACAGTTTATTCACAGATGACATTATGGACTCTCACATACACAAATCAATATATAAACATTATAAAGTAGAAGTTCATCTGCAACGGAATCATCAAGCAAACAGATGAAATAGAACTGAGGACTTTTTTGGATTGTTATACCTTGCAGGAGCTTATAGGGCAAATTGACAAAGTTTGGAGGAACTTTGGGGTATAGATGGTGATGGAATAGAAAAATGAGGCCTTGTAATGTGTTTAAAAGATTTAAGATTCTAATTCATTGCCTTCGGTTTGACGACAGAACTACCTAAACCAAACGTAAAACGTCTGCTGGCACATATTGAGGTGAAGTGCTAGAGTTAGGTATCTTCCCAATTATGTACACCTTGTCACGGTGGGATGGCTTTTACTCTTTTTTGATGAAAAAAATGTTAACTACAACACTTTTTTATTTAAATATACTATTACAATTCATTTACTTTTTACAGGATATTTGCTCATTTTGCTTTTACTTAGGTTCTATGCATTGTACTTATAGCAACATATGCTCTTTGTCATATTCTTTTGTTACAGAAATAAAAATGTCAAAATAGGTTTTATACTCATTCTAATGTACCAAAGAATTAAATGAAAAATGTCAATGTGAATGAGCATGCTTCGTAAGCCATTAAAGCTGTATGGAGCCAAGTAAGGTACGCAAAGAGTTCCTAACTGTTTATATTTCATGCACAGAAAGTATTGTGCCATGATCCATTACACACCATATCAGAACTACCAGCCATATAATGGCTTTTTGCTTGGCCTTGGTACATTTCGCTATGTGTATGAGTCCTGAGAGAAGAGCTGTGAGTGACTAAGTAATCTCAAACTGATATATAATTTCTCTAGTATAAACTTTAGGTGGCGCTAGTAATCGTAGAAAAAAGAGAGGAACACTTGCTGCAAATTAGGAACACACACCACTAGAGATGAGCGACTTTGGCTTTTTTAGGGTCAAGTCGGGTTCCATGAAACCCGACTTACTCAAAAGTCGAGTCGAACGAAATCAGCCGACTATCGGGAAAAGTCAAAGGTCCGACTGAAACACGAAACCCAATGCAAGTCAATGGGGAAGCAAAGTTGGCAGGGAGTGGAGGACAGTAAACACACCTACATGCCGGACTGCTTTTTTAAAGTGCACGTAAACTCTATCTCTCCCCGGACGCTGCACATGTCATCTCATTGCCCACAGTGTACGTCCTCGCTCAGTGGCTGAAAAAAGTCACGTGCAAGCATTCTGGGAAATCCGTCTTTGGCGCTCGTTTTGCCTACTGCATGGCCGACTTCACGCTGTTGTCGGGTTTCGGTTGGCGAAACCCGACTTTGCCATAAGTCGGCCACTTATGAATCTGGCCGACCCGTTTCGCTCAACTCTACACACCACCAATGTGATCAATAAAATATAAATAAATAATTTAAATTTGTGCTTAATAATGAACCCCTTTAGCTTGTAGTAAACTATAAAAGACACACAAATAAATTGGATTGCTCCTAATTAGGTAGTTATTACCTTAAGGTGTAATATGAGCAGATGTTTGGACTCTAGAGAACCAGTAAAGTAGTGAGCGCTGTATATCTTGATGTAAAGTCAGATGAAATTATATTTGCCAGATAAACGTGGGTTAATACCACAGCTCTTCAGGAGTGCTGTCCCCTCTTCCAGCGGCGCGCCGGTGTGCAGTGTGCACGATGTGAAGCTGTGGCTTGAGATGAGCCAACAAGACCTTCGTGATGTCACCAGTCATGTGATAGATTACAGGGAGTACAGTGGACCAATTCCTCTCGGAAAAAACATGGTTTCCTTCATCATGGATTTTAATTATTTATTTACTAATATATAATTTATTAGAATGGAAGAATACAAAAAATAAATACTGCTTAATTCCAAAAATCAGTAAATTGAGCAAACCAGATTTTTTTTAAGATTGAGAGCTGGTTGGGTTTTGCAAAAGTGTGTTAGTCGATCAATATAAATGACCATGGATATTTTATTCTGAAACAAAATGTCATTTACTGCTGCTGCCTTGAACTTCATTTGGTAATCATGTAAATGGCCATAATGTCGCAAAACTGAAACATGCCCAGAGACCTGTTAAAATCTTACTACAGGAAAGAGTTAGATGTAAAAATATAAACTTATCTCCAGCCTGCTTTGTATTTTTGCCTTCTTCATGCTTCAAACATTTCAGATGCTCTTCCATCTTTAGATCAGCAACTTTGAATTGTTCTAGCTGTCATTCTGCAGTGACTAGCACAGCTAGATGTCATGCAATGATTGTTTGCACTTTCATTCTCTCACATTAAATGGCAATCATCCAGTTCTTTTGATTTGTTTCTTTTATTTAGCCCTGAAGTTTTTTACACTAGAATCTCATTAAGGTTGAACCAGTGTACTCCTGTCAAAAAAATAATGGAAAAAAGTTTAAAAGTGAAATGTTTCACCTATACTGTCATTGAATGGCAGGCAGAGTCAAATTTATCAAGATTTGCCTGGATTTCATAATATCTGTTTAGGGTCTATTTTCTTTTGAATGGTTTTACACACCTATGTGTTTGAAGATATGAGGAAAACACTTTTGAGTTATATAATTGTATGTGGTACATCAGAAGGGGGTATTTTCAGCAGTATCAACTAGAATGGGGGAACCTTTTGTTTCTCTTATCCCATCCATACAATTGCAATGAGAAAATTTTTATATGAAGTAAAGCCTCATATCTGGGTAATAACTAAGACCTACAAGATGTAACCAGGTGACACATTTACCAATAATGAAAGTTATTAGTACATGCACAGACAGAATTTCATGCCTTGGACAGCATGGTATGCAGCTGTGCGTTGACATGGTTAATCTATATTAATGCAAATATTTCCTTTATCAATAGGGATAGTAAAACTTTGTACTTTGGCTAAGAACATGTAAAAGTTTATTGGTCAGAAATCCAGGCTCCATAAAGCTGACATTTAAGACTGATTTCACAAGTTTTCTGTTTATTTAGAATTATTATTTCTACACTATCAAGGTCTTTCTATTATTCAGGCCTTGATTGATCCATTGTTCTGAAACCCTATTTTTACTGCCATTTTTCTCTCCGGTGGAGAGCCATTCCAGTGATGTCAGCACTGTCTCTTCTTAGGCTTTCATAACATTGTTATGGCACACAATTGCTGGGGTCAATCATGACTGGCTTCACTCTTCTCTCCTACTCACATAAATGATATACGGAGTAAGTGAGAGAGCAGCTGCAGCTCTCACCTCCTCCGGACTTCTGATTTGTCAAAAGGAGGGGAGAGTGATGCCAGCCCCGATTGGCTGCAGGGATTGTTGGAACAGTGCTGGCACAGGAGACGAGTATAGGTGCTGTTTTTTTAATTTGGGAAAATATTGGGATTGTCCGAGTAGTGGGCAGCACCTTTAACATCTATTTGTAGGCTTGTTCATACTTCCCTGTTACATATCTTTCATTTCATGGCAGTACAAGATTTTATAAAAACATATAATTGGGAGAAGACTACAATACTTTACACTGCCACTAAGTACAGTGCGGTCAAGCATGATTCGTTGCCATGTGCAGTCAGTCAAGAAATATGCTAGAACATTGTGATATTATATGAAATTAAAAGAAAGGATGGCACATATCTGCGTATGGATGGTCATTGTTTTGAATAACGGCAATTTATCAATGTATTTACATTGCTGAAAAAGCTGCAGGGAAAAGTATCTCAGACTGCATCTTCGCTGAAGCTAGAATCATAGAGATCATTATATAACATGGCTTTTCACCCACCATAATAAATCTCCAACTTCCCCCCTTCAGTCTTACATTACTCCTCTTTACTATTGATATATGTAAAAATCAGCTCTATAAGGAGATTTTGTATTAACCGGTTTAGCAACTTGCCACACAACGTGGGGAATTTAGTACCAGTCCCTTTATTACATCACTTCCGGTATCGGATGTCAGCGATGGAACGCAAGCCTGCTGCAGGTAATATCCTGTTAACAACCTGTCCCACGGCGTGGTGATTGTAACACCCGCCCTCCTCCTCCTTATAACTGCGCTGTCAGAGCACATACTTCAGACCAACGGTGGATGCCGTATCTGCAGCTCTGAAACTTTGGTAAGCATTTCTCTCCATTTGTTCACTGCTGACAGCCCTCTGAATAGCACTATGTCCTGAAAAGTAATCTTTCCCAAGGCTGCACCCACCAATGCTGCAACCCAGACTGAAGCTTTCAGCCTTACCACTTAGGGGTATGTCACCATATTTTTTAGTGGAGTCTTTAACACATCACTGCCATGTTACTCCAGGCACTCATCTCTGCTATATCATAAGTTTTTCACCCCCTCTTATTCGTCCTACTACAATCACTAGTACGGTATGTTATCATCCAGTACATCATCATCCTGTATGTGCATAATTTACTTTGACTGTGCCATGATGCATTCTTCCATATGAATATCTATGAGAATTATCATATTTCCAATATGATGTGCTTTGTATATACTTTATTTTATATTTTTGATTTTCCTTTTTTGTTGTATCATCATATATTTTACAGAAACTGACAAAGGTCTTGGAAAGTGACCGAAACATTTTGACGTACTATATTGCACAATTGTCTGGGACGGAAAAAATCACTTGTACACTATTACAAAGTTGAGTGCCAGGTTGTTTTTTAAATTTTTGCAATTTTGACCACTGTTACTTTATGAGGTTATAACTCTGGAATGCTTTAATAGATCCCATTGATTTCTTCGATGTGACTCACATTTATTTATGAAAAAAGCGGAATTTTGCAATTTTCAAACTTTTATTTTTTATGCCCTTAAATCAGAGACACATGTCACACAAAATACTTAAAAATAAATATTCCCACATGTCTACTTTACTTCAGCACAATTTCAGAAACAAAATTTTTCTGTTAGGAAGTTATATGGGTTAAAAGTTGGCCAGCAATTTCTCATTTTTACAACAAAATTTACAAAATCATTTTGTTAAGAACCACAACACATTTAAAGTCACCTCAAGGTGCTCAAAACCACATTCAATAAGTTTATTAACTCTTTACGTGCTTCACAGGAACTGAAGCAATGTTGAAAGAAAAAAATGAACTTTTAATTTTTTTCACAAACATTTTAATTCAGAACCAATATTTTTATTTTCACAAGCCTAAAAAGAGAAAATGAACCACAAAATTTGTTGTGCAATATCTCCTGAATATGCCGATACTCCATATGTGGGAGTAAACCACTGTTTGGGCGCATAACAGAGCTCAGAAGGGAAGGAGCGCCATTTGACTTTTCCAACGCAGAATTGGCTGAAATTGAGATTGGATGCCAAGTCGCATTTGGAGAGCCCCTGATGTGCCTAAACAGTGGAAATCCCCATTCTAACTCGAACCTAAAACCAACACAACTTAATCCCAACCCTAAGCATAACCCTAACCACAAACCTAACCCTTACACATCCCTAACCCTAATCCCAACCCTAACCGTAATCCCAACCTTAGCCCCAACCCTAACCCTAACCATAGCCCCAACTCTAACCCTAACTTTAGCCCCAACCCTAACCCTAACTTTAGCCCCAACCCTAACACTAAATTTAGCCCCAACCCTAACTCTAAATTTAGCCCCAACCCTAACTTTAGCTCAATTATCTTTAGCCCAACTATAACCCTAATAGAAAAATGGAAATAAATACTTTTTTTATTTTATTTTTACCTTACTTACAGGGTGATAAATGGCGGTTTGAATTGCTATTTTTTTATTTTGATCTCTTATTGTTGCCGGGTGCCGGCTGGCAGATCTTGGCGGGCATACTGTGCATGCGATTGACATTTTCTCATGGAAAAAGATGCTGGCGGCCCAGGAGACTTCAGGGGGTCATGCACGGACACCAGAGGTACCTGGGGGTGATCAAGGGACCAGGGGACTCTATGTCTCTCTCCATTGATGTGCAATTACATCAGAGGAGAGAGAAATTGAATGGAAAATCTGTCTATTTTGCGGTAGCCTTTATACCGTTAATAATGGTGATCGCAACACTGGGGTAGGTAAAAACCAACCTGAATCATCTTCTCTGGAGTCTCAGCTGGGGGCCGCTATAATCTTAAACCTCAACACCATTAAAAAGTAGTACTATGGTTAAAGTACCCTTAACTGTCACCGGTAAAAGGTGTATCAGTGGTCGTTAAGGGGTTAAATAAAAATGGAAACGTGTGCTTTATTTTCTTTCAAATAAAAGACTTTATTATGGCTGTCTGTTTATTTGCTGTATAACAATAGGATTAGTAATCAATAGCTGTCTGATAGATGCCTCTCCATTACTAGTCCATGGGCTTGGTATCACCTGACAATACAAAGGTGACATCAACCCCACAAGCATGAACTCCACTTGTCACCGCTACAGGGCAAGTAGGGAGGGCCGAGCAAAAGCCAGAATTGGCGTATCTAATAAATGTGCCTTTTCTGGGCCACTGCAGGCTGCTATTTTTAGGCTGGGGGAGGCAATATCCATGGTCCCTTATCAGCCTGAGAATACCAGCTGTCTGCTTTAGCTTGGCTGGTTGTCAGAAACGGGGGACCCCTCTATTTTTTATAACAAGCCTTGCTGAAGCTGACTGATGAGGGTTACATCCCCCAGCTGTAAGATTTGCCGGGCTAGTTATCAAAAATACAGGGGAACCCAGGTTGTTTTTTTTAAATTATTTATTTTCAGCGTAGGCGCCCACTGATGAGTACTCCCATCAGCCACCTGCTCGCATTATTATTAGCAGCAGCAGCCGTCGGATTTTGGGAGCAGTAGTCCCATCAACCGACCCCAGTGACCAAAGGTAAACTTTATACCTCTGGTCACAGCTGCGCTCTTACGCTGCCTATTGACAGCATGGTAACCTTGTCTGACTTAACCGCCAATCAGAAGCTGTGTTTGCCGCGCTGTCATGCACATGACAGCGTGGCAAGCAATGGATGTTCAGACCCCCCATTCACATAAATGGGGTCTGGGTTAGGGTCAGAGTGCTGTTCTGGTACCCAACCCAAACTTTTTGTACCTGTATAGCTGAACCCACCGGACTCAAACATCCAAGTGTCTGCCCATCTCTACATCTCTGACACCATGCAGCTCTGGCGCTAAGTGCCCTGTTGCCGGGAGGAAATTAACTTTATTAGCCCCGGCTGACAGTTTGCTCATCATTACAACCCACTGTTGGTCAGTGCTCGGGATTACAGCCACCACTCTCTTTACACTGAGCGTTGACTAAAACAATGCTGGCACCACCACCACCATTTCCTCACGACATCGGGTCTCTCAGTGCCAGTGCCATATGGTATGAGAATGTTATTAACCTGCAAATGAAACACATATCTGTAGGTTAACAGCATTATTTTACATGATAGGTTCCATTTAAGGACCTTGCAAATTTCTACTAAATATTAAAAGTAACATGCATTTGAAACATAGCAAGTAGAGTGATATTACTGGTATCTGAGGAGTTTGTTTTATCAAAATGCCTTATGCATTGTAAGTCACAATGAAACATGCTACACATTGAGACAAGCATTATCTGCTCCAGAAGTGACTATGTTAGAATAACATATCTCTAACATAAATTTTAGTCTTATAGTTTACTATCTCTGGTGCCTCATGGCTGTTTTACAGCTTCTTATAAGGCAGCAGAAAAAGATGTCAACCAGTAAAGGTCAAGAGTATAAGGTCAACAGGCAAATCCTTTCAGTAGTAAAAGGGTCAGCTGTGATATTTTGCTGTTAAGTATTGTCTCACCTCTCAGCACTGAACAGGTTACATATAATCTATGGCTGAATGGAGCTCTGCAAATTGTTGCTTAAAATGTACAGTCACACTTGGCAACACATATTGGAATTCCAGTAAAGTTCAGCAATTTATTTGCCCCTTTTAACTGCAGAAAGATCAGTTCGGCTTAAAGCTTTAATGCACATGGATGGCACATGGTAGCAAACGGAACACCAAAAGCTCATGTTGTACCATATTCATTTTACAGCAGCAATTTATATAGTCCTTTAATGTTTCTTTAAAAAGTGCTACCATTAAGAAATGCATATATAAAGAAATCACAATTTAAACAGGCATATTTTGTAGTGTGTAAGTAGTATTCAGTAAGCTAGACCCATTCTTATTGTAATTGTAGTCATTGTACATGCTAAGCTTTTCATTCCCTTTAAGCCTACGTTTAGACCTCAAAATATAAAACTGAGTGCAGCGCAAACAGGTATCTCTCTTATTTTATCCTCTTATGCTGGCTTATCACAAGGAAGAACAAAAAGATTGAGTGCTTCAGTTCAAAATTCCTGATCATTCTCTCTTGCAACAACATTTATTGGGGAGAGCCACAAGGCACCCATACACATTAAATGCTTTGTCCGCTCATGCAAAACTGGCTACGTTTGGTGATTTTAATATGTATGATATTTTTAGTTTATTCAAAGAATAAACGTGAGGAAAAAAAAGAATGTATCATAAACATTACTGCACTAACAACGTATAATGTAACATAACAGAGATTGCAGGCTAGCAACCTAGTGCCACTTTGCCACAGCAGATATTTCTTCCTGCCGGGTTCTATTCCAATGTGGGGATAAGACAATCCCAGGCCAATTCTTTAAAAATTCCAGGTACTATTAGGAAAATTAACACAACGTAAAAGGGCAATATTATTTACCTGCCCAGGTCACAGAAACTAATACATCAGGATACAGCAAACCCAGTTAATAAAGATGGAGGCAGCACAAATACAAATTACTGATGAGAAAACCACTCACAAACTACAAATTAATGGAGAGTTCGATTGATTAGTTTTAAAATTGCATACAAAAATTCTTGTATAAGGTGCTGGTCACACACATATAATGTACAGTGTCTGACTCACAGCTTATTAGTGACGCCCATACCATTAGATTAAGCAGGCACCCCACCAGGACAAACAACCTAGTTTACAAGGTCAACATTGCTGTCATAGAGTCATGGCTGAAGGTGTTGGCACCCATGAAATTGTTCCAGAAAATGAACTACCTTTCCCAAAAAATTATTACATTTGCACATATTTTGTTATGCACAATTTTATTTCCTTTGTGCGTATTGGAACAACATACAAAAAAAACAGAGAAAAAGGGCCAAATAAACTTGTTGGCACTCGCAACTTAATATTTGGCTGAACACCGTTTGAAATAAATAACTGCAATCAAATGCTTCCTATAACAATAAACAAGCTTCTTACACCTCTCAACTGGAATTTTGAACCACTCTTTTTTTTTAAAACTGTTTCAGGTCTCTTGTATTTGAAGGGTGTTACCTCCCAACAGCAATTTCAAGATCTCTCTAAAGGTGTACACTGGAATTTAGATCCAGACTCATTGTTGGCCAATTCAGAATTGTTTCCATCCATTTCTGGGTGCTTCAAGAAGTATGTTTTGGGTCATTGTCCTGCTGGAAGACCCTTGACCTAGGATGCAAGCCCAGCTTTCTGACACTGGGCACTACAGTGGAAACAAAATTCTTGGGAATCTTCACATTTCATTATGCCTTGCACACAATCAATGCGCCTAGTGCCAGAAGAAACAAAACAACCCCTACACATACTTGAATCTTCACCATATTTTACTGTAGTTACTTTGTACTTTTCTTTGTATGACTCATTCCATTTTCAGTAAACAGTAGAATGATGTGCTTTACCAAAAAGCTCTATCTTGGTATCAAATGTCCACAAGACGCATTCCCAGACGGATTTTGGCCTTCTTCACACTTGTTTTTGCAAACTTCAGTCTAGCTTTTTTATGTCTCTGTGTCAGCAATGGAGTCGTCTTTGGTCTCCTGACATAACATTTCATTTACTTCAAATGTCAATGGATAGTTCTTGCTTACACTGAGGCACCCTGAGCCTGCAGGACAGCTTGAATTTCTTGGAAACTTGATTGTGACTGCTCATCCACCATCTGGATTATCCTGCTTGGCAACCTTTCATCAATCTGCTGCCACATCCTGGGAGAATAGTTTCAGTACCATGGGTTGTAAACTCCTTTATTATACTGCGCACCATGGACAAAAGAACATCAAGATTTCTGGAGATGAAACATTTTTGTGGTATATAATATTCTAAAAGAGTAAAAATTTTCTGGTTTCAATTAGTCTTCCATACAGTGTAACTTGCATAGTAGGAGTCAAAGATGGCAGAATCAAGCGAGACTCTTGAAGGAGTGACCGGGGGAACATTAAAGTCAGAACAAGGTGGTGTGACAGCAGAGGTGGCAGGACCCTGGGATTCGGAACTGGTCACTTTCCCAGAACCATCAAGGCCTGAACCCAGACTGGAATGCAGGCCTCAGCTTGATGGGAAAGACAGCTTCTGGTAACAGGTGAGCATATTGCAGTGCCTAGGCTGGTTGGAAGAGACAAGGATGCAAGCCAGGACCAGGGCTGGATAAATGCTAGTGGGCCCTCTAGTCACAAGGTACTGACAGTGGGCATCCCAAGGGGAGGTTGTTACATATGACTGGCAGTGGAGATTGGGGTCCACTGAAGAGTTTGGGACACTTCATCATATCTCATTCAACCAGCAGGCAGTAAAAGTGGAACACTTGCCTTGAAGGCAGCAAAAATGGCTGGAATCAGGGTCATGTTCCTCAATATGGAGGGGCAACATCATTGGTATGCAGTGGGTGTGATCTAGGAAGGAATGGATCAGGATTAACCCTTCTTGAGGAATGAACGGGCCTGGGAGAGGCTCCTCCACAAAGCTTGAGACGGGGCTACTATCATCCCTGAGAGAATGGACAGTCCTTGGAGTTCCCCACCTCTTATGCGGAAGCAGGCAATGGTGCAGGTCACACAGGGTACTGTTGCCCATTTCTACATGTCGGGGGCTCTTGCACTACCCAAAGCTGGATCAAGTATAGCCAAGGCACCAGGGAATCGGACTCCAGGAAGTTGGAGACAGTCCCCCAAGCCTCCCAAGGAAGGAGAAGAAAGAAAATGTCAACACCTGAAGAGAATTATTTTATTACCATTGTTATGATTTTTTTCCTGGCTTTGCACTGTCTGCAAAGCCTTTATGAGTGTAGAAGTACAGCAATGACACTAAAATCTTTGAATGAGACCCGCTAGTTGTTGACTTTCAGGGGTCTATGCATGACCCTACTTATAATTTTTTCCTGCCTTTACACTTTCTGCCAACATTTTATGAATGTACATCAACTAAATCTTCAAAATATTTACTTTCAAAAAAATGTTCTGGATTCTATTAATCTTCCATACAGTTTAATGCAGTTCTTATTATTTTATGGTGGTGTGGTATGAAACACTCCAAAAATGCTTTTAAAAATGTATCTGCATTCAATTACTCATCTATACAGTATTATGTGTTTTGTGGTATATTATGGGGGTATATAACACTAAAAAAATGCGTTCACAAATTTGTCTTCATTTAATTCATCATCCATAAAGTTTTAAGGGCTTTTTGTGACATTAGCGCATTATATCCAAAATTGTTGAAAATTTTGTGAGGATCCATACAGTATTAGGTATTTTGTATTAAATGTTGTGGCATATAGCTGTTAGGCATTGAGATCCCACCGTTGCACAAGGGGAATATCGAGCCATGTCCTTTGCAGCCTCCCATTGTTCTTCAGCTACAGAGGATCCTGCTCATCAGAGACATCGGTCCCAGCATCTTGCTCAGGCAAATGCTATGCGTTTGGTTGCTGCTGCCGCCCTCGGTTCAGCTATAGCAACCAGCATTAGTAAGCGGTGAGCAGACGATCCTTGGACTGTCCTGCTTTTCTCCATCTGAGCATGTCCATGAGACGACCGCTCATTGGTGGTCGGAGGTCACATGCTCAGGTCCTCAAGCAGCTCATATTGGGCCATCTGCAAGGTCCCGGAAGGCTGCTATTATAAAAGGATCGCACAGCCACGCGCTAGTATAGGCCATGTGGTGTTAGTGTTGCATGCATGCATGATTGATTCTGGTGACTGATTCATTATGAAACCCCTAACCTTGGTATGCATGTGTTGTTCAGCCCTGCCAGCTAGTGCCTAGGCTGTTAGTGCAGGTAGGAGGCAGAATCAGCGCCTAGTGTCAGCGCCAAGTAGTGTCGTTCACCAGTGCGATGATGCACGCACTCAGTGCACCAAATTCATTAGTCAGGCATCTCAGGTGCGACACCGTGCTTTTAGTTGATCTAGAGAGGCTCTTACTTTGCATCCTTGGGGCTGTGTCTGGAGACCGAACACTAGTGCTGATTTAGCTGTGCCCTGAGACTGTTAACAGGGTACAGTATCTGTGCTTTGCAGCTCCGCGACTCAGTGAAGTATCAGAGCTTGTCACAACTACACACCGGGTGGTATTTAACCCATGTGTGTCCAGTGCGATACCGCCACTTTGTGTCCGCCATTACAGAGCAGCAGTTAACATCTCTGCACGGTGGACGCACCTTATTATGATCTTTATATTATTTGGTGCATTCTGCCAGCCTTAACAATAGCACTCCAACAAAGCATTGAAAAATTTGTCTGGATTCAATTCTTTATCAATAAAGTGTTAAGGTTTGCGGATCGCACCAAAAGTAAATTATGAGAAGATGCGATCGCAACCCGGGGTCCACCATGCGGTGATGGAAAAACTGCAGCTAGAGGACAAGGGCGGAGCGTAGCCACGAGTAAGCACCGTAAACACACTGAGTTAAGCGTCACTTGGTGTGAACAGAGTGCAAAGCGCCTGACTCTGTTACTTCACAGAGCAGTACGAAAACTGAGAACACTCTAAGATATACCCTGTTAGACATCACAGGAGCATAGTGGAATTGACGCTAGTGGGGTCCCTATAACTAACCCCCAGTACGCTGAAGATTGAACCTGCTCTGACACGCAATGGCTTTTGAGCCTGAGCCTGAGGATGCCTGGTGCAGACGATAAGTTCAAGTGGGAGTTCCCACCCTACACTGCCTGTCTATAAACGCACTCGCAGTGCTATTTGCGGCACATGTGCACACAGGGTGGTAACGTCTCTCCCTACACACACACATTGCAAATACGCATGATACTAGCGCACTGGCATGCACCTCTGAGAGCCTTTTATACTCTAGGCTCATGGGCTCATGTCCAGACAGACAGGACCTTGCCTGTGGACCAATCTGAAGCTGCCACATCACCAGAGCAGCTGATGTCCAAGCAAAAATGAGAAGGTGCCACATAATGGACATGCTCCGTAGAGTAAAATCTGTACTTAGACTCCAGAGCATAATGCTGCACATGTACACCCATAGTCTCCATAGGCCTAACTGGAGAGCTAGCAGTAACTACACATACAGCAGGGGCCTGGGCAAGGCACTGGAACCAGAGTCTGTGCTGAGCAGTCATCCCAGCATTTGAACCTAAATGGGAGACCATTGCACCAGACAAGGCTTAAGATCTATCCTGTGCAGTGGGAGAATCTCGGCGCCTAACATTACATCCCTTTAACACCCCCTCCCAGGCGACGTTTGCCATGCTTAAAAGCTGGGAGGCATGGATGTGTTCTTGCTGATTGGCTAAAGCTCTAGATGGTACATAGAACTTGCCCGGGGGTACCTGTGCCTTCAGACACAGACAAAAGCTGCCCCATTTTTGTATGCTCTGCACTGCCCAATCAATCTGGGGGAATGGAGGTGCAGCCAAGGTAACCCCAGAAGTACCTCATCCATCCCCTCAGAGATAAATAGAGAGGAGATTTTCTCCTTATGCTTCGATAACACAGTGAGGGTTAAGGGGTACAGTCTGACTGAAAATTGGGGTTGGCAAAACAGAACCCATTAGCTACCCGAAAAGATATGGGCTTAGATAGCATAACTAATGGGATAGCGTGCTGTTGGGTGAAGGTAGCGGACATGAAATTGCCCTCAGCCTCGAAGTCCATGTAGGCCTGGACTGTGAAAGTAGCCAAGCCAAACATCAGAGAAACACCAAAAGCCAACTTGGGTGACACCGCAACAGGAACTAATGAACCTCTTCCCATTGCCACTTGACACTTTGTCTCTTTATGACATGTGGTACATTTATTAGAAAATTATTAGCAAAACAAGTTGGCTGTGGACATACAAAGGGGGAGATTGGCTCCTCTCGAGAAACGCTCAAGGGCTCTACAGGGTCGTCAACCTGAGTTGGGGGACACATGGGATTGGTGAAGTTCGGAGCCAACAGAACCCTAGATTTAGTATGAGTTTACTCCAAATCACACTCAGCATGCCACAGTTCTGTGCGAGTGGCCACTGATATCAACTCTTCCAGGTAAGTTGGTATCTCTCTAGTGGCCAAAGCATCCCTGACACGATCTGCTAAGACCCTCCAAAAAATAGGTATAAGTACTTTATCTGGACACTCCAACTCGGTAGCCAAAGTAAGAAATTTGATCGCAAACTGGCTAACCATGGAAGAACCCTGAGTTAGAGCAAGGAGCTGCAGTGCGGTATCATGGGTTATTTGTGACCCTAAAAAACCCTCTTTCAGGGCCCCCAAAAAATGAGTGGCGCTAAGGATCAGATGATCAACTTGTTCCCATAATGGCATAGCCCATTCTAACGCCCTGCCTGAAAAAAAGGAAATTATAAATCCCACCTTGGTACCCCCTGTTGGGATTTGTGAAGCGAGTAACTCCAGGTGGATTGAGCACTGATTCAAAAACCCTCTACAAGCCTTGTTGTCCCTGGAAAATTTTTCGGGCAGTGAAAAATGTGGCACAGAGGAAACAGGAGCCGCAGCAGTAACTTTAGTAGAGGCTTCGGTGGCTGCTTGTGCTACCATAGTGCAAGGTCCACAGCTGAAGTCGCCCGCTGGAGAGTGGTCGACCTGCTCTCAAGCTCCTGGATGTACCATTGAAGATGTTGATCGTCTGTCATTGCTAGCCAGACCCTTGAGCTAGTATACTGTTAGGGTTTGCAGATCGTACCTAATGTAAATTATGAGAAGGTGCAATCGCAACTTGGGGTCCACCATGCGGTGATGGAAAAGCCACAGCTAGTGGACAATGGTGGAGCATAGCCACGAGTATGCACCGTAAACACACTGAGTTAAACGTCACTTGGTGTGAGCAGAGTGCAAAGCGCCTGACTCTGTTACTTCACTGAGCAGTACGAAAACTGAGAGCAGTCTAAGTTATGCCCTGTTAGATGTCACAAGAGCATAGTGGAATTGATGCTGGTGGGGTTCCTATAGCGCAACCCCACTACGCTGGTGATTGAACCTGCTCTCACACACAGTGGATTTGAGCCTGCACCTGAGGATGCCTGGTGCAGACACTAAGTTCAAGCGGGAGTTCCCACCCTACACTGCCTGTCTAGAAATGCACTCACAGTGCTATTATTAATAGAGAAGAGAAAAGCCGGGGTTTGTCCGCGCTAGACCACAAGGAACCAACCGAAGATGCAAGCAAACCTTTATTCACATTCAAGCCAACGCGTTTCATGGCCTCCTGGCCACTTCAACAGGGCAGCAATGTACATGATAAAGTGGCCAGGAGGCCATGAAACGCATTGGCTTGAATGTGAATAAAGGTTTGCTTGCATCTTCGGTTGGTTCCTTGTGGTCTAGCGCGGACAAACCCTGGCTTTTCTCTTCTCTATTGTTTTATCTGCATCCTGGGATCTGCAGTGGCCAAAACTTCCATAGGTGGTTGTGACCCTTCACAACCACATCAGGTGAGTGTATTACCTTTGTTAAACACGCTGATGTCCCTCATTTACCGCCTTAGTGCGCTCCCCCTCTTTTTATTTTTTACAGTGCTATTAGTGGCACACGTGCACACAGGGTGGTAACGTATCAACCTACACACACAACAAAAACACATGATACTAGCACACTGGCATGCACCTCTGAAAGCCTTTGATACGCTGGGCTCATGTCCGGACAGTCAGGACCTTGCCTGTGGACCAATCTAAAGCCGCCACATCACCAGAGCAGCTGACGTCCGTGCACCAGTGAGAAGGCGTCACATCATTGACATGCTCAGTAGGGTAAAATCTGTACTTAGGCTCAAGAGCATAACACTGCACATGTACACCAGTAGTCTCCATAGGCCTAGCTGGAGAGCCAGCAGTAACTACACATATAACAGGAACCTGGGCAAGGAGACCGGAGTCTGTGCTGAGCAGTCACCCCAGTGGTTGAGCCTGAATGGTTGACCACTGCACCAGACAAGAATTAGGATCTATCCCATGCAGCAGGAGAATCCTGTTGCCTAACATACAGTATTACGTGCTTTGCTTAACTTTTGGTGCTATGTACCACACCAAAACTTTTTTTTCATGGATTCAATTAATCATCCAGATAATTTAACGTGGTTCTTTTTACATTATAGTGCTATATGAAACTTTAAAAAACCTTTCCAAAAATGTTTTGTGATTCAATTAATCATCCATACAGTTTAACCTGGTTCTTATTACATTATGGTGGTATGCAACACTCCAAAAAAGCATTTATAAATATTTTTGGATTCAATTACTAATCTATACAGCATTATGTGCTTTGTGGTACATTATGATGGTATATAATACTCAAGAAAAACGTTGAAATTTTCTTCTGGATTCAATCTGTCATCCATACATTTTCAAGTGGTTCTTGCTACATTAAGGTGGTATTTAAAACTCCAAAAAACCTTCCAAAAATGTTTTGGGATTCAATTAGTCATCCGTATAGTTTAATGCGGTTCTTGTTACATTACGGTAGTATATAAGACTCAAAAAAGCTTTGCAAAATGTTTTATGGATTCAATTAGTCATCTATACCATTTAATGGGCTTTGTATAAAATTACGGTTGGCTAAAAATTTTTGAAACCTCTTCGTCTGGCACAATTCACAAACTATTTTTGTTCAAAAAATTGACTATTGTCATCTATATTGTAGAACTTTGTGTGCAATTTCGTTTGTTTGTAATAAAACCTCAAATTGGTCTGCTACAGGTATTCAAATTTGGTCTCCAGCCACTACTATTTCTCCCATTGTGGCATCCCCGCCTTGTACCAGCATGGGTCCAGGTACATCAGGATATGTCCTTACCAACAGGGCTACTGGAAATGTATACTTAATTACAGACTTGTGGACAACTGCTTGTGGGCACGAATGTTACATTTTCCTGGAGGCACACTGGGTGAACATTGTGGTGGCCTGGAC
This sequence comes from Dendrobates tinctorius, assembly GCF_039654945.1. Lineage (NCBI taxonomy): Eukaryota > Metazoa > Chordata > Amphibia > Anura > Dendrobatidae > Dendrobates > Dendrobates tinctorius. The sequence goes on from NW_027361832.1 coordinate 33,203,694, forward strand.
CAAGTCCCACCCTGCCATGGCATATGAACTACCGATGCCGAAGAATGATGGCCCTATTTCTATCAGAGTTTCCTCCAACTCCTACACCAGTTCCTGCATCCCCTTCTGCTATTCCCAATCCTCCATCACTGACATGCTATCTCAAAGCACACATCAGTTGGAAGCTCTTTAACACTGCCTCAGTGCAACAACAACAGGCTCTGCTGAAGATAATTTGTCTAGGAGACAAACCACACACCACTGCACAGTTATTGAAAGAAACAACAAACCATACAGATCTGTGGCTCTCTCCACTGATTCTACAACCAGGCATGGTCATGTGTGATAATGTCCATGACCTAGTGGCAGCTGTGAAGCTTGGCAAGCTCACACAAGTACCATTCTTGACCAACATGCTCAACTTGGTAGTTCAGTAGTTTCTAACGATCTGCCCATATTTTCCAGAGCTTCTGGTCAAGGTTCTCCTTGATAGCCGCCATTTCCGCAAGTCATCTACAACTGTTGCCGCTCTGGCAGTGCTGCAGTAGCACATTTGATTGCCAGTTTACTGACTGTTGTGCGATGTGACCACTCTCCGTAACTCCACACTGCACAAGCTGGCCAGGCTTTGTAAGCAGAAGAGGCGAGTTGTGGAATACAAGGTCAATCACGCCCATCGGTATTCTGGTTAGTTGCACAAAACAACTTGGATGTCTGACATTTGTGCAGTTTTCTAAGACTTTGAGGAGTCCACAAAGATGGTGAGTGGCAATAACACCATCATCAGCACAACAATCCTGCTAATGTACCTGCTTAAACTGTGTCTGCTGCGAATTGAACATGAAGCTTTTTATTTTGACCAGATGGAGGTTGAGGAAGAAATGAGGGGAGATACTACCCAGTCCAGGCTCACCACTTCTTCTCAGTGCAGATTGGGTAAGAATGAGGACTTGAAGATTAAGGAAGAGGTGCAGGAACAGGAGCTGGCTGATAGCACAAGAAACGCTAGTACCCAAACAAGCTTTTTCCCATCTCTGCTACGTGGATGAGATGATGAGGCCACTAAGGAGAAAGAAATGGAGGAGGAGATGAAGATTAGTCATCATGATGGAGAAAGGGAATTGTTGGCTGTAGGGACCTTAGCTCATATGACAGGCATTATGTACTGCTGCCTTTCCTATGACCCTCTGCTAAACCCATGCCACAAGGAAAACCTTGCATCCTTCCATCCTGAGGTGCAGAGGTCTTCTAAAATGGTGTTATAGCATAAAGCCATTTTGGAAAATATGTTGGAAAATTCCCATCAGACAATTCTAGTGGCAGGGGCAAGCTTCCTTGCTCAACCAAAGAGGAGAGGTGAAGAAGACACAAAGCAGAGGCAGGGGTATGCTGTCAGTGGCCTGGTCTGATCTCATGACACCATCAAAATGTCCAGGCCCTGATGACCCAGTATTTTTGACAAGGAGGGAAACATTTTTAAAGATGATCAAGCAATACCTGGCTAATAAAACCAGCGTTCTCCCTAATTCCTCTCCCACCTTCAGCTATTGGGTCTCTATGCTTTGAAGGTGTTGTGCTGCCCGGCAGCTAGTATCTTGTATGAATGAGTTTTTAGCACCACTGGGGAGTCAAAACAGACAGGCGCTTTCAGTTATCATCAGAAATTGCTGACAGGCTTACTCAGATAAAAATGAGCAAAGCTTGGATTATCCCCAACTTTTCCACACCATCAGATGACAGCAGCACATAAAATATTTTTAATCTTCTAGATTTGAATGAGGCCCGCTATTTGTAGTCATTAAGGGTCTATGGATGACTTGATGACCCTGGTTATAATTTTTTTTCCTTGCTTTGAATTTTGTGCAGAGCCTTTATGAGTGTAATAGTACATCTTTCAAAACACTTTCAAAATATTTTAATGGGGCCCTCCAGCTGTTGCCTTCAAGGGTGTATGGATGAGCCTGCATACATTTTATTCCTGGCTATGCACTGTGTGGAAAGACTTTATGAGTGCTGGTGGACCACAGCTTTACAATATTTGAATGAGGTACTACAGTTGCTGCCTTGAAGGGTGTTTGGATGACCCTAACTATAATTTTTGGAAGGCTTTGGCGATGAGACAATTTGATCAAAGTGTATATGAGGCCCTCTTTTCTGTCTAATATATGGTGTATCCGAATCCCTCTTCCATCACATTTTTGGCAGTTCTTGCTTCCTTCATAAATTACACTGAAATGTCCAATTTTTTTTATAAAAAATTAAATTTTGGTTTACTTACATTATTATTTTTTAAAAATCCTTTTAAAATTTTGCCTTATATAAATGCCATTGCACTGTAAAGAATGTTTCTTAATATTTTTATTTGCTGTAAACTCCAATTTCTCATTAACTTTGAATGTTTTATTGTCAGTCCTTAAAGTGGATTAAAAGTGTGACACCATTATTCTCAGCAGTGATCTGGGAGTCAGAGATTGTTCTGCCCTCTGATATAGGGCAGTCTGTTTGTGTTATGTGCTCTGAATAAAGCAATATGTTTGTATTATGCGCTGGGTTAATTATAGCACCATCTAGTGGAGGCTGAATTTATAGCAGTGTCTTTGATAGCATTATATAGTCTGTGCCTTTAACAGAAGCAATGCACTATGGGATTGAAGCAGTGCTTTGTGGGAAGGAAGCAATGTATTCTGGGATGAAGAAGGGTCATTTTGCTTCTGTGTATATCATAGGATGCACGTGTTTACCTGTCCTCCATCTTAATTCTCCAACTTGAATTCATTATCCGCTTAAAGCATATCTGGTAAGCTTAATCTTTCTTGCAATGCAGTGATTCAGAGAGGTGTTATTTACTGTCTAGCAGCCAAGAGATGTCATTAACCCTTTAGTTGCCAGTTCTAAGTAAATGTAATCATAAACTAATGCATTCCTATGTAATGATTGCATCACAATGTACACTTCTGTGATTGTGTTAGCTGTGATCATCTGCCCAATACTTATGCATGTTATTTGTATTCCTTGTAGTTTTACTGTGCATATTCTTTACTCTTCACAAATAAAAAAGTCAGACTACAGAGAACAGTCTGCTTATTTTGGAAGGCAGAGCTGTGGTTTATGCTGTATGCTGGATTGCACATTGTGTCAGCGTGCCTGAAGGCAGAATAGAGATGCTTCCAGAGGTGTTCTCCTACCATTCAGCACTTTTCCATCCATTTCAACATTTTCACTGCTCCTTAGACCTCCTTGTGGGGTCTGCTGGAAAAATGCTCACATTTCCCATTGACGCTCATATTTGAGTAACGAGCATCCAAGTATTTTAGTGCTCGATTATCTCTAGTATTGTATTTTTAGATAAAAGCATGGTCTGCGTTGAATAAAATTTGCATCCAATATTATTTACTTATTTATTTTCAATCCAATAAAACAGACTTGATTGTGAAGAGAATCATAATTTATATTTGTTTGCATGTTTTTCTGTTGCTATTTGTTTTTCTCCTTTATTTTGTATTTCAAGTATTACTGTCCTGGTTATGTAGAGAAAAAGTCAATTTTTTTCTTGGTTCCAAATATTGCATCTTACATCATTGCTTCAAATACCATACAACTAATCTATGTGATCACTGAGCAGTTAGGCCATTCTTACTCTAGCAATGGAAGTCAAAATATCAGTCATGCTTATAACTACCATCTATTTCCATTGGCCTTTCTCATCAGAGACCTTATTTGTTACTAAGAGTAACAACTCTTATTTGCTTCTAAATAAGGCCGGCAATGTCCAAAAAAAAACAATAATTCTCATTTTCTTTATGAAGTCTCTTCTGTAATTTGCATCATAGGAAATAGATCAATATATCCTACAAAGCATAAAATGAAATATTTGCATGCTCAAATGGAGCATGCTTAAGTATATGAAAACATTGTATATATATAGATTTTAATGCACATTACTTTCAGCTATATGTTAAAGTTATACATTTAACATTATTAGCTCACATTTTGCTCAAATTGTGTGAACCCATCTGCCAAAGACAAGGCAGTTTCTTTTGATAGGAACTTACACCAATAGACTTACTAATCCTGTGTCTAGGTCTGGAAGTATAAAGGAAAGATGGTGGTAGTCGGTTAATATAGGTTCACCTCTGAAGAGTTCACCTAATCGTTGACAAATTGTCCAGCAAAATTTGTTCAAACCGTGTAAGAAGTTCACATTTTTAAATATAGTCCACATAGCAGTAATGTAATTCAAAATTCATACTTTCAATGTTTACATGTACTTTACCATGCTAAGAGTGCGAATGCAACATTTGTGAGATTTATTCATAAGCTAAACATTTAACAGTCATTCGACTGAAAGGTGTCTTTTCTAACTTAAGCATATATATGAACATTAAGCTCAACTGCACACTCATGTAATTTCAATGAGGAGAGAGTAGAAAGAAATCAGTTTCTGACAAAGACTTTCAGCAGTGATTAACCTCCCAAGAGAGTGCATGGATGGAGCATTGTAATTCAAAATGCCTACTTATTATTTTCCCCAACATCATCTATCTCGGGAGAATGAGCAGGTCTAATTTCTCCAAAATTGCTGATTTAGACAAAGTTTTATCTAATATGTAAGGTAACATTTAGGAGAACCAATGCCAAAAGTAATGCACCACGTTTTCCATCAGCAACCTACCTATAACAACCTCCCTTAACTAGGAGGAATATTTCCTTAGCAATAAAGACATGGTTTGAACATACAAAAAGGGATAAATAAACCCAAAGAGTATATAAGCCTTAAATGACAATTTTATTTTAATTCACCAATAAAAACATGCATAATAAAAATTGCATGCAAAAACCGAGGCTGTCAAGCAATACTGCAGGGATCAAATGAAAAAAAATAACAATACACAATGCTAGATTGCTGTTGAAAGATGTGCTCTTTCAGTAATGACAAAGTACCATAGATAAACTAAAGTGAGCAGATGAAAAGCAAATACAATAGATTTATAAATAGGTGAACTTACAATTAAGATAAGACTGTAGAGTTTCGCACCAACATCTTCAGGAACCGCCTCCTGAAGAAGTTGCATTGTGTATTGTTATTTTTTTCATTTCATCCCTGCAGCATTGCTTGACAGCCTCTGTTTTTGCATGCAGTTTTTATTATGTCTGTTTTTATTGATGAATTATAGTAAAATTGTTATTTAAGGCTTATATAAAGTGGGGGAAATAAGTGTTTGATCCCTTGCTGATTTTGTAAGTTTGCACACTTACAAAGACATGAATAGTCTATAATTTTAAGGGTAGGTTAACTTTAACATTGTGAGATAGAATATTCAAAATAAATTCCAGAAATCACATTGTATAAATTATTTAAATGTGTTAGCATTTTGCAGTGAGAAATAAGTATTTGATCCCCAACCAACCATAAAGAGTTCTGGCTCCTACAGACCAGTTAGACGCTCCTAATCAACTCGTTACTTGCATTAAAGACAACTGTCTTACATAGCCACATTTATAAAACACTCCTGTCCACAGACTCAATCAGTCAGATTCTAACGTCAACAACATGGGCAAGACCAAAGAGCTTTATAAGGATGTCAGGGACAAGATCATAGACCTGCACAAAGCTAGAATGGGCTGCAAAACTATAAGTAGGACTCTGGGTGAGAAGGAGACAACTGTTGGTGCAATAGTAAGAAAATGGAAGAAATACAAAATGACTGTCAAGTCACATTGATCTGGGCCACCATGCAAAATCTCACCTTGTGGGGTATCCTTGATCATAAGGAAGGTGAGAGATCAGCCTAAAACTACTTGGGGGGGAAACTTGTTAATTATCTCAAAGCAGCTGGAACCACAGTTGTCAAGAAAACCATTGGTAACACATTGCACCGTAAAGGTTTAAAATCCTACAGTGCACACAAGGTCCCCCTGCTCAAGAAGGCACATGTGCAGGACCATCTGAAGTTTGCCAATGAACAGCTGGATGATTCTGTGAGTGATTGGGAGAAGGTGCTGTGGTCAGATGAGACAAAAATTGATGTCTTTGGTATTAACTCAACTCGTCGTGTTCAGAGGAAGAAAAATGCTGACTATGACCCAAAGAACACCGTTCCCATTGTCAAGCAAGGAGGTGGAAACATTATGTTTTGGGGGGTGTTTCTCTGCTAAGGGCACATGACTAATTCCCCACATTAATGGGAGATGGGAGAATGGATAGAACCATGTACCATAAATTCCTGAGTTACAACCTTCTTCCCTCCGCCAAGACATTAAAAATCATGGCTGGGTCTTCCAGCAAGACAATGACCTAAAACATACAACCAAGGCAACAAAGGAGAGGCTCAAAAAGAAGCACATTAAGGTCATGGAGTTGCCTAGCCAGTCTCCAGACCTTAATCCCATAGAAAACCTTTGGAGGGAGTTGAAGCTCCGAGTTGTCATGTGACTGCATCAAAATGCTAATGATGTAGAGATGATCTGCAAAGAGGAGTGGACCAAAATTATTCCTGACATATGCGCAAACCTCATCATAAGCTACAAAAAAGTCTGACTGCTGTGCTTGCCAACAAGGGTTTTGCCACCAAGTTTTAAGTCTTGTTTGCCAGAAGGATCAAATACTTATTTATAACTGCAAAATGCAAATAAATTTATATTAATCATGCAATGTGATTTTCTGGATATTAATTTTGATATTCTGGGGGAGCTTTTATGCAGGGGGCATTTATGCACAGTTTATCGAAGTACAGTTTATCAAAGTACTGGCAGTTATAACATGGCAGTAAGACAGGGCAGGAGACTGGTAAGACATTTATATACATTTACTCCCTGTACATTTGGAGTACAACAAATATATACCATATGCATTTGTGGAATTTATGTCCTGGCTGCTGCATTCACACACATCCACCGCCCTGGCATTAACTTTCCACACTCCATCCATATCGGCCCCTCACTCCTTTCCTCCCCTATGTATAGCACTCACACTCTTTTCACTTTGTTAAATTGCACAGATCCATTCAGTCCCACCATTCAATATAAGAGATGCTTCCACAAATCAATCAACCATCTGCTCACTCTTTCTATCCTCCTTCTCCTAGTCGCAGGAGACATTGCTCCCAACCCTGGTCCCCCATGTTATAGAAAGTCAAACCCCCCCAACTGTTACACTCAGAAACCCCTCTAATCTTATTAATATTCCCTGCATGCCTTCTGTCTCTCTTAATTGTGCCCTTTGGAATTCTCGCTCAGTGTGTAATAAACTCTCCTTCATCCATGACTTCTTCCTTTCTAATTCTCTTAACCTCCTGGCTCTTACTGAAACCTGGATACAGCAGTCAAACACTACCGCTGCTGCTGCTCTTTCATATGGGGGATTACTCTTCTCTCATACCCCAAGATCAGACAAAAGAGTAGGTGGAGGCGTTGGTCTGCTTCTATTACCAAAATGTACCTTTCAGGTTATCCCTCAAGTATCCTCACTAGAGTTGAGCGAAACGGGTCAAAAAAATTCAAAAGTCGCCGACTTTTGGCAAAGTCGGGTTTCATGAAACGAGGTCGGCGACTTACGCGCCAAAGTCGCGTTTCAAAAGTTTGTTTTGCGCTCTTTTTCAGCCAATCAGGATCCACAGACACTGTGGGCAACGTGATGACCTAGGCACGGGTCACCACCATCTTTCAGACGGGCATGCAAGTGATTGGCTTGCTTTGGTGGGCGTCACAGGGGGTATAAAAGGGCGTGCACGCCGACCGCCATCTTACTTCTGCCGATCTTAGTATAGGGAGAGGTTGCTACTGATTCTGTAGGGAAAGCGTTAGGCAGGGAAGAACACAAAAAAACTGCTTCTGCTGGTAGCGATTTGGCCTGCACAACACACAAGTCACTGTGTGTGCAGTGCAAGGGGAGGCTATATTGTGGTGTATCAGTGGTGTTGGTTGTTGGGCTGCCTTTTAAGGCTTCCTGACACGCTGGCATTGCTGTTTACCCACTGCTCCGCAAACTGCTTTTTTAAAAGCAATCCAATCTCCCTTAACCTCTAGTCACTTTTGTCACAGCTGTGCCATCGAGCCTGTCACATAGCGCTCAGATATCAGTGGGCCTCACACAATCCACAAGTGTCCAGTGTCCAAAAGTGTGCGCAGAGATTCAAAATCTCCATTATCCTCTCGTCACTTTGGTCACAGGCAGCTGTGCCATCGAGCGTGTCACATAGCGCTCAGATATCAGTGGGCCTCACACAATCCACAAGTGTCCAGTGTCCAAAAGTGTGCGCAGAGATTGAAAATCTCCATTATCCTCTCGTCACTTTTGTCACAGGCAGCTGTGCCATCGAGCCTGTCACATAGCGCTCAGATATCAGTGGGCCTCACACAATCCACAAGTGTCCAGTGTCCAAAAGTGTGCGCAGAGATTCAAAATCTCCATTATCCTCTCGTCACTTTTGTCACAGGCAGCTGTGCCATCGAGCCTGTCACATAGCGCTCAGATATCAGTGGGCCTCACATAATCAACAAGTGTCCAGTGTCCAAAAGTGTGCGCAGAGATTCAAAATCTCCATTATCCTCTCGTCACTTTGGTCACAGGCAGCTGTGCCATCGAGCGTGTCACATAGCGCTCAGATATCAGTGGGCCTCACACAATCCACAAGTGTCCAGTGTCCAAAAGTGTGCGCAGAGATTCAAAATCTCCATTATCCTCTCGTCACTTTGGTCACAGGCAGCTGTGCCATCGAGCGTGTCACATAGCGCTCAGATATCAGTGGGCCTCACACAATCCACAAGTGTCCAGTGTCCAAAAGTGTGCGCAGAGATTCAAAATCTCCATTATCCTCTCGTCACTTTGGTCACAGGCAGCTGTGCCATCGAGCGTGTCACATAGCGCTCAGATATCAGTGGGCCTCACACAATCCACAAGTGTCCAGTGTCCAAAAGTGTGCACAGAGATTCAAAATCTCCATTATCCTCTCGTCACTTTGGTCACAGCTGTGCCATCGAGCCTGTCACATAGCGCTCAGATATCAGTGGGCCTCACACAATCCACAAGTGTCCAGTGTCCAAAAGTGTGCGCAGAGATTCAAAATCTCCATTATCCTCTCGTCACTTTGGTCAAAGGCAGCTGTGCCATCGAGCGTGTCACATAGCGCTCAGATATCAGTGGGCCTCACACAATCCACAAGTGTCCAGTGTCCAAAAGTGTGCGCAGAGATTCAAAATCTCCATTATCCTCTCGTCACTTTGGTCACAGGCAGCTGTGCCATCGAGCGTGTCACATAGCGCTCAGATATCAGTGGGCCTCACACAATCCACAAGTGTCCAGTGTCCAAAAGTGTGCGCAGAGATTCAAAATCTCCATTATCCTCTTGTCACTTTGGTCACAGGCAGCTGTGCCATCGAGCGTGTCACATAGCGCTCAGATATCAGTGGGCCTCACACAATCCACAAGTGTCCAGTGTCCAAAAGTGTGCGCAGAGATTCAAAATCTCCATTATCCTCTCGTCACTTTTGTCACAGGCAGCTGTGCCATCGAGCCTGTCACATAGCGCTCAGATATCAGTGGGCCTCACACAATCCACAAGTGTACAGTGTCCAAAAGTGTGCGCAGAGATTCAAAATCTCCATTATCCTCTCGTCACTTTGGTCACAGGCAGCTGTGCCATCGAGCGTGTCACATAGCGCTCAGATATCAGTGGGCCTCACACAATCCACAAGTGTCCAGTGTCCAAAAGTGTGCGCAGAGATTCAAAATCTCCATTATCCTCTCGTCACTTTGGTCACAGGCAGCTGTGCCATCGAGCGTGTCACATAGCGCTCAGATATCAGTGGGCCTCACACAATCCACAAGTGTCCAGTGTCCAAAAGTGTGCGCAGAGATTCAAAATCTCCATTATCCTCTTGTCACTTTGGTCACAGGCAGCTGTGCCATCGAGCGTGTCACATAGCGCTCAGATATCAGTGGGCGTCACACAATCCACAAGTGTCCAGTGTCCAAAAGTGTGCGCAGAGATTCAAAATCTCCATTATCCTCTCGTCACTTTGGTCACAGGCAGCTGTGCCATCGAGCGTGTCACATAGCGCTCAGATATAAGTGGGCCTCACACAATCCACAAGTGTCCAGTGTCCAAAAGTGTGCGCAGAGATTCAAAATCTCCATTATCCTCTCGTCACTTTGGTCACAGGCAGCTGTGCCATCGAGCGTGTCACATAGCGCTCAGATATCAGTGGGCCTCACACAATCCACAAGTGTCCAGTGTCCAAAAGTGTGCGCAGAGATTCAAAATCTCCATTATCCTCTCGTCACTTTGGTCACAGGCAGCTGTGCCATCGAGCGTGTCACATAGCGCTCAGATATCAGTGGGCCTCACACAATCCGCAAGTGTCCAGTGTCCAAAAGTGTGCGCAGAGATTCAAAATCTCCATTATCCTCTCGTCACTTTGGTCACAGGCAGCAGTGCCATCGAGCCTGTCACATAGCGCTCAGATATCAGTGGGCCTCACACAATCCACAAGTGTCCAGTGTACAAAAGTGTGGGCAGAGATTCAAAATCTCCATTATCCTCTCGTCACTTTGGTCACAGGCAGCTGTGCCATTGAGCCTGTCACATAGCGCTCAGATATCAGTGGGCCTCACACAATCCAAAAGTGTCCACTGTCCACAAGTGTGTGCAGAAATTCTAAATCTCCCCTGTCCTATAGACACCTTGTACCTTGTTTTACATTACTATATAGTTTGTTGGATTTTGTCTACATTTCTACCAAAAATGAGGAAGGCTGGTGGAAGAGGCCGTGGAATTGGGCGGGGGTTGGCAGCTGGTAATGATGGTGTTGGTGGTGGATCTGATGGTAGTGGCAAGAGCAAAATAGGACCGAATGCAGGAGGTGCTGACCCTGCGTCATCGTCTGGCTACATAAGGCCTCGAACGCTTAGTTTTCTAGGAGTTGGCAAACCGCTTTTAAAGGCAGAGCATCAGGAAAAAGTTTTGTCTTACATTGCTGACTCAGCCTCCATCTCTATCGCCTCCTCTTCTTCAGTTGTAAAAAGTAAAAGCACTGAGTCGTCATTGGAAGCTCATGTTCATGAACCACACCTTTCCTTGTGTCCTTCACCCCAACCAAGATTGAAGGATGACGCAGGCCATACTACTGATTACTCCATGGAGCTGTTTTCACATACCATGCCTGGATTATCAAGTGAAATGGTGAATTACCCAGGCCAAGATGAATCTGACATGGAGTGCACTGATGCACAGCCGCTGATGGATGATTCTGCTGGTACATTCACTCAGAGCACTACATTGTCCTCGCAGTGTACAGAGCCAGATTTTGACCCTGATGAGACTCAGGTGCCCCTTCCCGCACACTATACCACCATACACGGTGACACAGAGAAAGGTGCACATGACATAGAAGAGGAGGTGATGGATGACCCAGTTGTTGACCCAGATTGGCATCCATTGGTGGAAGAGGGTGCTGCTTCCAATAGCTCAGATGAGGAGCATCCACAGCAGACATCGACATCGCAACAGCTGTTATCTGGCAGGCCCGGAGCACTCCAAAGACAGGTTCCAAACATCAAAAGAGTTGCTGGACAGCTTGTCCAGAGGGTCAAAAGATTACAGCGTGCTAGGCCGCAAAATGTCTGCCAAAGTAGGAAGAGTGCAGTGTGGCACTTTTTTGAACAAAATCCTCATGATCAGGCCAAGGTTATCTGTAAGAAGTGCGCAAAGACCTTTAGCCGAGGGAAAAATCTGAAAAATTTGAATACCAGTTGCATGCTTAGACATTTAACCAGCATGCACTTGCAAGCGTGGACACAACACCAAACCTCAAGTGCCACATGTGCAACTGATCACAACGAAGGTAGTCAGCAACGCTACATTGTTTCCCCCACTGTAAGCCCACCGGTTAGCACAGCAGCAAATGTTGAGGTGTCGTTGCAAGACCACAGCAGTCAGGGAATCCCACTGTTATATCAACGAAAGACTGATTCTAGGCCATCAGAAAGAACACCAACTCCATCACCATCATCAACCCTCTCTCAGTCCGCCCTGTCCACCGCTACTTCCACCATATGCAGCTCTCAAGTCCAGCTCACCCTCCCAGACACTATGAGTAGGTCAAGAAAGTACTCAGTCTCTCATCCGCGTACACTTGGTTTGAACGCCCACATTGCCAAACTAATCTCGTTTGAGATGATGCCCTTTCGGTTGGTGGAAACCACAGCTTTCCGCGAACTCATGGCCTATGCAGTACCACGCTATGACCTACCCAGTCACCACTTCTTCTCTCGCAAAGCCATCCCAGCCCTCCACCATCATGTGAAAGACCGCATTGTCCATGCACTCAAGCAGTCAGTGAGCGGAAAGGTGCACCTCACAACTGATGCATGGTCCAGTCGGCATGGCCAGGGCCGTTACGTGTCCATCACTGCGCACTGGGTTAATGTGGTGGATGCAGGGTCCACAGGGGACAGCGGTGGTGGGACAGTGCTGCCTAGCCCACGGTATAGGAAACAGTTGGCTGTAGGCGTTCGACCCTCCTCCTCCTCCTCCTCCAGAAGCGAAAGCTCGTCCACAGAGCGCAGTCGTACGAGCACTCCATCTGCAGCTGCCACTGTTGCACACGATGTGTCCCCCTATCGAGCAGCTAGTGGAAAGCGTCAGCAGGCTGTGTTGCAGATGATGTGTTTGGGCGACAGACACACCGCCGAGGTGCTGGCCGAGTACTTTCAGCGACAAACTGAGTCATGGCTGGGCAGTGTACATCTTGAGGCAGGCAAGGTAGTTAGTGATAACGGCCGTAATTTTGTGGCAGCCATAGCCCTTTCAAAACTCAGCCACATACCTTGCTTGGCTCACACCTTGAACCTGGTGGTGCAGTGCTTCCTCAAAAATTATCCGTAGTTAACAGCCCTGCTCCAGAAGGTGCGAAGACTGTGCGCGCACATCCGCCGGTCGCCTGTACACTCCGTTCGTATGCAGAAGCTGCAGCGATTGCTCCACCTTCCCAACCACCGCCTCATTATCGACATTGCAACAAGGTGGAACTCCACCCTGCACATGGTGGAGCGGCTGTGCGAGCAGAGGCAGGCCATAATGCATTTGTGGGAGGATACACGGCTAGGCACTTTGAGAGCAGACATGGAGTTGACAGGCGTGCAGTGGTCGAAGCTGAAAGACCTTTGTAAAGTCCTTCAGTGTTTTGAGGAATGCACACGGCTGGTAAGCGCAGACGACGCCATCCTAAGCATGAGCATCCCACTTATGCGTCTGCTCATGCAAACTTTGACGCACCTTAAGGAGCAGGCGTCTGCAGCCAATGTTGATGAGGAGGAAGAGGAGGAGGGAATCCTTGATAACATTCAGCCATTGTCTGCTCAGGGACCTCTCCTGGACGAGGTGGAGGAAGAAGAGGAGGAGGAGGAGGATGATGGGGATGATTACTTAGGGGAGGAGGATGCATCTCGTGGGGCAAGTGAAAATGTTGGCGTGGCAAGGTCTGGTACAGGGTTTGTGCGTGACTGGAGGGATGTGGATTTGCCAGAAAGTGCTCCTCCACCCAGCACTCGCAGTGCATCATTGACACCGGGAACATTGGCCCACATGTCAGATTATGCCTTGCGGATCCTAAAAAGGGACCCCCGCATTGCCAAAATGATGAACGATGACGACTACTGGTTGGCCAGCATCCTGGATCCACGCTATAAAGGCAAATTACAAAACATCATGCCACAGGAGAACCTTGACCTAATATTGGCTAATAAACAAGCAACTCTGGTAAATCGGTTGCTTGAGGCATTCCCAGCACACAGCAGCGGTGATGGTTCTCACACGAGCCGTACGGGCCGGGGGCAGCTTGGCAGAGGTGTTCATGGTGCACACAGCAGAAGTGGCGTTGGAGACAGGGGTTTCATGACAATGTTGTGGACTGATTTTTCAAATACCGCTCACACAACTGGTAATACTGCATCGATGGAAAGTGACAGGAGACAGCAGTTGTCAACTATGGTTACAAACTACTTTTCCTCCCATATCGATGTTCTCCCACACAGGTCATTCCCCTTTGACTATTGGACCGCTAAACTGGACACCTGGCCTGAATTGGCCCAATATGCCTTACAGGAGCTCGCTTCCCCAGCTGCAAGTGTGCTATCGGAAAGAGTCTTCAGTGCAGCTGGATCAATCCTGACAGAAAAAAGGACCCGTCTGTCAACCCAAAATGTGGATGATCTAACCTTCATTAAAATGAACCACGCATGGGTTTCCAAGGATTTTGTCCTACCTTCCCCTGATGACACATAGGGTGACAGAAAAATGGCTTGCTTTGGTCCACCTCTTTCTGGTACTTCACCTATTTCGCCTTTTGCATCAGCTGAATGTCCAACATCAACATATGCCACTTTCTAAAACTCCCTACCTGTGCTGCCTCCCCCCCATGGCCGGGGTCACCACCTACCGCACGACACCGTGCGAGTGCCGTTGCCCTGGACAGGTGGGTAGGCCGACTCTTGGGCGCGGGCACTGGCACAGGGTCCCTCATAGTGCAATCAAGTGTCTCTGACGGTGGTGGTGCACACCCGCCGTCAGACACACCGCTGTACTATGAGGGGCCCAGTGCCAGTACCGACGCCCACGAGTGGGCCCCCCTTGCTTGGGCAGGGCCCCAGCATTTGCAATCTTTACCTCTCCCTGCTCCTCCACTGTGTAATCTGGGCCGTCAAATCCATACTGTGCCTGACACCGTCTGAGCCTGCCTCCTGAGACATATATTTTGAATGTGTACGCTATCCATACATGTTATCCAGGGATACGGTACCCTTTCTAACCTTTGTGCAATCACGTGCAATCCATACTGGGCCTAACACCGTCTGAGCCTGCCTCATGCTGTATAGACATACAGTGGGGCAAAAAAGTATTTAGTCAGTCAGCAATAGTGCAAGTTCCACCACTTAAAAAGATGAGAGGCGTCTGTAATTTACATCATAAGTAGACCTCAACTATGGGAGACAAACTGAGAAAAAAAAATCCAGAAAATCACATTGTCTGTTTTTTTTTCATTTTATTTGCATATTATGGTGGAAAATAAGTATTTGGTCAGAAACAAGCAATCAAGATTTCTGGCTCTCACAGACCTGTAACTTCTTCTTTAAGAGTCTCCTCTTTCCTCCACTCATTACCTGTAGTAATGGCACCTGTTTAAACTTGTTATCAGACTAAAAAAAGACACCTGTGCACACCCTCAAACAGTCTGACTCCAAACTCCACTATGGTGAAGACCAAAGAGCTGTCAAAGGACACCATAAACAAAATTGTAGCCCTGCACCAGGCTGGGAAGACTGAATCTGCAATAGCCAACCAGCTTGGAGTGAAGAAATCAACTGTGGGAGCAATAATTAGAAAATGGAAGACATACAAGACCACTGATAATCTCCCTCGATCTGGTGCTCCACGCAAAATCCCACCCCGTGGGGTCAGAATGATCACAAGAACGGTGAGCAAAAATCCCAGAACCACGCGGGGGGACCTAGTGAATGAACTGCAGAGAGCTGGGACCAATGTAACAAGGCCTACCAAAAGTAACACACTACACCACCATGGACTCCGATCCTGCAGTGCCAGACGTGTCCCACTGCTTAAGCCTGTACATGTCCGGGCCCGTCTGAAGTTTGCTAGAGAGCATTTGGATGATCCAGAGGAGTTTTGGGAGAATGTCCTATGGTCTGATGAAACCAAACTGGAACTGTTTGGTAGAAACACAACTTGTCGTGTTTGGAGGAAAAAGAATACTGAGTTGCATCCATCAAACACCATACCTACTGTAAAGCATGGTGGTGGAAACATCATGCTTTGGGGCTGTTTCTCTGCAAAGGGGCCAGGACGACTGATCCGGGTACATGAAAGAATGAATGGGGCCATGTATCGTGAGATTTTGAGTGCAAACCTCCTTCCATCAGCAAGGGCATTGAATATGAAACGTGGCTGGGTCTTTCAACATGACAATGATCCAAAGCACACCGCCAGGGCAATGAAGGAGTGGCTTCGTAAGAAGCATTTCAAGGTCCTGGAGTGGCCTAGCCAGTCTCCAGATCTCAACCCTATAGAAAACCTTTGGAGGGAGTTGAAAGTCCGTGTTGCCAAGTGAAAAGCCAAAAACATCACTGCTCTAGAGGAGATCTGCATGGAGGAATGGGCCAACATACCAACAACAGTGTGTGGCAACCTTGTGAAGACTTACAGAAAACGTTTGACCTCTGTCATTGACAACAAAGGATATATCACAAAGTATTGAGATGAAATTTTGTTTCTGACCAAATACTTATTTTCCACCATAATATGCAAATAAAATGAAAAAAAAAACAGACAATGTGATTTTCTGGATTTTTTTTTCTCAGTTTGTCTCCCATAGTTGAGGTCTACCTATGATGTAAATTACAGACGCCTCTCATCTTTTTAAGTGGTGGAACTTGCACTATTGCTGACTGACTAAATACTTTTTTGCCCCACTGTATATTTTGAATGTGTACGCTATCCATACATGTTATCCAGGGATATGGTACCCTTTCTAACCTTTGTGCAATCACGTGCAATCCATACTGGGCCTAACACCGTCTGAGCCTGCCTCCTGAGACATATATTTTGAATGTGTACGCTATCCATACATGTTATCCAGGGATACGGTACCCTTTCTAACCTTTGTGCAATCACGTGCAATCCATACTGGGCCTAACACCGTCTGAGCCTGCCTCATGCTGTATAGACATATATTTTGAATGTGTACGCTATCCATACATGTTATCCAGGGATACGGTACCCTTTCTAACCTTTGTGCAATCACGTGCAATCCATACTGGGCCTAACACCGTCTGAGCCTGCCTCCTGAGACATATATTTTGAATGTGTACGCTATCCATACATGTTATCCGGGGATACGGTACCCTTTCTAACCTTTGTGCAATCACGTGCAATCCATACTGGGCCTAACACCGTCTGAGCCTGCCTCCTGAGACATATATTTTCAATGTGTACGCTATCCATACATGTTATCCAGGGATACGGTACCCTTTCTAACCTTTGTGCAATCACGTGCAATCCATACTGGGCCTAACACCATCTGAGCCTGCCTCCTGAGACATATATTTTGAATGTGTACGCTATCCATACATGTTATCCATGGATACCTTACCCTTTCTAACCTTTGTGCAATCACGTGCAATCCATACTGGGCCTAACACCGTCTGAGCCTGCCTCCTGAGACATATATTTTGAATGTGTACGCTATCCATACATGTTATCCAGGGATACGGTACCCTTTCTAACCTTTGTGCAATCACGTGCAATCCATACTGGGCCTGACACCGTCTGAGCCTGCCTCCTGAGACATATATTTTGAATGTGTACGCTATCCATACATGTTATCCAGGGATACGGTACCCTTTCTAACCTTTGTGCAATCACGTGCAATCCATACTGGGCCTAACACCGTCTGAGCCTGCCTCCTGAGACATATATTTTGAATGTGTACGCTATCCATACATGTTATCCAGGGATACGGTACCCTTTCTGACCTTTGTGCAATCACGTGCAATCCATACTGGGCGTGAGAACGGCTGGCGAGCTGTTAAGCAAGCTACAGCACCTATCCAGACAAGTACAGGGATTCCCTAGCGAGGAGACTTATTTGATTGTTTTCAATGTTGGGACAGCAATTTTTGGGGAGCACTATACTCTGGATAATGATAGATGGGGCCCACCATACACTGGAACATTCCAAAGGTGGACATCAGACACTGGAGCAGCATTTACAGGGCCCATTATACACTAGAGCATTAGAAATGGGGCCCATTATGTTTGGAGCATTATTTGGGCCCATAAGACAGTGGAGCTTCATATATGGGGACCAACATATACTGTAGCATTATGTGGAGCTCATCATATACTGTTTCAAACATTATATGGGACCAATGATTCTGTATGGAGAAATAGATGGGCCTCGTCATGAGATGTAAAAAGTGAGGTATTTTTCATTGTACTATACCGCTATTTATCTGCCGTATCGGAGCATGATGAGTTGTGGTATGTGTTAAAGGGGCGCTCTTTCGCCCAGGGCACATGAAAACCTGCAGCCAGCCCTCCCCCCCACAACTTTAGCCAAATAACCCCCATTTTTCAGTGCGTAACTTGTATTATGAAGTTAATTAAGGTTGACAAGCTTAAGTAAGAAGAATTGATGCTTTTGGCATTCAAATGGGCACTGTAGGTGTGTTTCCTGTCCTCCTCTCACTGCCAACTTTTATTCCCCATTGACTTACATTGGGTTTCGTGTTTCGGGACGACCCCGACTTTTCCCTATAATCGGACGATCTTGCTCGACCCGACTTTTGGAAAAGTCGGGTTTCACGAAACGAAACGTGACCCTAAAAAAACAAAAGTCGCTCAACTCTAATCCTCACTAGTCTTCCCTTCTTTTGAGGTCCATGCTGTCAGACTCTACACCCCCTTCTCCATGCGAGTGGCAGTAGTGTATTGTCCCCCTGGCCCCTCCCATCAGTTCCTGGATCATTTTGCCACTTGGCTTCCACATTTTCTCTCCTGTGACATCCCTACCCTCATCATGAGCGATTTCAACATCCCCATTGCTCTTCCCCTCTCCCCATCTGCTACTCACCTTTTATCTCTAACCTCCGCGATTGGCCTTTTGCAGCTTACTAATTCTCCAACGCATGAAGGCAGAAACTCCCTCGATTTTGTCTTCTCTCAGCTTTGTGCAGTGGATGATTTCACAAACTCCCCTCTCCGGCTCTCTGATCACAACCTTCTTTCATTCTCTATCAAGAACTGCCAGGCCGCTCAAGTCACCCCCACTGTCCATACTTTTAGAAACTTACAGGCCATTAACACCAAGAAACTTACGGTGAACTTGTAGTCTTCATTGGCCCCTATCTCCTCCCTCTCATGTCCTGATTCTGCACTGAAGCATTACAATGAAACACTTCAAACTGCCCTGGATGATTTTGCACCTCCTATACATAGAACAACACGACAAAGACTTTAACAACCCTGGCACACCCTGCAAACACGTTTCCTGCAGCAGTGCTCCAGGTGTGCTGAACGTCTATGGAGAAAATCCAATCTACACGAAGATTTCATCCATTATAAGTTCATGCTTAGAACATACAACACTGCCCTTCACCTCTCCAAACAAACCTATTTCAACACACTCATCACCTCACTGTCCAATAACCCGAAACGTCTCTTCGACACTTTTCATTCCCTGCTCAACCCAAGAGTGAAGGCCCCAACCACAGAGCTTCGAGCTGACGATCTGGCCAATTACTTCAAAGAAAAAATTGATCATATCCGACAGGAAATTATCTCCCAATCATCTCATACCATGCACTGTCCACCCTCCCCCACTGCATCTAGCTCACTCTCTGAGTTTGAACCAGTCACAGAAGAAGTAAGCAGGCTCCTTGCATCTTCTCGCCCAACCACTTGCACCAGTGACCCATTTCCATCACATCTGCTCCAGTCCCTTTCCCCTGCTGTCACCCCTCACCTAACTAAAATATTTAACCTCTCTCTCTCTTCTGGTATCTTTCCCTTCTTATTTAAGCATGCCATCATACATCCACTACTTAAAAAACCATCCCTCGACCAAAACTGTGCCGCTAACTATAGACCAGTCTGTAATCTTCCCTTTATCTCTAAACTCCTGTAACGCCTGATCCACTCCCGTCTGATCCGCTATCTCTCTGATAACTCTTTTGTCGACCCTCTCCAATCCGGTTTCCGCTCTCTACACTCTACTGAAACTGCCCTCACTAAAGTCTCTAATGATCGACTAACAGCTAAATCTAACGGTCACTACTCCATGCTAATTCTCTTGGATCTCTCTGCAGCATTCAACACGGTGGATCATCAGCTCCTCCTCACTGTGCTCCGCTCCATCGGCATCAAGGACACAGTTCTCTCCTGGTTTTCCTCCTATCTCTCTGACTGCTCCTTTACTGTATCTTTTGCTGGCTCCTCCTCCTCTCATCTTCCTCTTACTGTTGTGGTTCCTCAAGGATCGGTTCTAGGCCCCCTCCTCTTCTCCTTGTACACTGCCCGTATTGGTAAAACAATCAGTAGAATTGGTTTCCAGCACCATCTCTATGCTGATGACACCCAATTATAAGCTTCTTCTCCTGACATCACACCAGCCTTTCTAGAAAACACCGGCGATTGTCTAAGTGCTGTGTCTAACATCATGTCCTCACTATATCTGAAACTGAACCTGTCAAAGACTGAACTCCTTGTGTTTCCTCCCTCAACTTATGCACCTATACCCAACACTGCCATTTCCGTGTGTAGTTCCACTATTACTCCCCAGCAACATGCCCGCTGTCTTTGGGTCATACTTAACTCCGAGCTTTCATTCACCCCCCACATCCAATCACTGGCTCGCTCTTGCTATCTGCATCTCAAAAACATTTCTAGAATTCGACCTTTTCTTACCTTTGACTCTGCAAAAATTCTTACTGTATCTCTCATTCATTCTCGTCTGGACTACTGTAACTCTCTTCTAATCGGTCTCCCTCTTACCAAACTTTCCCCCCTCCAATCTGTCTTGAATGCTGCAGCCAGGATCATATTCCTCGCCAATCGTTACACCGATGCCTCTACCTTGTGCCAGTCCTTACACTGGCTACCCATTCACTCCAGAATCCAGTACAAACTTATTGCCCTCACCCACAAAGCACTCCATGGCTCAGCACCACCCTACATCTCCTCCCTTGTTTCAGTCTACCACCCTACCCGTGCCCTCCGTTCTGCTAATGACCTGAGGCTAGCATCCTCGATAATCAGAACCTTCTACTCCCGTCTCCAAGACTATACACGTGCTGCATCAATTCTTTGGAATGCACTTCCCAGGTCAATACGAGTAGTCCCCAATCCCTACAATTTTAAGCGTGCCCTGAAAACTCATTTATTCAGACTGACCTACTGCCTCAACACATTAACCTAATCTATCCCTGTGTGGCACAGTCAAAAGTTTTACCATAACCAGGTTCCCCGTATCATGTTCCCACATGCTTTATGCATCTATTAGCCCTCTGTGTCCGTACTGTTACACACTTAACATTATGACTGGTCCAAACAATCAGGGCAATTGTTACCACCCACCTTTTGTGTCTCCCCTTTTTCCCTCATAGACTGTAAGCTTGCGAGCAGGGCCCTCATTCCTCTTGGTATCTGTTATGATCTATGTGACGAACATCCCACCGCTGCCACCAATATTTGACGAACAGCCCACCGCTGTTCGTCAGATACGCCGACTAACGGGGTCCCGCTGTATCCAAAACGTGACGGACAGCGGACCCTGTGTCGCCACTATGTCACAATCCCACCACTGACACAGGTGTATCAGCGGACGGAGGGACGCGACACACTGCCGGCACACGGCTATCACAGGCGCAGTGGGGCTTATTTTAGTTATCCCACCACTAGCACCGTGTGACCAAAAATATCCAGCAAGCTAATCTCGCTCTACAATTTGCCGCAGGGGGGTATTTTGGGTGCCCCACCACTGCTATCAATCTTCTAAGTACTGCGGGGATTTATGTACATCCCACTTTCTCAGTTCCGCATCATGTTCTCACATGATTTATGCATCCATTAGCCCTCTGTGTCTGTACTGTTACACACTTAACATTATGGCTGGTCCATACAATCAGGGCAACTGTTACCACCCACCTTTCGTGTCTACCTCTTTCCTCATAGACTGTAAGCTTGCGAGCAGGGCCCTCTTTCCTCTTGGTATTTGTTATAATCTACTGTATGTGATTATTGATATGCTGTAATGTCTATTGTCTGTACAAATCCCCTCTGAAATGTAAAGTGCTGCGGAATATGTCGGCGCTATAGAAATAAAATTTATTATTATTATTATTATTATTATTATTGTTATATTCTATCTCTCAATGTTAAAATTTACCTACCCTTAAAATTATATACTGTTCATGTCTTTGTCAGTGTGCAAACTTAAAAAATCAGCAAGGTATCAAATACTTATTTCCCCCACTGTACTCCTTGGGTTTATTTACCTCTTTTTGTTTGTCTAACATGCTTGCTTGAATTTTTTCCCAATTTATAAATATTTCATGCTAATGAATGTTTAGTATATATGGTTTGTACATAGTTTGGTCTTTCCTGTGGTAACATAGACGATACCTGGACGATAAAGAAACAAGACAGAAGGAAAATTTACACCTTCGAAATGTGGTGCTGGACAAGGATGCTATCAGTACCATGGATGGCAATAGAACAAACAAATTAATTTTGGAACAAATCAAGCCTGACAAGTCACTCGCAGCAAGAATCATCAAGCTACGACTTGCCTACTTTGGAACCATTATACAAAGATAGCAATCACTGCAGAAGAACCTCTTGGTCAGAAGAATAAAAGGAGCAGGGCAAAGAGGAAGACTAGCAACCCAATGGCTTGATTCTATAAAGATAACGGTGGAGAAGACCATGGTGGACTTATCTAGGCTTGTACAAGATTGATCTTCCTACAGTTGGTTCATTCATCAAGTCGCCATGGCTCGAGATCGAGCCTCAGGACGTATAAAAAAATAACAGATTGCTATTGAAAAACTGGGGACTACAGTAATAGGTTCATCCAGCATTGGTGTAATTATAAAACAATTCCTTACTCCAGGATATTAACTTGTAAAACAATTTTCTTTCAGATGTTTTATGTCACTGCTGTTTCTATATTCTTTGAATATATTCCATAGATTTTATTGAGACCTGCAAATTGTCTGCTTAGTTTGTAATCTCCGGTTGTGAATGAGTGATTTGTTAAATGACATCAGGTTGTCTATTACATAGAAGTATTTGCACTGGATGGTCTCCTGTTCGTTTTGAAACTTAATAGAAAATGTTTCAATAAATAATTGACATTGAATCTTCTATTTAAAACACTGCAAGATGACATAGTTGTGTAAAGATTTTCTCAAAGGCTGAAACTAAGTGCCTTGCTAACAGAAACTCCCTCGGTTGATTCAAAATCCAGTTTATATTCCCACTGATGTCTAACAAGCTGCGTATATGGTCTTAGATTATAGACAGGAAAAAATCAATAGCATGCTGTCTCAAAGGCACCAATATAGATTATGAATCACAGCTAGGAAGTAGTGAGTGATCTTAGCCGCCAACAGTGCCTAAGTAAAGATATTTGCTACCTAATATTGCTTTTCATACCTGAATCTGAGCTCATTGAGCGTGATACATTTAAATCAAGCCTGAAAATGCGTAATCTGAATAAGTGCGGGAATCACAGCAAGTTATTATTGAATAAGTAAATAATTGAATGCGTACATTGACTATTTATGGTTAGAAGACTCGACTTTAGATTGGCCAAGGTAAACACGGCAAGGAAAAAGCTAATTCTCAGCTGAATTAAAGGATTTTTGGCTTTTACTGATTCTGCCTATTGATTTATTTAAGGATACTACAGACAGAGATGTTGGCTTGCAGTCTTTTTAGCATATTTTGATGTTATCTTTCTTTTCAATATAGACACAGTCAGGGGGTACAAATTAACCTTTCCCATCTTGATTGCATGAAAAAGAAAAGGTTCCTGGTGCAAAATGATTCCCTACGATAGGCATATGAAAAGGGAAATAAAATAAATTTGTATTAAAGGCAAAATATGAAATACTTAAAAAGAGGATCAAAAGAAGCCGCTGGATAGAGTTTACATTCCAAAGCAAACACGGACATTTATATAAAAAGCTAAATTCCTTTATACTCTTTATCTAGCAATACATATACCCATCATGGAATAGCTGTTAGCTGGTTATGAAACTGCCACCCAGCTGGTTTCTTTTGTAATATAATGTTCTTTTAACATGTAGGAGACGAACCTTATATTCAAAGTCTCCTTTAGTCCCTTTGGCCACCATTACCCTTCCTGACCAGTGGGTGATATTGCCACTTGAGCATTTAAACAGTATATTGACATGCAAAGCATCTTGTCAAAATAAAGCTGTATTGCAATTTTTAGTTTATTCATTTAAATGTTTTAGTTTTTTATGGTGTCTTAACATAAGGATCATGAATGGTCTTTATAATTAATAATAAAAGCATAACAACTTGACAAAATAACAGAAAATGAAAGCTTATTCGTGAACAATGGTGACATTTTCAATTAAAGTAAAATAAACTACATCAAGTAAACAAATATCACATACTAGTACTAAATGGTTAAAGAAGGTGTCAGTGCTCTATTATCATTGGGAGTCATTTTCCTGCAATGTTGAATGGGGCTAGTAGGATAGGAAAGAGTAAAGCGCTAAACAGCACACCAAAGAGGAAAACGCAGAATAGAGGCTGCAAAGTTCTCAGAAAGGTTGCTGCAATGTATCAGTCTGAAGTCCAGGCTTTTGTGTACACTGAGAATTGAATAGCTTGGATATAAGTGTATCCTTTTCTCCACTTAAAGAGTAACCATTAGTGATGAGCGAGTATACTCGCTGCTCGGGTTTTCCCGTGCATGCTCGGGTGTCCTCCGAGTATTTTGGCATGCTAGGAGATTTAGCTTTCGTCGCCTCAGCTGCATGATTTGTGGCTACTGGACAGCCTGAATACATATGGGGATTCCCTAACAAGCAGGCATTCCTCACATGTGTTGAGGCTGCCTAGCAGCCGCAAATCATGCAGCTGCGTCGACAGAAACTAAATCTCCGAGCACGCCAAAATACTCTGAGGACACCTGAGCATGCACGGGAAAACCCGAGAAACGAGTATACTCGCTCATCACTAGTAACCATAGTTTTAATTTTTTTCCTATAAATCAATAGTACACATGAAAATAGGACATTTGGTAATATATTTCATTGGAGAAATATGGACTGATCATTCATTTTCAAAATTGTCAATTCCCAGGTAAAATCTGTATTAGGTGAAGACAGATCTTTACATTACTGAGATAGGAGATGACATTTACTAATGATAAGAGTCTATGTAGATGGGTGGGAGAGAGAGAGACGAGAAAGATTGAGCTAAAGGCAGAGATCACACCAGAGACACGCCATGACTCTAGTGGATTCTCACACCATTGTCATACTGTGCTTTTAATAAGTGTAACTTAAAATATAGTCAATGTCTTGTACTTTGCTGATATTTATTTGAGAGGGATATACTTGACTTAGAGCCA
Organism: Dendrobates tinctorius; assembly: GCF_039654945.1. Lineage (NCBI taxonomy): Eukaryota > Metazoa > Chordata > Amphibia > Anura > Dendrobatidae > Dendrobates > Dendrobates tinctorius. Next base: position 33,228,858 of record NW_027361832.1, read on the forward strand.
TTTAGAAAAAGTAATCAGCATAATAAAATGAAACTAAAAAGAGAACTTCCTATGATTATACAGTATAAGCGATAGTGGTTATTTAAAAAATATAAAATTTTAAGATTTGTTTTAATTTTAAGCATACCAAAAACATTTTTTTGTTTCTATGGTGAGGAATCCTTTGCATTCAATCTCATTGCAGCATTTTACTTTATCATCTTTCATTTATCACACTATGCCTCTCCATATAAATTGAATTGCTGAGATTGAATTGTTTCAGCAAAATTTACACCACCTGCGCACTGGAATCTAGACTGTATCAACTTAATTTGCATCACTTTCCTATTCCTTGCTATCCTTGGAGACAGATGTGAAGCTATAAGACGTTTGATGGAAAAATAGGAAAAAAACATATTTACTATAAAATGATCTGTTAATGATCTGCAAAGTAAAGAAATCACTTGTTTTTTGACAAAAATACATGATGCATTTTGAGGATTTTTTTCTGTACAAAAATAAAGTGTCTTGAGAGAGTACATATCGAGATTGGATATTACTTACGTTGAATTGTGGCGTCTTATGGTTGTATATTATCAGTAACCTTTTCAGTAAGTAAATTGAATTTTTTTTTTTAAATAATGCTAATTAAATTACAGTAAATATTAAGCAAAAGATTTTATATAGTATTATTTTGTTAGCCCTGATGGATTGCGTCAGGCACACGCCCCACTGAGTAGAATGGTTACACCTTTCCTTGAGGAATAACAGAGGAAAACACAATGCTGATTTCAATAATTTATAGTGAAGAAATGTTATTTCTGTATCTACTAATAGTGATATATCAGAAGAGTAGACAGGTTTTCCTGAACTCCTTATAGTTGCTTCCAGTTCTGATAATAACGATCTATTGATTTTTCTCATTTTTTTCATTGTCAAACTCCAAGAACCAGACTTAGGCTATGTGCACACGTAGCGATTTTTAAGCGTTTTTGCCGCGATTTTCGGCACGAAAACGCTGTGAAAACGCTTAAAAATCGTGTACAGAATGCACCCCATGCATTCCTATGGTATTCCGCACATGCTGTGCTAATGCTGCGCTTTTTTCCGCGGCGGAATCGCATCGCAGAAAAAATCGCAGCATGCTCATTCTTTTGTGCGGAATCGCAAAGAATTGCCGCGATTCCGCACCCATAGGAATGCATGAGAATCGCTTATTTCCCGCATGTGGCTATGCCCACCATGTGGGAAGTTAAGCGTCTCATGTGCGGTTGGTACCCACGGTGTGGAGGAGAGGAGACTGTCCTCCAGGCCTTGGGTACCATACACCTGTAAAAAAAAGAATAAAAAATAAAAAATCGGGGTATATTTACCTTCCGGTGTCCCGCGCTGCATTCCCGGCCTAGAGTTCCCAGTAATGCCTTGCGACAAGGCCCTGTAATGACGTAGTCTCGCGTGACTCTAGAGGTCTCGCGAGATCGCTGTAGCAACGCGAGACTACGTCATCACAGGTCTCACAAGGCATTACTGGGAACGCTGAGGCCCGGGAATGCAGCGCGGGACGCCGGAGGGTAAATATACCCCGATTTTTTATTTTTTTTTAGCATTTTAACATCCTATCTTTTACTATTGATGCTGCATAGGCGGCCTCAATAGTAAAAACCTGGTAACACTTGTCAAACACTATGTTTGACAAGTGTGACCAACCTGTCAATCACTTTCCAAGCGATGCTTCAAATCGCTTGGAAAGTGCTTGAATAACGCACGTGAAAATCGCGGCAAAATCGCGATCATAATCGCGGTAAAATCGCGGTGAAATCGCGCAGAAAGAAACCGCGCGATTTCTGGGAAGGAGTCCGGTTTTTAGTGAGCGTTTTAAAACGCTACGTGTGCACATAGCCTTACAATATTTTTTTTAACTATAAGATACATTTTTAACAGGAAATACTCTTGCGAGCAAGCTTCTGTGCCTTATAGTCCTGAGGCAGCTTCCTGTGATGAGGAGAACCCTGACACTGTGTCTTTCCCAATCACAGAGAGAGCAGACCTCTTTGCTATAGCCAGACACTGATTTATGTAATGGTGCAAGGCAGGAGATGAAGCTTATTGGGACCTGAACACAGGCTGCATAAGCAGAGAAGCTGAAGGACCTTCTGACTAAACACATGACCTGAAATGTCCTATAATTACTGTCATGGAAGGTCCTTCAACTTGTGCAGCCTTCTTTCTGGTTCCGATCAGGAACTGCAAGATGTGTTAGTGTACAGGGTGGGCCATTTATATGGATACACCTGGGTGGGCCATTTATAAAGATGCAATCCAAAATGACATCTTCAAAATGGCCGCCATGGTCACCACGCATCTTGAAAAGTTTTCCCTCTCCCATATACTAATGTGCCACAAACAAGAAGTTAATATCACCAACTATTCCCATTTTATTTAGGTTTATCCATATAAAAAGCACACCCAGGTGTATCCAAATAAATGGCCCACCTTGTATAGTGTGTGTGTGAGATTGTATGTAAATATGCATGTAGCAAAGTTGTGTGTATATATGAATGTATGTATGCAAATGTACAGTTAATAATGTGGTAAAAGGAAAGGTGGAATAAGTATTTGATTAAAATATAGCTTTCATTTATAATGTATACAATTTTTTTTGAGGTAGACCATGTTTGCAATTGTAATTTTGATTGAAGGGGCAGAAGTGCTCAGTTGATCATCAGTAGAGTATTATATAGGTTCAAATACTTAGTGTGCACTATAGACTTTCAATACATTGCTCATGCTCTGAGGATTCGCAAAGTGTTTCTGTGTTTTTTTAGCTTTTTTGTTCATAGCATTCTGCAATTACGTTAAATAGCTTGGGACATTATAAATGTGGCCATACCAAGTATTTTCCTCTTTTTGGATTTTATTTTCGGATATAAATCAGTCAGCACTTAAAGGAAAAAATGTAATCAGAAAAATACCTATTGTTTACATTAGGTTTTCCGTTAATTCTTTTATTGAGAATGACAATTTTTTTTTATTTCCATATTACAATCTATATTATCAATGAAAATTAGAAGTCTTGCAATTTTCACTGTACCATGTGTCTATGCTAAACTCTTACTTCCTGCTATTTCAAGAAATCTAAATGCATATTAGCAGTAAAAGTATAACTCAGACCCTATCATTCGTATTCAACTATCTAATGAGAGTGTGTAATGGTCATTATGGTGGAAGGGGAATCAGGGGCAGCTGTGAAATCTCCTATTGTAATTGTGAACACTGTGTTATCAGCTGTTTATAATGTGTTATAAGTAATTGTAATAATGCTCTGATGATAATGAGACATCTGAAAACTCTTTGTAAAGGGACATGACGTATGAGAATAAGGTTGACTCTATGGCCAATGCAATAATTGCAAGATTTCTAATTTTATTTTATTTTTATATCTTGATATGAAAAAAAATGCATTGCTAACCATTTTCCAAAAAACAGGACACAAAAATTTGATTTAAACAATAGGTCATTTTCTTATGTTTTTAAATTAGATAATTTAGACCTGTAAGATACTGCTCAGAGGAGGAGCTAACATGCCTCCTCCCTGTGTGAGAGACTCTAATCTAATGACCTGCAATATAAAAGTATTGCCGAGTATTAGAAGAGAGATCATGGAAGAGAAAGTTGATGTCCCATCCTGGGACAATGTAAATGAAAAAATCTGAATTCAATAAATACATTTATTTATGTAAAAACAAAAGTAAACAATAATCTTTACATAGCGCTAACATATTCCGCAGCGCTTTACAGCTTGCACACATTATCATCACTGTCCCCGATGGGGCTCACAATCTAAATTCCCTATCAGTATGTCTTTGGAAAGTGGGAGGAAACTGGAGTACCCGGAGGAAACCCACACAAACACGGGGAAACATACAAACTCCTTGCAGATGTTGTTCTTGGTGGGATTCAAACCAAGGACTCCAGCTCTGCAAGGCTGCAGTGCTATCCACTGAGCCACTGTGCTGCCCGTAAAAGTACATATATTTTGTATCACCACGTCTGTATGCCAAAGTCCCTACATCCAGCACTTCCCTGTCTCCATGATGACTACTCCATCTCCATTTCTTCCTTCACGTCTTCCTCCTCATTCCCCTCTTCGGCCCTTCCAAGTAGGAGAGATGGGACAAAGCTGGTGTGGGTACCTCTGTTGTGCCAGATCAGCCAGATCATGTTCCTCCACTTCTTCCTCAGTCTCCATTTCAACATTATTAACCAATCCACACTGAGCTGATAAGATCAAGCTGGGCTGGGTGCTTTCTCCCTGTCTCATGCTTTCCTCCATCTCCCCCTGGTCTGCATGCAAGGCTTGCATAGTCAATTTTTGAACAGCCAAATTTGTGCACATGTAGCAGGCCAATTGTAGCAGGTCAGTTTTTGTCTTTATTTCAAATCAATTACATTTCACACAAACCAAGTTCTACAGTATATTTGACAATCGTCAATTTTTAAGCAACCTAATTTGTACATCTGTGGCAGGTCAATTTTATTTTTTATTTCAACCCAACAAAATTTTGTGCAAAGCAGGTTGCAGAGTATGTATGACAATAGTCAATTTTTGAACAACCAAATTTTCACACCTGTAGCAGGCCAATTTTGTTTTTCATTTCAAACCAACACAAACTAAGTTCTACAGTATTTATGATAATAATAATTTTTTGAACAACCTAATTTGTACACCAAATGAAATTTTTCATTTCATACCAAAGTATTTTCAAACAAAAAAGTTCTATAGTATATATTACAGTAGTCAATTTTTGAGCAAACAAATTTGTACACCTGTAGCAGGTAAATTTTGCTTTTTATTTGAAACCAAAGAATTCTCAAACAAAGAAAGTTCTATAGTATGTAAGACAACAGTCAATTTTTGAACAACCACATTTGTATACCTGTAGCAGGCCAATTTAGTTTTATTTCATACAATAAAATTTAACACAAATCAAATTCTACAGTATATATGAAAATAATCATTTTTTGAACAACCAAATTTGTACATCTGTATCAGGCCAATTTTTCTTTTTATGTTAAACCAACAAAATTTCACACAAAGTAGGTTATACTGTAATACAGTACCGTATGTATGACAGTAGTCAATCTTTGGAGAAAAAAATTATGAACTGTACCAGGCCAAGTGGTTTTTAAACTTTTAAACCACTGTAATTTTTCACAAAGCATGTTAAACTGTATGGATGACTAATTGAGTACAGAAAAAGAAATTGAACTTTTTTTAGTTTTATATATCATCATAATGTAACAATAACCATGTTAAACTATAAGGATGAATAATTGAATCCTGAAAAAAATTTGAACTCTTTTTTGAGTAGAAAAATCATTAACGGCACTCCGGAGAGGATAGATGAGGTGCCTGAGCAGGGTGCCAATCTGTACCAGTAGTAGTAATGAAACTCAAAAAAAAGTTGCAAAACAAGGTGAATATATTTACAGTCCATGGATCAACATGCAGTGGTAAAGTTTCGATCCGCATGGATCTTCATCAGATAAATTCTGTGCTGTTGAAGTGGAAGATGAATACTCATAGGGGCTGATGCTTTAAACAGACTGAAGGTGGTAAGAGGTATGCCTGCACTATGGTATAGTGGCTGAAAGCCACAGTCAGGAAGTACTCTTTCATGGAGTGTTATACCACTGAAATGTAAGCACAGTGCATAATACTGTATGGATGGCTAGTTGAATCTGGAAACGAATTTCAATGTTTTATTGGTGTGTTATATACCACTGAAATTTAGCACAAAGCACGTGATACTCTATGGATTACTAATTGAATCCAGAAAATAATTTAAATGCTATTTTGGATTGTTATATTCCACCAAAATTTAGCAGAAAGTAGGTAATACTCTTTGGATCACTAATTGAATCCATAAAAAATTTTGAATGCTTTTTTGAAGTGCTACATAGCATAAAAATTTAACCAAAAGCAAATAATATTCTATGGATGGCAATATAGTAAATTTTTTCACCCCTCAAAAATGATTGTCATCTCTTGCAGTAGATATATATTTAGCAACGGACTGTAAAGCCCAAACCCATGCCTAGATGCTATATTCTGCCACTCTTCCTGCTCCTGGAGCTGTCCCCAGGCTAAGTGCAGCATGTATCACATAGAAACAGAAAAAGAACAAGATGAGACCATAGAAGGACTAATAGTATGATGTTCGGCTTCAGCACCAGTATCAACACTACAGGACTCTAAATCGTTAAACTGTGCACACACAGTCCTGAACAAGCAATCTCTCTCTCCAATAAAAACTGTCCCTGAGATATGCAATGATGTCAGTGAGCCGAGAATGCTGGCTCCTGTCCTTTTATATCCTCTGATGAAGCAATGCGACCAGCCAATCACAGTAATGCCACTTCCAAGATGGCTACTGCATTACAGTGACTTGCAGGCAAATCCCGCAAGCTTATTGGCTGAGTAATAGGCACAAAACATGTGGGACTTATCGAGTGCCGAACACATCCGATCACCCAGATATTCGAGTGATATCTGAGTATCACTGAGCACATTCGCTCATCCCCATTTGCTATGCAACTGTGAGGCACTAAAGTTCCAGTATGCAGGTTACAGGGTATTATGCAGCTTAGATAAATGCTAGCAAAGGTCCTGTATATCATATAACTGGCCAGAGGTAAAGGATCCTTTTATTGATTATCAGGTATAATAAAAAGCAAGGAAATCACTGTAGAGAGACAATAACAATAGATTTATTTTTTCCATACTCTACCCTAGGACATTAAAATTACTGAAAATTTTCAATCTTTGTTGCACAGCCAGGAAAGTTTTAATTAAATGGAAAAATGTTTTTCCAATTTTCTGCTCTCTAAACCTTGAGTGAGTCTTACAGTCCATAAAATGAGGTACGTTATCTCTCTATTTGATATAACCTCTTGAGGGACTAGCTGCTTTTGTTGCACCATTTTTAGGTGCATACTGTTTTGTTTAACCTTAATTAGTTTTGTTGTTATGGACAAAAAATCTATGTTACTTTTTGGGATTTGTTTTTACAGTAGTTCTAAATATTTCTTATTGTTATATCAAATTATTATTTTATTTAACCCCTTTAACCCAAAGACTGATTTCGGCTTCCTGATCGGGCCATTTTTTCAATTATGACCAGTGTCACTTTATGAGGTAAAAACTCTGGAACCCTTCAAAGGATCCCACTGATCCCACTGATTCTGAGAATGTTTTCTTGTGACATATTGTACATCATGATAGTGGTAAAATTTGCGTTTGATATGACTTGCATTAAAATTGTGAAAATATGGTAAATTTAGCAAAAATTTTGAGAATTTGCAATTTATTTTTTAAGCCTTTAAATCAGTGTTATGTCACACAAAATAGTTAATAAATAACATTTCCCACATATCTACTTTATATCAGTTCAATATTTGAAACATAATTTTGTTAGGAAGTTAGAAGGGTTAAAAGTTGACCAGCGATTTCTCATTTGGACAACATTTCCAAAACCATTTTTTTAAGGAAGGGAAGGAGCACCATTTAACTGTTTGTATGGAAAATTAACTGGAATCATTAGAGGATGCCATGTCGCATTTGAAGAGCCACTGCTGTGTCAAAAGAATGAAAACCCGCAACAGGTGACTCATTTTGTAATCCTAACTCCGCAATGAACTTATCTAGATATGTGATGATCACCTTGAACCCACTGCTGCTTCATATAAGTATATATCGTTAAGCTATGAAAATAAAAATAATCAATTTTTTCCACAAAAACTTTTTTTAGCTTTTTTTTTCATCACAAGGGTAACAGGAGGAAATGCACTATATAACTTGTGCAATTTCTCCTGTGTAAGCTGATGCTCTATAGATAACAGAAAACTGATGGCACATCAAGAACTAGTCTGAACAGGTGCATACCAAAAAAACAACTTGCATATCAAAATGAGGAAATGGTTGCACTCAATTGCATTAAGGCATATCAATGTGAAACACATGAAGTGTGAATAGTGTAATGGCTTTTGAAATTTAGGAAAAACACATGAGATGCTTAGCACAAAATTTGGCCAAAAAAATGTGAGCCCATTCATCTCATGATGGAATGGGTCCCTAACCTAACTGCCTAGTGTGAACACTTACCTCTGGCTAATAACTTGGTCAAGCCTATATTTATAGGAAGGTCGGAACCAAATGTGATTGGATGTAATTAAAATCACAGCTTGGCCAAATTTTGTGCTAAGCATCTCATGTATTTTTCCTAAATTTTAAAAGCCATTACGCTATTCACAGTTCATGTATTTCACATTGAAATGCTTTAATGCAATTGAGTGCAACCATTTCCTCATTTTGATATGTAAGCTGTTTTTTGGTATGCACATGTTCAGACTAATTCTTGATGTGCCATCAGTTTTCTGTTATTTGAATGCTAGCTTTCAGACTGAACACTCCGCCCTTCACCAAGCTGTGGTTTTAATTACATCCAATAACATTTGGTTCTGACCTTCCTATAAATATAGGCTTGACCAAGTTATTAGCCAGAGGTAAGTGTTCACACTAGGTAGTTAGGTTAGGGACCCATTCGATCATGAGATGACCTTGACGTTGGTGAATGGGCTCACGTTTTTTGGCCAAATTTTGTGCTAAGCATCTCATGTGTTTTTCCTAAATTTCAAAAGCCATTACGCTATTCACACTTCATGTATTTCACATTGATATGCCTTAATGCAATTGAGTGCAACCATTTTGATATGTAAGCTGATCTGGCAAAAAATTAAGAGACCACCACAGCAAAACCCTGTCATGGGCAGCCCATTCTCCAGACCTGAACCCCATTGAAGACCTCTGGAATGTAGTCAAGAGGATGATAGATAGTTTCAAGCCATCAAGCACAGAATAACTGCCTAAATTTTTGTGCCAGAAGCAATGTGAAAGACTGGTGGCAAGCATGCCAAGATGCATGAAAGTTGTTTTTAAAAATCATGGTTATTCCACAAAATATTGATTTCTGAACTCTTCCTGAGTTAACACATTAGTATTGTTGTTTCTAAATGATTATGAACTTGTTTTCTTTGCATTATTTGAGGTCTGAAAGCACTGTTTTTTAATTTTGACCATATCTCCTTTTCAGAAAAAAAAACAAAAATTTATTGCTTGGAAATTCGGAGACATGTTGTCAGAAGTTTGTAGACTAAAAGAACAATTTACATTTTACTCAAAAATATACCTACACAGAGAAAAATCAGACCAACTGATCATTTGGAAGTGATCTCTTAATTTTTGCCAGAGCTGTGTGTGGGAGAAATCTACTGTTTGGGCGCATGACAGGGTTCGGAAGGGAAGGAAAGCCATTTGACATTTTGAGCCCAAAATTTGCTGGAATCACAACCCCCTCAAATGACCCAATTTTGGAAACTAGACACCTCAAGGAACATTTTTGGATGTGTGGTGAGCCCCTTGAACCTCCAAGTGCTTCAGAGAAGTTTATAACGTTCAGCTGTAAAAATCAAAAATCAAAGTTTTCCTATAAAAATGTTATTTTAGCCACAATTTTTTTATTTTCACAAAGGTAACAGGAGAAAATAGACACAAAAATTTGTTGTGCGATTTCTCCTGAGTATGCAGATACCCAAAATGTGGTGTAAAACTACTGTTTGGGGTCACAGCAGGGCTCAGAGAGGATGGAGTGATGTTTTGCAGCGCAGATGATGGAATATTCTGCTGGTGTCATGTCGCGTTTGGAGAGCCTCTGATGTGCCTAAAAAGTGGAAACCACACACAAGTGACCCAATTTTGGAAAATAGATCCCTCAAGGAATTTATTTAGTTGTGTGGTGAACACTTTAAATCCATAGGTGTTTCACAGTATTTTACAACGTTGGTCTGTGAAAATGAAAAAAGGCTATTTTTTCCCACAAAAATGTTGTTTTAGCATTTTTTTTCATTTTCATAAGGATAGTAAGGAAAAATGGACCCCAAAATGTTTTGTGCAATTTTTCCTGAGTATGTCAACACCCCATATATGCTCAAAAATTACTTTTGAGGCACAGTGCAAAGCTCAGAAGGGAAGAAGCACCTTATTAGAGTTTAGATTTTGCTGGACTCATTTGAGGGTTCCATGTCACATTGGCAGAGTCCCTGAGGTGTCAATACAGCAGTGACCCCATTTTACAAACTACACCTCTTAATGAATTCATCTAGGGGTGCAGTGATCATATTGACACCGCATGTGTGTCACAGACCTTTATACCATTGGAAAGTGAAGAAAAAATAATTACATTTTTACCATAAAAATGTTGTTTCACCCCCAGATTTTACATTTTCACACTGGGAAATGGATAAAAATTGCATCAAAATTTGTTCCACAATTTCTGCTGAATGTAGAAATACCCCATATGTACAGCCTTACTGTACTGCTTAGCCACACTGCATGACACTGGAGGGATGGTGCGCTATTTGACTCCTGGAGTGCAGATTTTCCTAGAATAGTTTCCAGACTCCATATACTGAGCGCTTAAGTGCTAAAAGAGCTAGAATCTCCCTTCAAGTTACTCCATTTTGGTAATTATACACCTCAGTGAATTTATCTATAGGTGTAGTGACAATTTTGATTCCATGGGTGTTTTCCAGAAAGAAGCAGCAGTGGATGTTGCTGAGTGAAAATTGCAAGCTGCCATTATAGAACCTACTACGTTGTAGACACCAGTATATTGTAGTGCCCAGTACGTTGTGGTGCTCATCTCATTCTTCTGGAGACATGCACCTGTAAATTAGGTGAACTGTCATTGCTATAGAAATGCCAAACATGTAGATGCTGAATATCATTTAAGCAGTCTGGGGCTTAGATGGGAGGGGACATTTGGATTTGGGAGTACTGAATTACTGAATTTTTGAGGGGAAGCAAGGAGCTAGAGCTTTTCCAGAGCCTTTGAACTACCACTAACGTGGAAGTCCTCTATATTTCTGTTAACAGATGACAGACCTGAATGGACACTTGTTTTTTTGGATTAAGTTGAGGCTTTTGCTAGCAACGTTTTAAATAATATTTGGGATTACATTTATCCGGTGCTCTACACTGAGCACTTATATTGGGGTTTTCATCTAAATTTCCAAGTGACATAATTTAGATGAAACCCATGAGGGAGTTAATCACAACAATGAGGCTGCAGATTTATTCTGGACTCTGTCTGACCTTTGTTCAGCGGTCTCCTTCTTTTCAGAAGTGCACAAAACTGTGGCGAGCCGCACTTTTATGCTTGCCTAAAAAGACAGAGCCCGCCGGATGATAGGTCAAATGGTGTCAACAATAACTCCATCTGCATCATTATACTGAATCTTCCGCTGGGGGTTCTCTCTGAATCATGTATTTCATAGATTTACATGGAAACCCCTGTGCAAATGCCCAGCATAAAGGACAGGATAAATGTGACCCGAGCCTTACTTTGGGAGGCAGAATGAACAAATCAACAGCAGGTGGTTTAATTTTTTTTTACTCTGATCCTTGTGCGGTATAAGTGATTAGACAACTTTATTCTTTGGGTTGGTGCAATTTTAGAGATATCAGATTTATATCAGGCTTTAATCTTTGGCTGCTATCACACACTAAGACACCTTTTATTGCAAAAACAAGTTTTTGATTCCTCATATTTAGATAGCTATTTTTCCATATTTCAGCTTGTTTTTTGCTGGATGAGTTTATGCTTTTATTGGTACCTTTTTCAGGCACATGACATTTTTTGATGGCTTTCTATTCTGAAATTTTGGGAGGCAGAATGAAGAAAAAAAACAGCAGGTTTCTGGGGATTTTTTTATGCTGTTCCAAGTGTGGTAAAGTTGATAAGGCAGCATTATTCTTCTGGTCAGTATGATTACGGCCATACCACAATTTTTTTTTTGTTTTGGCGCATTTACACAATAAAAACTATTTTATAGAAAAAATAATTATTTTTGCATCACTTTATTCTGAGAGCTTTAACATTTTATTTTTTCTTGGCTAGTTGAGCTTGTTTGTGGCTTGTTTTTTGTGGGACAAGATGATGTTTTCAGCGATACAAATTTAATTTACATTCGTCTTTTTTATCGCATTTAATTCTACTTTTTATTCGGCAGTAAAAAGATAAAGCATAGTTTTGTGTCTTTTTTTTTTTTTTTTTAACAGTGGTCACTGAAGGGTTAACTAGAGGAACAGTAGTATAGTTTGGGTCGTTCCAGACATGATGATACAAAATATATGTACTTTTACGGGCAGCACAGTGGCTCAGTGGATAGCACTGCAGCCTTGCAGAGCTGGAGTCCTTGGTTTGAATCCCACCAAGAACAACATCTGCAAGGAGTTTGTATGTTTCCCCGTGTTTGTGTGGGTTTCCTCCGGGTACTCCAGTTTCCTCCCACTTTCCAAAGACATACTGATAGGGAATTTAGATTGTGAGCCCCATCGGGGACAGTGATGATAATGTGTGCAAGCTGTAAAGCGCTGCGGAATATGTTAGCGCTATGTAAAGATTATTGTTTACTTTTGTTTTTACATAAATAAATGTATTTATTGAATTCAGATTTTTTCATTTACATTGTCCCAGGATGGGACATCAACTTTCTCTTCCATGATCTCTCTTCTAATACTCGGCAATACTTTTATATTGCAGGTCATTAGATTAGAGTCTCTCACACAGGGAGGAGGCATGTTAGCTCCTCCTCTGAGCAGTATCTTACAGGTCTAAATTATCTAATTTAAAAACATAAGAAAATGACCTATTGTTTAAATCAAATTTTTGTGTCCTGTTTTTTGGAAAATGGTTAGCAATGCATTTTTTTTCATATCAAGATATAAAAATAAACTAAAATTAGAAATCTTGCAATTATTGCATTGGCCATAGAGTCAACCTTATTCTCATACGTCATGTCCCTTTACAAAGAGTTTTCAGATGTCTCATTATCATCAGAGCATTATTACAATTACTTATAACACATTATAAACAGCTGATAACACAGTGTTCACAATTACAATAGGAGATTTCACAGCTGCCCCTGATTCCCCTTCCACCATAATGACCATTACACACTCTCATTAGATAGTTGAATACGAATGATAGGGTCTGAGTTATACTTTTACTGCTAATATGCATTTAGATTTCTTGAAATAGCAGGAAGTAAGAGTTTAGCATAGACACATGGTACAGTGAAAATTGCAAGACTTCTAATTTTCATTGATAATATAGATTGTAATATGGAAATAAAAAAAACATTGTCATTCTCAATAAAAGAATTAACGGAAAACCTAATGTAAACAATAGGTATTTTTCTGATTACATTTTTTCCTTTAAGTGCTGACTGATTTATATCCGAAAATAAAATCCAAAAAGAGGAAAATACTTGGTATGGCCACATTTATAATGTCCCAAGCTATTTAACGTAATTGCAGAATGCTATGAACAAAAAAGCTAAAAAAACACAGAAACACTTTGCGAATCCTCAGAGCATGAGCAATGTATTGAAAGTCTATAGTGCACACTAAGTATTTGAACCTATATAATACTCTACTGATGATCAGCTGAGCACTTCTGCCCCTTCAATCAAAATTACAATTGCAAACATGGTCTACCTCATATTCACCACATCTTTATCAAGGTAGCAGCATTTGTGCAGGTTCAGTGTGTAGAGAAACACCCTCCTATGGCAACCCCTTCTTAAACTAAATGTTCGACTCCAATAAAATGACAAAGCTTATATTCACCTCCTGTGTCAGCTCTGTTCCATCAGTGTCTTCACTCACGGTCTCTGTGCTGTGATGCGGTGAAATGACACATGATGCACGGCACCCAATCAGCGCTGGCATAACTGTCTCTGCCTTCGGACAAACTGAACATGAATAGGAAGTCCGGGATCAACTGAACATTTAGTTTAACAAGGAGTTGTCCTAGTAGTGGAAAACCCCTTTGAGAGGAAATTATATTATGTCATGCAATGAAATAGCGGTCTTATTTAGTTTTTCAATGTAAAATTTAAAAAAAATACATCATTTTAGACTTTAGACAGTCCATTATCAGGCCTGAGCATGTAGAAATAAAGACCTCTACTGGTTTCAAATTATCATATTTTGTGTGCTTTCTTATTTCCAAAATATGCAACCTAAAATTTCCAAATCAAAATCAAATAATAAAAATTAATGTAAAAATGAGTAGCATTTTTTGATAGTGATTTTTTTTATTGGTCTTGTTATTTTTTTTTAAATAACTGTTAATCTCTAGGCCCAATATATATATTCTCTATTCTCCAGTTTTCCACTCAATCTGCTTCATCAATAGGAATTGAATCTAATTGAACTTTGACAAACAAAAAGTTCCTATGTAGAATTGAGTGAATATGCCAAGACTTGATTCAAAGGTTTTTTTTTATTTTACTGGGAAATGTGATTCACATCTGATACATGCAATGCAAATTGAATTGCTCGTAATGGCAATTATGACAATTTAAGGTCTCCATCCCCTACATTGCCGAACATAATAAACAGATAAAAAATAAAAAAAAGATACTATGATCCCCACTACCCTCACCTAACTTGGCATTGCAACTCCCAGCATGGTCATTTTCTGGCTCATTTCCTTCCCCCATCTCTAGTTTTCTCTTCCACCATCAGTCTGTTTATGTCTCCAATGCTTACTAGGCTCAAACAATGCAGTGATGTGTCACCCCACAAAGTCATGATTTCACTTGAGGTCTAGTTTACAACGGAGGCTCCGATAGCAACAAACAGCAAACAAAAGTGTATTACACTTTTCTCACAATGGACTCAAAGTTCAAGCGAACAGTGAAGACAGAAGAAACAATTAGGGACAGAGAGAGAAAATGGTCTGGTGGAGAAATTGGAGTGGATTTCCGGTGTCATGGCAGATGAGGAGTAAGTTATAAAGTTTTTTATATATATTTGTATCCTTTCCTAACATTTAAAAGAATTAAGCAACATAGCAGCATGAAATGCTAAAAAAAAAATTGTGACATGGAAAAGTCAGTTTTTTTTTGTAAAATTCAAAGTTATGTCTTTTTTGCCCTGAATTGATTCATTCATCTTTAGTTCTGTGATTGTATACCCAAACAACTTTAGCATTACATCACTCAAATTGATCAAAACTGGATGATCTGTTTTGTTGGATATTTTGTTGGAAACGTATTACCGTATATACTCAAGTATAAGCTGACCCGAGTAAAAGCCGAAGAACCTAATTTTACCACAAAAAACTGGGAAAACTTATTATCTCGAGTATAAGCCTAGGGTGGTTAATGCATCCATATAATGCTCCATAAAGTTGATGATGGGCCCCATATAATGCTCCATAAAGTTAATAATGGGCCCCATAAGATGCTCCATGCAAAAATATGCCCCATATAATGCTGCATAAAGTTCATTATGGGCCCCATAAGATGCCCATATAATGCTGAAAGGCAGTTTATGCTGATCATATATCCTATATTGATGCTGCAATAAAAAAAAGAGATACTTACCTCTTGTCGCTGACCGCTGTTCTTCAGCGTCACCATCTCTCTGCAGTGACTTTTCAGGCAGAGGGCGCACACTAATCACGTCATCACGCCCTCTGACCTGAACATCACAGTCAGAGGATGCGAAAGACACACCACAGTGGTGGAACTGGGAGAGGTTAATATGGCAAGTACAGGGGGCCATACCAAGCAGCCGACACAGGCACCTGGCCCCCATAGCACGCCAGTGTTCCCTCTTGCTCCAAGCCCTGGCACTTGCCCCGGTGCCAACGCCAACCGCCGGTCCTGTCAACAGTCACCGGAACACACAGAGGCTGCAGGGACATGCACAGATGATCCAGAGACACCGAGGACCTCCGCACTGCAGCGAACAAGTAAGTGGTACCATGACTAATGTATAAACCGAAGGGGGTCTTTTTCAGCAAAAAATGGTGCTGAAAAACTCAGCTTATACACGAGTATATGCGGTATTCCATTTCAGTTATAAAATGAACTGTTTGGTACAATAGATTCTGCTTTGCGCTAATGTTTGTTTGAGATTTTTAGAATATATGCTTGATTCTAGGTACATGGTTGAGTTTATTTCATGAAATGTCTCAAGTTTCAAGAGCTTAAACTTATGACATCTCTTACATAAAATAATTACAATAATGGGGTTGTCTGGCTTTAGAATACAAGTTTACAGTCACTCTAGGTGACTGCAGACTTGTGAATCTTCACAGTGCGTGCTCTTCACACTATGAAAATTCTATGGTGCCAGGAGCAGGCGGAAACGTGACCAGAAGTAGGCGATTTGGATACATATGTCAACTAGACATGCACAGCCTTGTTCAATGTAAGTGTATTAAGCGAGGCTGTGCATGTCTAGACAGAATCTTGCCAGAGTATGGAAATCGCATACTTGCTATCACAAGACTGCCTGCTCCTGGCACTGCACTAGAGAATCCTCACAGCATGCAGTTCATGTGATATGAGGAATCACATGTCTGCAGTCACATAGAATAACTGCAGATTTGTAGTCTAAGCCTGGACAACCACTTTAAGACCTCAATTCATTAAAAGTGGTCTTAATGAATGGGGCCACTGGAGTGAGATGTGACTAATTCATTAAGAGCTTTGCAGGCTGCCCAGCATGGAATATCATCTTATTAGGCCTTATAAGGCTCATGAGGACATACACCTGTGTCTTTGTATTGCTATTCAAGACTTAAGTCTGCTACTCTCCTCCTTCTGTGCACACAGAGTTACTTGCTCCTACCCTTGCTGACTTCTCTACATCCATCCTGCTTTCCCAAGCCTCCATTCTGCTGTTCTACTCTCCCTTCCCCTGCTTGAATTGGAACTTGAGGGACAGAATGAAACAGAAAAGTGCTGATGCTTGATCAGGAGAAAGGAAAAAGTTCCATAAGAAATGCTGAGAAAGACAGACAATAAGAAAGACATGCAGGAGACAGTACACATGCCTGTGAACATAAGAGGCTGTAGGAAAGGTTTGGAGAAAGCAGAGTCAGAAGTGGAGGAGTGGATAATTTCTTCATGTTAATTAGTGGCCAAGTAGTGTTCTAGTAAGGCTTAAATGGCTGGCAAGCAGGGATGATGTCATGTCCTGCTATTGTCACGTGTTTGTGTGTGAGACATGACTTCTCTACTGATGAATGGGCCTGTAAACATTTGCTAAACACTCACTGTGTACACTTGAGAATGGCTAAAAAGATGGAGTGAGAAAAGTGTGACCTCAGTAAGGCAAGTGAACTCAGGAGTCTGTGGCACATGGAGAGTGGAATTTCTCTGTAAAGTTGTGAGGTCAGAGTTGCATGTCAGAAAAGGCCTAAAAAGATATTTTGAGAGAAAAGTCTGAAAGAGGAAAGTAAGAAATATCTTAGAAATTGATGCTAGTGAACCATGGATGTGAACATTGAAATTGGAAGTCACCATCATAAATTGGTTAAGAGATTGGACTGTTCCTTTGAGCCATATTTATCTCTTCTTTGCCACAAAGTTCCATTCTCCACCCAGTGCCATCTTCTAATCCTCACCAACCCTGGATCTGTACTCTACGTGGTCAAGCTATGAATATACATTTAACTACCTTTTAGAAAAGCAAAGGTTAAAAAAAAGGAAAATGAGTGATGTAAGTATAGTATAGCTTGTGCAAAAGGCATTCTATCAGAGAATTCCAAATGTACCATCCATGTATTATATATTATAGAAACTAGGAGAAATTCTTCCTAACTACCCTCACCAATTACACCAAAATTAAGAAAAGGGATATTGTCCTTTCTTACTTTCCAGTTATTGTATTTGCAGTTAATATTAGTAATACATATTTTATATCTTTGGATATTTTATTTAGATGTTCTTATGATCACAAGAATATGTTAACAAACAAGACTTACCAAAAAAGGATCATTTGGATTTATATTAAACCTCCCTACAGTCGTGTCACATTTCAGAGTCCCAGTCTTTTCTTCTGTTAGAGTGACAGGATCTGTGACAAGAAGATGAAAAGTAGTGGTATTTCCTAAAGGCTTATAATTTTAGCTGCACCATCTTTTGTTCCTTACAGAATAATTCTTAGCGTAAACTAAGGGAACACTCCATTATTCTAAGGTGCATTTAAGATCAAATTACCAAGGTAATCTTCTTGTCTTTCTTCTGCTAACCTGTTGGATGATCTCCAGGAAATGTAAGAAGTCCTGATTTACTATTTTTGTTATTGTACCAATGTGTAACTCAACCCTTGGCTCCCTTCATTATCTGCCCAAGAATATGGAGCTAATTGACAGTTTACCTTTTATATCTTGATTTGTCCCCATTAGATGTCCTTGTGCCCTTGTATAAACAGGTAAGGTAATCACTTTAATTACCAATGTAATTAGCTGTATCTAGAGCACCTGTGCTTAAAACAGAATAAAGATACCTAGAACTGGCCTTTTCATTTGGAATCAATGATGTGCGTGTGCTGATTGACAGCACTCATTAGTTGTGAAGGGAATTGAAAGCAGATAATACCATTTGAGTGTTTTAATTGGCAATAAACAATTATGGCCAAACAAAGACCTAAATGGACAGGGGAAAATGTCACTAGTTGAAATATATAGAATTCTCTCTGCACTTTTAATCATGATTTTTATAGGTAAAATTATGTCCCTTTTGACTACATTCTATCTAACGCTGTAGAAAATGTTCAAATTTTTTCTAAAATATATCAAGTCAAGTGCAGCCGAGTAAGTGCTTGGTATTTCAATGTGTTCCAGTCGGAAGCCTTCATGGACTAAAAACTTTAAATATACAAAAGTTTGGAATTTTGGCTTATATTGTTTGCTATGTAAAAATATAAATTACATGAAATAAATTACGCAGATGCTGCCAAGAAATATTAAAAAAAAGCCAATGGGACAATAGGCTACACAGCCTAGGCAGACAGGCTAATGTGATTGACATTGGTATTGTAGAGTTATGTATGAGCAGGTTTGTACTTTTAATCACATCTTCATAAAATACATCAAAATAGCCAGAAACAAATGATAAAATGTATAGTTTAGACTTGACCTAATTTGGAGCTATGGTTTACATCAACCAAGGGGTTTTCTCATTTCATAAAGTGATGGTATATCTTTAGCATCAGATTGGTGGAGATCTAACTTCTGAAAAACCATACTATCTTGAAAAATAAAAAACTACTGTGTCACCTTATATATGCCATTAAAATGCACAGAAAACAAAAATGAATGTGAAAACAATTTTATGCATCAATATTTGACTATGATAAGTAAAAAAAATGTAGATGATTAGTGTTGAGCGATACTGTTCGATACCCAAAAATATCGTATCGGATGGTATCGCCAAAATACGAAAAAAATATCCGGTATCGCCGATTCCGATACCGGAAGTCCCATTCAAGTCAATGGGACTTCCGGTATCGGAATTTAAAAAAGCCCTTTATTTCCTTGTTGGCTAATTCTACATAATTGAAAACAAATAAGAATCATGTAGAATGTATTGTGGGAGGTGGAGGAGACATTAAAGGCATAGTGGTTTATTCAAATCACATGGCATAGCATTAATTCCAATTTTTTTTTTCAAGACGTTCGAAGTTAAAAAGATATTGACTATGTTAACCTTTTTTATATTTTGTCAGATATGTATGTTTCACAACTTCCATGCTCTTCACCTTCTTTTGTACTTCTCCCACACTTTTTCCTTCATGATCCGCAGCAGTAGCATTTTTTTCACAAACTTTTTCTTCACCTTATTCATCTTCTTCTTCTTCATCTTCTTCCCATTAATTTTTTTTTCCATTCTTCATATTCTTCTTATTCAGCTATTATTAATTTTCATATGCTATTTCTTCATCTTCTTCCTATTCTTCTTTTTCTTCATTTTCTTATGGTGACAGGCATTCCTGTAGTACTTATCTATAAAAGTTATAAGATTACACCTTACGTTCTGCCTGTCACTAAAGATTTACAACAGGATTTGTCCGCGTTCAGTTTGGCCTGCAGCAGCAGGCATTTTCTAGGGGCACCACGAGGAGGAACGGACTCACCCCCATTTACTGCTTAGTCTTCTTCTGCTTATAATTTTGATTTCTTCTATGCTGATTTTTAGTCTTATGCTTAATGTTCTTCTGCTTTCTGTTCTTCTGCTTTTGCTTCTTCTGCTTCTTGTTCTTCTGTCTTTTGTTCTGTATCTTGGTGGTTGTCTTCATGTTCTTTGTCCTCTTGGTCTTATTATTTAGGGTCATATTTCTGGTCTTCTTTGGTGTGGTCTTCAGGGTCGTCGTCATCAGGGTCGTCGTCATGGAGATCAATAAGGATTACCAAAGACAATTTCAAAAAGCTTGATCTTGGAAATGTAGCAGAAGGTACAAGAAGTCTGAGAAACTGGCGAGAACCAGCTGACAGTACTGGAACCCGTAGTGGCAGCAGAAGGAACAATAGCCAATGGCACTACTGAGGAACAGCTGACGGTGCTGGACCCCGGTTACTATGCAGGAGGTACCTGTGCTAGAAACCACTACCAAGGACCAGCTGACATTGCTGTACCTCGGATACCGAGATGGAGGCACCTAGGCCAAAGGCTCTGGCGAGAACCAGCACACAGTGCTGGCACCCGGATGGGTAGCAGAAGGAACAAGAGCCAATGGCACTACCAAGGACCAACTGACGGTGCTGGACCACGGTTACTAAGCAGAAGGTACCTGTGCTAAAAAGCACTACCAAAGAACAGCTGACGGTGCTGGACTTCAGATACGGAGATGGAGGCACCTAGGCCAAAGGCTCTGGCGAGAACCAGCTGAAAGTGCTGGAACCCGGGTGGGTAGCAGAAGGTACCCATCGAAAGCAAAGTAGCCAGGCCGCAAGCCGGCCGCAGGTACCGAAACCCACAGTCCTACAGGGGTCCATGTCCCATTGGCACTACGGATCCAGCCTTCAGTGCCAGTTCCCGCAGCCCACATAGGAGTCACCTAAACTGCAGGCAGCGTAGAGTCGGCTAACCCGGCCGCAAGACGACAGGACAACGGATTGGTGGCATAGTGACCTTGACACTACCCGGAAACAGCAGGCATGCTGAAAACAGGCTGGGCAACAGGGAGAACCCGTGCCAAAGACACTACCGAGAACCAGCTGACGGTGCTGGAACTCAGATGGGTAGCAAAAGCTACAAGAGCCAATGGCACTACCGAGGAACAGCTGACGGTGCTGGACCATGGTTACTAAGCAGAAGGTACATGTGCTAAAAAGCACTACCAAGGACCAGCTGACGGTGCTGGACTTCGGATACCGAGATGGAGGCACCTAGGCCAAAGGCTCTGGCGAGAACTAGCTGACAGTGCTGGAACCCGGGTGGGTAGCAGAAGGTACCCATCGAAAGCAAAGTAGTCAGGCCGCAAGCCGGCCTCAGTTACCGAAACCCACAGTCCTACAGGGGGTCCATGTCCCATTGGAACTACGGATCCAGCCTTCAGTGCCAGTTCCCACAGCCCACAATAGGAGTCACCTAAACTGCAGGCACCGTAGGAGACAGTGCCGGACACACATTGGGGGATCTGCTCAAGTAACAGAACACCAGGAACACAGGAACACGTGTGGAATGAGGGAACGGCAACTGTGAGCAGGAACTGGCGGTGTTGGAGGTCAGGGGAAATACTAGAGACAGAGTGGAGACAGAGGCCAAATCAGAAAATGTTTAAATCTGAAGTAGTTACAATTTGGAGGCAGCAGCAGTTTGCCCTCCACACAGCCGGGGATCAGCTGACGTTACCGAACCCCACTTTCACATGAACGAGTGTTTTTTTCTGTGTGGACAGCACTTCCGAGCACCAACTAGCGTTGTTGGAGCCCAGGGACAATCAGGGTGCAGGCCGAGGCCTACTAGGAGCCAGGTGTAAAGCTGAGGTATTTTGACTTGGGAGGGAGCAGGACACTTTGCCCTCCACACAGCAGGGGATCAGCTGTCGTTACTGACCCACACTTTCACATGAACAAGTGTGTTTTTCTGTGTGGACAGCACTTCCGAGCACCACCTAGCATTATTGGAGCCCAGGGACAATCAGGGTGCAGGCCGAGGCCAACTAGGAGCCAGGTGTAAAGCTGAGGTATTTTGACTTGGGAGGGAGCAGGACACTTTGCCCTCCACACAGCAGGGGATCAGCTGTCGTTACTGACCCACACTTTCACATGAACAAGTGTGTTTTTCTGTGTGGACAGCACTTCCGAGCACCACCTAGCATTGTTGGAGCCCAGGGACAATCAGGGTGCAGGCCGAGGCCAACTAGGAGCCAGGTGTAAAGCTGAGGTATTTTGACTTGGGAGGGAGCAGGACACTTTGCCCTCCACACAGCAGGGGATCAGCTGACGTTACAGACCCCCACTTTCACATGAACGAGTGTGTTTTTCTGTGTGGACAGCACTTCCGAGCACCAACTGGCGTTGTTGGAGCCCAGGGACAATCATGGTGCAGGCCGAGGCCTACTTGGTGGTAGTTTTAGATTGTTTGTAGGCTACAACAGACTGTCAACGTGCTCCAATTAGGCATCTGACTCCACTATGTTTCCAGGATTTCGCGTGACCACCAACACCGCCAGTTTATGCGTACAGCAGCCGTCTGCCCAATCCACACGTGTTCCTGGTTACTGGGGTTCTGTAATGTCAGCAGATCCCCTGATGTGTGTCTGCCAATGTCTCCTGCTCTGTCCACATTCCCACCGCTTGTAGTGGGAAGGTGGACAGCGCAGGAGACAGTGCCGGACACACATTGGGGGATCTGCTCACGTAACAGAACACCAGGAACACAGGAACACGTGTGGAATGTGTGGACGGCAACTGTGAGCAGGAACTGGCGGTGTTGGAGGTCAGGGGAAATACTAGAGACAGAGTGGAGACAGAGGCCAAATCAGTGAATGTTTAAATCTGAAGTAGTTACAATTTGGAGGCAGCAGCACTTTGCCCTCCACACAGCCGGGGATCAGCTGACGTTACCGAACCCCACTTTCACATGAACGAGTGTTTTTTTCTGTGTGGATAGCACTTCCCAACAACAACTGACGATGTTGGAGCCCAGGGATAGTCATTTTGTAGGCTGAGGCCTACTTGGAGGCAGTTTAAGATAAGACGTTGTTTTAATTTGGAGGCAGCAGGAGAGTTTGCCGTACACACAGCAGGGGATCAGCTGACGTTACCAAACCCCACTTTCACATGAACGAGTGTGTTTTTCTGTGTGGACAGCACTTCCGAGCACCAACTGGCATTGTTGGAGCCCAGGGGCAATCAGGGTGCAGGCTGAGGCCTACTTGGTGGCAGTTTTAGATTGTTTGTAGGCTACAACAGACTGTCAACGCGCTCCAATTAGGCATCTGTCTCCACTATGTTTCCAGGATTTCGTGTGACCACCAACACCGCCAGTTTATGCGTACAGCAGCCGTCTGCCCAATCCACACGTGTTCCTGGGTTACTGGGGTTCTGTAATGTCAGCAGATCCCCTGATGTGTGTCTGCCAATGTCTCCTGCTCTGTCCACATTCCCACCGCTTGTAGTGGGAAGGTGGACAGCGCAGGAGACAGTGCTGGACACACATTGGGGGATCTGCTCACGTAACAGAACACCAGGAACACAGGAACACGTGTGGAATGCGTGGACGGCAACTGTGAGCAGGAACTGGCGGTGTTGGAGGTCAGGGGAAATACTAGAGACAGAGTGGAGACAGAGGCCAAATCAGTGAATGTTTAAATCTGAAGTAGTTACAATTTGGAGGCAGCAGCACTTTGCCCTCCACACAGCAGGGGATCAGCTGACGTTACCGAACCCCACTTTCACATGAGCGAGTGTTTTTTTCTGTGTGGACAGCACTTCCGAACAACAACTGACGATGTTGGAGCCCAGGGATAGTCATTTTGTAGGCTGAGGCCTACTTGGAGGCAGTTTAAGATAAGACGCTGTTTTAATTTGGAGGCAGCAGGAGAGTTTGCCATACACACAGCAGGGGATCAGCTGACGTTACCGAAACCCACTTACACATGAGCAAGTGTTTTGTCTGTGCGGACAGCACTTCTGAGCACCAACTGGCGGTGTCGGAGCCCAGGGAAAATCAGGTAGTAGGCCGAGGCCTACTTGGAGCCAGGTGTAAATCTGAGGTTGTTTCACTGTGGAGGGAGCAGGACACTTTGCCATACACACAGCAGGGGACCAGCTGACGTTACCGAACCCCACTTACACATGAGCGAGTGTTTTGTCTGTGCGGTCAGCACTTCTGAGCACCAACTGGCGGTGTCGGAGCCCAGGGAAAATCAGGTAGTAGGCCGAGGCCTACTTGGTGGCAGTTTGCGATTGTTTCTAGACTACTACTAACTGTCAACGTCCTCCAATTAGGCCTCTGTCTTCACTCTGTTTCGAGTATTTCCTCTGGCTTCAAACCACGCCAGTTGCTGCTCTGAAATGCTGTCTGCACAACCCACACTTGTTCCTGTGTTACTGGGGTTCTGTAACAGCAGCTTCTCCCTAGAGGTGAGTCAGGCAATGTCTTCTGCTCTGTCCACATTTCCACTACAAGTAGTGGGAATGTAAACAAAGCAGGAGACATTGCCGTGCTCACCTCTGGAGATGAGCAGATGTTACAGGACCCAGGTAACACAGGAACAAGCGTGGATTGTGCAGACGGCACTTGAGAGCAGAAACAGGCGGTGTTGTAGGCCGGAGAAAATACTCAAAACAGAGTGGAGACAGAGGGCAAATCAGAGAACATATTAAATCAGAGGTAGTCAGAAGTTGTAGGCAGCAGGAAAGTTTGCCGTACACACAGCAGGGGATCAGCTGACGTTACCGAACCCCACTTACACATAAGCTAGTGTTTTGTCTGTGCGGACAGCACTTCTGAGCACCAACTGGCGGTGTCGGAGCCCAGGGAAAATCAGGTAGTAGGCCGAGGCCTACTTGGAGCCAGGTGTAAATCTGAGGTTGTTTCACTGTGGAGGGAGCAGGACACTTTGTCATACACACAGCAGGGGACCAGCTGACGTTACCGAACCTCACTTACACATGAGCGAGTGTTTTGTCTGTGTGGACAGCACTTCTGAGCACCAACTGGCGGTGTCGGAGCCCAGGGAAAATCAGGTAGTAGGCCGAGGCCTACTTGGTGGCAGTTTGCGATTGTTTCTAGACTACTACTAACTGTCAACGTACTAAAATTAGGCCTCTGTCTTCACTCTGTTTCGAGTATTTCCTCTGGCTTCCAAACACGCCAGTTGCTGCTCTGAAATGCCGTCTGCACAACCCACACTTGTTCCTGTGTTACTGGGGTTCTGTAACAGCAGCTTCTCCCTAGAGGTGAGTCAGGCAATGTCTTCTGCTCTGTCCACATTTCCACTACAAGTAGTGGGAATGTAAACAAAGCAGGAGACATTGCCGTGCTCACCTCTGGAGATGAGCAGATGTTACAGGACCCAGGTAACACAGGAACAAGTGTGGATTGTGCAGACGGCACTTGAAAGCAGAAACAGGCGGTGTTGTAGGCCGGAGGAAATACTCAAAACAGAGTGGAGACAGAGGGCAAATCAGAGAACATATTAAATCAGAGGTAGTCAGAAGTTGTAGGCAGCAGGAGAGTTTGCCGTACACACAGCAGGGGATCAGCTGACGTTACCGAACCCCACTTACTCATGAGCGAGTGTTTTGTCTGTGCGGACAGCACTTCTGAGCACCAACTGGCGGTGTCGGAGCCCAGGGAAAATCAGGTAGTAGGCCGAGGCCTACTTGGAGCCAGGTGTAAATCTGAGGTTGTTTGACTGTGGAGGGAGCAGGACACTTTGCCATACACACAGCAGGGGATCAGCTGATGTTACCGAACCCCACTTACACATGAGCGAGTGTTTTGTCTGTGCAGACAGCACTTCTGAGCAACAACAGGCGTTGCTGTAGCCCAGGAAATAAAGTTCAGGTCATAGAAACATGAACACAACAGGAGACCTGGATCCTGTTGCCAGCCAATTATTTATTCTGGAAGAGGACTGGCAAATTCAGGTGAGATCCAGGCCTTGTTCATTTTCTGAAAAGTAAGCAGGTCAACATTTTTGGCGTATAGTCGCGTGCGACGGTCTGTTACCACACCACCTGCAGCACTAAAGACACGTTCCGATAATACACTGGCAGCAGGGCAAGCCAGCACCTCCAATGCTTACCGGCTAAGCTCTGGCCATGTATCCAGCTTAGAGACCCAATACTTGAACGGGGAAGAGCCGTCTGGGAGTACACTAATAGGGCAAGACAAGTAGTCTGTCACCATCTGACGGAAATGTTGCCTCCTGCTGACTGGAGCCGTCTGTGATGGTGTAGCCGTTTGTGGCGGTCCCACAAAACTTTTCCACATTTGGGCCATACTGGCCTTGCCTTGTCCTGCGGCACTGCCTCTGCTACCTCTTTGTGCAGAGCTTCCTCCACTGCCTCTACCCACATGGCTGCTTTGAAAAGCACTACCAGTAACACTTGCGGGGGAAATGGAGAACATGATGGCCTGCACAAGTGTTTCTTGGTACTCCCGCATTTTTTGCTCCCGGTTCAACTGTGGTATGAGGCTTTGTAAATTGTCCCGGTAGCGAGGATCTAGGAGGGTGTACACCCAATAATCAGCCGTGTGGAGAATGTTGGCGATGCAGCGGTCATTTAACAAGCACTGCAGCATGAAATCAACCATGTGCTGCCAACTGGACCAGAAACGCTGTCCCCAGCTTGAGGCAGCATCTCTGCCTGCTCAGCATCACCCCACCCTCGCTGTACACACTGACTACTAGAGCCTTGTGTACCTCCCTCCTCTGGAGAGATGTGTTCCTCCTCCTCCACTGACTCCTCGTCATCCTCCTCACTAAGTGTCCCCTGCCTGGGCCTTTGTGTGGAAGCACGTTGCGCAGACTTGCCAGAAGCAGATGGCATTTCTGACTCCTCATCCTCGACCTCTTCAAAAACCTCCTCACTTAGTGCTTGTAAAGTTTTTTGAAGCAGACAGATGAGAGGGGACAGTCATGCTGATTAGTGCATCATCTGCACTGGCCATCCGCGTGGAGTCATCGAAGGCACGCAAAACTTGGCAGATGTCCCTCATAGTGGCCCACTCAGTTTTGGTGAAGTGTGTCCGGCGCACAGTGCGACTTGTTTGCGCCTGATGCAGCTGGTACTCCATTACTGCTGCCTGCTGCTCACACAACCGCTCCAACATATGTAACTTTGAATTCCACCTGGTGGGGAGGTCACATATGATGCGATGTTCTGTCAGGCGGAATTGGCGTTGCAGAGATGCAATGCGCGATCTTGCCATGCTGGAACGCCGCAAGTGAGCACTCTCTAGGCGAACCTTGTGCAGCAGTGCATCAAGATCCGGATAGTCCCTCAGAAAGCTCTGCACGACCAAATTGAGCACGTGTGCCAGACATGGTATGTGAGTGAGTTTACCTAGGCCCAGAGCTGCCACTAGATTTCGGCCATTGTCACTCACTACCAAACCTGGCTGGAGATTCGCTGGCACAAACCACACATCGCTCTCCTGTTTGATGGCATTCCAGAGCTCCTGTGCTGTGTGGCTCTGATTCCCCAAAGAAATTAATTTAAGGACGGCCTGTTGACGTTTGGCCACACCTGTGCTCATATCTGGCCTAACAGGCTCATGCAGTGCTGATTCCGAGGAACTAGAGTAGGAAGAGGACTCAATATGTACAGACTGCATTCCTGCAATCCTTGGAGTTGGCAGAATACGTACAGAGCCACTCTCCAGATCTGTACCCGGCTCCACAACATTGACCCAATGGGCAGTGAGGGAAAGGTATCGTCTCTGTCCATGGCTACTGGTCCACGCATCGGTGGTCAGGTGGACCTTGCTACTGACGGCGTTTAGTAGCGCATTTTTAATTTCTCCCTCCACATGCTTTTGCAGGGCAGGGACGGCTTGCCTGCTGAAATAAAAGCGACTGGGCACATTGTATTGTGGAACTGCCAATGACATCAAGTTCCGGAAGGTGTCAGTCTCCACCAGCCTGAATGACAGCATCTCAAGGGCCAGTAGTTTGGCAATGCCGGCATTCAGAGCCAGTGCTCGGGGATGGTTTGCCGAGTATGGCCGCTTTTGCTCCCATGCCTGTGCTACCGATTGCTGGTGAGTGGCCTGGGAGTGTGCTGATGACTGCGAACGTAGTTCAGTGGGTGGAATTTCACTGGGTCTCTGGACAACAGTGGCAGTGGTTCTTCCATGGCGTTCCAGTGAGGAAGCCGAACCAGCTGTGTGTGAGCTGGAGGAAGAGGCTCCAACACGAGCTGAAGAGGTGGTAGGTGCTGCTGATGGTTGGTCTACATCTTCAGTGTGTCTGTGTAACTCCACCTCGTGCTTGGTACGCACATGTTTCCACATATTTGTAGTATTGAGGTTGCTCACATTTTTCCCTCGTTTCACTTTCTGATGACACAGCTTGCATTTGACAAAGCAAATGTCATCTGCAACTGTGTCAAAAAAAGACCACGCACTGCAAGTCCTGGGAGCGCCCGTTTTGTGTTTTGGAAGAGGATTGCTCCTCACGGGTGCCAAAGTGGAGGCTACAGGCAACCAAGTCTGCCCCCGCCCTCTCCCTCCTCTTTTGGCCGTTTGGGGAATCTCTTCCTCAGAGCTGCTCCCACCACCTTCCTGTGGCTGACGCCATGATGGGTCAAGGACCTCATCATCTCCACTCCCCTCTTCAAGCACCGGTTGGTCCTGGGTTGTCTCGCCAGCACCAGAAATTGGCAACTGAGTCTCATCATCATCAGATGAGCACTGAGGTGTGCTGACAATAGGCACTGGCCCACCCGCCTCTTCAGATTCAGAGGGACAAAGCAGTTGCGCATCACTGCATACTCCCTCTTCTTCACGCTCTAGAATACTGCTTGGCTGGCCACCTCTTTCCAAGCCAACAGATTCTGAGAACAGAAGTAAAGATTGAGATGGCTCCTGTCCAGGGCTCTCAGACTGCCTGGGCAATTTGGCAGGTGGTGAAGAGACAGATGGTTGCTCTTCAGTGCTCTGGCCTTGGGAGGATGCGGAAGTCATTGAAGTGGATGCGTTAGCTGCCATCCATCCGACAGCGGCTTCAATTTGTTCGTCACGCAGCAGTGGGGTACGGCGAGGTCCTACAAAGCTGCGCATGAAGGACTGTTGCCTGGTAAAAGTGGGGGATGCCGGGTCACTGGTGGCCGCAGCAGACACCGAATCCCCACGTCCTCTCCCTGCTGAATCCCCCCTTCCTCTCCCTGCAGAAACTCCACGGCCACGACCACGTGCCTTACTCCCTGCCTTCTTCATCTTGGTAGACTGATAAAGATAGGCAGAAAAGTAAAAAAGGGGGGCTTAGTGTTCTTATTCCTGAACACCTGCTAACCAGTATAAGAAACACTAATTTGGCGAAGAGTGTGTGTACTACACTTTAATATGATCTAATGTGGCCGACACAACTGTAAAGTGGAGTGTTTGGTGAACTTTATTTCCTTTTTTTGGGGGGGGGGAAAAGAAAAGGATGTGACCAAAGTTTGAAAGCTATAGTATCACAAACTTTTTGGAGCGATTACAATGCAGGAAGCTAACCTACAATGCAATTGATGAGGTTCCAAAAAATAGGGTGATACTAGTCTGGCTGGCCCTGAAGGGCACAAGCCAGCAAAAAGGCTCCTCTATCTAATCCTATATAGTGTTTGCAACCAACCAATGACAATGGATGCGGATGGAAGCACACTAATATAGGAACAAAAATCTGGATAAATTAGCTGCAAAAAAGGACTATGTATGAGGCAGTGACGCACGCTGAGCGGACTACAGCTAGCGGTGGCTGTAGAACACACTGCAACGTGAGCTGCACTCACACACAGAGACCTATCAGACAGCCAAAAACAGTGCAGAGAAATGGGCTATAGCACTGAAAGGCTGCTGAAAGGCTCCGCTGTCCACTCCTTTAGTGTTTGCAACCAACGTATATGGATACGTATGGAAGCACACTATAGAGGAGAAAAAAAAAGCAGCAATAAAAGAAAAATGTGTATGAGGCAGAGACACACGCTGGGCGGCCTACAAGCAGACGTGCCTGCAGGACACACTACACAGCGTGGGTCTGCACTCACACAGCCCTTGCAGACAGCTATTAAAACAGCGCTGCTGGGCTACAAAAATGCTACAGTGGTGGATTATATAGCCTGGGTAGAGCAATAGATATTTTAGATGATCGATATTTCTAACTATCCCTCACAGTCTTCAACAGCAGCCTGTCCCTAACTGAATTCACAGCAGAGTGACCAGAAATGGCGGCTGCAGCGGTTTTTATAGTGCATCATGACATCATTTCAGCAGCCAATCACAGCCATGCCAGTAGTTAACATGCCTACATGCCTAACAGGATGTGCCCACACTTCTGAGGATCCCCATTGGCTGAATCAAATCGAGCGGGCTCCTAGCATTATGGGAACTTCCGATCCGGTATTCGATATGAAAAAAGCATCGAAACAAAGTATCGGAATTCCGATACAGCGAATATCGGCCGATACCCGATACTTGCTGTCATGATCACGTGTGTCAGGACGCAGATGTTTCCGCAAGGCGAACCCATGTGACACACGTGACCCTGGATACACCGCCTCCAGTGGGGCAAATTTAAATAATAGAACGTGCAGGTGGATACGCCGCCTCCACCTGGCGAATTTAGGTATTACACGTTATAAATATATTTCTGGAAACACCGCCTCCAGTAAGGCGCATTTAAATAATAAGGGGGGAACCTGGGAAACTTTAACAATGGTGGGCCCTGCCATAGGGAATGGGGGACGTGGAAACCTCCTAAGCTCCCCTGAGCCAGAGTCCCTGCACTCCTTACATTCCCTAAACAGGCTCCGCACCTGTCGCCGCACGCGTACCTTAACGCCCTTGCTCACCCTGACCCTAAACCCTCACTAGGGAATGGGTCGGTGCGGAGACTAATCCCACCACTGCACTAATAACACACATGAGGAAAGACACAATACAGGGGAAACACCACTTAGCTTTGCTCTGTTGCATACGCTCCTAGCAACAGAGCCCACCACCTGTGTGCATCTTCTCCTCCACCCTGATCCATCACCATCGTGCAGCCTGGGAGCAGAGTCCATCACCACTTGCAGCAGTCCAGTACACAGAGTCCCAAGATGAGTCCAGCCTCTGCCAAGAATCCAAGCATGCTCGAGTCCAGTTCTCAGCAACCAAGTCGAACATGCTGAGTGCAACTCTCTTCCTAGTCGCCACTCCTCTAAGCCATGCCCGCACTTCCCGCCGACACCATAAACTGCGACTCCACCAGGCCATGCCAGTCCTTCCTGCAGATACCATTATCTGGCACTCGTTCTCTCTGGCTGACTGCGCAGGACTCCTCACCAGCTCCATCCTTCCTCCAGGCTCTCCAACTCAGAGTGAAAACAAACTCACAATATCACAGGCAGTGATTGCACACCCCTAGCACACCTTTATAGGGTGTCACACCTGATACATAATTAAGTGCACAAAAACCTAAAGTGCAATACCGCTAACCACCACCGGGGACAGTCAAGACACCTTGGAACTTTCCAAAGTAAAAAAAGTTCACCCTGTGCTATTTAAAACTGTCAGATCATGACACTTGCGGTATCGGAATGCTCAACACTATAGATGATACATTCCCTTTAAAAGAATGACACTAGAGATTAAGACTAGTGATGAGTGAGTACGCTCGCTTCTCAAGTTTTCCGAGCATGCTTGGGTGCTCTCTGAGTATTTTGGGCGTGCTTAGAGATTTAGTTCGTATCGCTGCACCTGAATGATTTGCAGTTGCTAGACAGCCTGAATACATGTGGGGATTGCCTGTTTCTTAGGAAATCCCCACATGTATTCCGGCTGTCTAGCAACTGCAAATCATGCAGCTGTGGCGACACAAACTAAATCTCTGAGCCCGCCCAAAATATTCGGAGAACACCCGAGCATGCTCGGAAAATTCTATTAATGTGCATACTCATCACTAATTATGATGTCTTCTCTGAAGAGACAATTTGGATATTTAATTTTTCAAAACAGTACTGCAGGGCCTTATAATGCTCCTTACCCTGGAATATCAGCCATGTCACTCTACATAAGAAAGAAAGTTACCCCTTAATTCTCAATCAGCGGCCTCTCATACAACCAAATCACATCTCATAATTTGCCCTGAGGAGGGGCAACTCTTTAAACATGTGTCTGCAAATTGAGATTCCGGTTTGGCTTTTGTTCTACGTCACATGGCAAGGCTCATTAAAGAGTCGATATTGACTTTTAGGATTGCTACTTCCAATAGGTGGTAATAGAGTTCAAGTCTCCTTCCTCTATGAAGAGTCAACTTGCATTTTCCCTTTAAGAAAAACATTTTAAGTCCACTTAATAATTTTTACTTTACATTGCAAAATGTTAGTTCCTTAACTTTTGATCTTAAAATACACGGTATAGAAAAAGCAAAACATGAAACTAATCATTCTATATACAATAAAAAGTACATTTATTCTTTTCAATGTTTTATCAACCTTTTATTCATTATGTGGTTTCGTAGACCTTTACCGTTCCTATGCGCTACCACAGATACATTCAAAATGGAGAGTGTTCTATTCACTATGGTTTCAACATCCAGATTCTTGCTCTGTATTGATTGTAAGTGTTGAAATAATCTTCTATTTTAAATGACCAATTCTTGTCAGAATTATTTTTTTTGACAGTTTTGACTGGTCATGATTTTTCTATGAGGCAAACGGAAGATGTATTTTCTAATTTACAGGCAGCACTGTATTGAATATGTCGAGATATAAGGCATTATTTTTCATTTCTATATAGAACTGGATGTTTTAAATGTCATAGATGTAAAGTGTGCAGTGGCCTTATTCATAATGCCACATTTCTTTAAAATCTGACATGATGTACTGGAGGATAATGTAACTGTACAGTACTGCTACCATTTCACATGTATCCTAAAGTGTCCTTGTATTCTTGTCTGCATTGGCATGACATCAAGAAAATTTCAAGCATGTTCTAGTCAATGAGGGTTGCGATTATTATAACATTATATTAAGGGAAAACATGCTGAATATCTTTTTGCAATTACTCCTATTTCATGCAATGTAATAGCAAAGGGTTTTACTGTGCCAGGTATCAATGAAACTTTAAAGTTTGAAATTAAAATTACTGTCTGATAGACTAGATGTAATCGTTTAAAAATTTTAGGTACAGTGTCTTTTAAATGGATTGTCCGGCCTTGTGATACAAGTCTGCAGTCATTCTATGTGACTGCAGAGTTGTGAATCCTTACATTGCGTGCACTACAGGCTTTGAGGATTCTCCGGTTTTGGGAGCCGATCAAAGCACAACCGTAAATATGTCATTTGAATACATGCAGTCACTGGTCAATTAGACATGCAATGTAAGTGTATTGAGCGAAGCTGTGCATTTCTAGTCAGAATGTAGCCAGAAGTATGCAAATTGCATACTGTCTATCACTAGACAGCCCACTCCTGAACCACACTGGAGAATACTAACAGCACGCAATGCATGTGACGTGAGGATTTACAAGTCAAAAACTTATAAATCCTTATCCTGGTATGCATGGCCCCCATCAGAAAAACATAAAAAATAAACCATCCTACTTACCGTCCCTGCGCTCCTTCGCAGCGTCTTGTTCCGCTGCCAGCAGCTGCAGCTGTGGGGCGGTCACATGTGCCCTCTGCCCTCTGCACTTGCAGTCAATATTCATTTCCTTAAGTAGTGGGCACATTTGATCACCTGGTCGCGGCTGGAAGCCGGTGGCTGTGACTACTGTGCACGCTATTAAAGAGAAATTACAATCAAGCACAAATTAGCTTTAAAAAAAATTGGGATTTCGCATTCTGACATCTTTAAATTTTTATGGACAAGGTTGAGGGACATTCAAAGGTTGCTATTGGGCTCAGTCTTGGGCTGTGTGTCTGTACAGCATGTGTGGATGAATTTCACAGTTATTTTGTGAACGAGCAAAGAAATTTTTAATCTAAAGAGATGGATACCTTTCTTAATTAGGATTTCTAACAGCACATGACTTATCAGCGCACTCACAGAAAATAAGTGATAGGTAGTGTAATCTTGCCTTTTTTCTGGTTAGGATCTTGTTATATTTCCAGTATATTTTTTTCAAGAGTACCACCTTACTAAAATACAAATTTTCACTACAATTTTGGAAGTTTGAACCAACGCAGGTTTCACAGTATAAAGTAAACACCTGTTTCAGATGATAGAAAAGGCAGAAATTAGCTTTCAAATGTGGTAGAAAGTATACTCTTTTGGACTATGATTGACACACTACTGTCAATAGTTATTGTAGAGAAATATATTTAACTTGAGTGTATATACTGTATATATATATATATATAAATATAAGCAAGGCAGAATACATGGACATGAAGTGCATGATATGCACTGGACCTAAATAATTATGCTGTACATTAACAATTCTACTGCAAAGTTTTTAGTCATACCGATGGGCTAAAATAATGTTGTGACTTTTCTATAAAATGCTGACAACCACCTATTCTAAATGTCATCAGTAATAGCCTCTTAAGCTATATATGGCCCATTCTCAGCAAGGTGATTGACTGAAATGAAATACTAATTTGTCTTACACAAAAGAACTTCAATGTATAAACTATAATCATGTCACCCTTAATATCATTATTATTTGAAAGATTCAGATTATCTGTTTGACAATGCATAATGTGGGGCCCATAAGCAGCATTCATGTGCGGTAATGACAGTGACTTATCTGTCTTCATATATACTATATACATGTTGCCAGAAATGTTGGAACCCTTGAAATTTGTTTCAAAAAATGAAGTATTTTTCACAGAAAATTATTGAACAAAACAAAAAAGAAAAAGCCAAATTGGACATCATTTCACACAAAACCCCAAAGATGGGCCGGACAAAATTGTTAGCATCTTTTCACAATTGAGGGAAAACAACTT
Source organism: Dendrobates tinctorius (assembly GCF_039654945.1). Lineage (NCBI taxonomy): Eukaryota > Metazoa > Chordata > Amphibia > Anura > Dendrobatidae > Dendrobates > Dendrobates tinctorius. The sequence goes on from NW_027361832.1 coordinate 33,263,861, forward strand.
TGCTTCAAGCATGTGATGCTCATTCAAACTTACCTGTGACAAGTAACAGGTGTGGACAATATGAAAGTCACATAAGAAACCAGATAAAAAGAGAAGTTGACTCAATCTTTGCCTTGTGTGTCTGTATGTGTCAAACTAAGAACATAAAGAGCACAAAAGAACTGTCTGAGGACTTTAGCACCAAAATTGTTGAAAAACATCAACATTCTCAAGGTTACAAATGCCTCTACAGTGATCTTGATGTTCTTTTGTACATGATGCACAACGAAATCAAGAAGTTTACAACCCATGGTACTGTGGCTAATCTTGTTAGATGTAGAAAACAGAGAAAAATTGATGATAGGTCGCAATGCGGGATAGTCCAGATGATGGATAAGCAGCCCCAATCAAGTTCCAAAGAAATTCAAGTTGTCCTGTGGGCTGAGGGTGCTTCAGTGTCAGTGCAAACTATCCATTGACATTTGAATGAGGTGAAACGTTATGCTAGGAGACCCAAGAGGACCCTACTGCTGACAAAGAGAGATAAAACAGCTACACTGCAGTTTGCCAATATGTATGTAAGTCAGCTAAAATCCTGTTAAACCATCTTGTGGCCAGATGATACCAAGATAGAGATTTATAGTAAAGCACATCATTCTACTGTGTGCCAGTCCCATCCATCATTTAAGTCATTCCTGTCACCTTAGCCTTTTGCTGCTCCACTAAGAAAAAACTCTCAGCACTCTATCAGTGCTGGAGCTTTTTCTTGGTATCATTTCACTGAGGCTAGGTTACTTGGTGACAAATGGTTGTGGCATTTGGTTTACGCTGTTCATGCTTGCATCCTGCAACTATGTGTTGGACTGTTTGAATAATCTGCACCTTGGGTCTTGTCTTGTATTTAGCACCTGTTCTTGTGTGGCTATGATCAGTGCCTCTGCATTGTTTTGGAGTTCAGCTTTCTCCAGTCATTGGTAGGATTTTCCCATATCAGTCACCTCAGTTATCTGTCGATGGTACATCTCGTGCAGTGGCTTATCTTGCCATGATATTTCATTTTCCTATTCTACCTTCCTGGACTGTTGTTGTTGTTGCCTTAGGCTCTCTATCATCCTTTCATGCAATATTCCTGGATACTTTTTGTTTTGTTTGTGATGGTGGCTTGGACACGTATCGAACCTCGACCACCCTCTTTTCTGCTGGTATACAATCAGTGGATGTTAGACTTGAGGTGGAAACTTCTAGGCATTGTAAGGAGCATTGGAGTCTTCACATCTGCAGCTTCCATCTCTTCTTTTGGCCATCATACTTTTCCAGCAGGACATCTAATAGCTGTCAGAGCAAATAGATCAATGGCTCGGATCTTATTCTTCTCATTGAGCTGGTTCTTCATGATATCTCTTATCCTTTGATGGTATTTGGATGATGCTGCTTTCTTTGCCTCTAAATTATGGTTACCATGTGAACAATACTGAACAATTATAGGCGACCTTAATAAAAGTTGAATTCATGTCATGTTTTATAAATTGATCTTGTTTATGTAAGATCCCATATGTTTAAAGGGCTTGTCACAATTCAGTCAATATTAGGGTAAAAACTACTTGAAGTATTTTAACAGCTCACCACACTTGGACATCTTCATCCTCCAATGACTCATAACTCGTTCAGTAGGCGTAAAATCAATATGTAGAAAAGCCACCACTCCATTTACCTTGCAAAAATATTCACTTCATTTCTTTCAAACATTATTATACACCAGAAGACAGAGATATACAAATATTGATATGGCTGATGGTTTAAAACAGCTTTTGGGAGAAATAAAGGGGCTATCTTTGGAAAAAAGATGAAATGGTGGCTATTCTTGAAAATTTTTGCAAAAGGTAACCAGTTCTATAAAACAAAATAAGTGTTATTTATCTGAATTAGCCCCTATATTTCCAGGGCTGGCTCTCTTGGCTACTGCAGTGGAGTCATCTCATCTATAAATCATGACCACTGCAGCTAGTCACTGCCACCAACCTCAACATCACTGTTATGTCCAATGATTGGTTGCATGCATTACAAATGGGATTTCTCCAGTTCTGTTTATAAGAACAAGTGTTGAGTAATGGAGGTGCAGGAGTGACAGAAGCATTATCAGGTGAGTAAGGCTTATTTTGCTCTTTCTATATTTTACAGCATTATCTGGCTGTGATTAAATTTTAGCTAAATATGAAAAACCTTTAAATTTTGCCCTACATTGCGCAAAATATATTTTCTTTTTAAAAAAAAATACTGATTTCTTTTTTCTGCTAATTTAAAGACTGACACGTGTTAAACGCAATGTAAATAATTTTAGGTGAAAATAGCCTTTAATATATCTATTGCCTTTTCTGCAGTATACTCTTGGAATGACTGATACACCCTAAGTGAGAAGAATGGCTGATAATTATGTGCATGTGGAACTAATAGTAAATTGTAGATAATTGCAGATGGAGGCATAACTGCCCTAGCCATTGAAATGGTGGACAGCTTCTGACCAGTCAAACAAATCCATTACAATTTTATTGGGTCCTAAAAGGAGTTATGTGATTCCCTGGGTTCTAATACATGTCAATCAGGCATGGTAAATTGGATTCTTGAATAGGGAAATCCCTTGGGGATGCGAGATGTTATCTAGACCAGATGCAGTGATTTTTTTTCGACTCTCTGTTCACTAGGTTCTGTTCTCTCTTTAGTGAACCAATAAAACCATAATAAGTATTGATTAACCCATTACTGAGCATTATCCACTGGCTTCTGCCTGAGTGTATTTAAACATATCACAGTTGCTTCAGTGCTGCCATAGTACAGCTGTTTGCTGCCTTTAAACTGGTCACTTATCACAGGAGATATAGACACAGTGCCAAGTTTTGCAAGTCAAATAATTCATAACCCTAATAATAGCCAACAAATCAGCCAGAGAATATCTTCATCTTGCAATGAAACATGCATATCATCACTTTATTGCTGAGCTCAAAACTCACCGTAAGAGGAAGGTTTCGTTAATGACTTGTTATGCTGAGAACAGCATGCCATTTAGAGGTAGTATGATTTGTGACATTTACTGTGACTTATTTAATCTTGTCAAAATTTATCTAAATTCTACATGTCCTGCATTTGCACAAAATGAATTTTATTAAGCAATCTAAATGCGATAAGATGCAGTAAATACTAGCGGTGGAATGATAGCAAATCCTGATTTGCATTCAGACTTCATAGCCTGCTTTGACTGAAGGAAAACTTGTTGAGATTCCCTATGCAATATGACAAACCAGTAGTGTATCTATCTATCTATCTATCTATCTATCTATCTATCTATCTATCTATCTCTATATCTATCTATCTATCTATCTATCTATCTATCTGGCCATTTATGTGGATAAACCTAAATTAAATGGGAATTTTTGGTGAAATCAGCTTTCTGTTTGTGGTGCATTAGTATATGGGAGGGCAAAAACTTTTCAAGATGGGTAGTGACCATGGCGGCCATTTTAAAGTTGGCCATTTTGGATTGCATCTTTATATATGGCCCACCCATGTGTAGTCATATAAATTGCCCACCCTGTATCTATCTATCTATCTATCTATCTATCGTTTCTCAGACAAAGATTCTTGGTGTTTTGTTACAGCAATTTTTGTTTGAAAAAAATTATTACCTTTTGTCTATAATGTAAATTTTTTTTGGGATCAAGTCCAGTTCCCCAGTACAACACATTGCACCTCTATTTCATTTTCCCATCATCCTGTGATGACTAGTCTTTAAGGAGACATGGGGGGTCAATGGGGGCTCTAATCTGCTGGCCTGAGACTGCATGGACAAGGGCTCATCTCACTGAACACCCACTCTTCCTTTATTGTGGGTGGAATACTACTCAGACAACAAAGGGTTTGGGTAAAACAGTGTGGCAATACTGTAGGGAACCACAAAGCAGACAATAACATATAGAACAGTCCCAGCAAAATACTGATAATGGTGAAAAATTATAGTCTCACTGTTCCTCTGACTCACCAGGATTAGAGCAACTGCAACTCCAGAGCTTCCAAGGCTGACTACTCCCACTAATGTCCCCCCATTTTTGGCAGGCACGCACAGATAGGAAGTAAAGACAAGCTCAGGAAGCAGAACAATAGCAGTGAGGTGTGGCCAGGTGACCTGATTGTCCCAACCTAAATTCTTCAAGACATCTCTGAGGGTTCAGCAATAGTCAATAGAGCAGATCTATGCTCTTCCAGCTGGGGCCATAGTCCACTAAGCTGACATCCTGTAGAGTGTTCCTGACTGTGGTTTTGCAAAGTCTCTGTTTCTTTCAGAAGGATAGAAAATCCCTTTTTATACCCACTTCTGTGGCTCATGTCATCATCCACAGGCGAGGATGGAGGTGGGAAAGGGAAACTCTCATTGTTTGAATGTTTAATCAATCTGCTTAATTTGTCCTCTGTTTTGCAGGTCAACAAGCCACCGAACCCACACAATGGTCCATCAAAATATTTAGCAAATATCCATTATTCAATGACCATGCATCCCTGTCTTGCAAAGATAGCAGAAAACAATTACAACAAACTTCAACTCAAAAGTCAATATTAAAGGCATGTATGAACAATAATCTGAGATTCTTGGCCAACTAAAGAAGAAACATATGAGTTAAAAAATGAATGATGCGCACTCTGTTGGAATGTTAGGTGCAGGCTAAACCTGGACCATGTCCAGATGTCATAACAAAGAGAAGCAACAGCCGCAATCAAGAAAGTCTTTGTTTTTGCAAAACAATGCTTAAATTTATTTAAATTTCATTCACCACAGGGAAAGGCAAGTAACAAGATAATGAGGTAACGTTTTGTCCCTGCTCTGGGTCTTTATCAAACCTCACTTGAATAGTAGAGAAAATGACCAAGAAGCTGCATCAAAGGCATAGAAAACAAAAGTCCCAGCCGGGGCTATAGCTTTTATGAGGATGGCAGGATCTGTGGTGAATTCAAAAGTCAACATAAAGATAACAGTCTATGTTTCCTAGATTACTGAAAATAGACGTCTGGATAATTAAAATTAAATGCTGTGTAGTGTCGTTGCTCCCCCATCTTAAATAGCCATACATGATAGGCTTCCAATCATTGTTCTCAACTTATTGGAACAGTCCATTAGCATGTTTTTAAGCACCAGCATGAATGTAAGAGTGCTCACCTTCATAAGAACAAAACTTTGTATCTTCCAGTTTCCTCAAGGCATATTCAATGTCTTCACTGCAAATAAACTCCACATGTAATTGACGAGAACGACTCATATCCATTGCGTCTACACATGGATTCCTCCACATTTCATGGCTCCTGTATTAATCTATTAATCTGTTTGAGTGTCAGTGGCATGGAATTCAATCAGTCAAATGTGGCACAGCTCCTAGAGTTGCCATTTCTTATTGCGGTTAAACATCTGCTCTGGTCCAGAGGTGTTGGGGTTGGACATAGTGGCATTTGAAACCTGCTGTGTATGCATCACCTATGATCTGCTGAGTCTGTCTGCATGCCTCTCTGGTTGTGGAGCCCTGGACTTTGTCTATGAAAACCAGTCTTCTGCAGCTCCCCTGAACCCGACAGGCTGATGAGTATCCTACTGTTGCCACCAAGTGTAAAGACAGGTGGGTCAGTGGGTGCTCTTGTCCACTGGCCCAAGACCAAATGGATCAAGGTTCATCCCAGTGAATGCCCATTCTTCTTTCATTATGGCTGGAATGCTACTCATACTAATCAGACAACACAGGATGTGGGTAAAATTGTGTGCCAATACTTTATTGCAACACAAAACAGACAATAACATGTAGAATAGTTCCAGCAAAATACCCAAGATGGTGCAAAATTACAGAGTCTCACCCTTCCGCTGGCTCTCCGGGATTAGAGCAACTGTGATTCCGGAGCTTCCATGGCCGACTACCCTCACAGAGAGGAGGTAAAGTGGCTAGGTGACCTAATTGTCCAAACCTGGATTCTTAAAGACATTTGTGAGGGTTCAGCAATGGTCAGTAGGGAAGATCTGTGCTTTTCCAACTGGATCCATAGTCCCCTAAGCTGACATCCTGTAGAATGTTTCAGGCTGTGGTTTTATAGTCTTTGGTTCTTTAAGAGGGATAGAAAATCCCTTTTTATATCCACTTCTGTAGCTCAGGTCATCATCCACAGGTCGGGGGGGAGGTGGAAGGAGTATATGACCCTGCATTCCTGCCTTGCAAAGATAGCAGACAATAGGTTACAACAAATGTCAACTCAAAAGTCAACGTTAAAGGCTCATGCAAGCAATAATCTGTGTTTCTTGACCAACCAAAGAACAAACAAATAAATTCAAAAGTCAACATAAAGATCACAATCTATTCCTCAAGGCTTACTGAAAATAGATGTCTATATAATTAAGATTAAATGTTATGCCGTAACAGTCATCATGGCCAATGTCAACATTGTTGACATCATTTTTACTATGACTATTATCCACACCCCTGGTTATCTCAACTCAATGTCCCACTGCACATCCACCCACTGCTGTTAGAATTTAGACAAAACTCAAAAGAAACTGTCACCAGGATTTTCCCATATAAAGTAGGGCCATCACCTTTATATCCTAATTTAGAGCATTCTATAATGTTGTATATATGTCCCCAATGTACTCTGCATAACACCCAAAAAAGTTTATTATACATACCTATGGTAGGGTCCAGTCTGATAGGCATTGATGATCTTAATCCAGCACCTCCTCTCATTTTGTGAACATAGTCCTCCTTCTTGCTTCATCTGGATGATGCATCCTACATCATCCACAGTGTGCTCCATCGTGATCCTGTGCAGGTATACTTCTCTCTGCCCTGTTGAGGGCAGAGCAAAGTACTGTAGTCTGCATGCACGGAAACTCTTTGAGATTTTCCTATACATATTCATTACAGCACTTTGCTCTGTCCTTGGTAGGGAGAAGGTGGCTGGGATTGTCGGAAGAGAGGAGGCACCAACAATGTCCATAGGACTGGACTGCCCCATAGGTGAGTATAATTAAAAAAAATTTTTGTGTTATTCAGAGTGCATTGAGGACTTATATACAGTATTTTAGAATGCTGTATATGAGGGATAACAGGTGCTGGCGTTATATAATGTTAGAAAAACCTGGTGATAGGTTCCCTCTAAGAGTTTTGTTTAAAAACTGCATTAATTGAATACCTATTTTTTATTTACTAAGTTAAAACAATTTCAGCTATAGCAAATCATGTGAATGGTCCTTCTGGGTGAAGTCAACCCTGTATATGCCTCCAAGAAAAACCTTGTGCATGAAAAACTGATAGTGAAGCAGAGATCTAAAGGTAATTGTCACTACAGTAATTGAAGCCAAACAATTTTTGAATCAGTTCTTGAGCTTTATAGCTATCCCTTTGCAGGGGTCCAATTCTGTGCATTGTCCTATTGGAGAAAGTTACCTCAGATTCACACACAAAAAAATAAACTTCGCAAAAAATTAGGGGGCTGAGACATAGTGAAAAGTTGATTCAAGGAACATTGTGAATTTTGTTTTGGTAAAAAGCTCTTTGACCCAATCCTGAGCAGGATCCTACTGGGAAAAGTCACTCCACATGAAGGCACAAAAAAAATAATTGAAACAAAAATTATGGAGCACAGAAATTGGACAATTCATAAGAGACCTTTAACCCCTTCACCCCCAAGGGTGGTTTGCACGTTCATGACCGGGCCAATTTTTACAATTCTGACCACTGTCCCTTTATGAGGTCATATAACTCTGGAACGCTTCCATGGATCCCGGTGATTCTGACACTGTTTTCTCGTGACATATTGTACTTCATGTTAGTGGTAAAATTTCATTCAAATAACTTGCGTTTATTTGTGAAAAAAACGGAAATTTGGCAAAAATTTTGAAAATTTCGCAATTTTCCAACTTTGAATTTTTATGCCCTTAAATCACAGATATACGGCACACAAAAAACTTGACAACTAACATTTTCCACATGTTTACTTTACATCAGCACAATTTTGGAACCAAAATTTTTTTTTGTTAGGAAGTTATAAGGGTTAAAAGTAGACCAGCGATTTCTCATTTTTACACCATTTTATTTTTAGGACCACATCACATTTGAAGCCACTTTGAGGGGTCTATAGGATAGAAAATACCCAAAAGTGACACCATTCTAAAAACTGCACCCCTTAAGGTGCTCAAAACCACATTCAAGAAGTTTATTAACCCTTTAGGTGCGTCACAGGAATTTTTTTGAATATTTAAAAAAAAATGAACATCTAACTTTTTTTCACAAAAAAAATACTTCAGGTTCAATTTTTTTTATTTTACCAAGGGTAACAGGAGAAATTGGACTGCAAAAGTTATTGTGCAATTTGTCCTGAGTACGCTGATACCTGATTTGTGGGGGGAACGACTGTTTCGGCGCATGGCAGAGCTCAGAATGGAAGGAGCGCCGTTTGACTTTTTCAATGCAAAATTGGCTGGAATTCAGATCGGACGCCATGTCACGTTTGGAGAGTCCCTGATGTACCTAAACAGTGGAAACCCCCTACAAGTGACCCCATTTTGGAAACTAGACCCCCCAAGAAACTTATCTAGATATGTGGTGAGAACTTTGAACCCACAAGGGCTTTACAGAAGTTTATAACGTACAGCGGTACAATTAAAAAATCATATTTTTTCCACAAAAATGATCTTTTCACCCCAATTTTTATTTTCCCAAGGGTAACAGGACACTAAAAGTTATTTTGCAATTTGTCCTGAGTATGCTGATACCCCACATGTGGGGGTAAACCACTATTTGGGCGCATGGCAGAGCTCGGAAGGGAAGCAGCGCCATTTGACGTTTTTGGCTGGAATTGAGATCGGACATCATGTCGCGATTGGAAAACCCCTGATGTACCAAAACAGTGGAAACCCCCCACAAATGACACCATTTTGTAAACTAGACCCCCCAAGGAACTTATCTAGATGTGTGGTGAGCACTTTGAACCCCCCAGTGCTTCACAGAAGTTTATAACGCCCGGGCGTGAAAATAAAAAAATTCGTATTTTTTCCACAAACATGATCTTTTAGTCACCATTTTTTTATTTTCCCAAGGGTAACAGGAGAAATTAGACCCCAAATGTTGTTGTCCAATTTGTCCTGAGTACAATGATACCCCATGTGTGGGAGAAAACTACTGTATGGGCCCACGTCGAGGCTCGGAAGGGAAGTAGTGACGTTTTGGAATGCAGACATTGATGGAATGGTCTGCAGGTGTCATGTTGCCTTTGGAGAGCCCCTAATGTACCTAAACAGTGGAAACCCCCCACAAATGACCCCATTTTGAAAACTAGACCCCCTAAGGAACTTATTTAGATGTGAAGTGAGCACTTTGAACCCCCAAGGGCTTCACAGAAGTTTATAATGCCAGGGCACGAAAATAAAAATATCGTATTTTTTCCACAAACATGATCAATTAGTCCCCAATTTTTTTATTTTCCCAAGGGTAACAGGAGAAATTGAACCGCAAAAGTTGTTGTCCAATTTGTCCTGAGTACGCTGACACCCCATATGTGGGAGAAAACTACTGTATAGACACACGTCAGGGCTCGGAAGGGAAGTAGTGACCTTTTGGAATGCAGACTTTGATGGAATGGTCTGCGGGTGTCATGTTGCCTTTGGAGAGCCCCTAATGTACCTAAACAGTGGAAACCCCCCACAAATGACCCCATTTTGAAAACTAGACCCCCTAAGGAACTTATCTAGATGTGAGGTGAGCACTTTGAACCCCCAAGGGCTTCACAGAAGTTTATAATGCCAGGGCATGAAAATAAAAATATCGTATTTTTTCCACAAACATGATCACTTAGTCCCCAATTTTTTCATTTTCCCAAGGGTAACAGGAGAAATTGGACCCCAAAAGTTGTTGTCCAATTTGTCATGAGTACGCTGACACCCCATATGTGGGTGAAAACTACTGTATGGACACACGTCGGGGCTCGGAAGGGAAGCAGTGCCATTTTGGAATGCAGACTTTGATGGAATGGTCTGCGGGTGTCATGTGCATTTGGAGAGCCCCTGATGTACCTAAACTATTGAAACTCCCCACAAGCGACCCCATTTTGGACACTAGACCCCCCACGGAACTTATCTAGATGTGTGGTGAGCACTTTGAACCCCCAAGTGCTTCACAGAAGTTTATAACGCTTGGACGTGAAAATAAAAAAATCATTTTTTTCCACAAAAATGATATTTTTGCCCCCAATTTTTTATTTTCCTAAGGGTAACAGTAGAAATTGGACCCCAAAAATTGTTTTGCAATTTGTCCTGAGTAGGCTGATACCCTACATGTGGGGGTAAAACACTGTTTGGGCGCATGGCAGAGCTTGGAAGGGAAGGAGCACCATATGACTTTTTCAACTCAGAATTGGCTGGAATTGAGATCAGACGCAACGTTGCATTTGGAGAGTCCCTGATGTGCCCAAACAGTGGAAACCCCCAATTCTAACTCCAACCCGAACCCCAACACACCCCTAACCCTAATCTCAGCCCTAACCCTAGCCCTAACCCTAGCCCTAACCCTAACCCTAGCCCTAACCCTAACCCTAACCCAAGCCCTAACCCTAGCCCTAACCCTAACCCTAGCCCTAACCCTAGCCCTAACCCTAACCCTAATGGAAAAATGGAAATAAATACATTTTTTTATTTTATTATTTTTCCCTAACTAAGGGGGTGATAACGGGGGGTTTGATTTACTATTTATGGCGGTTTTTATTTTTGGCAGCTGTCGCACGCTGAAAGACGCTTTTTATTGTAAAAATAGTTTTTGCATCACCACATATTGAGAGCTATAATTTTTCCGGATTTTGACCCACCGAGTCATGTGAGGTCCTATTTTTTGCGGGACGAGTTGACGTTTTTATCGGTACCATTTTCGGGCACGTGACATTTTTTGATCGCTTTTTATTCCAATTTTTGGGACACAGAATGAACAAAAACCAGCGTTTCATGAATTTCTTTTGGGGGAGTGCGTTTACACCGTTCCGCGTGCGGTAAAATTGAAAAAGCGGTTTTATTCTTCGGGTCAGTACGGTTACAGCGATACCTCATTTAGGTCTTTTTTTATGTTTTGTTGGTTTTATGCAATGAAAACTATTTTATATAAAAATTAATTATTTTTGCATCACTTTATTCTGCGAGCTATAACTTTTTTATTTTTTTGCTGATGGAGCTGTATGGTGGCTCGTTTTTTGCGGGACAAGATGACGTTTTCAGTGGTACCATGGATATTTATATGCGTCTTTTTGATCGCGCGTTATTACACTTTTTGTTTGGCGGTATGATAATAAATCATTATTTTTTGCTTCATTTTTTATTTTTATTTTTTAAGGAGTTCGCTAAAGGGGTTAACTAATGGGACAGTTTTATAGGGCGGGTCGTTACGGACGCGGCGATACCTAATATGTGTACTTTTATTGTTTTGTTTTTTTTTATTTTCAAAAAATGAATTTATTGGGGAATATTTTTTTTTTTTTTTACTAATTTATTTGGCGTTTTTTTTAAATTATTTTTAAACTTTTTTTTTATTTTTTTTTTACGTTATTACATAGTCCCAGGTGGGACATCACTGTCCTGTGACAGATCGCTGATCTGTCACATCACAGATCACTGTGACAGATCAGCAATCTGTCACAGGCATTGAAGAAGACTTCCTCTTGCCTGCGCTTTGAAGGCACTGAGGAAGCCAGCTTCCTGCAGGCCCCCGAAGGCCCCCGTCGCCATCTTGGATTCGGGGGCCTGGAGGAAAGGAGTCCCCCGCAGCAGCGCTGCACATTGCGCTGCCATGGGGGTCTCAGGGAAGCACGGAGGGAGCCCCCTCCCTGCCGATGCTTCCCTTTAACTCCCGGTACACCGCGATCATGTTTGATCGCGGTGTGCAAGGGGTTAACGTGTCGGGGGCGGTCCGTGACTGCCCCTGACACATTGTGCCGGGTGTCAGCTGTGATAATCAGCTGACACCCGGCCGCGATCAGCGGCGCTCACCACGTGGGCACCGCTGATCGCGGTAGACGTACTATCCCGTCCATGGGCATAGGGGCCCGGGTCCCATGGATGGGTTAGTGCGTCTCATGTCAGGAAGGGGTTAAATTTGTAGGTTCTCTTAAAAGATACACCTTCTACATAGCAGACATGTTGTTAAGGCCTCTTTCACACTTCCGTTTTTTACAATCAGTCACAATCCGCCAGGTTTTGAAAAAAACGGATCCTCAAATTTTTTTTGAGGATCCGTTTTTTTCCCCATTGACTTGCATTAATGGCGGATTGTGACGGATTGCTGTCCGTTGCATCCGTTTTTTTTGAGGATCCGCCAAAAATTGCTGTCCGTCACCATCCTCAAAGATTTCAAAACGGAGCTTGTAACGTTTTTTTCTCTGGCGGATCCTCCAGACACTCATTTAACCCGAAATTCTTTCTGGGTGCCGGACAAAAAAAAAATTCTCTCTCTCTCTCTCTCTCCCAGCATTTCCTTTAAATTTCCGCATTTTCAGGATCCGTCTAAAAACGGATCCTGTGCCATCCGTTCACATCAGTTAACAACGGATCCGCTTGTATGACTTTTTGGCGGATTTGAACTGATGCAAAAAACTGAAGTGTGAAAGAGGCCTAAGGTTTGCGGATCGCACCAAATATAAATTATGAGAAGGTGCGATCACAACCAAGGGTACACATGCGGTGATGGAGAACCACAGTTAAAGAACAATGATGGAGCTATGCTGAATGCAAACACCATAAACACACAGAGTTAATGGGCACTCCATGTGGATAGAGTGCAGAGTACCTGCTCAGTTGCTTCACAGAGCGGTGCAATAACAGAGAGCACTCGGAGCTATACCCGAGCAAATAATGACAATAGTTCGAGGTCCCTATAGCTACCCCTCAGGGAAATCTAGGCTGGTGGTTGTGCTTGCTCTGACACTCAGCTGTGCTAATGGCACATATGACTTAGGACGCCGGGAGTAGGATGCTGAGCCAAGCGGGAATTCCCACCCTACACTGCCTGCCTAGACACACAATCGCCATGCTAGCAGCGGCACACGTGCCCACAAAGTGGTAATGTATCCACTGACACAAACATAACATAAAGAAAGTTAGCACGCCGACTTGTTCCTGAAAGACCCTTTTATATGCTCCGATTAAGTCCAGTCAAACTGGACTTTGCTCATCCGGAACTGCCACATCACCTGAGCAGCTGACGACTGACCACCAATGAGAGGTTGCCACCTCACGAGCATGCTCCGTAGATTGATTACTGGACTTAGCCTTTGGCGTGTCTGTTAGCCACTGCTTATTGCTGGTTACCATAGCTTTGGCTGGAAGGCCAGCAGTAACCAAGCGAGCTGCACTGGTCTGAGCAAGATGCTGAGACCGACGTCTTTGCTGAGTGGATCCCACTGCAGTCGGAGCAGAATGGGGGACCTCAGAGGCAGACAAGGCTTGGAATCCCAGCGTCTAACACATGTAGTCCAAATTTCATACGGTACACAGCATTAATGAGTACACCTTTGAAAAGTAGCATTTTAATCAACATCTCACTGAACACAAAAATACATTCCAAAATTTTGACAAGACTGAGTTTCACAGAACATTATTTTAACTCATAACATAAAAGTAAGGTTAATAATATAACTTACATTACAAAATCTTCAGTTTCAATAAAAATAATTGATCCAAAAATGAATACACTCCAGATTAAAAACTACTACATCTAGTATTTTGCATGACCTACAAGATTTCTAAGGACACCACAGTCTTCTAAGCATGGAATGAACAAATTGTTGACATATTGCAATAACTATCTTTTTCCATTTATCAAGAATTACTTCTTTAAGAACCTGGATGCTGTATGTAGAGTGATGCTCAATTTATCTCTTCAGAAGTCTCCATGGGTATTTAAGTGGGTTCAGATCAGAAGACATACTTGGCCGATGAATCACTTTCACCCTGTTCTTCAAAAATGCAACAAATGTGTGTTTTGGATCACTGTCATCTTGGAAAAGTGCATGTCTACCAAGGGCATGGACTAATGGCAAAATTTTCCCCCTTCAATATAGAGCAGTACATCTGTAATTTAATGATACCATCAATTAAATGTAGTTCTCAAACACCAGTAGTACCCCAACATAAGGACACTGTCACCATAATGTTTCACTGTAGGACCATGCATTTAGAACAAATGGATGTCTACCAAGAGCACGGAGTAATGAGGGCATCTGCTCTTTAAATATAGAGCATTATATTTGTGAATTAATGATACCATCAATGAAAAGTAGCTCAATGACACTAGTAGAACTTATGCAACCCAACATGAAGACACTGCCACCAACATGTTTCACCAACATGACGGTGATTCAAAAAACGTGTTGTATTTCTGAAGAAGAACATGGTGAATATGATTCAATGGTCAAGTATGTCTCCTTATCTGAACCTAATTGAATACCTATGGAGAATTCTTAAGATACAAGTTGAGCATCACACTCTCCTTCCTGCATCTAGGTCATCTTTAATGAATGGATTATAATAAATGTTGTAATATGTTGCCAACTTGGTCTTTTCATGCCTAGAAGACTTAGTGCTGTCCTAAAAAATCAAGAAGTTCATATCAAATACTAGATGTAGTTATTTTTTATGTTTGGTGTATTCATTTTAGCATTATCTAATTTGAGTAAAACTGAAGAATTTGTTAGCGAAAGTTATATTATTAACCTTAAATAATGTTCAATGAAATTTAGTCTTATCAAAACCTTGTGAATTGGTCTTGTGTTCAATGAGTTATTGTTTAAATTCTTACTTTTCGAATGAGAACTGTGATGTTTCCATACACAGTACACAAAAATTATTTTATTTGTATATTATGCAGCTTTAAGCAGCTTGCACCTGTCTACACTTTCTTTATTTAGCTTGGGGGTGATGGTCAGCTTTTTTGTTTTTTGGAGTATAGTATTGAAGATGGTGAGCATACCTCATATCAGCCTATGGTTGTTTTTAAATAATATTGGATCATATCTACAATTAACTTTTTAGGCTTTAAGCCTGGGAGAGGCATGTTTGATAAATATTAGCATGGAAAAAACTGGATTAAAAACACATGTGACATGCACAAGTGTGAACAAGTCTGTAAGACAATGTTCAAGCCACCCATTGACTGAAACACAAACAAAGCACAGAATGAAAAATATGCAAAAATGCCTTGCAGTAAGACATATAATAGTAGTCAGCAAGTGCTGATAAAAAGATGACAACAATTACAGGGTATTTAGTCGATACGTTTATTTGCAAAAAAAATATATTCCAAGCTGCTCCACCACGTCAAGGTAACCCCTATCGAAGCAGTCCCTATCTAATATATTTAAAACCTGAACAAGTGAACAGTGTCTAAATGAGCAGGATTAAGACAGGCGCTTACCTGCATGGGCTCATGGCGTGAGACAGCTCCTTTTGTGCATGTCACACAAGAGAGGGGTGGGGTCTCTCAAATAAATATTAGGTTTTGGGTATCATCAAATAAAAGTACACATTCTCTTGGCTAATGGGCTCAGCCTCTCATGAATTGGTCAATTTGTTCTCTAATTACCGTCATTTATAAGTATATTATATACAGCTGTAAAGCAAATCCAAATTTCATATATTCATTGCTTACATACACCATATCTTAACACATGCAATGTGATGCTGTATTCCATTATTTGTATAGTTCTTTTTTTTTAATATATTGCAATATAAATATGCAATAATATTATACGGCATGTTGTAAAGACTTATGAGAGTGATTATGTAGGCGAATGCACTTTATTGTGTAATGATGCCATTACAACATGTATGACAGCTCTGAAGCATTACCCATGTAAACATTATTCATAATTCTTCATACAGTATGCTTATTACTAGTCATTTCAACAACAAAGAAATCGCTTTTACACATAATAAAAAAGTACAAGTTTGTGAAGGTCAAAAAACACATCATTTTTGATCCATTAGAAAAATCAGTTTTCGTCTACTGTACTTATGCAATGAAAAAATGAGTTAAAAAGAAGTGATTTGGGGGGTTATGTTTTGCATGGCTATATGGTAATTTGTGTTCATTACAGAATAGCCATTTGATCAAGTGATTTCCAATACCTTGTCAAAATAAATTACATTCACTTAATTAGATGTACAGGAAGTATAGCTGAAGCTGGGACAAGTATTAATTTAGGACTCTGCAGAAACTGACACTCTATCTTCTGACCCTGAGGCTGTATAATTCAAGATACCCCGTGATGGAAGGAAGTCTGTCTCCATAGCAATTACCTAAATCTTTTATCAGTCATTTCTGGAAGGAAAATTAGAGCAATTGTGTCAGGATAGTCATATAGGCAGAAATTGCACACTCATTCAAACCACTTATGTCTGTGACTTTGTCCCTGCTTGATGGCCGCCTTTGTCCTCAGCCATGTTTTTGAAAGCTTGATTAGATATAAGCAGATGTGCCATACTGTAACCACAAAAGCTTCCCCTTTGTTTTCTCCCAATTCCTTTTTATTTTTCCTATGATTAGCGCAAAATTATACTCTTATTTTTATTTATTAAGCCAAATTAGTCTTTTAGCCCAATATAATTCAATCAGCCTTGGCTAAAGTGTTACTTCTGTATACTTGATTCTGCTGAATCTAATTAGAAACGCATTTGACAATATTTCTGAGTACAGGACCACTTAGTAAAACACTAAAGAAGGAAATATAATTGATCGAAGTTACTTTTTTTTTTTTTCCGCATCTTATCTAGGTAAAACTAAGCCGGCTTTCCTTTCGACTCGCAGAGATCTTAGATATTGACCCTGTTGTGTTTTCTAAAGAAAACAGGGCTGCGTGTTACTTCATTTAACACATTTACATTTTATCACTGTAGGATTTTGAAATCTGGAAAAAGCTTATCTTTTGATCAATAATAGTTGCCGTTTACACTGAGCAATATAAAAAGCAGTGTAAGCCTTCCCTTCTGATTCTTTGCTGGGGAAAACTTGCAATTAATGGCTGTTACAACAGGAAATATATTCCCTTCTTCATGGCTCAGCTAGGGACCTGCCAGATTAATCTATTCCCAGTTTGCTTGCCATGGTCCTTTACTCCCTATCTGTCTTACCATATTGATTTTTTTTAGCCGTCTTATTGGTTTCTAACATAATTATATCAGGAGTAGGTCTCTTAGTACAGCTAATGCATTTATACCACGGCATCCCAAGAAGCTTATTTTCTTGTCGTTTGTACCATTTCAATATTGGACCCTAATATGATGATTAAAATGCATGAAATGTGAACTAAGGCATTCGAAAAACAGAATGTTCCGCAATCTTCTTTTTTTTTAGGTAACATTTTGTGTTAAGTAACAGCAATGACAAAATGGCAAAAAAAAAAGTAGCGCAGCCTGTGAGCCACACGGGCTAATTGGCTTAAAAATAACACAGTGTCATATAAAGATTAAACATCACTTGCTGCTCCATAAAGTGTAGTCTTTCTTTTCCAGCATCTCGCTATACACAAGTGGCACTCATAATGTCTATTTGTTACAAAGGATAACTTTACATACCCTGTCATAACAATGAAGAATTGCCAACTATTTATTTTACTGTTCCTAATTGTTGTCAAAATGTGACCCACACTCTGACACTATATTTTTCAAAGTCATACTCTAAAGAAAGGGCATGCATTTATTAATGAGGATACCTTCTCACTTATGCAACAGCCGAAGTTTAAGTCTGTTTATCTTTAAGTTTTCAAGTTTTATTTTGGTATCGCAAAGTGCAAGTTCATAAATTAGTCAAGTGAGTTATTTTTTTTTCTTGACAGAAATCAGATTTGATTTGGGGACGGAATGGAACAATTTTAATTCCCATATTCTGCCACAGTAAATATACAAGAAAATGACATAGTTATTTTCTATAGTTTTTATTGTTGGGGTGTTTGCAGTGCATGCCCCTAGATATTAATTATTTAATTCATTTTCATCATATCTAAAATATTTTCATGCATTCTATTTATCATCACTATTAAAATGCTTGTAAAAAATGGCATACAATTTTTTAACCTTTATTTATGTGCTATATGATTTTATAATTTAACATGCCTATTTTTAGTTTTTTACGTTTTCGCTTGTACTTATTCTTTTTCCAAGAGCCTTGTTTTTTTTTTGCCCTATGACATGCTATTTTGAATGACATCATTGATTATTTCATGTAATGTACTAGCTAATGGGAAAATATTTTCTTTTGTAGCAAAATTGCAAAAATAAATGCAATTCCACAAGTGGTTTTTTATCATGTTCACTATCTGGTAAAAATAACCTGGCTTTATGATTCTCCAGAGCAGTACAATTATGGAGATACCAAACATGTATTTTTTAAAAAAATTACCATAAGTGGCAAAAAAATTTCTGAAATTTGTGAAAAAATACTACATTTTATTGTGCTGCTATATTCAGTTTTCAATTTTTGGTCAATAGAGCTGTGTGAGGTTAAAAAATGATGCTTTATCATTATACCGTGGAACAAAAAGTGGAATAAAACGCGATCAAAAAGACAAATGTAAATAAAAATGGTATCTCTGAAAACGTCATCTTGTCCTACAAAAGCAAGCCGCCATACAGCTCCATCAGTAGAAAAATAAAAAAGTTACAGCTCTCAGAATAAAGCACTGTAAAAATATTTATTATTTCTTTAAAGATTTTTTATAGTATAAAATCAGCAAAACTTAAAAAGTTATATAATATATTATATAGCTGTTGTGTACTGACCCGAATAATAAAGCTGCTTTATCAATTTTACCACATTCAAAGCAGCATAAAAAAGCTAATAAACAATTTCTGAAAAGAAAGGGATCAAAAAATGTCATGTGCCCGAAATATGGAAAAATAATAGCTATCAAAATATGGTGATGCGCAATGAAAATAGTCTTCTAGTGTGTGACAGCAGCCAAATATACAAAAATCATATAAACATAAATCTTGTATCACTGTAATCACGTAGACCCAAGGAATAAAGTTGTCTAATCACTTAGACGGCACCAAAAATGGCGTTAAAAATAAACAAAACCAATCCTTCACCTGCTCTTTAGTTTTTCATTCAGCCTTCCAAATATCACAGTAAGGCTTGGCGCACAATTATCCTGTAAGCGATGAGCGCTTACACTGGAGTTTCCATGTAAACCACTGAAATACGTGATTCAGACAGAACCCCCAGCAGGAATTCCTTATAATGAGGAAGATGGAGTCACTGTATATGCTGTCTGGCTTATGATCTGGCAGTGTCCATCTTTTTAAGCATGCATGGAAGTGCAGTCGACCACAGTTTTATCCACTATTGAAAAGAAAGACACCGCTGAACAGCGCCAGATGTAGTCCAAAGTAACTCTGTAGCCTCATTATAGTAAATTGATCCATCAGGAATGCAACCTCAAAAGAAAGTGCTCAGGGTAGAATGCAGGATAAATGTGATCCCAAATGTTATGTAAAATATTCCCAACAATAGCTTAAAAATCAATCTGCATATAAAGCAAGTCCCCACTCAAGTTCATCATCTGTTATCTGAAATATAAGGGGATTCCATGTTACTGGCAGTACAAAAACTATGGAAAAGCTAAATGGCTCCTGGTCCCCAAAAGAAATTCAGAAAACTCTGCTCTTACAAATTCAAATGCCCCCTCCCTTCTGAACCCCTGTGTGCTTAAACCACATTTAGCATCCACATGTTTGACATTTCTGTAGCGATAATAGCCCATCTAATTTATGTCTCCAGAAGCACAAGCTGAGCACCATAGCATACTGGTCACTACAACATACAGGTGACTACAACATACTGGGCACTACAATGGCAGTTTGTAATTTTCACTCAGTAATATCCACATCTGCTTGTTTCTAGAAAACATCCATGGCGTTAAAATCATCACTACACCTGTAAATAAATTACCAAAGGAATATAATTTCCAAAATTGGGTCACTTGAAGGGGGATTCTGCTCTTCTCGCACTTAAGTGTTCTGTTTATAGAGTCAGCAAACTATTCTAGGAAAATCTGCCCTGCAGGAAGCAAATAGCACTCCATCCCTCCCGTCTCGCAGTGTGTCTAAGCAGTACTGTACAGCCACATATGGTATATTGCCACTTTCAGCAGAAATTGTGGGACAAATTTTGGTGCCATTTTAACCCAATTCTTGTGTGAAAATGTAAAATCTGTGTCTAAAACAAAGTTTTGCTGGTAAAAATGTAATTATTTTTTCTTCCCTGCTGAATTGTATAAAATGGGGGCACTTCTTGGAGGTTATGCTGTTTTGGCACCTAAGAGACTCTCCCAGTTGGTCATGGCACTAGCAAACCATAATAGTAAAATCTGGACTATAATTTGACACTCCTTCCATTCTGGGCTTTGCAATGTGCCTGAAAAATATTTCCCTGTTACATTACGAGTATTGATGCAGGCAGGAGAAATTTTTACAACACACCAAGGTCCATTTTTTCTATTAGACCATGGAAAAATTAAAAACTTGGGGCTAAAATAACATTTTAGTGGTAAAAGTGTAACTAATTATTCTTTCTTCACTGCACAAAGGTATAACATTCTTTGAGGGTTATTGCTGTTCTCAGGAGAAAGTGCACATCAAATTTGGAGATCTACTTTCTCCTGATATCCTTGTGAAAATGAGAAAATATGGGGCAAAATCAACATTTTTGTTGGAAAAATACAGTGGAGGAAATAAGTATTTGAACCCTTGCTGATTTTTTAAGTTTCCCCACTGACAAAGACATGAACAGTCTATAATTTTAAAGGTAGGTTAATTTTAACATTGAGAGATAGAATATAAAAAAAAATCCAGAAAATCTCATTGCATAAATTATATACATTTATTTGCATCTTGAAGTGAGAAAAAAGTATTTGATCCCTCTGGCAAACAAGACTTAATACTTGGTGGGAAAACCCTTGTTGGCAAGAACAGCAGTCAGACTTTTTTATTAGTTGATGATGAGGTTTGCGCACATGTCAGGAGAAATTTTGGTCCACTCCTCTTTGCAGATCATCTCTAAATAATTAAGATTTTGAAGCTGTCACATGGCAACTTGGAGCTTAAACTTCCTCAATAAGTTTTCAAGTTTTCTATGGGATTAATGACTGGAGACTGGCTAGGCCACTCCATGACCTTAATGTGCTTCTTTTTGATCCGCTTCTTTGTTGCCTTGGCTGTATATTTTGGGTTATCGTCTTGCTGGAAGACCCAGCTATGACCCATTTTTAATGTCCTGGCAGAGGTAAGGAGGTTGTCACTCAGGATTTTACGGTGCATTGCTCCATCCATTCTCCCATTGATGTTGTGAAGCAGTCCTGTGCCCTTAGCAGAGAAACACCCCCAAAACATAATGTTTCAACCTCCACACTTGACAGTGGGCACAGTGTTTTTTAGGTCATAGGCAGCATTTCTGCTCCTCCAAACACTGTGAGTTGAGTTAATGCCAAAGAGCTAAATTTTTTCTCATCTGACCACAGCACCTTCTCCCAATCACTCACAGAATCATCTAGGTGTTCATTGGCAAACTTCAGACGGGCCTGCACATGTGCCTTCTTGAGCAGGGGGACCTTGCGGGCACTGCAGGATTTTAATCCTTTACTGCATAATGTGTTACAAATGGTTTTCCCGACTTCTTTGAGATCATTTATAAGTTCCCCCTGTGGAGTTTTAGGCAGATCTCTCACCTTCTTCATGATAAGAGATACCGCACGAGGTGAGATTTTGCATGGTGTTCTAGATCAATCTTGATTGACAGTCATTTTGTATTTCTTGCCTTTTCTTTCTATTGCACCAACAGTCGTCTCCTTCTCAACCAGCATCTTACGTATGATTTTGTAGCCAATTCCAGATTTGTGTAGGTCTATGATAGTCTTTTATAAAGGTGACTATGTAAGTCAGCTTTCTTTAATGCAGGTAACAAGTTGATTAGGAGTGTCTAACTGGTCTGTAGGAGCCAGAATTCTTAATGGTTGGTAGGGGATCAAATACTTATTTCTCACTGCAAAATGCAAATAAATTTATATAATTTGTACAGTAAGATTATCCGGATTTTATTTTTGATATCCTATCTCTCAATGTTAAAATTAACCTACCATTAAAATTATAGACTGTTCATGTCTTTGTCAGTTGGCAAAGTTACAAAATCAGCAAGGGTTCAAATATTGATTTCTCCCACTGTATATATTTTTTCAGTTTAACAGATCATAACTAAAATTTTATGAACCACTTGTGGATTTAAGATGCTCACCATTCATCTAGATAAATTCCTTGTGAGGTCTAGTTTCAAAAATGGGGTCACTTGTGGGGTGTTTCCACTGTTTAGGCAAATTAGGCAATCTCCAAATGCTACATGACACCCGCAGATCATTCCATCAAACTATGTCTACCAAAACCTCACTCCTTTTCTGACCCCTGCTGTGCACCTAATCAGTAGTTTTCTCCCATGTATGGCGTATCTGTGAACTCAGGAGAAATTACACAACACAGTTTGGGTTTGATTTTTTCCTGTTACCCTTGTAAAAATGAAAAAAAAATGGGGCTAAAAAATGTTTGTGGGAAAAATGTGATTTTTTTAACCCCTTGCTTTCATTGGACGTACTATTCCATCCATGTGACCTGGGACTTAAGTCCCACGGACGGAATAGTATGTCACACGTGAACAGCGGCGCTCACGGGGGGAGCATAACTGATAGCAGCCGGGTGTCAGCTGATTATCACAGCTGAAACCTGGCACATTAACCCCCAGCACACTGCAATCAAACATGATCACAGTGTACTGGGGCATAGGGAAGCATTTGGCAGGGAAGGGTCTCTCTGTGTGCTTCCCTGAGATGTGATTGCCCTGTTCCGAGGACTTCCTCCCTGCAGGCCCCCAGATCCAATATGGCTGTGGGGGCCTTCGGGGTCCTGCAGGGATGCGGCTTTCTCAGACCGCTGATCTGACACAGTGTACTGCAAAGTGTCAGATCAGTGATTTGACAGTTTACAGTCATGTCCCAACTGGGACAATATAATAAAGCATAAAAAAAAGTGTAAAAATAATTTTTTAAAAATTCCTAAATAAATTAAAAAAAACAACAAATATATATATATATATATATATATATATTCCCTAATAGCTTCTTTTATTTGTAAAAAAAAAGATAATAAAAGTATACAGATTTAGTATTGCCACATCCGTAACGACCCGCCATATAAAACTGTCCCACTAGTTAACCCCTTTAGTGAACCACTTAAAAAAAAAAATATCAAGGGACAAACAATGCTTTATCATCATACCACTGATCAAAAAGTGCAATAACACACAATCAAAAAGACAGATATAAATAACCATGGTACCGCTGAAAACATCATCTTGTCCCGCAAAAAACATGCTGCAATACAGCATCATCAGCAAAAAAATGGAAAAGTTATAGCTCGCTGAATAAAGCGATGCAAAAATAATCATTTTTTATATAAAATTGTTTTTATTGCATAAGAGCGCCAAAACATTAAAAAAAATATAAATGAGGTATCGCTGTAATCCTACTGACCCAAAGAGTAAAACTACTTTATCAATTTTACCATATGCAGAACGGTGTAAACACCCCCCAAAAAAATTCATGAAATGCTGGGTTTTGTTCATTCTGCGTCCCAAAAATCGGAATAAAAAGCAATCAAAAAATGTTAGGGTCTTGAAAATGGTACCAATAAAAATGTCAACTCGTCCCACAAAAAAAAGACCTTGCATGACTCTGTGGGTCAAAATATGGAAAAATTACAGCTCTCAAAATGTGGTGATGCAAAATCTATTTTTACAATAAAAAGCGTCTTTTAGCGTGTGACAGCTGCCAAACATTAAAAACCGCTATAAATAGTAAATCACACCCCCTCTATCACCCCCTTAGTTAGAGAAAAGTAATAAAGTTAAAAAGAATGTATTTATTTCCATTTTCCCATTATGATTAGGGTTAGGGGTGTGTTGTGGTTAGGGTTGGAGTTAGAATTGGTGGGTTTCCACTGTTTAGGCACATTAGGGGGTCTCCAAACGCAACACGGCGTCAATTCCAGCCAATTCTGTGTTGAAAAAGTCAAATGTTGCTCCTTCCCTTCCAATCTCTGCCATGCGCCCAAAAAGTGGTTTACCCCCACATATGGGGTATCAGCCTACTCAGGACAAATTTCTACTGTTACCCTTTGGAAAATAAAATATTGAGGGCCAAAATATAATTTTTGTGGAAAAAAATATGATTTTTTTATTTTTATGGCTCTACGTTATAAAATTCTGTGAAGCACTTGGGGGTTTAAAGTGCTCACCACACATCTAGATAAGTTCCTTGGGGGGGTCTAGTTTCCAACAATAGGGTCACTTGTGGGAGGTTTTCACAGATTAGGCACATCAGGGGCTCCCCAAACGCGACATGACACCCGCAGACAATTCCATCAAAGTCTGCATTCCAAAACGTCGCTACTTCCCTTCTGAACCCTGACGTGTGCCCATACAATAGTTTTTTCCCACTTATGAGGTACCAGCGTACTCAGGACAAATTGGACAACATTTGGGGTCAAATTTCTCATGTTACCCTTGAGAAAATAATAAAATTGGGGATTAAAAGATGATGTTTGTGTAAAAAATATGATATTTTATTTTCACGCCCGGGCGTTATAAACTACTATAAAGCACTTGGGGGTTCAAAGTGTTCACCACACATCTAGATAAGTTCCTTGGGGGGTCTAGTTTC
This sequence comes from Dendrobates tinctorius, assembly GCF_039654945.1. NCBI lineage: Eukaryota > Metazoa > Chordata > Amphibia > Anura > Dendrobatidae > Dendrobates > Dendrobates tinctorius. Next base: position 33,288,647 of record NW_027361832.1, read on the forward strand.
CAAAATAGGGTCACTTGTGGGAGGTTTCCACAGATTAGGCACATCAGGGGCTCCCCAAACGCGACATGACACCCGCAGACCATTCCATCAAAGTCTGCATTCCAAAACGTCACTACTTCCCTTCCGAACCCCAACGTAACATAGTAACATAGTAACATAGTTTTGAAGGCTGAAGGAAGACCTTATGTCCATCTAGTTCAGCCTATTTTTAGTGCAGCTTTTCTGCATTGTTGATCCTGGGGAAGGCAAAAAGCTCACAGAGTAGAAGACAATTTACTCCATAGGGAAAAAAAATTCCTTCCCCTGCCCATACAATAGTTTTCTCCCACTTATGGGGTACCAGCATACTCAGGACAAATTGGACAACATTTGGGGTCAAATTTCTCATGTTACCCTTGAGAAAATAATAAAATTGGGGACTAAAAGATCATGTTTGTGGAAAAAATATGATTTTTTTATTTTCACGCACGGGCGTTATAAACTTCTGTGAAGCACATGGGGGTTCAAAGTGCTCACCGCATATCTAGATAAGTTTCTTGGGGGGTCATGACGACATGGCGTCCGATCTTAATTCCAGCCAATTTTGTATCAAACGGCGCTCCTTCCCTTCCGAGCTCTGCCATGCGCCCAAACAGTGGTTTACCCCCACATATGAGGTATTAGCATACGCAGGACAAATTGCACAATAACTTTTGGGGTCCTATTTCCATTGGGAAAATATAAATTGGGGGTGAAAAGATCATTTTTACAGAAAAAAATATGATTTTTTAATTGTACAGCAGTTTGTTGTAAACTTTTGCAAAGCCCTTGGAGGTTCAAAGTTCTTACCACATTTCTAGATAAGTTCCTTGGGGGTCTAGTTTCCAAAATGGTGTCATGTGTGGGGGGTTTTCACTGTTTAGCCACATCAGAGGCTCTCCAAATATGATATTGCGTCAAGCCAATTCTGCGTTGAAAAAGTCAATCAGTGCTCATTCCCTTCTGAGCTCTGCCATGCACCCAAACAATGGTTTACTCCCACATATGGGGTATTGGCGTACTCAGGACAAATTGCACAATAACTTTAGCAGTCCTGTTTCCCTTGGGAAAATAAAAATTGGGGTTGAATATATCATTTTTGTGGAAAAAATATGATTTTTTTAATTGTACGGCTGTACGTTATAAACTTCTGTGAAGCCCTTGGGGGTTTAAAGTTCTCACCACATATCTAGATAAGTTCCCTGGGGTGTCTAATTTCCAAAATGGGGTTACTTGTGGGGGGTTTCCACTGTTTAGGCACATAAGGGGCTCACCAAGCGTGACATGGCGTCCGATCTCAATTCCAGCCAATTTTGCATTGAAAAAGTCTTCCCTTTTGAGCTCTGCCATGCGCTGAAAGAGTGGTTTCCCCACATATCAGGTATCAGCATACTCAGGACAAATTGCACAATACAGTTTGCAGTCCAATTTCTCCTGTTATCCTTGGTAAAATTAAAAAATGGACCTGAAGCAATTTTTTTGTGAAAAAAGTTAAATGTTCTTTTTTTTTAAACATTCAAAAAATTCCTGTGAAGCACCTGAAGGGTTAATATGCTTCTTGAATGTGGTTTTGACACCTTGAGAGGTGCAGTTTTTAGAATGGTGTCACTTTTGGGTATTTCTTGTCATATAGACCCCTCAAAGTGACTTCAAATGTGATGCGGTCCCTAAAATACATGATGTTGTAAAAATGAGAAATCGCTGGTCAACTTTTAACCCTTATAACTTCCTAACAAAGAAAAATTTTGGTTCCAAAATTGTGCTGATGTAAAGTAAACATGTGGGAAATGTTATTTATTAAGTTTTTTGTGTGCCATATCTCTGTGATTTAAGGGCATAAAAATTCAAATTTGGAAAATTGCAAAATTTTCAAAATTTTAGCCAAATTTCTGTTTTTTTCACAAATAAGTGCAAGTTATTTAAATGAAATTTTACCACTAACATGAAATACAATATGTCACAAGAAAATAATGTCAGAATCACCGGGATCCATGGAAGCGTTCCAGAGGTACTACCTCATAAAGGGACAGTGGTCAGAATTGTAAAAATTGGCCCGGTCATTAACGTGCAAACCACCCTTGGGAATAAAGGGGTTAAATTTTCATTTCTCTGCATTATAAACTTTGCAAAGCACCTGGAAGATCAAGGTGCTCACTACATATCTAAATATATTCCCTGAGGGGTTGAGTTTCCAAAATAGGTCACTTGGAGGATTTCCACTATTTAGGGAAATCAGGTGCTCTCCAAATGTGACATGGCGTCCGCTAATGATTCCAGCAAATTTTTTCGTTCAAAAAGTCAAATAGCAATCCTTTGCTAATGAGACCTGACGAGCATCCAAACAGTAGTTTTTCTCTCGATATTGAGTATCGCCGTGCTCAGATGAAACTGAGCAACAAATTCTTCATGTTCATTTTCTCCTGTTACTGTTGTTAAAATAGAAAAAATTGGGTCTAAAATAAAATATTTGTGAAAAAAGTTAAATGCTAAATTTTTCCTTCCACATTCTATTAATTCCTGTGAAGCAATTGAACGGTTATTAAACATTTTGAATGTGGTTTTGAGCACTTTGAGGGATTCAGTTTTTAGAATGGTGTCAGTTTTGGGTATTTTTCTCAAAGGCCCCTCAAAGTCACTTCAAATGTAACGTGATCTTTAAAAAAAATGTTTTTAATAAATAACATTTGCCACATGTCTACTTTACATCTTTACACAAAAATTGAGCTTGATTTAAGTTGGTATATGTGCAGCTCATAAACGGGTGTTCACATTGGCCATAAAACATCAAAGACTGCAAGAGACAAAATGAGCAAAAACCCTGCTGTAACTAAACAATTAAAAAGCAAAAGTGCATTTAAATAACACAGGGTTCTTATTAATACTGTTTTTGAGCAAAAATAGCATAAAAGCCATCACACCATCGACAAGGTGAATCTGATCGGGACGGTCCTACACTGTCTAATAGTAAGAATATTACCATGTGTCAGAGTTGACCTCAGTATGTGAATAAGGGCAGACAAAAAGACCAGGTCCCAACCTGTGGACATCAGTCTGGGAAAGATTTTAAATATAATTACCAGCTCCATATTAGGTTTGGTGTGTTGCACTAAATAAAATAAAATACAATTACAACCTGGGGTTCACCATGCAGAGAAGAACCCTGCTGCTAATATGATTAATGACGGAACAAAACAGCAAGCACGATCTTAAACACACTGTGTTAATGCCACAGAGAGTACCAAGCTCAGTTACTTCACCGAGAGGTACTGCACTAAGTGTGCTAAGTGCTAAACCCTGTTCACACCACAGGGACATTAGCACGTGGATTAGGCTTGCTCGCAGCTAAACTGTGTTAACTGTGTTAACCGCACACACGAATGAAGCAGATGCTGAGCCAATAGAAAGAACTCTTATGATGCTAGGTCCGATACCCAGTCATCTTCTCTGAGAAGTACAGCGTAAGGGTTGAGTTGTTCTGTAACTGGACTGTGCTAACAGCACACAAGAATGAAACAGGTGCTATGCCAAGCGGTTAGTTACCCCTGTCCTGACACTACCAAACCCGTGCCTGACCGGCACTCAAAGCATGAAGCAGACTAGAGACTCAGGCGGATAGCCATGGGTACGAAAGTGTGCAACCTGCCTGCCAAAGTGTACAAACTCAAGCAGAGGCAGACACACAAACATGCCACACACACCAAACATAAATGACAATAGTGCGCCCGCGTGCACTGCTGAGAGCCTTTTAAATGTTAGGCTCCACCTAAATACTCAAACCCAATCAGTCGAGGTATCGCCTGTGGGTAAATCTGGAGCTGCCACATCACCAGAGCAGCTAAGGTCCGACCACCAATGAGAAGACACCACCTCACAGACATGCTCAGTAAGGTGATCTCTGACCTTAGACTCCAGAGCGCAAGGCTGCACCTGTATATCACTGGTTACCATAGGCTTGGCTGGAGAGCCAGCAACAACCAAACGTATACCACATGCCTGAGCAAGAAGCTGGGGCAAATGTCTATGCTGAGCAGCTATTGCAGTACCTGGACCTGAATGGGAGACCACAGGGCCAAATAAAGCTTGAGCTCTATCACACACAGCAAGAAAATCCAGATGCCTAGCATTACCCCCTCCTAGCATACCCTGGTGAGGGTTGCCATGCTCAAAGGCTGCAATAAACTGAGGGGCATGAATATAATCAATAGACTCCCAGGTACTGTCCTCTAGTCCATGACCCTTCCAGTCAACCAAAAAATTTTTTGGTGCGCGCCACCTTGGACTCAACAATAGCATTTACCTCAAAATCGTCCGAGGATGTATCCGAACCCCCAGCAGGAGTCCCAGAAAATCAGGCCATATACACTGGTTTTAGAAGAGACACATGTAAAGTGTTAGTGACATTCAAGTGCAGTGGAAGACTGAGGCGATAAACTACAGGATTCACCTGATCAAGAACTTTGAAAGGACCAAAGTAGTAATGGACAAATTTAGTGGACTCTACACGCAGCTTGATGTTACAAGCTGACAGCCGCACTAAATCTCCTGGGGCAAAGATCGTGCGCATCAGTGGAAGCCCTCATTCTCTCATTAGACAGTTTAATTGCATCCTGCGTGCAGTCCCAAATGTTACGAGCCTCCACTGCCCAGTCCACCACCCTCGGATCAGAAGGCGAGATGGGCTACTGGGTAGTTCAGGAGAAAAGGAGTCTGCCCCGTGGAGTCAGAGACAGCATTGTTTAACACAAGCTCCACCCATGGCAGCAGGGACAACAAGTTGTCATGCCTGGTGGACACAGAGTGCCTTTGATTTTATTTATTTATATATAAATATATATATATATATATATATATATATATATATACATATATATAACATATATAATAGTCAAGGTCCAATCCCGAGTGCAATGTTGCACCTGTATATCACTAGTTACCATAGACTTGGCTGGAGAGCCAGCAGTAACCAAATGTATGCCATACGCCTGAGCAAGATGCTGGGACAAATGTCTGTGCTGAGCAGCTATTGCAGTGGCTGGATCTGAATGGGAGACCACAGGGCCAAATAATGCTTGAGATCTATCATGCACAGCAGGAATATCCAGATGCCTAGTATCACCCCCTTCTAGCATCCCCTGGTGAGGTTCACCATGCTCAAAGGCTGCAATAAACTGAGGGGCATGAATATGATCAATAGACTCCCATGTACTGTCCTCTAGTCCATGACCCTACCAGTGAACCAAAAAAAATTTTGGTGCACACCACTTTGGACTCGACAATAGCATTTACCTCAAAATCGGCCGAGGATGTATCCGAACCCCCAGCAGGAGTCCCAGAAAATCAGGCCTTATACACTGGTTTAAGAAGAGACACATGAAAAGTGTTAGCGATATTCAAGTGCAGTGGAAGACTGAGGCGATAAACTACAGGATTCACCTGATCAAGAACTTTGAAAGGACCAAAGTAGCAATGGACAAATTTAGTGGACTCTACACGCAGCTTGATGTTACAACCTGACAGCCACACTAAATCTCCCGGGGTAAAGATCATGCGCATCAGTGGAAGGCCTCATTCTCTCTTTAGACAGTTTAATTGCATCCTGCGTGCAGTCCCAAATGTTACGAGCCTCCACTGCCCAGTCCACCACCCTCTGATCAGAAGGTGAGATGGGCTACTGGGTAGTTCAGGAAAAAAGGAGCCTGCCCCGTGGAAACAGAGACAGCATTGTTTAACGCAAACTCCACCTATGTCAGCAGGGACAACAAGTTGTCAAGCCTGGTGGGCACAAAATGCCTTTGATTTTATTTATATATATCATATATAATAGTCAAGGTCCAATCCGGAGTGCAATGCTGCACCTGTATATCACTGGTTACCATAGACTTTGCTGGAGAGCCAGCAGTAACCAAATGTATGCCATGCACCTGAGCAAGATGCTTGGACCGATGTCTGTACTGAGCAGCAATCACAGTGGCCAAGCCTGAATAGGAGACTGCAGTGCCAAATAGCACTTGTGATCTATCCTGCACAGCTGGAAAAACCTGATGCCTAACAAGCCCACCCTGGCTTGTAAAAATACAAAGAAAAAAACACAAAAATTGAGCTTGATTTTATGTGCTACATGTATACGAACTTAAATCAAGCTCAATTTTTGTGTTTTTTTTCTTTGTATTTTTGCATTTTGTGCAAGCCGGGGTGTGGCCTCCCTCTCCTGAACTGGTAATCTCATTTAAAGGCTTCCCCAAGCCAATCCTTTTTTTCTGGGCTTATTCACACACTGACACATGGTAAGGTTTTTAATATTAGAAAGTGTAGGACCATTCCAATCAGGGTCACCTTGTCAACGGTGGGATGGCAATTTTTGATCAGAAACAGTATTACTAAGAACCCTGTTATTTAAATACAGTTTTGTTTTTTACTTATTTAGTTACAGCAGGGTTTTTGGTCATTTTGTCTCTTGTAGGTTTTCTATCTTGTGATGTAAAGTAGATATGTGGGAAACCTTATTTAATTATTTATTAACGAGATGGAGGGTGGTAAAGTCACGATGGGGGAAGGCTTTGCAGCGTTGAGAATCTCTCCCCCATGTGCTCACCCACCTATCCACTCTCTCTTTCCCCATGTGCTGACTTCTCCCATCTGTGCTCTCTTCTTTGACCTGTCTACCCCATGTGACATCCCCCTTGTCTGCTGTCTCACTCCATCCTGTGCTGTGTTCTCCCCTCATGTGCTGTCCCATTTGAGCTGTCTCCCCCTGTGCTCTGTCTCTCACCCCTGTGACTGACCGTGTACAGAACCTACCACAGCTCCTTGGCAGGGGGAGGAATCAAAAGACAATACTGACATTACCGCAGGAAATCGCAGAGGATACATTTTTTGAGGTAAAATATTGTTTAAAAACAGTCAGTGAAATATTTTACCTCACAAAATGAATCCTCTGTGATCCTGGCTGTAATGTCAGTATTGTCTTTTGCTTCCTCCCCTTCCCAGGAGATGTGGTATGCTCCGTACACGGTCAGACAAAGACAATTTTTAAAATGAACTTTCGTTCATGGGAAAACCCCTTTAATGTGACCGGCTTCATCTGCCTGTAGACATGTCACGCATCTGCCGCCGGGATCAGCCAAATGTTTCACAGCGCCTGTGCGGAATTCTCACAGGCGCAGTGCAACGGTGTTCCGCTGATGGTACCGTGCAAGAGGCTGTGTGAGTGTGTTTAGGAGTGTGTTAGTGTGCGTGTGTGAGTGTGTGAGTGCATATGTGTGAGTGTTTGTGTGATAGTGTGTGTGTGAGTGTGTGCATGAGTGTGTGTGTGTGAATGTGAGTGAGTGTGTGTGTGTGTGTGTGAGTGAGTGTGTGTGTGTGTGTGGTGCGTATGTCGTATAGAGTGTGTGTGCGTGTGTGTGGTCCGACGATGTTCCGTTGGTGGTACCACGCAATAGGTTGGTACCAGCAGCAGTTTCCATATTGAGACACCCATCACTTGGGTGTCCCAATATGGCGGTCGGTAAACTTCCTCCGCTTGGAATTCTGGGATACAGTGACATCTAGACAGAACAGGAAATGAAAACATTGCAAGGCAATTTTATAAAGAGACTATTTTGGGCAACATAACTTTCTGGTTTAAGGACATACAATTTAAAAGTTAGAAAATTGCAATTTTCTTTAATTTTCGCCAGATTATCTTTTTTTTTTTACAAATAAACACAAGCCATATTGAAAAAAATTTACCACTATAATGAAGTACTGGGATCATTAAAGCATTCCAGAGTTATTACTACATAAAATGATACTGGTCAGAGCTTTAAAATTTGATCTGGTGATGAAGGTGAAAACAGGCTTAGGGATAAAGGGGTTAAACTTTTAAATTTGTTTTATTTTTTAACAATTTTACAAACTTGTTTTCACTTTCTACTGTATTAGTCTCTTTAGTTTATTTAAACATGTGATCATCTAATTGCTTGTACTATGCACAGCATTCCTACAGTACTGCTCTTTGAAGCAAAATTCATGGTCTCCAACGAATGTTAACTTCTTTCTGGCTGTAACAAGAGTATTGTGAAGATCTTCAGCAGACCTACAGCTGTAATGGCAACACATCGGTGCCCAGTGATTGTATCATGCACGTGCCAATGGTATTATAGAATTTCACTCGTCCCATGCCAGCGAGCAGCAAATATCACTGTCAGAGCTTCACAGAGGAATTTAACAGGTTAACAGCCATGGATGGGGCTGAGCTTTGCCCGCCGATGTGAGAGGCAGATGATGGTTGAATTACACAGCCATCATATGCTGGAAAAGATGTGGGCCAGGCTTGTGAGCCCACACATGATCTAAGTATGCACAATATCTTGGTAAGAGGCTAGACAGCTCAATAGCCAGATATCAGTAATGTGTAGGGTGAAAAGCCATATCCTTGTACAGTATATTTAGTGACCACTTCAAATGACTAGGAGTTAAGTTGCAGTACCAGGTGTGATACTTGAATATGAAATAAAGTCCAGTACCAGGCACAGGGCCGGCTCCAGGTTTTCATGAGCCCCGGGCGAAAGAGTCTCAATGGGCCCTTTTAACACACCACAATTCATGATGCACAGATAGAGCAGAGAAATAGAGGTATAGTACAATGACAAAGATTTCACTTATTTCTTACACAACATGAGTGATATATATTGTAATTTCTACAATAGCTCCGAAACCAGACAGTATAGTCCTCCATCCACTATTATGGGAACCACGTAGTGTTCCATACAAAATAATCAGCTCCAGATACTGCTCCATAAAGTATTATGGGCACCACATAGTGCTCCATACAGAAAAATCTGCCCTATATATTGCTCCATACAGTATAATGAGCCCCATATATTGCTCCATAAAGTATAATCAGCCCGATATATTGCTCCATAAAGTATAATGAGCTCCATGTATTGTTTCATGCAGTATAATGAGCCCCACATTTTGCTCCATATATAATGGGCCCCATATGATGTTCCATACATAAATGGCCCCATATGATGCTACATATATAATGGACCCCATATACCGCTCCATATGCAATTGGCCCCATAAGATGCTCCATATAGAGTTGGCCCTAACGGTGGGTGGTCCGCCCTGCCTGCTCAGGGCCCCGGCACTTTCCCAGGTGCTAACGCCAGCCCTGACCAGGCAACAGCCACTAAAATCTGCTGTTCTGCCCTGTATATTGTTTATATTCAGAAAATTCTCACAGATTTCTGCTGATTGTGGTAATTTAGGAATGGGTCCTGTTTTACTCCTTGCTTAATGACATTAACAATAGCCTATCTTCCATGCACATGCAGTCCATCTGATTCTATTATGATTTTTTGAAGTTATGTAGGAGGTGTCGATGTTGAAAACTCAAGAAAACATTGCATACCGAGTGTATGCTATATCTTGAAAAAAAAAACGAAAAAGGCAAAAACAATCCACAACAAAGAAGAAAAACAATGTGAAGCACATAAACTATTTTAATAATATAAATGCCAAAATTTTTCACTTCATGTAAATGAAAAAAACATTTTCTTTAGTTTGCGCTTGAACAAGTAGAATGCTACATCCCTCTTATAGATAAAAATGATTTCAAGACTCTTCTTGTAACGGTTCTCCTTTGTGATTACAAGCAAATAACTATATCTATTACAGGAAGTAACTCTCCTAGGAACACTATTTAAATAAATTGTGGTCTTAGTCAATACTTTGCCAATAGCGTTTTGAAAGCACAGGGCGCAGGAATGTATGTAATTATATTCTAAACCAAAAACATTGTTCTCCACTGTAAGCTCTACGGCACCAAGAAATAAAAAAAAAGTTGCTGTCCTGTGAATTTACATAGTTTTCAGTAAATCTTCCAAATTCTTTTTAGACATTTCAGAATTTGAGTTATGTACAGCAAATTGTACCATGGTGTTAAAGTTATTGCAGGAGTTTCAAGTATTCATATTTCCAGCATTATATAAAAATGCTTAAAGCACCACTATAGCATTTTTTTATTTCAGCATTGGAGTGGTGGCTCTAATGTAAATTCCCTGCCCCAAGTAATATACTTACCAGCCGCCATCTTCATCTGTTTATCAGTGTCGCTTCTGTCCTCTTCTACAGTTTGTGACCTGCCAGATCGCTCAAGTGTTTTCTGGGCAAGCCGAAGGTCAATTCTCAGTGTCATTCTATGACAGCTTGAATGAGGCCAGAATAAAATTCTCATAGTCTTATTTTGAGAGCTTGTGACTAGAGATGAGCGACTTTGCCTTTTTCGGGTCGATTTGGGTTTCATGAAACCCGACTTTCTCAAAAGTCGGGTCGAACGAAATTGGCCGATTATCATGAAAAGTCGAAGGCTGACTGAAACATGAAACCCAATGCAAGTCAATTGGGAAGCATAGTCGGCAGAGAGTGGAGGATATTAAACACACCTACAGTGCCCATTTGAATGGCAAAAACATCAATTTTTATTACTGAAGCTTGTCAACCTTAATTTACTTCATAATAATAGTTACGCACTGAAAACTGGGGGTTATTTGGCTAAAGTTGTGGAGGGGTAGGGCTGGCTCCAGGTTTTCATGTGCCCTGGGCCAAAGATCGCCCCTTTAACACATACCACAACTCATGATGCTTCGATACGGTAGAGAAATAGCGGTATAGTACAATGAAAAATACTTCACTTTTTACATCTCATGACTGATATCGATTTTAAATTCTCCAATAGCTCCAAAAACGGACAGTATATTACTCCATACAGTAATATGGGAACCGCATAGTGCGCTATACAGAGTAATGAGGCCCATATATTTCTCCATACAGAATCATTGGTCCCATATAATGCTTGAAACAGTATATGATGAGCTCCACATAATGCTACAGTATATGTTGGTCCCCATGGATGAAGCTCCACTGTCTTATGGGCCCAAATAATGCTCCATATATAATGGGCCCCATTTCTAATGCTCCAGTGTATAATGGGCCCTGTAAATGCTGCTCCAGTATCTGATGTCCACCTTTGGAATGCTCCAGTGTATGGTGGGCCCCATATATCATTCTCTAGAGTATAGTGCTCCCCAAAAATTGCTGTCCCAACATTGAAAACAATTAAATAAGTCTCCTCGCTAGGGAATCCCTGTACTAGTCTGGACTCCTCGTCGTCCCCATCTTCCATCTCACTGCACTTGGCTGTTTAGGCAGGGGGCATACAGACGTGATGTCATTGTGCTCTCTGATCAGAATATCGTTGTCAGGACACACGGAAGATGTCATGGCGGTGGAGCTGGGAGAGGTAAGTATTTCAACTTTGCAAGTGCTGTGATCCAGAGCAAGCAGGGGGGCCCCCTCATTGGCGACGGCACTGGCACAGGGCCCCTCATAGTACGGCGGTGTGTGGCGGTGTGTCTGACGGCGGGTGGGGGTGGGCCCTCCCGGCCCTCCCGGCCCTCCCACCGGCAGAGACACTTTTGCGTACTATGAGGGGCCCTGTGCCAGTGCCATCGCCCATGAGTATGCCCCCCACCTGCTCAAGGAACCTGCACTTTCATCTGCACCTTCCTCTTTGTCACCTTGTAAGGTGGTATAGTATGCAGGAAGGGGAACCTGAGTTTCCTCAGGGTCACATTCTGGCTGTGTAGAGTGTGAGGGGAATGTAGTGGCCTGGGTCAATGTACCAGCAGAATAATCTAGCAGTGGCTGGGCATCAGTGCACTTGTGGTGTCCCCAGGAGTACGGTCGCCACATTGGCATTACCTTCCTCCTAGGGAGTGTGATGTCATGCTTGGGAGCAGCGAAGAATCTCTCTAACAGTTCAACCAACACACAACACATTTCCCACTCTAGGCCAGCAGGGAGACCTCTGAACCTGACTGCTGAGGAGCTGCTCTCTGTGGTCGGGAGGAGGTAAGTTAGGGCACTCTGTGCAGGGAAGGGGAAGTGTGTGGACATGAGAAGGGGAGCTGGGGGATGAGCAGAGTTAAGGCTCACTCCTAGCTGGAGCACATGGTCCGGATTCCGGTCTCCGAGTTTGTAGGGACACTGATGTTCCTGCAGCCGAAACCAGAGGAAGTAGCAGATGTAAATGCTCTGTACCCAACTACCCATCATCGACGCGTGGGAGCCAGAAGGAAAAGGCTACAGCTGCCTGCCATATGAGAAAGTTCCAAAAGAAAGTCAACAGGGGGAACTTAATTGAACTCAGCACTAGAGTTGAGCGACTTTTGGTTTTTAGGGTCGCGTTTCGTTTCGTGAAACCCGACTTTTCCAAAAGTCGGGTCGAGCAAGATCATCCGATTATAGGGAAAAGTCGGGGTCGTCCCGAAACACGAAACCCAATGTAAGTCAATGGGGAATAAAAGTCGGCAGTGAGAGGAGGACAGGAAACACACCTACAGTGCCCATTTGAATGCCAAAAGCATCAATTCTTCTTACTTAAGCTTGTCAACCTTAATTAACTTCATAATGCAAGTTACGCACTGAAAAATGGGGGTTATTTGGCTAAAGTTGTGGGGGGGTAGGGCTGGCTCCAGGTTTTCATGTGCCCTGGGCGAAAGAGCGCCCCTTTAACACATACAACAACTCATCATGCTCCGATACGGCAGAGAAATAGCGGTATAGTACAATGAAAAATACTTCACTTTTTACATCTCATGACGAGGCCCATCTATTTCTCCATACAGAATCATTGGTCCCATATAATGTTTGAAACAGTATATGATGAGCTCCACATAATGCTACAGTATATGTTGGTCCCCATGGATGAAGCTCCACTGTCTTATGGGCCCAAATAATGCTCCAAACATAATGGGCCCCATTTCTAATGCTCTAGTGTATAATGGGCCCTGTAAATGCTGCTCCAGTGTCTGATGTCCACCTTTGGAATGTTCCAGTGTATGGTGGGCCCCATCTATCATTCTCCAGAGTATAGTGCTCCCCAAAAATTGCTGTCCCAACATTGAAAACAATCAAATAAGTCTCCTCGCTAGGGAATCCCTGTACTAGTCTGGACTCCTCGTCGTCCCCATCTTCCATCTCACTGCACAGTATTTCAACCTTGCAAGTGCTGTGATCCTGAGCAAGCAGGGGGGACCCACTCATTGGCGACGGCACTGGCACAGGGCCCCTGATAGTACGGTGGTGTGTCTGATGGCGGGTGGGCCGAACCTGCACTTTCATCTGCAGCTTCCTCTTTGTCACCGTGTAAGATGGAACTGTATATGGGAAGGGTAACCTGAGTTTCATCAGGGTCAGATTCAGGCCGAGTAGCATGCGAGGGGAATGTAGTGGTCTGGGTCAATGTACCAGCAGATTCATCGAGCAGTGGCTGGGCATCAGTGCACTTGTGTCGCCCCCAGGAGTACGGTCGCCACAGTGCCATTACCTTCTTCCTAGGGAGTGTGATGTCATGCTTGGGAGCAACGAACGATCTCTCTAGCAGGTTAACTGATTGGGCGGCGTTATTCCCACGAGTCATGACCCTCCAAACAGCGTTCATGAAGGCAAAGTGTTTGTTTTACGTGGGCAGTATGGTTGCAAAGCTGAACCTTAAAGGAATGTCCAGAAGGGCACCACCAGGAGTGGAGCCTACGGTTAAATTCGACTCCACCTGGGAAACCTCAACCATGCCAGCTACAGAACAGATGCACACATTGCAAGCTTAATTCCGTTAACGAACGAGACTCCGTCATGCCCCGCAGTCCGAGTCCGGCTTACTAGAGGGACACGTGAGGCTCTGGCACATGAGATTGGCCAATAACTGGTGTGTCATGCCATTACATGTCCATGGCTGCATGTGCGCTACACTGAAAAGGCCAGCGTTTGTCGCTTACAGGTGCAGATAACCCGCTGAACAACGTTAGTGATGGGGATCACTGATGACAATTATTACCCGCGAACAATGATTTCCCAGTAAGTGCAGGTCAACCGCAGTTCCGGAATTAGGCCTAACCGTCATTCCTGAAAAAATGAAAAACTTACGTGTGCAAACCACAGGTGCTGTAGCTTGCTTAACAGCTCGCCAGCCGTTCTCACGCCCAGTATGGATTGCACGTGATTGCACAAAGGTTAGAAAGGGTACCGTATCCCCGGATAACATGTATGGATAGCGTACACATTCAAAATATATGTCTGTACATCAGGAGGCAGGCTCAGACGGTGTTAGGCCCAGTATGGATAGCACGTGATTGCACAAAGGTTAGAAAGGGTACCGTATCCCTGGATAACATGTATGGATAGCGTACACATTCAAAATATATGTCTATACATCAGGAGGCAGGCTCAGACGGTGTCAGACACAGTATGGATTTGACGGCCCAGATTACACAGCGTAGGAGCAGGGAGAGGTAAAGATTGCAAATGCTGGGGCCCTGCCCAAGCAAGGGGGGCCCACTCGTGGGCGTCGGTACTGGAACTGGGCCCCTCATAGTACGGCGGTGTGTCTGACGGCGGGTGTGCACCACCACCGTCAGAGACACTTGATTGCACTATGAGGGACCCTGTGCCAGTGCCCGCACCCAAGAGTCGGCCTACCCACCTGTCCAGGGCAACGGCACTCGCACGGTGTTGTGCGCTAGGTGGTGACCCCGGCCATGGGGGGGAGGCAGCACAGTTAGGGAGTTTTAGAAAGTGGCATATGTTGATGTTGGACATTCAGCTGATGCAAAAGGCGAAATAGGTGAAGTCCCAGGAAGAGGTGGACCAAAGCAAGCCATTTTTCTGTCACCCTATGTGTCATCAGGGGAAGGTGGGACAAAATCCTTGGAAACCCATGCATGGTTCATTTTAATGAAGGTTAGATCATCCACATTTTGGGTTGACAGACGGGTCCTTTTTTCTGTCAGGATTGATACAGCTGCACTGAAGACTCTTTCCGATAGCACACTTGCAGCTGGGCAAGCGAGCTCCTGTAAGGCATATTGGGCCAATTCAGGCCAGGTGTCCAGTTTAGCGGCCCAATAGTCAAAGGGGAATGACCTGTGTGGGAGAACATCGATATGGGAGGAAAAGTAGTTTGTAACCATAGTTGACAACTGCTGTCTCCTGTCACTTTCCATCGATGCAGTATTACCAGTTGTGTGAGCGGTATTTGAAAAATCAGTCCACAACATTGTCATGAAACCCCTGTCTCCAACGCCACTTCTGCTGTGTGCACCACGAACACCTCTGCCAAGCTGCCCCCGGCCCGTACGGCTCGTGTGAGAACCATCACAGCTGCTGTGTGCTGGGAATGCCTCAAGCAACCGATTTACCAGAGTTGCTTGTTTATTAGCCAATATTAGGTCAAGGTTCTCCTGTGGCATGATGTTTTGTAATTTGCCTTTATAGCGTGGATCCAGGATGCTGGCCAACCAGTAGTCGTCATCGTTCATCATTTTGGCAATGCGTGGGTCCCTTTTTAGGATCTGCAAGGCATAATCTGACATGTGGGCCAATGTTCCCGGTGTCAATGATGCACTGCGAGTGCTGGGTGGAGGAGCACTTTCTGGCAAATCCACATCCCTCCAGTCACGCACAAACCCTGTACCAGACCTTGCCACGCCAACATTTTCACTTGCCCCACGAGATGCATCCTCCTCCCCTAAGTAATCATCCCCATCATCCTCCTCCTCCTCCTTTTCTTCCTCCACCTCGTCCAGGAGAGGTCCCTGAGCAGACAATGGCTGAATGTCATCAAGGATTCCCTCCTCCTCTTCCTCCTCATCAACATTGGCTGCAAAATTACGGCCGTTATCACTAACTACCTTGTCTGCCTCAAGATGTACACTGCCCAGCCATGACTCAGTTTGTCGCTTCAAGTACTCGGCCAGCACCTCGGCGGTGTGTCTGTTGCCCAAACACATCATCTGCAACACAGCCTGCTGATGCTTTCCACTAGCTGCTCGATAGGGGGACACATCGTGTGCAACAGTGGCAGCTGCAGATGGAGTGCTCGTACGACTGCGCTCTGTGGACGAGCTTTCGCTTCTGGAGGAGGAGGAGGAGGAGGGTCGAACGCCTACAGCCAACTGTTTCCTATACCGTGGGCTAGGCAGCACTGTCCCACCACCGCTGTCCCCTGTGGACCCTGCATCCACCACATTAACCCAGTGCACAGTGATGGACACGTAACGGCCCTGGCCATGCCGACTGGACCATGCATCAGTTGTGAGGTGCACCTTTCCGCTCACTGACTGCTTGAGTGCATGGACAATGCGGTCTTTCACATGATGGTGGAGGGCTGGGATGGCTTTGCGAGAGAAGAAGTGGTGACTGGGTAGGTCATAGCGTGGTACTGCATAGGCCATGAGTTCGCGAAAAGCTGTGCTTTCCACCAACCGAAAGGAAATCATCTCAAACGAGATTAGTTTGGCAATGTGGGCGTTCAAACCCAGTGTACGCGGATGAGAGACTGAGTACTTTCTTGACCTACTCATAGTGTCTGGGAGGGTGAGCTGGACTTGAGAGCTGCATATGGTGGAAGTAGCGGTGGACAGGGCGGACTGAGAGAGGGTTGATGATGGTGATGGAGTTGGTGTTCTTTCTGATGGCCTAGAATCAGTCTTTCGTTGATATAACTGTGGGATTCCCTGACTGCTGTGGCCTTGCAACAACACCTCAACATTTGCTGCTGTGCTAACTGGTGGGCTTACAGTGGGGGAACAATGTAGCGTTGCTGACTACCTTCGTTGTGATCAGTTGCACATGTGGCACTTGAGGTTTGGTGTTGTGTCCACGCTTGCAAGTGCATGCTGGTTAAATGTCTAAGCATGCAACTGGTATTCAAATTTTTCAGATTTTTCCCTCGGCTAAAGGTCTTTGCGCACTTCTTACACATAACCTTGGCCTGATCATGAGGATTTTGTTCAAAAAAGTGCCACACTGCACTCTTCCTACTTTGGCAGACATTTTGCGGCCTAGCACGCTGTGATCTTTTGACCCTCTGGACAAGCTGTCCAGCAACTCTTTTGATGTTTGGAACCTGTCTTTGGAGTGCTCCGGGCCTGCCAGATAACAGCTGTTGCGATGTCGATGTCTGCTGTGGATGCTCCTCATCTGAGCTATTGGAAGCAGCACCCTCTTCCCCCAATAGATGCCAATCTGGGTCAACAACTGGGTCATCCATCACCTCCTCTTCTATGTGATGTGCACCTTCCTCTGTGTCACCGTGTATGGTGGTATAGTGTGCGGGAAGGGGCACCTGAGTCTCATCAGGGTCAGAATCTGGCTCTGTACACTGCGAGGACAATGTAGTGCTCTGAGTGAATGTACCAGCAGAATCATCCATCAGCGGCTGTGCATCAGTGCACTCCATGTCAGATTCATCTTGGCCTGGGTAATTCACCATTTGACTTGATAATCCAGGCATGGTATGTGAAAACAGCTCCATGGAGTAATCAGTAGTATGGCCTGCGTCATCCTTCAATCTTGGTTGGGGTGAAGGACACAAGGAAAGGTGTGGTTCATGAACATGAACCTCCAATGACGACTCAGTGCTTTTACTTTTTACAACTGAAGAAGAGGAGGCGATAGAGCTGGAGGCTGAGACAGCAATGTAAGACAAAACTTTTTCCTGATGCTCTGGCTTTAAAAGCGGTTTGCCAACTCCTAGAAAACTAAGCGTTCGAGGCCTTATGTAGCCAGACGATGACGCAGGCTCAACACCTCCTGCATTCGGTCCTATTTTGCTCTTGCCACTACCATCAGATCCACCACCAACACCATCATTACCAGCTGCCAACCCCCGCCCTCTTCCACCAGCTTTCCTCATTTTTGGTAGAAATGTAGACAAAATCCAACAAACTATATAGTAATGTAAAACAAGGTACAAGGTGTCTATAGGACAGGGGAGATTTTGAATTTCTGCAGACACTTGTGGACACTGGACACTTTTGAATTGTGTGAGGCCCACTGATATCTGAGCGCTATGTGACAGGCTCGATGGCACAGCTGTGACAAAAGTGACGAGAGGATAAGGGAGATTTTGAATTTCTGCAGAC
This sequence comes from Dendrobates tinctorius, assembly GCF_039654945.1. Taxonomy (NCBI): domain Eukaryota; kingdom Metazoa; phylum Chordata; class Amphibia; order Anura; family Dendrobatidae; genus Dendrobates; species Dendrobates tinctorius. The sequence continues at coordinate 33,306,631 of NW_027361832.1, forward strand.
ACTTGTGGACACTGGACACTTTTGGATTGTGTGAGGCCCACTGATATCTGAGCGCTATGTGACAGGCTCGATGGCACAGCTGTGACAAAAGTGACTAGAGGATAAGGGACATTTTGAATTTCTGCACACACTTGTGGACACTGGACACTTTTGGATTGTGTGAGGCCCACTGATATCTGAGCGCTATGTGACAGGCTCGATGGCACAGCTGTGACCAAAGTGACTAGAGGATAAAGGAGATTTTGAATTTCTGCACACACTTGTGGACACTGGACACTTTTGGATTGTGTGAGGCCCAATGAATATCTGAGCGCTATGTGACAGGCTCGATGGCACAGCTGTGACCAAAGTGACTAGAGGATAAAGGAGATTTTGAATTTCTGCACACACTTGTGGACACTGGACACTTTTGGATTGTGTGAGGCCCAATGAATATCTGAGCGCTACGTGACAGGCTCGATGGCACAGCTGTGACCAAAGTGACTAGAGGATAAAGGAGATTTTGAATTTCTGCACACACTTGTGGACACTGGACACTTTTGGATTGTGTGAGGCCCACTGATATCTGAGCGCTATGTGACAGGCTCGATGGCACAGCTGTGACCAAAGTGAATAGAGGATAAGGGAGATTTTGAATTTCTGCACACACTTGTGGACACTGGACACTTTTGGATTGTGTGAGGCCCAATGAATATCTGAGCGCTATGTGACAGGCTCGATGGCACAGCTGTGACCAAAGTGACTAGAGGATAAGGGAGATTTTGAATTTCTGCACACACTTGTGGACACTGGACACTTTTGGATTGTGTGAGGCCCACTGATATCTGAGCGCTATGTCACAGGCTCGATGGCACAGCTGTGACAAAAGTGACGAGAGGATAAGGGAGATTTTGAATTTCTGCACACACTTGTGGACACTGGACACTTTTGGATTGTGTGAGGCCCAATGAATATCTGAGCGCTATGTGACAGGCTCGATGGCACAGCTGTGACCAAAGTGACTAGAGGATAAAGGAGATTTTGAATTTCTGCACACACTTGTGGACACTGGACACTTTTGGATTGTGTGAGGCCCACTGATATCTGAGCGCTATGTCACAGGCTCGATGACACAGCTGTGACAAAAGTGACTAGAGGATAAGGGAGATTGGATTGCTTTTAAAAAGCAGTTCGCAGAGCAGTGGGTAAACAGCAATGCCAGCCTGTCAGGAAGCCTTAAAAGGCAGCCCAACAACCAACACCACTGATACACCACAATATAGCCTCCCCTTGCACTGCACACACAGTGACTGGTGTGTTGTGCAGGCCAAATCGCTAGCAGCAGAAGCAGTTTTTTTTTCTTCTCAGCAGGACAAAAAAAAAATGGGATTGCTTTTAAAAAAGCAGTTTGCGGAGCAGTGGGTAAACAGCAATGCAGGAATGTCAGGAAGCCTTAGAAGGCAGCCCAACAACCAACACCACTGATACACCACTATATAGCCTCCCCTTGCACTGCACACACAGTGACTGGTGTGTTGTGCAGGCCAAATCGCTAGCAGCAGAAGCAGTTTTTTTTGTCTTCTTCCCTGCCTAACGCTCTCCCTACAGAATCAGCAGCAACCTCTCCCTATACTGATATCGGCAGAAGTAAGATGGCGGTCGGCGTGCATGCCCTTTTATACCCCCTGTGACGCCCACCAAAGCAAGCCAATCACTTGCATGCCCTTCTGAAAGATGGTGGTGACCCCTGCCTATGTCATCACGTTGCCCACAGTGTCCGTGGATCCTGATTGGCTGAAAAAGAGTGCAAAACAAACTTTTGAAACGCGACTTTGGCGCGTAAGTCGCCGACCTCGTGGCCGACCTCATCCTAGGGTCGGGTTTCGTTTCATGAAACCCGACTTTGCCAAAAGTCAGCGACTTTTGAAATTTTTCGACCCGTTTCGCTCAACTCTACTCAGCACTGCAAATACCTCATATAAGCACTAGAACGGAGGGCGCACTACCTATCTGCAGAGAGAATTCCAAATTGGCTTCCAGGCTGACCAACTCCTTCTCCATCTGTACTCTGCATCCTGGACGGTACTTACCAAGTACAGGTAAAGGAACTGCATGACTGTGTCTGTCATCTTTCTCCTGCGCCTGGCACACAGTCTGCTACATCCTGCACTGCACACCATCTACCAACTTTTTCATCTGCCCTGCGACTACGGCCCTACCTGTGCAGGGCTTCTACATCTTAGCTGCACCACAACATCTGTCCCAGAGAAGCGACACTGCAGCGCTGGTCAGTCTAATCAGAAACCACAGGTGGCGTCATGTATCATTCACCTATAAACGTAATTCACCCCTTTGCATGGACGCCCAGGGCCACGGAATGGGTCACCACCACCGTGACACATACATGTGAGACACCGGCCCGGTACCAATTAACCCCACTGCCCTGGCTGGCCACCCACACTCCATGTCTGGTTCATCTTGGAATTGGGAATTCACGATTTGACTTGATAACCCAGGCATGGTATGATAGAAAGAGCTACATGGACTAATGTGAAGTGTGGCCTGCTGCATCATTCACTTTTGGTGGGGGTGAAGGACACAAAGAATGGGGTTCTTCCTGACCAGGAGCCAGCACTTGACGACTCAGTGCTTGCATTTTTTGAAACTTCAGAAGAGGAGGGCATATTTGCTGGAGTCTGTTTCGGCAATGTAAGCCAAAACCAGTTCCTCATGCTCCGCCTTTAAAAGCGGTTAACTTACTCCCAGAAAAGGTAGCCTTCCAGGCGTTCCGGAGCCAGACCATGACGCAGGCTCAACACCTCCTGCCTTAGCTGCTATTGTGCTTTTGCCACTACCAGCAGATGCACCACAACCATCAGCACCAGCTAGCCCCCCACGCCCACGTCCGCACCTTTCCACCAAACTTCAAAATTTTGCAGAAAATAGACCCAAAATAACATCAGATATATGGCACTGTATCAGAAGCCTACAGATCTATTCAGTCAAAGGATAATTGTCAATCTCCCTATATATTACTTCAGTCACACAGAGACGCTCACAGGCTCAGTATGGATTAGACAAAAATATAAAAATTAGACAAAGTGTACAGTATCATCAGATAGCAGGTATATATAGTATAGTTTAAACATTCTAAATGTCCGTAGATATTTGAGGAGGCACACACAGACACTCTCAGGCTCAGAATTGGATTACAACACAATATAAAAAGTCGTAAAACGGTAATGGATCTCAAGAGTACAGCTGTACACAGTGTAGGTGTCATTGTTGTCAATTTCAGTATTTATTTCCATAGTCAGAAAATAACTCTCACTTGGTCAGTTTGGATTAGACCAGAATATAACAAGCAGTAAATGGGTAATGTATCCCAAGCGTAGAGCTGTATACAGTGTTGGGGTAATTTTTAAATGTACATCTAAATTGCAGGAGTAACCCATAGACACTCACACGCTCAGGATGGATCACACCACAATATAACAAGAAGATCCGCAAGAAATAATCACACATGTGGGACAATGTTCTAGGTGACAATGATACACTTAGAGTGTTGGTTGGAGGAGGACTTCCTGGCAGAAAGGGTACAGTATCACCAGATACCAGGTATATATAGCATAGTTTAAACATTAACAATGTACTTCGATATATCAGGAGTAGTGTTGAGCCACCCCGCTAGTGTTTTTGTTCGTCGCACAGGAGGCAAGTTCGTCGAATGTTCGTCGAACGTTCGAAGAACACAGTCGAACCCCATTCAAAACAATGGCAGGCAAACACAAACACATACAAACACATAGAAAACAATTACAAAACACCTTTAAAGGTGTCCCAAAGCAGACAAAATGCTCAGAAGACAAAAATAATATATGGAAAAGGGCAACTACATTTAGAAAAGAGGTGGAGGAGTAAAAAGGAGGAGGTGGAGGAGACACAGATATAGGCTTGTCATGCCCTTATGAAGTCAAGAAAGGCTGGAATAAAAATGTAAAATACAAACCAAAAAAAAAAAAAAATTCTGAAATCGTACACGATCATATACCGTCGGACTGCCCACCAATAAATTATGGCAACTGCCGATGGGGCGGCATTATTCCCACGAACCTCTGAACTGCGTCCATGAAGGCAAAGTGTTTGGTTTCCGGGGGCTGTATGATTGCAAAGCTGAACCTTAAAGGAATGTCAAAAAGGGCACCACCAGAAGTGGAGCCTGTGTCTTAATTGGACTCCACCCGGGAAACCACAACCATACAAGCTACAGAAAAGATGGACAGATTGCAAGCTTTGTCGTTTCTGTGTGTGGTGTGGTATGACCGTTTGTAGTTGTGCTAGCGATTTCTCAACTTTATTCCGTTAACGACCGAGACTCCGGCATGCCTCCGCGGTATGCATCAAGCTTACTAGAGGGATACGCGAGGCTCTGGCACACGAGATCGAGCAATAACAGGTCTATCATGCCCTTACATGTCCGGGGCTGCATGCGCGCTACACTGAAAGGACCAGCTTTTGTCGCTTACGGGTGCTGATAACCCGCTGAACACCGTTAGTGATGGGCATCTGGGATTCCAATTATTCCCCGCGAATTATGATTTCCCAGTAAGTGCAGGTCAACCGCAATTACGGAATTAGGCCTAACTGACATTCCTGACAAAATGAAAAAATTACGTGTCCAAACCACAGGTGCTGTAGCTTGATTAACAGCTCAGCAGCCGTTCTCAGGCCCAGTATGGATTCGACAACATTGTAGAAAGTTGATAAAGGGTACAGTTTCACCAGATAACACGTATATATGTAGCATAATTTACACATTAAAAACCTATGTCTATAGATCAGGAGGCAGGCTCAGACGGTCTCAGGCCCAGTATGGATTAGACGTGATTGGACAAAGGTGGGAAAGGGTACATTATCACTGGATAGCAGGTATATATAGCATAGTTTAAACAATTAAAATCTCCGTGTTCTCAGCATGGATTAGACAACAATCTAAAAAGTAGAAAAAAGGAAATGTTTTTGAAGGGTACACCAGTATACACTTTTGGTGGTATTTTTAAATCTTCATATATATTTCTGTCTCAGTAAGACAGTCCAGCCTCTCTGACATAGGAAATGAGATGCATACAATTACTGACATAAAGTCTAGTGATTGCAGAAATCTAGGAATTAACAATCACGTGAAAAACTTCCGTCACAATTCTCAGAGGCGATGCTGACCCTCAATTAATTTGTGTGTGGAGACAGCGAAAACATAACTTTGTGAAGAAAGTGTTGCTGTATCGCAGTACCGTTGATCCCATCAGCGTTACTCATCTCCATCAAATTTTAATCACAGGGAGAGATGTAAACATGTTGCTCACTGCCTATCATGATCTGTCACGTAACTTTGGAGTGCAAAAGACAGAAGCCAAAGGCCGTAGGCGATTCTATGGGATTGGCATGAGAGGGCTCATTTAAAAATGTGCGCCGGAATGTCACGCGTCTGTGAGTAGGAAAACTGTGAAAGCTGATGATAAACCACCACTGCATGTCATTGTGATTCCAGGTCCATAAGAAATGGAAGCTATTGATCATCTGAAGCTAGAGCCCGGCCAGCGGGACAGAGCATAGCTACGTCTTAACCATCATCTATCAGTTCAACAAATTTGTAGTGGCAGTCCCAGTGAAGGATTTAGTAACATAGTAACATAGTAACATAGTTATTAAGGTTGAAGGGAGACTTTAAGTCCATCTAGTTCAACCCATATCCTATCCTAACTTGCCCTAACATGTTGATCCAGAGGAAGGCAAAAAAAACCCATGTGGCAACAGTAAGCTTCACATAGGGGAAAAAAATTTCTTCCCGACTCCACATACGGCAATCAGACTAGCTCCCTGGATCAACGCAATATTAAGGAGACTAGTGTATATACCCTGTAATATTATACTTTTCAAGAAAGGCATCCAGTCCCTTCTTAAATTTTAGTAGTGAATCACTCATTACAACATCATATGGCAGAGAGTTCCATAGTCTCACTGCTCTTACAGTAAAGAATCCGCGTCTGTGAGTATGCTTAAACCTTCTTTCCTCCAGACGTAGAGGATGCCCCCTTGTCCCTGTCACAGGTCTAAGAGTAAAAAGATCATTAGAAAGGTCTTTGTATTGTCCCCACATATATTTATACATTGTAATAAGATCACCCCTAAGCCTTCGATTCTCCAAACTAAATAACCCCAAGTGTAATAACCTGTCTTGGTATTGCAGACCCCCTAGTTCCCTAATAACCTTGGTCGCTCTTCTCTGCACCCGCTCCAGTTCAGCTATGTCTTTCTTATACACCGGAGACCAGAACTGTACACAGTATTCTAAGTGTGGTCGCACTAGTGACTTATATAGAGGTAAAATTATGTTCTCCTCATGAGCATCTATGCCTCTTTTAATGCATCCCATTATTTTATTTGCCTTTGCAGCAGCTGCTTGACTCTGGCCACTAAATGTGAGTTTGTCGTCCACCCATACACCCAGGTCTTTTTCAGTGACTGTTTTGCCCAGTGTTTTACAATTAAGCACATAATTATACAACTTGTTCGTTCTACCCAAGTGCATGACCTTACATTTATCCCCATTAAAGCTCATGTGCCATTTATCAGCCCAAGCTTCTAGTTTACATAAATCCTCCTGTAATATAAAATTGTCCTCCTCTGTATTAATTACCCTGCAGAGTTTAGTGTCATCTGCAAATATTGAAATTCTACTCTCTATGCCCCCTACAAGGTCATTAATAAATATGTTAAAAAGAAGCGGGCCCAAAACTGACCCCTGTGGTACCCCACTGCTAACCGTGACCCAGTCCGAGTGTGCTCCATTAATAACCACCCTTTGTTTCCTATCCCTGAGCCAGCTCTTAACCCACCTACACATATTTTCCCCTATCCCCATTGTTCTCATTTTATGTATCAACCTTTTGTGTGGCACCGTATCAAAAGCTTTTGAAAAGTCCATGTACACCACGTCCACTGCATTCCCTTGGTCCAGTCCGGAACTTACCTCTTCATAAAAGCTTATCAGATTAGTCTGACAGGAACGGTCTCTTGTAAACCCATGTTGATATTGGGTCATAAGGTTATTCTTCTCCAGATACTCCAGTAAAGTATCTCTTAGAAAACCCTCCAGGATTTTACCCACAGTTGAGGTTAAACTTACTGGCCTATAATTTCCAAGTTCAGTTTTTGTCCCCTTTTTGAATATTGGCACCACATTTGCTATACGCCAGTCCTGTGGTACAGACCCTGTTATTATGGAATCTTTAAAGATTAAAAATAGTGGTCTATCTATGACTGTGCTTAATTCCTGCAGTACTCAGGGGTGTATCCCATCCGGGCCCGGGGATTTGTCAATTTTAGTGATTTGTAGACGCCGCCGTACTTCCTGCTGGGTTAAGCAGGTGACATTTAATGGAGAATTTTTATCCCTGATCATGTTATCCGTCATGGGATTTTCTTGTGTAAATACTGTTGAAAAAAAGTTATTTAGCATATTGGCTTTTTCCTCATCCTCATCCAACATTTCACCCAGACTATTTTTAAGGGGACCAACACTATCATTTTTTAGCTTCTTACTATTTATGTAGTTAAAGAATATTTTGGGATTATTTTTACTTTCTCTGGCAATGAGTCTCTCTGTCTCAATCTTTGCTGTCTTGATTTGCTTTTTACAGAATTTATTTAATCTTCTGTATTTATTTAATGCCTCATCACTACCTACTTGCTTTAATTCTCTAAATGCTTTATTTTTATCTCTTATTGCGCCCCTTACAGCTCTATTTAGCCATAGTGGTTTCCTCCTATTTCTCGCATGTTTATTCCCATACGGTATATATTGTGCACAGGTCCTATTCAGGATGCTAATAAACGTCTCCCATTTTCTTTGTGTATTTTTATGTCTCAGGATATCGTCCCAGTTAATTGCACCAAGATCATCTCTCATCCGTTGGAAATTTGCCTTCCTGAAGTTTAGTGTCCTTGTAACCCCTCTACTACACATCTTATTAAAGGATACATGAAAACTTATTAATTTGTGATCACTATTACCCAAGTGACCCTCAACCCTTACATTTGATATGCGGTCTGGCCTGTTGGTTAATATTAGGTCTAGCAGTGCCCCCCCTCTTGTTGGGTCCTGAACCAGTTGTGAAAGGTAATTGTCTCTCATCGTTGTCTGAAACCTATTACCCTTGCTGGAACTGCAGGTTTCGGTTCCCCAATGTATTTCAGGGCAGTTGAAGTCCCCCATAATAATGACTTCTCCTTTAGTCGCTGCTTCATCTATTTGCTTTATGAGGATATTCTCTGTAGCTTCCATAATTTTTGGAGATTTATAACAAACCCCTATCAGTAATTTATTATTTTTCCCCCCTCCCCTTATCTCTACCCACAGGGACTCTACATTTTCATTAGATTCATATATATTATCACGAAGGATGGGTTTTAAGGATGATTTTACATATAAACACACGCCTCCCCCTCGCTTGTTTGTTCGGTCATTTCTGAACAGACTATAGCCCTGTAAATTAACAGCCCAGTCATGGCTCTCGTCCAGCCATGTCTCAGATATCCCCACCATGTCATAATTATGTTCCAACAACATTAACTCCAATTCCTCCATTTTGTTGGCGAGGCTTAAAACACTCCTCCAACCTTCTAGCCATTTTCTCCCCCAGCACAGCGGCACCCTCCCCATTGAGGTGCAGCCCGTCCCTAGCGTAGAACCTGTAGCCAACTGAGAAGTCGGCCCAGTTCTGCAGAAACCCAAACCCCTCCTTCCTACACCAATTCCTGAGCCACTTATTAACCTCCCTAATCTCCCGTTGCCTCTCTGGCGTGGCACGTGGTACAGGAAGTATTTCCGAAAATACCACCTTGGAGGTCCTTGCTTTAAGCTTACAGCCTAATTCCCTGAAATCATCTTTAAGGACCTTCCACCTACCTCTAACTTTGTCATTTGTGCCAATGTGCACCATGACCGCTGGATCCTCTCCAGCCCCTCCCAGTAATCTGTCAACCCGATCAGCGATGTGTCGGACTCGAGCGCCAGGTAGGCAGCACACCGTTCGACGATCCCTGTCTTTGTGACAGATTGCCCTATCTGTTCCCCTAATAATTGAGTCTCCCACTACCAGAACCTGTCTGGCCTGCCCTGCTCTCCTATTTCCCCCCTTACTGGAGCAGACACTCCTCCGGCTTTCAGAGGACATGCCTTGCTGCAGCAGTGCTACTCCTGCACTAACACTCCCCTCATCTGCCAACTTAGCAAACTTATTGGGGTGTGCCAGATCAGGACTAGCCTCCCTGGTGCTCTTCCCTCTATCCCGCCTTCTAACTGTCACCCAGCTAGCTTGACAGCCCAGACTTTACAGCGGAGGAGCAGGGAGAGGTAAACATTGCAAATGCTGTTGCCCTGCCCAAGCAAGGGGGGCACACTCGTGGGTGTCGGTACTGGCACTGGGCCCCTCATAGTACGGCGGTGTGTCTGATGGCGGATGTGCACCCCCACCGTCAGAGACACTTGATTGCACTATGAAGGACCTTGTGCCAGTGCCCACGCCCAACAGTCGGCCCACCCACCTGTCCAGGGCAACGGAATTCGCACGGTTGGGTGAGCTAGGTGGTGACCCCGGCCATGGGGGAGGAGGCAGCCCAGTTAGGGAAGTTTACAAAATGGCATATGTTGATGCTGGACATTCAGCTGCTGCAAAAGGCGAAATTGGGCAAGTGCGAGGAAGAGGAGGACCAAAGGAAGCCATTTTTCTGGCAACCTAGGTGTCATCAGGGGAAGGTGGGACAAAATCCTTGGAAACCCATGCATGGTTCATTTTAATGAAGGTTAGATTATCCACATTTTGGGTCGACAGACGGGTCCTTTTTTCTGTCAGGATTGATCCAGCTGGACTGAAGACTCTTTCTGATAGCACACTTGCAACTGGGCAAGAAAGCTCCTGTAAGGCATATTGTGCCAATTCAGGCCAGGTGTCCAGTTTAGCGGCCCAATAGTCAAATGGGAATGACCTGTGTGAAAGAACATTGTTATGGGACGAGTAGTAGTTTGTAACCATAGTTGACAACTGCTGTCTCCTGTCACTTTCAATCGATGCAGTATTACCAGTCGTGTGAGCGGGACTTGAAAAATCAGTCCACAACATGGTCATGAACCCCCTGTCTCCAACGCCACTTCTGATGTGTGCACCATGAACACCTCTTCCAAGCTGCCCCCGGCCCCTACGGCTCGTGTGAGAACCATCACCGCTGCTGTGTGCTGGGAATGCCTCAACCAACCGGTTTACCAGAGTTGCTTGTTTGTTAGCCAATATTAGGTCAAGGTTCTCCTGTGGCATTATGTTTTGTAGTTTGCCTTTATAGTGTGGATCCAGGATGCTGGCCAACCAGTAGTCGTCATCGTTCATCATTTTGGCAATGCGGGGGTCCCTTTTTAGGATCTGCAAGGCATAATCTGACTTGTGGACCAATGTTCCCGGTGTCAATGATGCACTGCGAGTGCTGGGTGGAGGAGCACTTTCTGGCAAATCCACATCCCTCCAGTCACGCCCAAACCCTGCACCAGACCTTGCCACGGCAACATTTTCTCTTGCCACACGAGAAGCATCCTCCTCCCCTAAATAATCATCCCCATCATCATCCTCCTCTTCCTCTTCTTCTTCCACCTCGTCCAGGAGAGGTCCCGGAGCAGACAATGGCTGACTGTCATCAAGGCTTCCCTCCTCCTCTTCCTCCTCATCTACCTCGGCTGCAGACGCCTGCTCCTTAATGTGCGTCAAAGTTTGCATGAGCAGACGCATAAGTGGGATGCTCATGCTTATGATTGCATCGTCTGCGCTTACCAGCCGTGTGCATTCCTCGAAATACTGAAGGACTTAACAGAGGTCTTTCAGCTTCGACCACTGCACACCTGTCAACTCCATGTCTGCCCTCAAAGTGCCTGCCCGTGTATCCTCCCACAAATGCATTACGGCATGACTCTGTTTGCACAGCCACTCAACCATGTGCAGGGTGGAGTTCCACCTTGTTGCAATGTCGATAATTAGGCGGTGCTTGGGAAGGTGGAGAAATCGCTGCAGCTTCTGCATACGATTGGAGTGTACCGGCGAACGGTGGATGTGTGAGCACAGTCTTCAAACCTTATGGAGCAGGCCTGTTAACTCTGGATAATTATTGAGGAAGCACTGCACCACCAGGTTCAAGGTGTGAGCAAAGCAAGGTATGTGTCTGAGTTTTGAAAGGGCTATGGCTGCCACAAAATTCCGGCCGTTATCAATAACTACCTTGCCTGCCTCAAGATGTAGACTGCCCAGCCATGACTCAGTTTGTCGCTGAAAGTAGTCGGCCAGTACCTCCGCGGTGTGTCTGTCGCCCAAACACATCATCTGCAACACAACCTGCTGACGCTTTCCACTAGCAGATCGATAGGGGGACACCTCGTGTGCAACACTGGCAGCTGCGGATGGAGTGCTCAAGCGACTGCGCTCTGTGGATGAGCTTTCGCTTCTGGAGGAGGGTCGAACGCCTACAGCCAACTGTTTCCTATACCGTGGGCTAGGCAGCACTGTCCCACCACCGCTGTCCCCTGTGGACCCTGCATCCACCACATTAACCCAGTGTGCTGTGATGGACACGTAATAGCCCTGGCCATGCCTACTGGACCATGCATCAGTTGTGAGGTGCACCTTTCCACTCACTGATTGCTTGAGTGCATGGACAATGCGGCCTTTCACATGAAGGTGGAGTGCTGGGATGGCTTTGCAAGAAAAGAAGTGGCGACTGGGTAGGTCATAGCATGGTACTGCGTAGGCCATGAGTTCACGGAAAGTTGCGCTTTCAACCAACCGGTAGGGCATCATCTCTAACGAGATTAGTTTGGCAATGTAGGCGTTCAAACCCAGTGTAAGCCGATGAGAGGATGAGCACTTTCTTGTCCTACTCATAGTCTCTGGTAAGGTGAGCTGGACTTGATAGCTGCATATGGTGGAACTAGCGGTGGACATGGCGGACTGAGAGAGGGTTGATGATGGTGATGGAGTTGGTGTTCTTTTTGATGGCCTAGATTCAGTCTTTCGTTGATATAACATTGTGATTCCCTGACTGCTTTGGCCTTGTGACGACACCTCAACATTTGCTGCTGGTGGTGTGCTAACCGGTGGGCTTACAGTGGGGGAAACAATGTAGCGTTGCTGACTACCTTCTTTGGGAGCATTTGCACATGTGGTACGTGAGGTTTGGTAGTCCATCCACGCATGCAGGTGCATGGTGGATAAATGTCTAAGCATGCAACTGGTATTCAAATTTCTCAGATTTTTCCCTCGGCTAAAGGTCTTTGCGCACTTCTTACAGATAACCTTTGCCTGATCATAAGGATTTTGTTCACACTACACTCTTCCTACTATGGAAGACATTTTGAAGCCTTGCACGCTGTGCTATTTTGACCGTCTGGCCAAGCTGTCCTGCAACTCTTTTGCTTTTTGTAACCTACTTTTGGACTGCTCCGGATCTGCCAGATAACAGCTGTTGTGATGTCGATGCCTGCTGTGGATGCTCCTCCTCCTCTTCTGAGCTATTGGCAGCCGCACCCTCTTCCCCCAATGGATGCCAATCTGGGTCAACAACTGGGTTATCCATCACCTCCTCTTCAATGTTATGTGTACCTTCCTGTGTCACCGTGTATGGAAGGGGCACCTGAGTTTCATCAGGGTCAGATTCTGGCTCAGTACACTGCGAGGACAATGTAGTGCTCTGAGTGAATGTACCAGCAGATAAATCTAGCAGTGGCTGTGCATCAGTGCACTCCATGTCAGATTCATCTTGGACTGGGGAATTCACGATTTGACTTGATAACCCAGGCATGGTATGAGAAAAGAGCTCCATGCAGTAATCTGTAGTGTGGCCTGCCGCATCCTTCACTTTTGATAGGGGTGAAGGACACAAGGAAAGGTGTTGTTCCTGACCTGGAGCCTCCACTGACGACGCAGTACTTTTATTTCTTGAAACTTCAGAATTGGAGGCAATAGTGCTGGAGGCTGTGTCAGCAATGTAAGCCAAAACTTGTTCCTGAAGCTCCGGCTTTAGAATCGGTTTACCTACTCCCAGAAAAGGGAGCCTACGAGGCCTTGTGGAGCCAGACAATGACTTCGGCTCACCACCTCCTGCCTTAGGTGCTATTGTGCTTTTGCCACAACCAGCAGAAGCACCACCACCAACACCACCATCAGGACCAGCTGGCAACCCCTGCCCACTTCTATGGCCTCTTCCACCATAATTCTTCATTTTTTTGAAAAAGGTACCCAAGATAGCAACAGCTATATGGTACTGTAAAACAAGGTAAAGGGTCTATAGAGTATTGGTGAGAATTTGAATCTCACTGTAGATTGGAGGACACTGAACTATTGTCTCAGGCCCAGTATAGATTACACCGCAATGTGACAGGCAGAAATTGGCTGGTATATGAGAAGGAAAAAGCTGTATAGAGTTTTGGTGAGAATTTGAATCTCAATGTAGATTGGAGGACGCTGAACTATTGTCTCAGGCCCAGTATAGATTACACCGCAATGTGACAGGCAGAAATTGGCTGGTGTATGAGAAGGAAAAAGCTGTAGAGTTTTGGTGAGAATTTGAATCTCAATGTAGATTGGAGGACGCTGAACTATTGTCTCAGGCCAAGTATAGATTACACCGCAATGTGACAGGCAGAAATTGGCTGGTGTATGAGAAGGTAAAAGCTGTATAGAGTATTGGTGAGAATTTGAATCTCAATGTAGATTGGAGGACGCTGAACTATTGTCTCAGGCCCAGTATAGATTACACCACAATGTGACAGGCAGAAATTGGCTGGTGTATGAGAAGGCAAAAGCTGTATAGAGTATTGGTGAGAATTTGAATCTCACTGTAGATTGGAGGACGCTGAACTATTGTCTGTGGCCCAGGACAGATTACACCGCAATGTGACAGGCAGAAATTGCCTAGTGTATGACTAACTACAAGGTGTATATAGAATTGGGCAGAATTGGAATCTCCCTAGAGTGTAGGTCTGTAAGAACGGACAAACTCCTCGGCTTTTTCTTACAGAGTCACACACGTAGATAGCTTCAATTTGGCCGTGATAACAGCCGGTACACGGTACTGTGTGAGGAGCGTACACCGCTGTACGGTATGTGAAAAAATGAACGCTCAGTAACTCAACAGGACAAAACAATAAAATTTGGATTGCTTTGAAAAAAGCAGTTTGCTCAGCAGTGTGAAAACAGCAATGCAGCTATCAGGGAGCCTTAAAAGGCAGCCTAATTATCAACAGAGCTGATGCACCAAAATATAGCCTCCCCTTGCACTGCACAGTAACTGTTGTGTTGTACAGGCAAAATCGCTAGCAGCAGAAGTAGTTTTTGGTATCTTCTTCCCTGCCTAACGCTCTCCCTACAGAATCAGCAGCAGCAGCAGCTCTCCCTATTCTGAGATCAGCATAAGTAACATGGCGGTCAGCGTGCACGCCCTTTTATACCCCCTGTGACGCCACACAAAGCAAGCCAATCACTTGCGTGCCTTTCACAAACATGGTGGTAACCGCTGCCTATGTCATCACGTTGCCCACAGTGTCCGTTCTTCCTGATTGGCTGAAAAAGGGCACAAAAGCATGTTTTGAAACGTGACTTTGGCGCGATGGTCGCCGACCTTGTGGCCGACCTCACGCTAAGGTCGGGTTTCGTTTCATGAATCCCGACTTTGGCGAAAGTCGGTGACTTTTGAATTTTTTTGACCCGTTTCGCTCAACTCTACTTGTGACCACTAGCTCTGACTTCCGGTCAGTCAGACATTGTTGTCACAAGATGGCGAGCTAGGACTGGAAACCCAGTTTTGAAATCTGACATGTCTCACTTTATGTGGAAATAACTTTGTAACGCTTCTTACAATCTCAGCAATTCAGAAATTAGCAATGTTCAAACTTTCAATTTTTTTTACCTTTTAGATTCAATCATTTCATCATTTTTGAAAGGCTGTTTTATTTTTTTATAGTATCTACTTTCTGCAACGCATTTTTTTTTAATAAAGGTACTGTCACACTTAGCGATGTACCAGCGATCCCGACCAGCGATATGAAGCGGTCAGGATCGCTGGTACATCGCTAAGTGGTCGCTAGTGAGCTGCCACACAGGCAGATCTCACCAGCGACATCGCTGGGGTCGGGGGTCGCTACTTACCTGTCAGACGAGGCGATCCTGACGTCCTCCATCCGCGTCCATGCGTCGCTCGTCTCCACAGCAGGAAGCTGACGACAAGAAACGGTCCAGGACGTTCTCGCGCGATCAGCGATAACCAGTGGGGAGACGGTCGGAGGTAAGTATCAGACATAGCGATATCACTAGCAATATCGCTATAACATCACAAAAAACAGTGACGATATAGCGATATTGCTAGCGATATCGCTTAGTGTGACAGGTCCTTAAGTCATACATGTGGATTTCACTTCCAGGGTAATTGCCTCTTATTTTTAACAATTTATAACTCGATTCTAGTCCACAAATAATATACCCGTAACCAAATCTTGGGTCTTAGCACTTCTGGAAATACTTAAAACACACAAGAATTACCTACTGGATGTAACCAAGGTAAAAACAAAGTACATTTAAATTAAAGATTAAAACTTTTTTTAATACTAATATTAAAAACACAATTACAAAGAAAGGTGTTAAATGTTTTAATCTTTATTTTAAATGTACCTTGGTTCCATCCAGTTGGTAATTCCTGTGTTATTTTTAACAATGCTGTCTAAGTCATTTTTCCATATGTATGGTAATTATATGTGCACCACCTGAAGGTCTTGAATAACTGTCCACCTTCATTTTTACATACATGGTCACTATTTCATCTCTGAAACAATTCTATGCACATCAATACCTGCTTTCCTTATTTCAATGGCTCTTTTATTAAGTTAAGAAACGTTAAATGGCAATTTTCATTTTTTTGCCAAAATTTTCAAGATCTATTTTTTTACAGATCAGTAAAAAAAAAGTCACTTTGAGGTGCCTGTACGTTACAGCCCCTCAACAATTTGATACCATTTTAAAAAACTGCAGTTTTTTACTGATGCCACAACACAAGTGTAGAGCCCCTAAAAGACCAAAAGAGCATTTTGGAAACGACGCTCCTCAAGGAATATATCTACGGGTGTGGTGACCTTCATGGACTCATAGGTTTTTAATAAAATGTTGTTTTAGCCTCAAAGTTTGCCTCTTTGCAAGGGTAAAAGAGAGAAACTAGACTGCGCAATGTTATAGAAATTTCTCCTACTTTCAGAGCAGCACAGAACAGTAGAAAAATCATCAAAAGTGACCACATTTTGAAAATGACATTCCTCATGAAATTTATCTAGGGGTGAGATGACCATTTTGAACCTATGCTTCAAAGTATTATACCATACTGGGTCATAGAGAAAAAATACCATTTTTTTTTCACTAAACTATTGTTGTAGATGCATTTTTTTATTTTCACTAGGAAAAATTGGAAAAAATGGACGCCAAAATTTCTAAGTCAGTTTCTTCTGAATGCAGCAGTTCTTAATAAGGGTCCATAAACTGCTATTCGTGCACATGATGGTGCCTTAAAGATAAGAATTGTTATTTGGTTTTGATGCACATATTTGTCGGTAATAGTTTGTAGGTGCCACATGCATAGACCCCATGTTGACAGAACTGCAAACAGAAAATCCACCAAATGACACCATTTTACAAGCTACATCCCTCAGGTAATTGATCTATTGGTTTAAGAAGAATTTTTATTTTACAGATACTTTACTGATTTCTTTACCTATGGGCTGGGAAAAAGTGAAAAAATTAATTTGTTACAACAATAAATATATTTTGATACAAGTGTTTCATCTTTACAACGATTAATAAGAAAAATAGTACTATGCAATTTATTATTCAATTTCTCCCAATTATGGCAATACCCAATATATGGTCACTCACTTCTGTTTGCGCATACAGCAGTGCTCAGAAGAGAAGGAGCGCCATTTGTCTCTTGGGGCACAGAGTCTCCTGGAGTAATATATCTGGGCACAATTTGCAGAGCT
Source organism: Dendrobates tinctorius (assembly GCF_039654945.1). Taxonomy (NCBI): domain Eukaryota; kingdom Metazoa; phylum Chordata; class Amphibia; order Anura; family Dendrobatidae; genus Dendrobates; species Dendrobates tinctorius. Next base: position 33,323,720 of record NW_027361832.1, read on the forward strand.
CCTAAGCTGTCAAAACAGCAGAAATCCCAAAAGGTGATTAACTTTTGTAAATTACACAGGGAAATAATCAATAGTGGCATGTAAAAGTTTTGGCACCCCTGGTCAAAATTACTCTTGTTGAGAACAGTTAAGCAAGTTGAAGATCAATTGATTTGTAAAAGGCCTAAAGTTAAAAATGACACATTATCTTTGTATTTTAGGCAAAAATATATATTGCCATTTTATACATTTTAAAAAATACAAAAAAGAAAATGGGCTCATGCTAAAGTTTGGGCATCATGCATGGTTAGTACCTAGTAGTACCTACTTTTGAAAGTATCACAGCTTGCACAGGCTTTTTGTAGTCAGCCAAGAGAGACACAACTAGAGAGTTGTGTGCTCAGATAACATTGACCATGGACCTTAATTAGCCTGTTATGGTTATAGCTGGTTCACTATCATCTTCAGGAAAGGCCAGGTGATGCAAATTTTCTAGATTTACAAAAACCCAGCCTCTTCCAACCTTGTGCCAAAGACAGGAGCCATGGGTTTCACTCTGAAAATGAAAATGGTGAAGGCCCACAAAGCAGTAGAAAGCTATTGTCATGATCCAAGGTGGATCTGACAAGTAAATGGACAAAGTGAACTTTTTTCCTTTGGCTTGGTGCCAAAGTAGGTTGATTGCCCTCGGTGGCCATTAGAATTATTACACATGGTGTCATTCATTCTAAGTTGCCCCGGTGGTGGTGAGCGGTAGTGCACTTTAGCTTCTTTGGGTTAATGTGCACATAATTATAAATCATGTGTGAGGCTCTATAAAAGAGAGTCAGGTATGTTCAATCACTGTTGGTGATATCGTGAGTTAGTCATTCTCAAGGAAGCCTGGGTGAAAGAAGGAGCTGAATGAGAGTCCTGGGCAGCCCAGCCAGAGGGGTTGAGTCAGCTATGGAGTCTGCATGGAGGGTTGGCATGGCGTGGGAGAGTCGCAGTTTATGGTGTCAGCAGGAGGTGCTTGCATGGCTTGGTGGAGTGACGACGATGGTGAGAGTTGCACTCAGCATGCTGGACTTGGTTGCTGAAAACTGGACTCAAGCATGCTGGACTTTTTGGCAGAAGCTGGACTCATCTTTGGGACTCTGTTTACTGGGCATCAGCAACTGGTGGTGGACTCTGCTCCAAGGCTGCACTATGGTTATGGATCTGGTTATGGTGATGGATCTGGGTGGAGGAGAAGATGCACACAGTTTGTGGGCTCTGTTGCTTGGAGCGTACGCAACAGAGCAAAGCTAAGTGGTGTTCCCCCTGTATTGTAATTTTCCCTTGTTTGTGTTTAGTGCAGTGGTGGGATTAGTTTCCGCACCGACCAATTCCCTAATGAGGGTTTACGGTCAGGGCGAGTCAGGGTTTTAAGGTTCCTGTGTGACGCCCCGTGCGGAATCGGCATAGGGAACGTTAGGAGTACAGGGACTCTGGCTCAGAGGAGTGCAGGAGGTCTCCACGTCCCTATTCCCTATCGCAGGGCCCACCATTGTTAATGTTACCCAGGTTCCCCCTTATTATTTAAATTCGCCTTACTGGAGGCGGGGTTTCCAGACTATTGTATAAATACGTGTAATACCTAAATTCACCAGTTGGAGGCAGTGTATCCAGCTGCAAGTCTTATTATTTAAATTCGCCCCACTGGAGGCGGTGTTTCCAGGGTCGCGTGTGTCATATGGGTTCGCCTTGCGGTACTCGCTGCGTCCAGACACACGTGACCGTGACAGCTATAAAAAGATATCAAAGCATTTTCAAGTTGCTTTTTCCTCAGTTTGAAATGTAATTAAGAAATGTCAGGAACAGGAACAGTTGAGAATAAGATAAAGTCTGGAAGTCCAAGCAAAAATTTCAGTTACAAATGCTCATATTATTGCTAGAGAGGCAAATCAGAACCTCCACTTGACTGCAAGAGACCTTCATAAAACTTTTGCAGACTCTGGAGTTGTGCTACATTGTTCTACTGTTCAGAGACACTGGCACAAATATAGTCTTCATGGAAAAGTTATGAAAAGAATACCTCTCCTGCGTACTCACCATAAAATTCAGCATCAGAAGAATGCAAAAGATTCTTGGGTTACAATTATCAAAGGTATGTGTGGAGAAAAAAGGGCACAGAATTTCAAGAAAAGAACATCTTGCCAACCATTAAGCATGGGGATGGGTCAATAAAGCTTTGGGGTTGTGTTGCAGCATAATGGAAAGTGGAACATTTCATGGGCAGAAGGAAGAATGATTTCAATTAAATTTCAAAAATCCTTGATGCAAACATAACACCATCTGCAAAAAAAGCTAAAGCTGAAAACAGCATGACTTCTACAAATGCATCATTCTAAACACATGTCAAAATGAATAATAGACTATCTCAAAAGGCAGAACTGAGGGTTTTACAGCAGCCCTCACAGTCCTCTGATCTGAACATCATTGAAAATCTGTGGCTTGACCTCAAAATAGCAGAGCATGGAAGACTACCCAGGAATCTAACAGAACTGGAAATATTTTCCAAGTATAAATGCATGAAAATCCCTCAAACAAGAACTGAGAAACTCATGGCTAGCAACAAAAGGCATTTACAAGATGTTATACCTTCAAAACATTTGCATAGGCTCATTTTACTTTTTGTACTTTTAAAATGTAAAAAATGACATTTATAATTTGTTGCCTAAAGGAATTGCGTCATTTTTTACTTTAGCCCTTTTTGAGATCATTTCATCATGAACTTCCTTTACTGCTCACAATAACAGTAATTTTGACCAGGAGATCTCAAACTTTTACATTTCACTGTATGGCTATAGTGACTATTTTGACCCCACTGGCATTTTCCAGAAATTTTAGTGCCCCACACATAGTGTCCAGATTGTGTTTCACTAAATTAACAGTTGTCCTGGATATAACAATTGTTGACTTATCTCAATATGAGCTTGGTGGGGGTCTAACACTGCCATGATTGGTTGAAAACTGCTCTGGAAGCAGTCCAAATGAAGTGGGTTGAATACAGAAACCACGTACATTGCTTAATGGTGGCTGCTGAGTATTTCAATATATTCACTTCAATTAGAAATAAAGCAATGTACGTTTCTGTGGCCACTGAGCAGTTTATGGGGCTGCTCTGGTCTGCTAGCCCCTACCTCGCTTAACTCCGGTTAATTCAGAAGCAGTTTTATTATGCAGTTTATTTTACAAACACTAAATTGTTTTTGCATAATCATATTCTGATATGTGTTACTTTGTGATATTATCTTTGACATGCCATGTAAGGGCTTCTTTATGAGTCGAGATGAGCGAACATGTTCGTAAAACGGTCACCAATCTCAAATTTGGTATGAACGTAACACATTTGGATTCCTGTTCGCTTTCAGGAGCATTTTTATTCAAATTCGGCAAAAGTTGGTCAAAATTTGGTAAATCATCACATTTCCACTAGTGCTTTTGTATTATTTTGGCTAGTATAGTGTTGCTGTATGATGAGCAGGGGGACTGGGGGATGTGTTTGATGAGGTAAGGGGGTATGGAGAGGTTAGAGGTGCGTCTAAAGAAATTACAGGAGCAGCTGCAAGCACTTTTTTCCTCTTAATTTTATGTGTGTTGATTCCAAAAACCAATCAGGGCACAGAAACCATCCACAACGTCAAGACACAAGGTCTTCTGTGATTGGCTGCCAAAGTCACATGACCCTGGCCATATAAAAAGTGGACATCCTGTTTTGCTGGCTCCATTTGCTCGGTATCACAGTGCTCAGAGGTCGCTCCTGCGCTATTGCTGGCACTGCTGAAAGTGAACTTGTTAGTGAAAAAGATAGAATCCTGTCCTGTGAGAAAACAATCATCCAGCATCTAAGTAGATTGTGTAAAAACTGTGTGGCAGTCTTTGGAAGCCCCATTTGCTACTCCAAATCATTTGTGTTAAAACTGTCTTTCAGTGGCATATCAGTAGGCTAGATTTCCATTTAAAAATCGTTAGGACTAATATTGGGTTGCAGCCTGGCGGGCCAATTAGCTACTCCAAATTGTTTGTTCTAAAACTGTTTCAGTGCCAAATCAGAAGGCCAGATTTCCACACTATGTAATAAAATAAATAGTGATTGTTCATTTAGTGAAGGTGACTAACAGCTGTGGGCCTAAGGGTCCCATCACACCAAACGATGCACCAGCGATCCCGACAACGATATGACCTGGTCAGGATCGCTGGTGCATCGCTATATGATTGCTGGTGAGCTGTCAAACAGGCAGACAAACCAGCGATCAGGACCTGTGAGGACGCTGGTATCCATGGTAAATATCCACTGTGTACCTTGGATACCAGTGTGCTCGCGCTGAGAGCTGGTATCCAAGGTAAATATCGGGTAACTAAGCGCACACGACACTTAGTTACCAGCTGATCATTGTTCTCCCGCTGCCACACGCAGCGATGCGTGCTGGCCAGCGGGAGACCAATGATCAAAAAATAGCCCAGGACATTAGAGCATGATCAACGATACCCGGCGGGGGGGTGGTCGCTGATACGTGTCACACACAGTGAGATCACTGGCGAGATCGCTGATGCGTCACAAAATCAGCTACCTCGATAGCGATCTCGCTATGTGTGATGGGCCCCTAAGGATGTGAAACAGCAGGGTACAATAGAGAATGGCTACTTACAACATGATTGGGAAAAAGTAAGTAGAAGAGGGAAGAGTGGAAGAGGGAATATTCTTGCTGTAGGATGTGGAAGCACCCTCTTCTCTCCCTGCAGAAACATCAGCGTACTTACCTCCAAGGATCCCGTCATGCCCCTTCTGGATCTACTGCTGTCAGGGGTGCACGCACTCATAGCTAATTTCCAAGCACTGTTCTTAGAGAGCGTGCGCACCCTTACTCTTTTTTAAACGGGCAGCATGTTCCTCTAAATTGTCCCCAGCTAATGGCTGGAGGTCTCTATCTATTTAATCTCCTCCAACATGGAGGAGTCTTTGCAATGTTGTGAGCTTGTTCCTAATATGCTTGTCAGTTCTCACATCCGTCTGTACTTGTATCTGAGTCTGCTGCACCTGCCAGTACTCACCTCAATGGCATCAGAGCCAGTTGCACCCGCCAGTGCTCACCTCAGCGGCAGCAGAGCCAGCTGCACCCACTAGTGCTCACCTCAATGGCAGCAGAGCCAGCTGCACCCGCCAGTGCTCACCTCAATGTCAGCAGAGCCAGCTGCACCCACCAGTGCTCATCTCAATGGCAGCAGAGCCAGATGCACCCGCCAGAGCTCACCTCAACGGCAGCCATGCTGGCTGCACCCATCAGTGCTCATCTGTCTGTTAGACTGCCTTATCTCCACTTATAGTTCCTGTCATCTTTTCCACCGGTCTGCATTTGTTGCACATTTCCCCAGGCCATTCAGCTATCCACTCCTAGGGGTCAGCCGTCATCTACCCAAGGTCAGTCATGGAATAGCACCTGGATCACCTTCCTTGTCTCTCCATGGACTGGGGTGTCATTAGCTGCTGCGTGTCCATGGTCAGATTGGGTGAGTCTCCTAGTCACACCCCTCCAGATCTTATTTGGGCTTTGGCACACTGGTTTCACCACCCAGCCCATTTCAGACGTGTAAATAGGGTTAGGTGTTAAAGTGAATGAAAGCTCAACTGAACAAACACTGTGTCATCCTATCCAAAGACCACTGACATCTGTTACTGGCCGGCCTACTCGACTCCTTTTTTTGGCAGTTGCACACCGACACACCTTGTAGATGAGGCTCAGAAAGAGCATGTGCTCCAGTGGATGGCAAGCACTGCATCAAGTGGCCTCTCCTCCTCTTCTGCCACCTTATCATTTCACACACAGTACAATCCTCAGAGGTGGCACCCCAATTACCCTTGTATCCCCCATTTAAAAATTTCTGACCCCCAACTGCTGTGGGTAGCCTCAAAAGAGCCACTCTGAAGAGCTATTCACACATTCTATTCCATGGACATGTTGGGCTTCTCCAAAGAATCACAGAATACAGAGGAGGAAAGCATCTGCACCAATGCCCAAATTTTGTTCATGTTGGATCCGTAGCCAGACGAGGTAAGGTCCAAGCAGAATCCAGACCCTCATCACCAGATGTTAACCACTAAGGGTGGAGATGATTCTGATGAGACTCAGATGCCAGAGGTGCACATGGACTGCATTGTGGTGTCATGGCAGGAAGAGGAGGAGGTTGACTCTCAGAATGAGGAGTGAGAGAGAGAATGATAAGGTTGTAGATCCCACTTAATGTGAACCCAGAGGTATGCAGCTGAGTAGCTCAGCAGAGTAGGTGAAAGAGGAGGAAGATGAGGAGGATAAGTTGTGACTTGCCACACAGACTCAAAGTGATGCAACCACAACAAGCACTGCATCCTCAGCCCCTACTCTGGCTGTGGCCAGCACTGATCGCAAGAGTACAGTTCGCAGGGGAGGCAAGTGATGCCTAGCCTGCATGTTTTTTGAGACCATAAGAATGACCCAACATGTGTTAGCTGTCAAATTTGCAAAAAAAAAACAATAGAGGCAAAAATTGCAATATTTTCACAACTACATTCGTGAACTGTCACATGCACAATCAACATACCTTCGTGTGTGAATCTCATTGTGCTAAAATGTGGACTAGAGGGCCTCACTAACTATTGGCCATCTCATCAACCCCATCTGTTGCTTCTTCCTCTTCCGTCACCATTCCAAGTCTTCTCACATAGGTCTCCAGCTGCAGAAACTACAATTGTTTACCCGCCACAGTCGGGGTGAATGAGAGCCGGTCAGCTGTTATGGAAGTAGACATGACTGCTGCTTTTGTGCCACCTAGCACAGCACATCTTTCTCAATCCACCATAACATCTCCACCTTCACCTCACTCACAGTCCAGCAGTTTGTCCTGTTCTCCGTACTCTGCCCTCTCTCAGCACAGCAGCCAGTTCTCAGTCCCTCAGTTGTGGTAATGCAAAAGAATATTTTCTTCTACACATGGCAAAGCTAAGAGCTTCAACTCCACCATCTCCAATATGTTGTCCATGGAAATGCTGCCTTTCCACCTGGTTACTACAGACAGTTTCCAAAAGATGATGGCCATCGTAGTACCCCACTATCAGTTGCCCAGTCGTTATTACTTCTGTAAGAAGCTGTGCATGCACTACACCAACATTTTGCTAACAACATCACCTGTAGCCTGAAAAAAATCTATGTCTGCCATGGTGCATTTCACCTCTGAGACTTGAACAAGCAAACATGGGCAGGAGCATTACATCTTGCTGACTGGACACTGGGTGACTCTGGTGGCTGTTGGGGCAGGTGGTCAAGGGGCTGCTCCACAAGGCTTTGAATTCCCAAGGCTTGCGGGACAAACCTCTGTATCTAACAGATCCTCCATTGATTCTTCCTCTTTTATCTCCTCTAGGGCCTCCACCTGTGTCCTCAACCTCCCCCTTAATCAGAGATGCATTCCAACAGTGCAGATAAAATTACCCCCACATCTGTACTGCACAGCCATTGCTCACCGCAATGAGGCAGTGCTTAATTTAATGTGCCTTGGAGATCACATTGAAAAAGGTCAAGAGTTTTGTGGACAGCTATCCTGGCTGTGTTAGAGCAATGGCTGTCTCAACTAAACCTGGAGCTGGGAAGGCTACGTGCGATAATGGTGCAAACCTGCTGGCGGCCCTACACTGTGGCAACCTTACACAAGTGCCTTGCATGGCTCATGTTCTCAACCTGGTGGTACAGCAATTTTTCAGCCACTGTCCCAGCCTGGATGCCCTGCTGCAAAAAGCACAGTCGCTATGTGCTAACTTCCGACGATCGCACCCCACAGGTCATTGTCTTACTTCACTACAGAGGTCTTTTGGCCTACCGGTTAACCATTTGATTAGCAATGTTCTAACATAGTAACATAGCTAGTAAGGCCAAAAAATGACATTAGTCCATCCAGTTCAGCCTATAAAATTCTGTCAGAATAAATCCTCAGTAGTGTTGAGCATTCAGATACTGCAAATATCGGGTATCGGCCGATATTCGCTGTATCGGAGGTCCGATACCAAGTACAGATATTTTTACAATATCGAATACAGGAATCGGAAGTTCCCATAATGCAATGAACCAGTTGTGTTAGCCATGTAATCTAATGGCATGGCTGTGATTAGCTGCTGAAATGATGCGCGGTCTGTGCGGGCCTGCCGGGGGTCTGTTCGGACCTGCCGGGGTTCTGTGCGGGCCTGCCGGAGGTCTGTGTGGGCCTGCCGGGGGTCTGTACGGGCCTGCCGGGGGTCTGTACGGGCCTGCCGGGGGTCTGTGCGGGCTGCCGGGGGTCTGTGCGGGCCTGCCGGGGGGTCTGTACGGGCTTGCCGGGGGTCTGTGCGGGCTGCCGGGGGTCTGGGCGGGCTGCCAGGGGTCTGTGCGGGCCTGCCGTGGGTCTGTGCGGGCTTCCGGGGGTCTGTATGGGCCTGCCGGGGGTCTGTGCGGGCCTGCCGGGGGTCTGTGCGGGCTGTCGGGGGTCTGTGCAGGCCTGCCGGGGGTCGGTGCGGGCCTGCCGGGGGTCAGTGCGGGCCTGCCGGGGGTTGTGTGTGTGTGCAGGCATCGTCCGATGGGACTACAAGTTCCATCAGGCTATGCCTGCTACATTGACAGTGATTGACACATTAGCCAATGATGGGACAGTAGTAGTCCCATCATCCAGCTAATGTGTTGAATGTAAAAAAAAAAAACATACATACTACATACTACATACATACTACATATATACAGCATACATACATACTACATACTACATACATACTTCATATATACTACATTCATACAGCATACATACTACATAATACATACACACTACATATATACTACACTCATACAACATACATACTACATACATACTACATATATACTACATTCATACATACTACATACATACTACATAAATACATACTACATATATACTACATTCATACAACATACATACATACTACATACATACTACATATATACTACATTCATACAACATACATACATACTACATACTACATACATACTACATATATACAACATACAAACATACTACATACTACATACATACTTCATATATACTACATTCATACAACATACATACATACTACATACCACATATATACTACATTCATACAACATACATACATACTACATACATACTTCATATATACTACATTCATACAACATACATACATACTACATAGATACTACATGTATACTACATTCATACAGCATACATACTACATAATACATGCATACTACATATATGCTACATTCATACAACATGCATACATACATACTACATACTACATACATACAACATACATACTACATACATACTACATACATACTACATGCAATACATTCATACAATACATACTGTACATATAGACATACAGTACATATAACATAGAGTACATACCCTCCATCACTTGTCACTTTGATCCCCGAAGCCAGTGTCATCTCACTGTAAAAAATATTAAAGTAACAAACAAGCAATATACTATCTGATCCGCAGAAATCCACGAGTGTCCCACGACGATCTCCTGCACTGCATCACTGAGAGGTTACTATAGTTCACTGGTCTCACTTTATGGCAAAAGCTGCGTGGGAACTTTCTCACAAAGCAATGCCAAAAGTGAGACTAGGGACAATTTTTTTACGGTGGTGGAGGAATACAGTGCGGAAGGATACCTACCTCCTGTCATTGTATTCCTGGTGCCCCTAGAGAGCGGTCGCATCAGCAGATGCTGCTGTTCTCCAAGAGAGATCATTGTGGGACACTCGAGGATTTCTGCAGATCAGGGAGTATATTGCTTGTTTGTTATTTTAATATTTTTTACAGATGACACTGGCTTCGGGGATCAAAGTGACAAGTGATGGTAAGTATGTACTCTATGTTATATGTACTGTATGTCTATATGTATGTATTGTATGAATGTATGAATGTATTGTATGTAGTATCTAGTATGTATGTAGTGTGTATGTTGTATGCCTGTAGCATGTTTTATGTTTGTTGTATGTATGTAGTATTTACTATGTATGTATGTATGTTGTATGAATGTAGTATATACGTAGTATGTATGTAGTATGTATGTATGTTGTATGAATGTTGCATATATGAAGTATGTATGTAGTATGTATGTTGTATGAATGTAGTATGTATGTATGTTGTATGAATGTAGTATATATGTAGTATGTACAGTATGTAGTATGTAGTATGTATGTTGTACGAATGTAGTATATATGTAGTAAGTATGTAGTATGTATGTATGCATGCTGTATGAATGTAGTAAGTAAGATGGTAAGTATGTACTCTATGTTATATGTACTGTATGTCTATATGTATGTATTGTATGAATGTATGAATGTATTGTATGTAGTATCTAGTATGTATGTAGTGTGTATGTTGTATGCCTGTAGCATGTTTTATGTTTGTTGTATGTATGTAGTATTTACTATGTATGTAAGTTGTATGAATGTAGTATATACGTAGTATGTATGTAGTATGTATGTATGTTGTATGAATGTTGCATATATGAAGTATGTATGTAGTATGTATGTTGTATGAATGTAGTATGTATGTATGTTGTATGAATGTAGTATATATGTAGTATGTACAGTATGTAGTATGTAGTATGTATGTTGTACGAATGTAGTATATATGTAGTAAGTATGTAGTATGTATGTATGCATGCTGTATGAATGTAGTATATAAGTAGTATGTATGTAGTATGTAGTATGTATGTATCTTGTATGAATGTAGTATATATGCAGTAATTATGTATTATGTAGTATGTATGTATGTATGTTGTATGAATGTAGTAATTATGTAGTATGTAGTATGTATGTATGTATGTTGTATGAATGTAGTATATATGTAGTATGTATGTAGTATGTATGTATGTTGTATGAATGTAGTATATATGTAGTATGTATGTAGTATGTATGTATGTTGTATGAATGTTTCATATATGAAGTATGTATGTAGTATGTATGTTGTATGAATGTAGTATGTACTGTATGTATGTATGTTGTATGAATGTAGTATATATGTAGTATGTAGTATGTATGTTGTACGAATGTAGTATATATGTAGTAAGTATGTAGTATGTATGTATGCATGCTGTATGAATGCAGTATATAAGTAGTATGTATGTAGTATGTAGTATGTATGTATCTTGTATGAATGTAGTATATATGTAGTAATTATGTAGTATGTAGTATGTATGTATGTTGTATGAATGTAGTATATATGTAGTATGTATGTAGTATGTATGTATGTTGTATGAATGTAGTATATATGAAGTATGTATGTAGTATGTATGTATGTTGTATGAATGTAGTATATATGTAGTATGTATGTAGTATGTATGAATGTATGTATGTATGTAGTATGAATGTAGTATATATGTAGTATGTATGTCTGTATGTTGTATGAATGTAGTATGTATGCAGTATGTAGTATTTATGTTATATGAATGTAGTATATATGTAGTAAGTATGTAGTATGTATGTTGTATGAATGTAGTATATGTAGTATGTATGTAGTATGTATGTTGTATGAATGTAGTATGTATGTAGTATGTATGTAGTATGTATGTATGTATGTTGTATGAATGTAGCATATATGAAGTATGTATGTAGTATGTATGTATGTATGTTGTATGAATGTAGTATATATGAAGTATGCATGTAGTATGTATGTATGTTGTATGAATGTAGTATATATGTAGTATGTATGTAGTATGTATTATGTATGAATGTAGTATATATGTAGTATATATGTAGTATGTATGTATGTTGTATGAATGTAGTATATATGAAGTATGTATGTAGTATGTAGTATGTATGTATGTTGTATGAATGTAGTATATATGTAGTATGTATGTAGTATGTAGACCCCCAGCAGGCCAGCACAGACCCCCGGCAGCCCGCACAAACCCCCGGCAGGCCCGCACAGACCCCCGGCAGGCCTGCACAGACCCCCGAGAGGCCTGTACAGACCCCGCCCGCACACAGACACGCACAGTGTACGCCCACACGCCGCCCACACTCTTCCTCCATCCCAAACTGGATGTGCAAGTAAAGAAAGGGTTTATTTTCATTCCGATATTTGTGCCCCATTGACTTGCATGGGTTTCCGGTATCGCAATCGGCGATACCCGATACTTTTTGGGCATCGGTCTGATCCAATCCGATCCGATATTTCACGATATCGGACGGTATCGCTCAACACTAATCCCCAGATCTACGTCCTTCTAAAGAACCTACTAATAACTGTAAGATACAATATGGTTACGCTCCAGGAAGACATCCAGGCCTCTCTTGAACCCTTCGACTGAGTTCACCATCGCCACCTCCTCAGGCAGGGAATTCCAGATTCTCACTGCCCTAACAGTAAAGAATCCTCTTCTATGTTGGTGGAAAAACCTTTTCTCCTCCAGACGCAGAGAATGCCCCCTTGTGACCGTCACCTTCCTTGGTATAAACAGATTTTCGGAGAGATATTTGTATTGTCCCCTTATATACTTATACATGGTTATTAGATCGCCCCTCAGTCATCTTTTTTCTAGACTAAATAATCCTAATTTTGCTAATCTATCTGGGTATTGTAGTTCCCCCATCCCCTTTATTAATTTTGTTGCCCTCCTTTGTACCCGCTCTAGTTCCATTATATCCTTCCTGAGCACCGGTGCCCAAAACTGTACACAGAACTCCATGTGCGGTCTAACCAGAGATTTGTACAGAGGCAGTATAATGCTCTCATCATGTGTATCCAAACCTCTTTAAATGCACCCCATGATCCTGTTTGCCTTGGCAGCCGCTGCCTGGCATTGGCTGCTCCAGGTAAGTTTATTATTAACAAGGATCCCGAAGTCCTTCTCCATGTCAGATTTACCCAGTGGTTTACCATTCAGTGTGTAATGGTCATATTGATTGCTTCTTCCCATGTGTATAACTTTACATTTATCATTGTTAAACTGCATCTGCCACCTTTCGGCCCAAGTTCCCAACTTATCCAGATCCATCTGTAGCAGAATACTATCTTCTCTTGTATTGACTGCTTTACATAGTTTTGTACCATCTGCAAATATCGATATTTTACTGTGCAAACCTTCTACCAGATCGTTAATAAATATGTTGAAGAGAATAGGTCCCAACATCAACCCCTGCGGTACCCCACTGGTCACAGCGACCCAGCTAGAGAATATACCATTTGTAACGACCCTCTGCTTTCTATCACTAAGCCAGTTACTTACCCATTTACACACATTTTCCCCCAGGCCCAGCATTCTCATTTTGTTTACCAACCTCTTGTGTGGCATGGTATCAAACGCTTTGGAAAAATCAAGATATACCACATCCAATGACTCACCTTGGTCCAGTCTATAGCTTACCTCTTCATAAAAACTGATTAGATTGGTTTGACAGGAGCGATTCCTCATAAACCCATGCTGATATGGCATTAAACAGTTATTCTCATTGAGATAATCCAGAATATAATCCCTCAGAAACCCTTCAAATATTTTACCAACAATAGAGGTTAGACTTACTGGCCTATAATTTCCAGGTTCACTTTTAGAGCCCTTTTTGAATATTGGTACCACATTTGCTATGCACCAGTCCTGTGGAACAGACCCTGTCGCTATAGAGTCTCTAAATATAAGAAATAATGGTTTGTCTATTACATTACTTAGTTCTCTTAGTACTCGTGGGTGTATGCCATCCGGACCCGGAGATTTATCTATTTTAATCTTATTTAGCCAGTTTTGCACTTCTTCTTGGGTTAGATTGGTGACCCTTAATAAACGGTTTTCTTTGTCTCTCGGCATTTCACCTAGCATTTCATTTTCCACCGTGAATACTGTGGAGAAGAAGGTGTTTAATATATTAGCTTTTTCCTCATCATCTACAACCATACTTTCCTCACAATTTTTTAATGGGCCCACATTTTCACTTTTGATTCTTTTACTTTTAATATAGTTGAAGAACAGCTTGGGATTAGTTTTACTCTCCTTAGCAATGTGCTTCTCTGTTTCCTTTTTGGCAGCTTTAATTATTTTTTTAGATAAAGAATTTTTCTCCTTACAGTTTTTTAGAGCTTCAACGGTGCCATCCTGCTTTAGTGGTTTAAATGCTTTCTTTTTACTGTTAGTTGCCCCTCTTACTTTTTTGTTTAGCCACATTGGGTTTTTCCTATTTCTTGTCCTTTTATTCCTACAAGGTATAAACCGCTTGCAGTGTCTATTAAGGATGTTCTTAAACATTTCCCATTTATTTTCTGTATTCTTATTTCTGAGGACATTGCCCCAGTCAACCAGATTAAGGGCATCTCTAAGCTGGTCAAACTTTGCCTTCCTGAAGTTCAGTGTTTTTGTGACTCCCTGACATGTCCCCCTAGTGAAAGACAAGTGAAACTGTACAATATTGTGGTCGCTATTTCCTAGATGCCCAACAACCTGCAGATTTGTTATTCTGTCATGTCTGTTCAGTAGTATTAGGTCTAAAAGTGCTGCTCCTCTGGTTGGATTCTGCCCCAAATGTGAAAGATAATTATTCTTGGCTATTAGCAGAAACCTGTTACCTTTATGGGTTTCGCAGGTCTCTGTTTCCCAGTTAATATCCGGGTAGTTAAAGTCCCCCATAACAAGGACCTCATTATGGGTTGCAGCTTCATCTATCTGCCTTAGTAGTAAACTTTCCATGATTTCTGTTATATTTGGGGGTTTGAAACAGACCCCAAAGAGAATTTGTTACTATTTTCCCTCCATGTATTTCGACCCATATGGACTCGACATCCTCATTCCCTTCACTAATATCTTCCCTTAAAGTGGACTTTAGACAAGACTTTACATAAAGTTCTGACACAGTGGACTTCCACTTGAGCCCTGGTGCAATATGTCCTTTTGCATAGTCTGGGCCAACACAGTCTGGATGTGGTGAAAATCACGCTTGCGGTGTGTGCACAGGTGAAGGACCTTCGCACCATTCTGCACAGTTTTGAAATGGATACTATGATGGCTAGCGCTGACGATGCCATCATCAGCATCACTATTCTGGTCATCTACATGCTTGTGCACACTTTGAATAGTCTACGTGAGAAGGTGATGGTCATAGAGGAAGAGTTGGAAGCAGAGGGGGATGCAGAAGAGATAACAATATTCCATCGGAGGGGTTTGGACCCTTTTACACTTTGATCTTCAAAGATGAAAGAGTGCCCTGTGTTCGCCTCACACGCCATGAAGATTTTGTCATTCCCAGCACCAAGCGTTCTCTCAGAATGTGTATTTAGCACTGCTATTGGTGTCCTGATAGATAAGAGCATCCATCTGTCAGCTAAAAGTTTAGACCGCTTAAGTTTCATCAAAATGAACAAGTCATGGATCTCCAATGACCTTTGCGCCCCAGATGCAGATAGGGCAGAATAGGCAATGTTGTCATTTTTAGCGTCATGTATTGGTCTCACGTTATTGCAGTCTGTGCTATCCTTGTGGTGTCTTGCGTGCTTGCTGTTGCTACTGTTGCTAATGCTACAAAAAAAATTTTGTAATGTGGAGACTCCAAGTTGGGTCTCGATCTGGTGGGTTGCCTGTGGTGGAAGGTGTGTCAGAGGCCAATGATACTCTTTTGACTTTGTGGAAATTAATGCCACTTTAGCGTTGCATGACCATAATTTTTTTGAAATGTGGAGACTCCAAGTTGAGTCTCCATCTGGTGGGTTGCCTGCAGTAGAAGGTGTGTCAGAGGCTTTTTAAACTGTTTCTACTCTGTGGAAATTGATGCCACTTCAGTGACAATTATTTTTGGAAATGTGGAGACTCGAAGTTGGGTCTCCATTTGGTGGGTGTAAGTAGGGCTCCAAGACAGGCAGGCCTGCATTTACTTTCAGTCAACTACCTGTGTTATCTTCCTTTCATTTTTCTACCAATATTACTGTATGAAACTGATGCTTGTGCCATCTGAGTGTGACTGGAAAAAAATTGGAGGTGTTGCCTGGTCTCGCAGATAAGAAGGCTTACACTGCTCCCTTGGCCACCACATCTTAATTGAAACTTCAATTCAAAGCTCTAAATGCTGGCTCAAAATCAAATAGGTCATTCATGGCACATGGTTGACTTCTGCTATGCCATTATCAAATTTCTACTGTAGGTAAATTGATGCCACATTTTCTGTTGTCTGCCCCTAATTTTGGGAAATATTTATACTCTAAGTTTGCTCTCCTTCATATGGGGTGCCTGTTGCAGTATGGCTCCCAGACCGGCAGGCCTGGACTTAGTTTTAGTTAACTGTCAGTGTTACTATCCGCAATTTTTTCTAACATTAGTGCTCTACCAAGCTGATATTTGTGCCACTGTGTCAGTCTGGTTGGGAAAAAAAAATTGAGCTGTTGCACAAGGTATCAGGGCTCCCAGCACAGCCAGCCTACACTGGTCCCTCAATCAACTCATCTTAACTTAAACTTAAATTCAAAGCTTTAAATGTTGGACCAGACACTGATACTACATGCATGGCCTATTACTGACTGCTGCTGTGCCATTATAAAACTTTCTACTGTTTTTCAATTGATCAGTCACCTACCTGTGGTACTATTCTTAAATTTTTATACCAACAGCAGTCTATGAAACTGAGTGTGACTTGAGAAAAAAATAAATAAATTGGAGGTGTTGCAGGAGGTGTGAGGTCTCCCAGCCAAGAAGTCTTACACCACTCCCATAACCACCAAGTCTTCATTGAAACTTCAATTCCAAGCTGTAAATGCTGGGCCAGGCCCTGATACCTCATGCATGGCCCATGGCTGACTACTGCTGTGCAATTTGCAAATTTTTACTGTGGGTCAATTGATGCCAGTTTTCATAGTGTTTTCCCCTAATTTTAGCTGTTTAGGAAGTTTTTTGTCACCCCTGAAGGTGTTATGTATAAGTTTGGCATCCCATTGAATCAAATTGCATTCAGGCACGTTCGTTGAACATGTTCAGCGAAGGCAAATCATTCAGCAAATCAAACCGAACCTTTAAGGGTTCGCTCATCTCTTTGTGAAGGATAAAATGATGTTTTCGGTGATACCCATTTTATTTACATACATACAGGTGCTTCTCACACAATTAGAATATCATCAAAAAGTTAATTTATTTCAGTTCTTTAATACAAAAGTGAAACTCATATATTATATAGAGTCAATACAAACAGAGTGATCTATTTCAAATGTTTATTTCTGTTAATGTTGATGATTATGGCTTACAGCCAATGAAATCCCAAAAGTCATTATCTCAGTAAATTAGAATACATTATAACACCTGCCTTAAAAAAAAATTTTAAATCCAAAATGTTTGCTGCATACTAAAATGTATGTTCAGTTAATGCACTAAATACTTGGTTGGGGCTCCTTTCGCATCAACTACTGCATGAATGCCATGTGGCTTGGAGGTGATCAGCCTATGTCGCTGCTGAGGTGTTATGGAAGCCCAGGTTGCTTTGATAGCACCCTGCAGCTTCTCTGCATTGTTGAATCTCTCATCTTCCTCTTGACAATACCCCCTAGATTTTCTATGGGGTTAAGATCAGGCGAGTTTTCTGGTCAATCAAGCACAGGGATACTGTTGATTTTAAACCAGGTATTGGTAGTTTTGGCAGTGTGAACAAGGTGCCAAGTCCTGCTGGAGAATGAAATTTCTATCTCCAAAAAGCTTGTTGGCAGAGGAAAGCATGAAGTGCTTTAAAATTTTCTGGTGGACGGCTACACTGACTTTGATATTGATAAAACACAGAGGACCTACACCAGCAGATGACACGGCTCCCCAAACCATCACTGATTGTTGAAACTTTAAAATAGACCTCAAGCAGCTTGGATTGTGGCCTCTCCACTCTTCCTCCAAACTCTGGGAACTTGATTTCCAAATGAAATGCAAAATTTACGTTCATCTGAAAACATCTTGGACCACTGAGCAACGGTCCGGTTCTTTTTCTCCTTGGCCCAGGTAAGACTCTTCTGGTGTTGTCTATTGGTCATGAGTGGCTTAACACAAGGAATACGACACTTGTAGCTCATGTCCTGGATGCGTCTGTGAGTGGTGGCTCTTGAAGTAATGGCTCCAGCAGCAGTTCACTCCTTGTGAATATCCACCAAATTTTTGAATGGCTTTTTCTTAGCAATCCTTTCAAGGCTGTGGTTATCTCGGTTGCTTGTGCACATTTTTCTATCACACTTTTTCCTTCAACTTAACTTTCCATTAATATGATTGGATACAGCACTCTGTGAACAGCCATCTTCTTTAGCAATGACATTTTGTGTCTTACCCTTCCTTTGTAGTGTGTCAATGATTGCCTTCTGGACATCTGTCAAGTCAGCAAACTTCCCCATGATTATGGAACCTGCTGAAACAGACTAAGGGACATTTTTAAATGCTTAGGAAGCCTTTGCAGGTGTTTTTTCTTAATTATTCTAATTTACTGAGATAATGACTTTTAGGTTTTTATTGGCTGTAAGCCATAATCATTAACATAAACTGAATTAAACACTTAAAATAGATCACTCTGTTTGGAATTACTCTGTATAAGTTTCACTTTTTGTATTGAAGAACTGAAATAAATTAACTTTTTGATGATATTCTAATTTTGTAAGAAGCACCTGTATATAACAATAAGAAAAAATAGCAGCACTTTCCTAATGCTATGGGTGCAATTCTTTCACAAACAACCAACCAAGAAGCCTCCAAATGTATAAAAAAATGAAATTGAAGAAGCATTTCAACAGAAATAAGTGAAAAAAGGGATATTTTTCAAACAAAGGCTCGGCAACCGCAGTAAGACATTAAGATTTGCTGGTGCTGCTTCTTTATGTATGTATATCTATATATGCTGTATATACATATATATGATATATAATAGTAGGTAATATATTAATCTATTTCTGAATCTGTCTAAATATACATTTACTGTATACTTGTATATGTATAAACTATATAAACAGGTAACATATTGTTTCTAATATTCCAATTAATGTTTTCATGTGTCACAGCACTTGATTATCTTTTTTTCCTTTATACTTTTTATTGTATTCTTTGTACTTATTGAAATGTATTAAATAAAAATAATTTTAAAAAATCCTCTTCTTAAACTTTTTATGTTTTTGCATCACATTTTTAATCAAATACAAAAATCTCAGGAAAACTAGTAGTGTATTTCTTTTTTTGTTTAATATTTTCTGCTCTATAGCAATGTCCTACTTGTGTGGGTCACTGATGAATGAGTTTCACCCTGCTGGTGTCAATGGCCATAAGGATAAAAGTAAATATAATAGGAGGAAGGACTGAAATCCCACAGATAAAAAAGGTGCCCTATTTAAAAGAAACTTGAAGCTGATGTGCTCATATCATTCTTAAATAAAGTCTTTGTTTGACATGGTTAAAAATCTAATCTTTGGTTTGTAAGTAGAGTTGAGCGATACCGTCCGATACTTCAAAGTATCGGATCGGAATGGATCGGCCGATCTTAAAATAAAGTATCGGTATCGCCGATTCCGATACCGGAAGTCCCATTCAAGTCTATGGGACTTCCGGTATCGGAATAAGAAAAACCCTGTTTTTGCCTTGTACAGCCTCTCTGGGGTCTGTACGGGCCTTTCGGGGGGCTGTGCCGGTCTGCCAGGGGGTCTGTGCAGGCTCCGGTGGTCTGTGCCGGCCTGCCGGGGGGCTGTGACGGCCTGCCGGGGGGGCTGTGCAGGCTCCGGGGGGCTGTACCGGCCTGCTGGGGGGCTGTGCCGGCCTGCCGGTGGTCTGTGCAGGCTCCGGTGGGCTGTGCCGGCCTGCCGGGGGGCTGTGCCGGCCTGCCGGTGGTCTGTGCAGGCTCCGGTGGGCTGTGCCGGCCTGCTGGGGGGCTGTGCCGGCCTGCCGGTGGTCTGTGCAGGCTCCGGTGGGCTGTGCCGGCCTGCCGGGGGGCTGTGCCGGCCTGCCGGGGGTCTGTGCAGGCTTCGGGGGTCTGTGCAGGCATCGTCCGATGGGACTACAAGTCCCATCGGGCGATGCCTGCTACCATGACAGTGATTGACACATTAGCCAATGATGGGACAGTAGTAGTCCCATCATCCGGCTAATGTGTTGAATGTAAAAAATAAAAAAATAAAAAAATAAAATTACATGCTACATACATGCTACATTCATACTACATACTACATACATGCTACATTCATACTACATATATACTACATGCAACATACATACTACATATATACTACATGCATGCAACATGCATACTACATATATACTACATGCTACATACATACTACATATATGCTACATATATACTACATGCATGCTACATACATACTGCATGCTACATACATACTACATATATGCTACATACATACTACATATATACTACATGCATGCTACATACATACTGCATGCTACATACATACTACATGCTACATACATACCACATATATACTACATACATACTACATGCATGCTACATGCTACATACATACCACATACATACTACATACATACTACATACATACTACATGCATGCTACATACATACAACATGCTACATACATACTACATATATACTACATGCTTGCTACATACATACTACATGCTACATACATACTACATATATACTACATTCATGCTACATACATACTACATACATACTACATGCATGCTACATACATACTACATGCTACATACTGTACATACTACATATATACTACATGCATGCTACATACATACTGCATGCTACATGCATGCTACATACATACTACATACATACTACATGCTACATACATACCACATATATACTACATACATACTACATACAATACATTCATACAATACATACATAGACATACAGTACATATAACATAGAGTAACATACTTACCAATACTTGTCACATTGTTCCCCGAAGCCATTGTCTTTTACGGAATAAATATTAACATAACAAACCACAAAAATACTCACCCACGATCCAAAGCAGTCCACGAGTGTGTCCCACGACGATCTTGGGTAGAGAACTGCAGCATCAGCTGATGCTGCCGTTCTCTACGGGCTGCAGGAATCCAATGACGGAAGGTAGGTATCCTTCCGCACTGTATTCCTCCGCCACTTAAAAAAAAAAAAGTCCCTAGTCTCACTTTATGCCATTGCTGTGTGGGAAATTCCCACGCAGCAATGGCATAAAGTGAGACTAGGGACTTTTTTTTTAAGTGGCGGAGGAATACAGTGCGGAAGGATACCTACCTTCCGTCATTGGATTCCTGCAGCCCGTAGAGAACGGCAGCATCAGCTGATGCTGCAGTTCTCTACCCAAGATCGTCGTGGGACACACTCGTGGACTGCTTCGGATCGTGGGTGAGTATTTTTGTGGTTTGTTATGTTAATATTTATTCCGTAAAAGACAATGGCTTAGGGGAACAATGTGACAAGTATTGGTAAGTATGTTACTCTATGTTATATGTACTGTATGTCTATATATGTATTGTATGAATGTATTGTATGTAGTATGTATGTAGTATATATGTGGTATGTATGTAGCATGTAGTATGTATGTAGCATGCATGTAGCATGCAGTATGTATGTAGCATGCATGTAGTATATATGTAGTATGTATGTAGCATGTAGTATGTATGTAGTATGTATGTGGTATGTATGTAGCATGTAGTATGTATGTAGCATGCATGTAGTATGTATGTAGTATATATGTGGTATGTATGTAGCATGCATGTAGCATGTAGTATGTATGTAGCATGCATGTAGTATATATGTAGTATGTATGTAGCATGTAGTATGTATGTAGCATGCATGTAGTATATATGTAGTATGTATGTAGCATGTAGTATGTATGTAGCATGCATGTAGTATGTATGTAGTATGTATGTAGTATTTTTTTTTTTTTTTTTTAACATTTAACACATTAGCCGGATGATGGGACTACTACTGTCCCATCATTGGCTAATGTGTCAATCACTGTCATGGTAGCAGGCATCGCCAGATGGGACTTATAGTCCCATCGGACGATGCTTGCACAGACCCCCGGACATCAGCACAGCCCCCCGGCAGGCCGGCACAGCCCCCCGGCAGGCCGGTACAGACCCCTACAGGGTGCACAGACCACCGGCAGGCCGGCACAGCCCCCCGGCAGGCCGGTACAGACCCCGGGCAGTCCACACAGCCCCCCGGCAGGCCGGCACAGCCCCCCGGCAGGCCGGTACAGACCCCGGGCAGTCCACACAGCCCCCCGGCAGGCCGGCAGAGACCCCCGGAAGGCCCGAAATGACGGCGCATCATGATGCGCACACACCGCGCATCATGATGACGTCAGGCTGTCAATCAACTTTGAACTTCCGATTCCGATGCCGACTTCCGATATTGAAAAAATATCGGAAGTCGGTATCGGAATTCCGATACAGCAAGTATCGGCCGATACCCGGTACTTGCGGTATCGGAATGCTCAACACTATTTGTAAGTGTATCTCCTCTTTGGCACAGGGCATTTTCTTTAAAGCGGTATGAGCATAGTTTGCTTATTGTACCTAGAAAGCCACATCTGTTATTGTTATAGGAACAAACAAATGAAAGTGAAATAGCCACGTCCTTGAACACTTTGAAAAGGTACATTTAGCAAATTAAAGCTGCTCTAGTTAGAGCTGAATGTAGAAAAATATATTTTTTCCTTGAATTACTCTTTAAAAAATCACTATCCTTAATGCTATGAATAACAGGAATAGAGATTAGCAAGCCCGAACTTAAAAGCTAACATGAACACGAACTTCTGGCAGAAGTTCACTTTAATGTTCCTGGGGAAGCTCAGCAATAAGAGAGAGAGGAAGATTTTCCAGATCCAAAGTTCGGGTCTCCATTATTTTCAATGGGATTCGGGTTCTGGTTCAAGTTCGGATTCTGGTTCAAGTTCGGATTCAGTTCTGGTACCCGATCTGAACTTTGGATAAAAGTTCGGGTCGGGTAGCAGAACTTGAACTTTCACAGATCTGCTAATCTCTAGAAAGGAGTTTTTCAGTGTCCATTGTTTTTATGTCATAGAACATGATGATGATGATCTAATTGCAGTACGTTAATACTGGACATACTGACTCACCTATTTTTGAGCACTCTGCCACTAAAAGCAACTTGAAAAAACTTTCACGAGCAGAGGAACCAAGATTTTCAGCCAACACAGAGTCATTTACTATGTTAAGATCAGTGAGAAGCAAAGAAGGAACAAAAAACTTGCGGGTGGCAAGCCCTCCAGTGCACCATCCTGAGCTTCCATAATGCGCTGTCTGAGATTGATACCCAAAGCACCAATCACTAGAGTTGAGCGAATTTGGTCGGATCGGGTTTCATGAAACAAAATTTGTTTCAGATGAAACTGGTCCAACTAAAGCAAAAAAAAGTCGAAGTTTCGTCCGAAACCCGACTCCAATGCAAGTCAATGGGGAATAAAAGTCGGCATTGAGCAAATGACATTCATCCACTCAATGCCGACTTTTATTCCCCATTGACTTGCTTTGGGGTCGTGTTTCGGACGAAACTCCGAATTTTTTTGCTTTAGTCGGACCAGTATCATCTGAATCAAATTTTGCATTTTAATCTTGAGGTGTAACTTTATTCACAAGGGGATAATTAAGGGTGGGAGTTCATAATTAAGGGTTTATAAGGGGCAGCTGGTTGGGGTTCAACTCCTTTTGGAAGTGCATTGAGCAGCAGGGTGGTGTACTGGTAAAAGGGAAAAAATCTTTTAAATCTTCTGCCTGAGCGAGTGTGAACGAGCTGAGTGTGACCTGAGCGTAAGTGCGAACTGTGGTAAGTGTGTGACTTGAGATTCAGTGACTTTGGATTCAGGGAGTTTCCAAGGGAGGTATTACTGAATTTCTGTTATATTTTATTAATACGCGTTATTTATTTTTGCTTATCTTATTGTCTAGTGCAATCCCCATTAGGATGTGCTCCACTATTGCCAATGCCATCCAGTGCACGTCTTGCCGCATGTATGAAATCCTTGAACAGCCGGTCGAGGGTGCATACTGCTGTGCAAGATGTGAGCACGTTGTGCATTTGGAAGCCCAGATACTGGATCTAAATGTGCAACTGGCAACACTGAGATCCAGAGACAATATGGAAAGGAGTCTTCTGCTCACCGAACAGACGCTCAATGGGATAGATGAGGGGGGATGCTAGGTTGGAGCTGCAGGACAATGAAGCAGCTAGCTGGGTGACAGTTAGAAGGCGGGGTAGAGGAAAGAGCACCAGGGAGACTAGTCCTGATCTGGCACACCCCAATAAGTTTGCAAAGTTGGCAGATGAGGGGAGTGTTAGTGCAGGAGTAGCACTGCTGCAGCAAGGCATGTCCTCTGAAAGCCGGAGGAGTGTCTGGTCCAGTGAGAGGGAAATAGGAGAGCAGGGCAGGCCAGACAGGTTCTGGTAGTGGGGGACTCAATTATTAGGGGAACAGATAGGGCAATCTGTCACAAAGACAGGGATCGTCGAACGATGTGCTGCCTACCTGGCGCTCGAATCCGACACATCGCTGATCGGGTTGACAGATTACTGGGAGGGGCTGGTGAGGATCCAGCGGTCATTGTGCACATTGGCACAAATGACAAAGTTAGAGGTAGGTGGAAGGTCCTTAAAGATGATTTCAGGGAATTAGGCTGTAAGCTTAAAGGAAGGACCTCCAAGGTGGTATTTTCAGAAATACTTCCTGTACCACGTGCCACACCAGAGAGGCAACGGGAGATTAGGGAGGTTAATATGTGGCTCAGGAATTGGTGTAGGAAGGAGGGGTTTGGGTTCCTGCAGAACTGGGCCGACTTCTCAGTTGGCTACAGGTTCTACACTAGGGACGGGCTGCACCTCAATGGGGAGGGTGCAGCTGTGCTGGGGGAGAAAATGGCTAGAAGGTTGGAGGAGTGTTTAAACTAGGGACGGGGGGTTCCTTTTATAGGAGGGGAAGACAGTGCAGATAGAAATCTGGGTGCAAATAATGAAATTGGGGGTGGGGGTGGCATGGGGGTGGGGTTAGAACAGTTAATCATTTAAGAAAGAATAGAGGTACAGAGAGATACATAAAGTGCATGTATACTAATGCCAGAAGCCTCGCCAACAAAATGGAGGAATTGGAGTTAATGTAGTTGGAACATAATTATGACATGGTGGGGATATCTGAGACATGGCTGGATGAGAGCCATGACTGGGCGGTTAATTTACAGGGCTATAGTCTGTTCAGAAATGACCGTACAAATAAACGAGGGGGAGGCGTGTGTTTATATGTAAAATCATCTTTAAAACCCATCCTTCCTGATAATATCTATGAATCTAATGAAAATGTAGAGTCCCTGTGGGTAGAGATAAGGGGAGGGGGGAAAAATAATAAATTACTGATAGGGGTTTGTTATAAGTCTCCAAAAATAATGGAAGCCACAGAGAATATCCTCATAAAGCAAATAGATGAAGCAGCGACTCAAGGAGAAGTCATTATTTTGGGGGACTTCAACTACCCTGAAATACATTGGGGAACCGAAACCTGCAGTTCCAGCAAAGGTAACAGGTTTTTGACAACTATGAGAGACAATTACCTTTCACAATTGCTTCAGGACCCAACAAGAGGGGGGCACTGCGAGACCTAACATTAACCAACAGGCCAGACCGCATATCAAATGTAAAGGTTGGGGGTCACTTGGGTAATAGTGATCACAAATTAATAAGTTTTCATGTATCCTTTAATAAGATGTGTAATAGAGGGGTTACAAGGACACTAAACTTCAGGAAAGCAAATTTCCAACGGAGGAGAGAAGATCTTTTTGCAATTAACTGGGACGATATCCTGAGACATAAAAATACACAAAGAAAATGGGAGACATTTGTTAGCATCCCGAATAGGACCTGTGCACAATATATACCGCATGGGAATAAACATGCGAGAAATAGGAGGAAATCACTATGGCTAAATTGAGCTGTAAGGGGTGCAATAAGAGATAAAAATAAAGCATTTAGAGAATTAAAGAAAGTAGGTAGTAATGAGGCATTAATTAAATACAGAAGATTAAATAAATTCTGTAAAAAGCAAATCAAGACAGCAAAGATTGAGACAGAGACTCATTGCCAGAGAAAGTAAAAATAATCCCAAAATATTCTTTAACTACATAAATAGTAAGAAACTAAAAAAATGATAGTGTTGGTCCCCTTAAAAATAGTCTGGGTGAAATGGTGGATGAGGATGAGGAAAAAGCCAATATGCTAAATGACTTTTTTTCAACAGTATTTGCGCAAGAAAATCTCATGACTGATAACATGATCAGGGATAAAAATTCTCCATTAAATGTCACCTGTTTAACCCAGCAGGAAGTACGGCGGCGTCTAAAAATCACTAAAATTGACAAATCCCCTATGCTAAAAGTAATTTAGCATATTGGCTTTTTCCTCATCCTCATCCACCATTCCACCCAGACTATTTTTAAGGGGACTAACAATATCATTTTTTAGCTTCTTACTATTCATGTAGTTAAAGAATATTTTGGGATTATTTTTACTTTCTCTGGCAATGAGTCTCTCTGTCTCAATCTTTGCTATTTTGATTTGCTTTTTACAGAATTTATTTAATTTTCTGTATTTATTTAATGCCTCATCACTACCTACTCGCTTTAATTCTCTAAATGCTTTATTTTTGTCACTTATTGCTCCCCTTACAGCTCTTTTTAGCCATAGTGGTTTCCTCCTATTTCAAGCATGTTTATTCCCATATGGTATATATTGTGCACAGGTCCTATTCAGGATGCTAATAAATGTCTCCCATTTTCTTTGTGTATTTTTATGTCTCAGGATATCGTCCCAATTAATTGCACCAAGATCATCTCTCATCCATTGGAAATTTGCCTTCCTGAAGTTTAGTGTCCTTGTAACCCCTCTACTACATATCTTATTAAAGGATACATGAAAACTTATTATTTTGTGATCACTATTACCCAAGTGACCCCCAACCCTTATATTTGATATGCGGTCTGGCCTGTTGGTTATTAGGTCTCGCAGTGCCCCTCTCTGGTTGGGTCCTGAACCAGTTGTGAAAGGTAATTGTCAAAAACCTATTACCTTTGCTGGAACTGCAGGTTTCGGTTCCCCAATGTATTTCAGGGTAGTTGAAGTCCCCCATAATAATGACTTCTCCTTGAGTCGCCGCTTCATCTATCTGCTTTATGAGGATATTCTCTGTTGCTTCCATTATTTTTGGAGACTTATAACAAACCCCTATCAGTGATTTATTATTTTCCCCCCTCCCCTTATCTCTACCCACAGGGATGCTACATTTTCATTAGATTCATATATATTATCACTCAGGATGGGTTTTAAGGATGATTTTACATATAAACACACACCTCCCCCTCGCTTATTTGTACAGTGATTTCTGAACAGACTATAGCCCTGTAAATTAACTGCCCAGTCATGTTGTATGGGTCATATTGACCAGTTCATCAAGTTGAATCATAGAATCATAGAATCGTAGAGTTGGAAGGGACCTCCTGGGCCATCTGGTCCAACCCCCTGCTCAAAGCAAGATTCGCTAAATCATCCCAGTCAGATGTCTGTCCAGCCTCTGTTTGAAGACTTCCATTGAAGGAGAACTCACCACTTCTCGTGGCAGCCTGTTCCACTCATTGATCACTCTAAATGTCAAAAAGTTTTTTCTAATATCTAATCTGTGTCTCCTCCCATTCAGTTTCATCCCATTGCTTCTAGTCTTTCCTTGTGCAAATGAGAATAAAGTTGATCCTTCTACAATGTGACAGCCCTTTAGATATTTGTAGACAGCTATTAAGTCTCCTCTCAGTCTTCTCTTTTGCAAACTAAACATTCCCAGATCCTGCAACCTTTCCTCATAAGACAGGGTTTGCAGACTGGTCACCATTCTCGTCGCTCTTTTCTGAACTTGCTCCAGTTTGTTGATGTCTTTTTTAAAATGCGGTGCCCAAAACTGGACACAATATTCCAGATGAGGTCTGACCAAAGAGGAGTAGAGGGAAATAATGACTTCACGTGATCTAGACTGTATGCTTCTGCTAATACATCCTAGAATTGCATTTGCCTTTTTTGCTGCTGCATCACACTGTTGACTCATATTCAGTCTGTGATCTATTAGCATACCCAAGTCTTTTTCACATGTGCTGTCACTTAGCCCTATTCCTCCCATTCTGTATATGCTTTTTTCATTTTTATTGCCCAGATGTAGTACTTTGCATTTCTCCCTGTTAAAAACCATTCTGTTAGTTGCTGCCCACTTCTCCAGTTTATTTATATCTTTTTGAATCCTCTCTCTCTCTTCTCTAGTATTAGCTATCCCTCCTAGCTTTGTGTCATCAGCAAATTTAATCAGTTTACCCTCAATTCCTTCATCTAAATCGTTGATAAAGATGTTGAACAATACAGGGCCCAGGACAGAGACCTGTGGTACCCCACTTGAGACATTCTTCCAACTGGATGTGCAGCCATTTACGACCACTCTTTGGGTCCGATCACTAAGCCCGTTATGAATCCACCTAACAGTTGCCTTGTCCATTCCATACTTAGTCATTTTTTCAATAAGGATTGTATGAGAGATTTTGTCAAAAGCTTTGCTGAAGTCAAGATATACTATATCTACAGCATTTCCTTGATCCACCCAATCAGTGATTCCGTCATAGAAGGAAATTAAGTTAGTCTGACATGACTTATTAGTTACAAACCCATGCTGACTCTGTTTAATCACTTCATTCTTATCCAGGTACTGACATACATGTTGTTTAATAATTTGTTCAAAGATCTTTCCTGGTATAGAAGTCAGACTCACCGGCCTATAGTTGCCTGGGTCCACCTTCTTCCCCTTTTTGAAGATAGGAACAACATTTGCTCTTCTCCAGTCCTCTGGCACTTCTCCTGTTCTCCAAGAATTTTCAAAGATTATGGAGAGGGGTTCAAAAATTTCTTCTGCTATCTCCTTCAGTACTCTGGGGTGTAATTCATCTGGACCTGGAGACTTGAATTCATTTAGGTTAGCTAAGTGTTTCCTCACTATCTTTCTGTTTATAGATATCCTGGATTCTTCCCCTTCCCTTAATAGGACAGTGAAGAACAGTTGATGTTACATTTCCTTTCTGAGAGAAAACAGATGCAAAAAAGGAATTTAAAAGTTCAGCCTTCTCAACATCCTTTCTTACCATTTCATCATTTTCATCCTGTAAAAATCCTATAGCATCTTTGACTTTTCTTTTACTTTTGACATATCCCCAAAATCCTTTATTATTGCTTTTGACATCTCTTGCAAGCCTCAATTCGTTTTCAGCTTTAGATAATCCGATTTGTGCCCTGCAGGTTCTGCAGACAGCATTATATTCTTCTTTAGATATGCCTCCCTCTTTCCACTTTATAAACATTTTTTTCTTCCTTTTTAGCATGTGCTTAATTTCTGTGTTCATCCATCCTGGTTTCCTTAAATGCTTCCTATTCTTCACTCTTTTCGGAATTGTTAACAACTGTGCTTTGAGAATTTCATTTTTCAAGATTTTCCATCCTTCCTGGACATTTTTGTCTTTAAGGATATCCAGCCATTGGATCCCTCCAATTCTCTTTCTGAATCCCTTAAAATCAGCCTTTCTGAACTCTAACCTTGAATAGGCTGCAGAGAAAATACATCCTAATAAAATGTTAGACACTAGTATAGGGAGATATAAGGGGAAACAATCTGTCTATATACTATTTATCATCCCTGTTAGAAATATTGCAGCCAAAAGTGGTATATACCCTATTGAAATAAGAGTGGGACTACTAAGGTAAAGTGGGTTAACATAAGTTACTCATAGAAATCATTGGTAGTATATAGACAGATTGTTTCTAGTGTCAAACATTTTATTTGGGTAAGGCAATAGAGAAAATGACAGGTGGACCTTCAAAGAGAACTAGGAAAATTGCAGCTGTGGCTCAACAAACATTGGGAGGGCCGACTAGAGATAAGAATATGTAGTCAGAATTCACCACACACTCTATGGTTCAAGTGATGCAAAAAAGCTCATTTTAATTAAGTCTGTGAAACAGGGAAGTAGCAAGGTGCAGAAAAAAACTAATATAAAGAGGTGACTAAATTGTATTGCATATGTTTCGACCTTTCCTGGGTCTTACTCATTACGTCGTTGTTTGTTTCTGGGTAGGGTTAGAGCTATGGATTAGGCAGAAGTAATCCCCAGTTCCAACTAGTACGGCAGTAGCAGCAAGGTGCAGGAGCGCTGCCACATTGTTCACATAAAGCACCCTATACCCACTACCTAGAATAGACGACTATGCAGCAATCTATTTGTACTAGTTTGAACTGGGGATTACTTGAACCATAGTGTGTGTGGTGAATTCTGACTACATTGACTAGGGGTCACTTGGCCTGTTGCATCAGCACCTCATATCTGACAGAGCGCATGCTAAACCTCTCCATTAGAGATAAGAATAAGCTCTTTTTTTGCTGGATTCGTGTTAAGCAAATTCCCAAAATGTCAAATTTTCTTGGATCTGTAAACTTTTGAAAACTCTAGATGAGTTTGCTCAGCCCTTTTCTGAATCTTTTGAGTAATGTTCTTTATTATTATGCTTTGCTTAAGTAGCGCTATCATATTAAGCAGCGCTTTACAGATATTAACATCACTGTTCCCACTGGGGGCTCACAATCTAAATTCCCTATCTGGATGTCTTTGGAGTGTTGGATGAAACCCATGCAGACATGAGGAAAACACACAAACTCCTTGCAGATGTTGTCTGCAGTGGGATTTGCACAGTGCTGCAAAGCAATAGTAAGCTCAACATTTAACTAGACAGCAAACATGATTGTACAGCCACTATATAGTATAAAAGACGTGCCAAGAAACGTACCACAAGCAGTGTATAGAAAAAAATAGTTTCTTTTTCTGTTTTCGTAAGCACTTAAATTATACATAAAACTACAATTTTGCTAAATATTCTTTTTTAACTATTTATTATGCGATTCCTCTCTTATTCTTTTCGAGTATCAGCTGCCGACACGGCCATCAGGGGCATATCTACAGCATTCTGTAATGCTGTAGATAAGCCCCCGATGTAACCTGAAAGATAAAAAAAATTAGTTATATTATACTCACCCAGGGGCGGTCCGTGTCCGGTTTTGGTCCGATGGGTGTCGTGGTCCGGTGCTTCCCATCCTCTAACAATGACGTCCTCTTCTTTGCTGCCTGTTGTGGCTCCTGCGCAGGCACACTGCTATGCCCTGTTGATGCTACAGAATGCTTTAGATAAGCTCCTGATGACGGTGCCGGCAGCTGATACTCGAAAAATGGGGTGACAGATTCCCTACAGACATTGTCAGGTTGGCACCGTTATACTGATTAAAATGATACCTTGGGTTGTGAAATCTTCTTTGTGATTGTTTAATCTTTAGTTTCAGTTTTGAGTTAATGATATTTTCGTGCTCCGGGGCAAGTCTGTGGGGCGGTCTTCATGTGGTGCTCTGCTTAGGTATTCATCATTAAGGGTTCTGACAAGTCACTGATCTCTCAGTAACCTTCCCCCTAGTTTATATAATGAATGTGTTTACATAATGAGCTACTAGATGAGCTCTGGTCGGGAATGTGCAAAGCATACACATCATCACCATTCTCAGTTCAGAAATCGGCGAATCCTCACAGTACACAGAGCATGCGCTGTGGGGGGGTTCATTACTCTGCAGTCACACTGAGTGACAGTAGACTTATCATTTAGACCAGACGACCTTTTTAATGCTTTACTAAGGTTTCTCAATATGTCTGCAAAAAATATTGCCTATCCGTGATTTTTTGATAAGCTGTTAAGAAAAAATAAAAAGTCAATTCAGCAACACTGCATCTATCTGAAGTCTTCTGTATAACATTTTGAGGTTGTCTTGGTATTTGGATCATGCACCTTGAAGTGTAAAGAGGTGAGATGACTGACCACAGGTAGATCTCGGTATTGAACCTATATGAGTTGTGAAAATAGGAGAACAATTGCTGGTCCCATGATTGAGCTAATACAATTATCAATTATCATTATTAGTCATTTATTAATAATAATCTTAAATCATATTTCTCTCTTATAAGACAAAGCACTGACAGATTGGTGGCCATCTCGGTTACATAAATGTACTCATCAAGAGACTTGTCAAGTAAAAAACCCTGTCCTCAAATACTTTTTTCAAGCGAATGATTGAGATGTAAATAAATTTCTTTCCTAAACAATGCCATTGAAATGGCACATTTGCTAAAAGCTGGGGATGATCATGTCTTCTATTATTCAATTACTGTGCTTTAAAAAACATTAGGCAAATAACAGGAAATCACGCACTGCAGTAAGATAATCTGATCAGCCTTCAATTATAAAAGCTTCAGACCGCAAATGGAACTGTAAGATGAAAAAGTGAAAGTTCTCTATCATTTTATATTCAAATTATTTTGTTTTGCTCACCAACATAGCGCGTTTAAAATTGAAATATACTTGAACTGGGACCAAATATCAATTTCTGTTTATATCAAATTTCACATACACAGCTACTTCAAGTTGAAAAACAATCCTGTATGGCTCCATGAATGGAATGAATTTGTAATGTTCAACTTTCCCAGTCAATTGTAGGACATTTAAATGGATTTAGAGAAAATGTTTGAAAATTATAATTAACAAATTGCTCATTTTTATACTGCTGATAAATTACAGAGCTGGCTACATTTTTATAATACTATTTTTAGATTGTATTAATTGGGCCAGTAACATGCTAAATGCATTAATAGGTTAGGCTAATCCTAGCATTTATAAGAACTTCAAATTTAACTGAGAAGTGAAGGTGGGCTGGGTGTGGAAGTTGCATGTACTTTGTATGACAATGAGGGTGTAAAGCTATAGTAGGGTTTATTTTTATTTATTTTTAACATTATATGGGTTTAGCCACTTCTCTACATTTGGTGTCCTACATCAGAAGCTGGTGTGTGGCTAAGAATGTAAGCCCGAAGCATACCTGGCAGTTGCAAGCTGTGTTAGACAGTTAGCATCTGCTTGCAATTGCAGTGACCAGACCGAGCTCTCATTGCTGATGTTTAGCTATTTATTTTACTATCTATGACCTTGGTATTTACATGGACTTATTGGTGGTGGGTGTGCACACCAGTTCCCATAGACTTTCACATGTGATCTCAGTGTGTCAATGAGTTGTCAAGATAGTTGAAGACTTGATAAAATGCCCCATGGCTGTCATCTTAAGGTACTGTCACACTTAGCGATGCACCAGGGATCCCGACCAGCGATATGACGCGGTCAGGATCGCTGGTGCATCGCTAAGTGGTTGCTAGTGAGCTGCCACACAGGCAAATCTCACCAGTGACATAGCAGCGGTCGGGGGTCGTTACTTACCTGTCAGACGAGACGATGAAGATGTCCTCCGCCCGCGTCCACGCATCGCTCATCGATGACACAGGAAGCCCAGCAGGAGCTGATGACGAGAAACGGTCCAGGACATTCTCGCGCTATCAGCGATAATCAGCGGGGGAGCCGGTTGGAGGTAAGTATCAGACATAGCGATATCGCTAGCAATATCGCTATAACGTCACAAAATCAGTGACGTTATAGCGATATTCCTAGCGATATCGCTTAGTGTGACAGGCCCTTTAGTCCTCCTGTGAAGCCCATTTTATTTCTATACTGCAGTCTTATGGCATTGCAGAAAATAAAAAGTGATCAGGTTAAAGTTTCCTAAGAGGACCAGTAAAGTGAAAAAAAATTAAACATTTAAAATTTTTTTTTTAAAAACATCAAAATATCACAGTTTGAAGGACGACCTTTTTCCACTTAAAAAAGGAATACAAAAAAATCAGCATATATTGTATTGCCACATCCGTTAAAGTTCAATGTGTTAAATATAAAATTCATCAAACCGTATTGTGTTATAAAGAAAATGAAATCAAACGACCAGCCTTGGCGTTGTTTGGTAGACACAGTTAATAAAAATGCTGATTTTTGAGATTAGAAGAAATAGGAGTCAAATACTGGAAGAGGCAACAAAAATTTGAATGGACCTCTAATAGTGTTGAGAATTCCGATACTGCAAATATCGGGTATCGGCCGATATTCGCTGTATCGTAGTTCCGATACCGAGTTCCGATATTTTTACAATATCGAATACCGGTATCGGAAGTTCCCATAATGCAATGAGTCAGTTGTGTTAGCCATGTTAACTAATGGCATGGCTGTGATTGGCTGCTGAAATGATGTCATCATGATGCGTGGTCTGTGCGGGCCTGCTGGGGGTCTGTGCGGACCTGCTGGGGGTCTGTACGTGCTTGCCGGAGGTCTGTGTGGGCTGCGGGGGGTCAGTGCGGGCTGCCGGGGGTCTGTATGGGCCTGCCGGGGGTCTGTGCGGGCTGCCGGGGGTCTGTGCGGGCCTGCTGGGGGTCTGTGTGGGCTGTCGGGGGTCTGTGCGGGCCTGCCGGGGGTCTGTGCGGGCTGCCGGGGATCTGTGCGGGCCTGCCGAGGGTCTGTATGGGCCTGCCAGGGGTCTGTGCGGGCCTGCCGGGGGTCTGTGCGGGCTGCCGGGGATCTGTGCGGGCCTGCCGAGGGTCTGTACGGGCCTGCCGGGGGTCTGTGCGGGCTGCCGGGGGTCTGTGTGGGCCTGTCGGGGGTTGTGTGTGTGTGCAGGCATCGTCCGATGGGACTACAAGTCCCATCAGCAGCTGATGCTGCTGTTCTCCACGGGAGATCGTCTCAGGACACTCGTGGATTTCTGCGGATCAGGGAGTATATTGGTTGTTTGTAATTTTAATATTTTTTACAGATGACTTCGGGGATCAAAGTGACAAGTGATGGTGAGTATGTACTCTATGTTATATGTACTGTATGTCTATATGTATGTATTGTATGAATATATGAATGTATTGTATGTAGTATGTATGTTGTATTTCTGTAGCATGTTTTATGTATGTTGTATGTATGTAGTATGTATGTAGTATGTACTATGTATGTATGTTGTATGAATGTAGTATATATGTAGTATGTATGTATGTTGCATGAATGTAGTATATATGTAGTATGTATGTGAACAACGACAAAGCAAAGTCCAGCAATAACGTGAGCAATCCAGGATGCTGTTAAAAATTTTTTTCTTTTTATTCATAAATCTATTAAAATGCAATGGTCCAAGCAGTTCAAAACAGCAATAACGCCGGAAAGTCGTGCAGATAGGACTACGCGTTTCAGCGGTAGAACTCGCCTTCTTCACAGTCCAGAATCTTGCATGGTATGTGGTATATATGTAGTATGTATGTATGTTGTATGAATGTAGTATATATGAAGTATGTATGTAGTATGTAGTATGTATGTATGTTGTATGAATGTAGTATATATGTAGTATGTATGTAGTATGTATGTATGTATGTTGTATGAATGTAGTATATATGTGGTATGTATGTAGTATGTATGTATGTATGTTGTATGAATGTAATATATATGTAGTATTTATGTATGTTGTATGAATGTAGTATATATGAAGTATGTATGTAGTATGTATGTATGTTGTATGAATGTAGTATATATGTAGTATGTATGTAGTATGTATGTATGTATGTTGTATGAATGTAGTATATATGTAGTATGTATGTAGTATGTATGTATGTTGTATGAATGTGGTATATATGAAGTATGTATGTAGTATATATGTATGTTGTATAAATGTTGTATATATGTAGTATGTATGTAGTATGCAGTATGTATGTGTTTTTTTTTTTACATTCAACACATTAGCCGAATGATGGGACTACTACTGTCTAGTGTTGAGCTTTCCGATACCGCAAGTATCGGGTATCGGCCGATATTTGCCGTATCGGAATTCCGATACCGAGTACCTATACTTTTTTCGCATCGGATACAGGAATCGGAAGTCCAAAATGCAATGAGCCACTTTTGTGGCTCTGATTGGCTGCCGAAATGACGTCATCATGATGCGCTGTCTGTGCGCATCATGATGCGCCGTCAGTTCGGGCCTTCGGGGGGGCTGTGCCGACTGTCCGGGGGTCTGTGCCGGCCTGCCGGTGGTCTGTGCAGGCTCCGGGGGTCTGTGCCGGCCTGCCGGGGGGCTGTGCCGGCCTGCCGGTGGTCTGTGCAGGCTCCGGGGGGCTGGCTCCGGTGGTCTGTGCCGGCCTGCCGGGGGGCTGTGCCGGCCTGCCGGTGGTCTGTGCAGGCTCCGGGGGTCTGTGCCGGCCTGCCGGTGGTCTGTGCAGGCTCCGGGGGTCTGTGCAGGCATCGTCCGATGGGACTACAAGTCCCATCGGGTGATGCCTGCTACCATGACAGTGATTGACACATTAGCCAATGATGGGACAGTAGTAGTCCCATCATCCGGCTAATGTGTTGAATGTAAAAAAAAAAAAAAAATTTACATGCTACATACATACAACATGCATACTACATATATACTACATGTAACATACATACTACATGCAACATGCATACTACATACATGCTACATACTACATGCATGCTACATACATGCTACATACTACATACATGCTACATACATACTACATACATAATACATATATACTACATGCATGCAACATACATACAACATATATACTACATGCATACTACATATATACTATACATACTACATGTAACATACATACTACATATATACTACATGCTACATACATGCAACATACACACTACATGCTACATACATGCAACATACATACTACATACATGCTACATACATACACACTACATGCTACATACATGCAACATACATACTACATACATGCTACATACTACATACATGCTACATACATACTACATATATACCACATGCATGCAACATGCATACTACATATATACTGCATATATACTACATGCATGCAACATACATATATACTACATACAATACATACATATAGACATACAGTACATATAACATAGAGTACATACTCACCGTCACTTGTCACTTTGATCCCCGAAGCCATTGTCCCCTTGAGGAATAAATATCAAAATAAAAAAACACCAATATACTTACCCCGATCTGCAGAAGTCCACGAGGGTCCCACGTCCATCTTGCGTGGAGAACAGCAGCATCAGCTGATGCTACCATTCTCTACCAGCTCCAGGAATACAATGACGGAAGGTAGGAATTTCCCACGCAGCAATGGCATAAAGTGAGACTAGGGACTTTTTTTTTTTTAAAGTGGTGGAGGAATACAGTGCGGAAGGATACCTACCCTCGTGGACTTCTGCAGATCGGGGTAAGTATATTGGTGTTTTTTTATTTTGATATTTATTCCTCAAGGGGACAATGGCTTCGGGGATCAAAGTGACAAGTGACGGTGAGTATGTACTCTATGTTATATGTACCGTATGTCTATATGTATGTATTGTATGTAGTATATATGTATGTTGCATGCATGTAGTATATATGCAGTATATATGTAGTATGCATGTTGCATGCATGTGGTATATATGTAGTATGTATGTAGCATGTATGTAGTATGTAGCATGTATGTAGTATGTATGTTGCATGTATGTAGCATGTAGTGTGCATGTATGTAGCATGTATGTAGTATGTATGTTGCATGTATGTAGCATGTATTGTGTATGTTGCATGTATGTAGCATGTAGTATATATGTAGTATGTATGTTACATGTAGTATATATAGTATATATGTAGTATGCATGTAGTATATATGTTGTATGTATGTTGCATGCATGTAGTATACAGTATATGTATTATGTATTATGTATGTAGTATGTATGTTGCATGTATGTAGCATGTAGTATATATGTAGTATGTATGTTACATGTATTATATATGTAGTATGCATGTTGTATGTATGTAGCATGTAATTTTTTTTTTTTTTTTTTACATTCAACACATTAGCCGGATGATGGGACTACTACTGTCCCATCATTGGCTAATGTGTCAATCACTGTCATGGTAGCAGGCATCGCCCGATGGGACTTGTAGTCCCATCGGACGATGCCTGCACAGACCCCCGGAGCCTGCACAGCCCTCCGGCAGGCCGGCACAGACCACCGGAGCCTGCACAGCTCCCCGGCAGGCCAGCACAGCTCCCCGGCAGGCCGGCACAGACCCCCGGAGCCTGCACAGACCACCGGCAGGCCGGCACAGCCCCCCGGCAGGCCGGCACAGACCACCGGAGCCTGCACAGACCACCAACAGGCCGGCACAGCTCCCCGGCAGGCCGGCACAGACCCCCGGAGCCTGCACAGACCACTGGCAGGCCGGCACAGCCCCCCGGCAGGCCTGCACAGACCACCGGAGCCTGCACAGACCACCGGCAGGCCGGCACAGCTCCCCGGCAGGCCTGCACAGACCACCGGAGCCTGCACAGATCCCCGGCAGGCCGGCACAGCCCCCCGAAAGGCCCGTACAGACCCCAGAGAGGCTGTACAAGGCAAAAATAGGGTTTTTCTTATTCCGATACCAGAAGTCCCATAGACTTGAATGGGACTTCCGGTATCGGAATCGGCGATACCCGATATTTTTTTTAGATCGGCCGATACCATCCGATACGATACTTTTAAGTATCGGACGGTATCGCTCAACACTACTACTGTCCCATCATTGGCTAATGTGTCAATCACTGTCATTGTAGCAGGCATAGCCCGATGAGACTTATAGTCCCATCGGAAGATTCCTGCACACAC
The DNA here is from genome assembly GCF_039654945.1 of Dendrobates tinctorius. Taxonomy (NCBI): domain Eukaryota; kingdom Metazoa; phylum Chordata; class Amphibia; order Anura; family Dendrobatidae; genus Dendrobates; species Dendrobates tinctorius. The sequence continues at coordinate 33,362,406 of NW_027361832.1, forward strand.
ACACAACCCCCGGCAGGCCCACACAGACCCCCGGCAGCCCGCACAGACCCCCGGCAGGCCCGCACAGACCCCAGAGATGCCCGTACAGACCCCGCCCGTACACACACACTCACAGTCTCCACCCACGCACCGCCCACACTCTTCCCCCCTCCCGAACTGGATGTGCAAGGAAAGAAAGGGTTTATTTTCATTCCGATATTTGTGCCCCATTGGCTTGCATGGGTTTCCGGTATCGGAATCGGCGGTACCCGATATTTTTGGGGTATCGGTTCGATCCAATCCGATATTTCCCGATATCAGAAGGTATTGCTCAACACTAGGCCTCTAACCTAGATAATGATGATTACAACTAATTATGACAATGTTGGTACTGAATAAAACACATTTCACTGTCTAATCCAATGGAGTAATTTCTTAAAATGTATCTTTTATTATTGAATATTAAGGATAATACTATCTAAACAGCATATATTTGGCTTAACTGCTCCTAGAAACCACGTTCCTATCTGATAACTGTGCTATAGATCAAGCGTAGGTGTTTCATCAACTATTCAACCATGCTGATACGCCATCAGAATTCTATCATGCACCTTATCTCATTACTAGATGGAGGCCCAATGCTGTCGCATCGGGAGGGCAGTAATGTCACAATGGGGGGCAGGCTTTGCAGCTTTGAGAATCTCTCCCCCATGTGCTCACCCAGCTATCCACTCTATCTTTCTCCATGTGCTGACTTCTCCCATCTGTGCGCTCTTCTTTGACCTGTCTACCCCATGTGCTATCCCTTGTCATGTTTCTGCAGTAACTTGGATAGTCATCATTTTCTTTGATGGTATATTCTTGGTATTTTTTGATGTTGGCATTGAGATTTGTTTTTTAAAGGGGTTTTCCCATGAACAAAAGTTCATTTTAAAAATTGTCTGTGTCTGACCATGTACAGAACATACCAGAGCTCCTGGGCAGGGGAGGAAGCAAAAGACGATACTGACATACTGACATTACAGCAGTAGATCGCAGAGGATACATTTTGTGAGGTAAAATATTGTTTAAAAACAGTCAGTGAAATATATTACCTCACAAAATGAATCCTCTGTGATACCCTGCTGTAATGTCAGTATTGTCTTTTGCTTCCTCCCCTGCCAGGAGATGTGGTATGCTGCATACATGGTCAGACACAGACAATTTTTAAAATTAACTTTTGTTTGTGGGAAAACCCCTTTAATGTGACCGGCTTCCTTTGCCTGTAGACATGTTGTGCTTTTACCGCCGGGATCAGCCAAATGATTCACTGCACCTGGGCGGAATTTGTGCAGGTGCAGTAAATCAGACTGCTGCCATCTTTGTGCAGACAGATAGCGGCAGTCATATTAAAACTGTGCATGCGTTCCTCCTGTACAAAGATGGCGGTGATCAGTGAATCATTCAGCTGATCCCAGCGGTGGCGTGTTTGTGACGGTGTTCCACTGGTGGTACCATACAAGAGGCTGCGTACGGCGCATACAGTGTGTGTGTGTGTGTGGTGTGTACAGCATATATAGTGTGTTTGTGTGTGTGGTGCATACGGCATATGCAGTGTGTGTGGTGTGTACGTCATATATAGTGTGTGTTGGTGTGTGATGCGTATGGCGTATACAGTGTGTGTGTGTGTGGTGCGACGGTGTTCTGCTGGTGGTTCCGAGCAAGAGGCTGGTTCCACCAACAGTTTCCATATTGAGATACCCATCATTTGGGTGTCCCAATATGGCTGTCTGTGAACTTCGCCGCTTGCAATTCTGGGATCCGGACACATCTGGATAGAACAGGGTGTGAAGACATTACAAGGTAATTATATATTAGATGTTGCACTTTATGTACAAACTGCTAGTCCAAGATGACTCATGGCAGTAATGAACAGTTGATGAAACACATAGGGCTTGATCTTCAGCACAGTTGTCAGATAGGAACATGGTGACAGGATCTACATCTAGGAGCATTTTAACCAAATATATGCTATTTGGATAGTATAACTCTTAAAGTTCAATAATAAAAGTTATATTTTAATAAATTACTCCACTGAATTATAGATCATTGTTTTGCAATGCAGGTCAGCCACCAGAGGGCGAGGAAGGTAGGTAACAGGAGCTCACCACAAGCAAAGACCGGTAGAGCTGAGCAAACACGGCTAGAGGCAGTAGAGAGGTCATACTCACCAAGTCAGCAACAGCCAGGAAAGCAGTGTCAGAGGGGAAGGCAGGAGCAAGGTCTGAAGCAAGCTAGAGGTCAAAAAGCCAGTTGGGAGCGGTGTGGTAACAAGAGGATGAGACAAAAGCACAGCCAGAAACACATCAAAGGTCAGAGCCAGACAGAACAATTCAAAACAGGAACGGAAGACGGATGGGCAGGTCAGAAGTCAAGCAGAGAAGGGTAACCCCTGCCTGACCAGGTCGGGAAGCAGAAAGCAAACCCCAACCTGGATCATGACAATTATATTAATATTGGAGATATCTATAAAACCAACTATTCAGTGAATTTAATAAAATACATTATATAAAGCCAAGATTACCACCATACAGCAACTGCAAGGTGGTAGATACCTGTCATGCAAACAGTATAAGAGATTACAGTTTTGTATAATGACTCACAATTAAAATCCTTTCTGATGGAGGCGCTCACTTTTCTCATATTTTCCATCTGTCCTTGATCAATATGACAAAGTCTTCCAGCCATGACTCATTTGCAAACATTACAACAAAGACATATTTGAATCCTAACATTTACAGCACTATCCTCACATACTTATCACTTTTACTGCCCTTGCTGTGTGGCATAGAAACAGTACTCCTCTTAGTTCCCCACATAGTAATAATGCCCATCATTATGACTCTTATAGAAATAACATCAGCTTTGTTTCTTCTTTGTTTCTTCTAGATGGTAAAATTTCCCTCTAAAAATATGAATGTCCTTTGTGAGCACCTTAGGAAGTAATAGTGCCATATTTTCCCTCTTATAAAATTATAGTGCCCCTTATAGTTAAAACTTTAAGTGGCCCTTTCATGTAATATTGCCCCATAACAAGTAATTTTGTCTTGAATTACCCTAAAATGGAATTCTGAAAGTTCATTAAACGCTTAATATTGCCCCAGGTGCCCACAAAGAGTAATAATAGTAGAGTAGCAAACATTCGCTAAGGAAATTCAACACACCGCCTGCATTGTTCTTCCATTGTTACCTGCTTCTCTCTGTCTTTCATCATGCGCAGCTGATTAATGACTACAAGACTAAAACATCAAACAGATGATTGGATTAATATTGAAATAATAGACTTCTTGCATCTTAAAAAAGAATAAAAAGTTATTCTGACCTTGTGATAAGAAATGAATCTCTTCTTGAGCACCATATTAGAGCCAGTATTGTTGTGATTCTTTCTTTACATATCTCCCAATCTACATATAGTTATAATGCCCTCTACTTCCCCCATATATAATAAAATGTCCCCTGAATACCCACACAACCATGTTGTATAAGTATTGCCTCTAAATACCCCCAACACAAAAAGTAATAATACTAATCTAACCTCCAGATCCTGATGAGTCCACTGGCAAGGTCAGCATCCTTAGGCGGTTATCATACCACATGTGCTAGGAAGCTGATGTTCTGTGTCAATTTCAAATGTGAGGACAGCCTTCACCAGAGTACTACAGGGAAGACCAAGATCCCATGCAAACCGAGCATCCACAATCTGGGCTCCCACCCCACTATCCAAGAAGACAGGTATTCTCTCAGTTTTCATACCCATAACCAATTCTGCTGGTATGAAAAACTGAGACAGACCTAAGGAGGAGGTATATACACCAAGGTTGCCATCACCCACACAACCTGGGGTTAAAGTCCTCCGATGGCCTTCTGTGCTTTTAGGACAGACCCCAATGAAATGCCCCTATTGACCACAGAAAATACACAATCCCATTTTGTGGTGAACCGCAAGAGACTTGTACTGAAGAGAGGCCCCTCTCAACGGTATTGGTTCCTTGGAGCACACAGGGAGGACCTCAGTTTTAGGGAGTAGCATGGGGGCAGAGTCAAAACAGGTCTCTCCCTGAGGCGTCCATCAATGTGTATGGCCAGAGCCATGGTGACCTCCAATTACTCAGGAGTTTCATAAAGCGCTAGTGCATCTTTGCATCTTTCAGACAGGCCTCAACAAAACTGACTCCTAAGATCAGGATCGTCACATCAGGCGTTAGTAGCCTATCTCTGGAACTCTAAGCAAAATTCATGCACTAGCCAGTCTACCTGCTGGAGTTTATGTAGCTTAGACTCCACAAAGGAGACATGGTCTGGATCATCATACACGAGGCATCCAGCCTCAAAAAAACATCAACTGACCAAAGACACAGTGAGTCTGATGGAAGGGAAAAGTCCCAGGATTGAGGATGTCAGAGAAGGAGGTAAATAACAATCCTAACCCGTTGCTACTTACTCACAGATGAACAAGGACGAAGCCTAAAAAAAAGCTTGCAGGCTTCACAAAACACAATAAATTTGTCCCGTCCCCCCGAAAACCAAAACCTATCCAGAAGGGTCACATTAGGTTCTGGTTACAGATCCAGTTCAGCCTGACTGCCCACCAGAACAACAGTCTGCTGCTGTGAGACCCTAAATTGCAAGTCTGATAGCTCAAGCAACAGACCCTGCAATTCTTTGGCAATAACTACAATGGGATCCATACCAAGGTTCAAAATGTGAGGGCAGTGAAAATAATACACTTTGACAGTCTTTGGTAAGGAAAGGATGCCTCAAACTGTCCCTGGAACTGGTACCCTAACTATCTCTGTCCTGGGGGTGCTCATGAGGGTTTGGCCATGTGATATAGTGAGAGGAAATGACCAGATCAGAAGCATTTTAAAATGGAGCTGCAAGTTTCTGACCATCATAGAAAAGATTGTTAACCTCTTCAGCACCAAAGGAAATCAAATCCATTTAATATGGGACACAAACACGGGCTAAATGGATGATCTGCGATTCACAATACGTAGTGATATTCTACCCTTAGATCTCCCAGGAGGATGTGACTCACTCGTGAAAGATCCTTGATAACATCAAGGTAACATTTGAACAATTTAAAACGTGTTTAGCATACTTATGTAACATTACAAATATTGCATGTGTTGTTATTCCAGATTAACGACAGTTCAGTATTTTTATTTTGTTAACTTCTGAGAGCTACACTTAACACCAATTGTCAATTCTAATGAAAGACAGAGAAAAATATAATCTTACAGTAAATTACATAAAGAACTTAAAAATCAGTCACAGCAAGACTATCCATATAACCTAAATAATGAAAAGGTAAAAAAAAACTTACCTTATATACTTGCGTATAAGCCGAGAATTTCAGCCCATTTTTTTGTGCTGAAAGTCCCCCTCTTGGCTTATACGTGAGTCATATAGCCAGGGGGTAGGTGGGGGAGGAGGAGCAGGGGTGTCACATCATACTGACCCCCCCGGTGTGGTCTCTGCAGCCCCCCTGCTTGTCCCACGGTCTCCTTTCTTTCCTACAGCAGTCACATGGTACTACTCATTAAAGTCATGAATATGCGCATATTTATAGACTTTAATGAGCGGTACCACGTGACCGCTGAAGGAAGGAAGTGAGACCGTGGGAGAACGGGGCTGCAGAGACATGCTAGGGGGAGGTAAGTATATGCTATATTCACCTGTCCCGGTTCCAACGCTGCTTGCCGCTGTCTGCCTGCCGGCTCCCTCTGTCAGTGACGTTCAGACAGCAGAGGGTGCGATAACATAGTCGGTGCGTGCCCTCTGCTTCCTGACATCACTGACAGAGTGACCTGGCAGGCAGACAGCGGCGAGCAGGGTTGAACCGGGACAGGTGAATATCTCAGGTGCTGGGTCCTGAGTCAGCAGCGACACCTGTCCCCCATAGCGCACCGGTGTCTGCCTGCTCAGCACACTGGCACCTGGACCCCAGTGACAAGAGGTGAGTAAGTCTTTTTTTTTCCTTTTTTTTAATACCTGCAGTAGTGGCAGCAGCAATATATGGGGGCGTAATCTATGGGGCATCTTATGGAGGCAGCATATGGGGGCATATTCAATGGAGCATCTTATGGGGGCAGCATATGGAGGCATATTCAATGGAGCATCTTGTGGGGACAGCATATGGGGGCATATTCAATGGAGCATCTTATGGGGGCAGCATATGGGGGCATATTCAAAGGAGCATCTTATGGGGGCAGCATATGGAGGCATATTCAATGGAGCATCTTATGGGGGCAGCATATGGGGGCATATTCAAAGGAGCATCTTATGGGGCAGCATATGGGGATATATTCAATGGAACATCTTATGGGGCAGCATATGGAGGCATATTCAATGGAGCATCTTATGGGGGCAGCATATGGGAGCATATTCAATGGAGCATCTTATGGGGCAGCATATGGGGCATATTCAATGGAGCATCTTATGGTGCAGCATATGGGGCATAATCTATGGAACGTCTTATGGGGCCAGCGCATATTATTCTATGGAGCATCTTATGGGGTCATTATTAACCTTTGTGCAGCATTATGTGGGGTGTATTTTGTATGGAGCATCTTATGGGGCCCATCATGAACTGTATGAAACATTATATTGGGCTCCTGATTCAATATGGCTATTCAAATACATTTAACCTACTGATGTCTCAATTAATTTTACTTTTATTGGTATCTATTTTTATTTTTGAAATTTACCAGTAGCTGCTGCATTTTCCACCCTAGGCTTAAACGTGAGTCAATAAGTTTTTCCCAGTTTTTTGTGGCAAAATTAAGGGGGTCGGCTTATACACGGGTAGGCTTATACACAAGTATATACGGTAATTATCTAGTTATTTCCTCTGTTTTCCAAATGAAACATGGCCTTTATCCTTATATACTGATTAGTAGATAGTCTATAAAGAACAAATGAAAAGTTTACACACGGAGAAATACTGTATATGTAAATTACCCTCACTAGCCATATCATGATTAGGAATCAATAGCAAACAATAAATTTTGATGTCAATTACACATTTGACGGAAATTCAATTTTCAACAATTTCATCAGCAATTACAAAGAAGGTAAGAATCTAATAATGTTTTGTGTAGTTTCTCCTACAATATTATGCAAAACAATACACAATATCATAAGTTCACACACAGCAGAGAAATGCAGAGAACTTTTTCACCCACAGTAAACCCTAGCATTTGACCAACAATTTCAGATTACTCAGTTTCAGTTTTAGAGAAAGTGGGGTCCTGGGCAAAAGTTTAAAGTGGGGCCCCAGATGCTCACATATTGCACCATCACACAAACATTTCGGTTGTATTTATATGTGCTGAGTTCAGGCCATTAAACTAGTGTGATTGACAATAATTAAGTCATTCGACGCCTGTTCCCGAGTTTCTTTACACCAGTGGAAAAACAATATTGTGCACAGATAGTCCTTGATACAGTATAATGTGGGTTATATATAGTACTTATAGTATAATGCACTGACCAGGGTCCTTGATAGAGTATAATCCAGCAACCCTCAGGGTATACTGCAACCCCACTCAGAATATACTACAGCCACATACACAATATAATGCAGCTCCCCCCACACATAGTATAGTGCAGCTCTCCCACACACAGTATAGTGCAGCTCCCCCCACATGCAGTACAGTGGAGCTCCTCCACACACAGTATAGTGCAGCTCCCCACACAACAGTGTAGTGCAGCTTCCCCCCACAGTACAGTGCTGCTTCCCCCACACACAGTATAGTGCAGCTTCCCCCACAGACAGTACAGTGGAGTTCCCCCACACTCAGTATAGTGCAGCTCCCCCACACACAGCGTAGTGCAGCTTCCCCCACACATAGCATAATGCAGCTCCCCCCACATAAAGTACAGTGGAGCTCCCACACACACAGTATAGTGCAGCTCCCCCACACACAGTATAGTGCAGCTTCCCCCACACACAGTGCAGTGCAGCTCCCCCACACACAGTATAGTGCAGCTACCCCCACACACAGTATAGTGCAGCTCCTCCCCACACACAGAACAGTACCATTCCTCCACAAACAGTATATGACAGCTTCCCCCACACACAGTATAGTGCAGCTCCCCCACACACAGTGTATTGCAGCTTCCCCCACACAGTATAGTGCAGCTCCCCCACACATAGTATAGTGCAGCTCCCCCACACACAGTATAGTGCAGCTTCCCCCACATACTGTACAGTGGAGCTCCCCACACACAGTGTAGTGCAGCTTCCCCCACACAATATAGGGCAGCTCCCCCAAACACAGTATAGTGCAGCTACCCCCATACACAGTATAGTGCAGCTCCTCCTCACACACAGTATTGTACAGTTCCCCCACACACAGTATATGGCAGCTCCCCCACACACACAGTATAGTGCAGCTCCCCCACACAAAGTATAGTGCAGCTCCCCAACACACAGTTTAGTACAGCTCCCCCAACACATAGTATAGTGCAGCTCCCGCTAACACACAGTTAAGTGCAGCTCCCCACCATCACACAGTATAATGTAGGCACAGCTCCCCAATACACAGTATAGCACAGCTTCCTCAAACACACAGAATAGTGCAGCTCCGCACCAACACACAATATAGTGCAGGCATAGCTCCCCAATACACAGTTTAGTGTAGATACACACACACAGTATAGTGCAGCCCATGCACTCACACACACAATAATGCATACACACACTCACAAAATACTCACTCCTCCTCCTTGTTCCCTTCGCTGCTCCAGGCTCTGCTCCAGTCTTATTGGCTTCACTGCTGGTACAGCGTGGTGCACGATGAAGTGTCATCAATGTGTGCCCGCTGAGTCACAAGCAGAGGGGGAGTGATGGGAGAGGGAACGTCTGATGCAGATAAGTTGAATGAAGGATGGGGGGTTACTGGGCCCCTCTTACTCAGGAACAGCATAGCGTCTGTGTGCAGTGCCACTATTAGCGGGATGCCACTGACTGGAGACCCCTGGAGGAGCGGAGGCCCTAGGCAGCTCCCTGGTCTACCTGCCCCTAATGTCCACCCTGTAAGTACTTATGCCAGGGTTTTGACAATGTCAGTAAACCAGAAAACATTTAGCATTAGCCAACAATTGAAGGAAAGCAATAATTAAGAAAATGTACAGTAATGAGAAAGCAAATAATGATCAATGGTGGGTTTAGGCCTCTTTCACACATCAGGTTTTCGCCGTCAGGCGCGATCCTGCGCTTTTGATAGAAACCGGATCCGGCGAAATGCAATGCCGGATCCGGTTTCCCCCCCATTGACTTGCATTTGCGCCGGATCGCGCCGGATGGCCATGCGTTTCATCCGGTTTTCACCGGATCCGGCAATGTGTCGGATCCGGCGTCTTGAAAAAACGGCTACTGTAACGTTATTTGTCTCCGGCGAAAAAGCCGGACACGCCGGATCCGGCGCGTCCGGCTTTTTCACACAATGAAAGCCTATGAGCGCCGCAATGCGCCGGATCCGGTTTTTTGGTCTGAGCATGCTCAGTAGCTCTGCCCACAAGACATATATAAAAGCAAGACAGTGGGACCCACAGCCACACCCAACATGCCACCCAAGAAAGCAACCAAGCGCAGCAGGAGAAGGCAGGAGACCACTGCAGCACCATCAGCACCACCACCACCCCAAATGGAGCAGCAAATGGAACATACTGAGGAGGGGAGGCCAACAGCAGATGAGAGACGGTAATTATCAAATCCCCCATTCCTCCAAACTAGGGCTATTGAATATCAAGATATTCATTGGCCCTTTGTTTCTCTTTATTCAACAGCCGCCCAATAGATGCAGCAGCAGCAATGGCAGCAGCTGGAACACCACCCACAGGCATGGAGTGTGGCCACCAGGAAGACAGCACATCATCTTCTGGGAGCCCTCCCTCGCATCGTCAGCGTTTGACGGTAAGTTTTTATTTCCAAAATCCATCTTCTCTGTAATATATGTCTATTCATTGCCTTTTATTTCAAAACAGGATTCACAAGATGAAGAGGAGCTCCCAGAAGAAGAAGGAAGGGGTGGACAGACACCTGGAGTGGGCTCACAATTGGTAAGTTTTTTGCATCAAGCGCAGAAACACAACATCACACTACACACAACACATAGAAAACAATGTTCTGCAGACCACACACAGCAAACAAATGCCTACATCCAAAGACATAAAATTTTTTGTTTTCTTCTTTAGTCTTCCCAATCTGGTGCTCGGCCAAGAGGTCCTCGCAGTGCCTCCCGGGGTCGTCGGCGACAGCAACACGGCGGTCACCAGCGTGTAAGTATAAATATTTTTGCTTTGTTTTTTTTGCACTTTATTTCATTTCTTTTGTGGAGGCTAATTATGTTATTTTTGTCTTTTTCTTTAACAGCCTTCACAGCGTGCTCCCGACTCTGACGGTGAGGATGGAGGACTCGATGTGGACCACCTCATCGATCTCGTCAGAGAAAGGGAGCCGCTCTGGAATATGGCTGACCGCCGCCACGCTGACCTTATCGTTACCCGACGACTCTGGGAGGAAATCTGTTCGCTCCTTGTGGGCCGCTGGGAGGACCTCGATGTTCGGGCCCAGATTAAAGAGCGTAAGTATATACAGTACCGGTTGCTTGATGTAAACCAGTGTTTCCCGAACTCCAGTCCTCGTGGTCCCCACGGATCATGTGTTCAGGATTTCTATTTACTATGGAAATCCTGAAAACATGACCCCTGGGGACCATGAGGACTGGAGTTTGGGAAACACTGATGTTGTATACTAACCACTCCTTTCTCGTTTCAGGGAACAGAATTGTGAATCGGTGGCGGTCTGTGAGGGATCGTTTCAAGAAGGAGTTCAATAAAGAGATGCGGGCCCCGAGTGGATCTGGAGGACGCAGGAGCAAGTACAAGTACGCACAAGCCCTGTCGTTCCTCCGGGAAACAATGGTCACCAGAAGGTAAATATTACACACCACATGTGAAAAAAAATGTTAGATGTAAATTTTTTTTTCAGCCAGGGCCATACCATGTCAGTATTTTAATTGTTTTTTTTCTCTTTATTCCACAGCACGGTGAGCAGCACTCGGGAGCCTGCACGATTGGACCCTTCTGAGGCGATCCATGAGGAGACCGGCACCGAGGGACACTTCGACCGCCCCGGTACATCTGCACCTTCCCAGCCTTCCCACACATTCGACCCATCTGTCCCATCCACCAGCACAGGAGCATCGTGGCCGCCTACATTACATGAAGCTGCTGGTGAGGAGATCGCTTTCCCTTTACCCCACCCTTCTGCCCCTGCCACCTCTAGTACACCTGCGGGTACTGGGTGGCAGCGGCAGAGGGGTCAGGAAAAGACTTATGCGCCAGAGTTCTTGCATCTGAATGCATCTTTCCAGAACTGTCTAAAAGTCTTGTCAGAGCAAATCTCCGCAGGCTATCAGCAGATCAACTCCAGCATTCTGGAGGTGAAGACACTTCTGCAAACCATGCATTCAGAAGCAAGATCTTCGCCAAACCACACCTTTTTCAGGTCTGTTGTGGAGCGCATGGAAACGCTCTCTCCTGCCCAGCAGATGCATGTAATGCATTCATGCCACGTTGCTCTCCAGCAAGTTACCTCCCAACCTCCTCCTCCCACCACAGTAGTTCCTCCACCTGCACCCCCTCCAGCCACTTTCCATCCTCCCCCTCCTATTACATCTACACCCCCTCCAGCCACTTTCCATCCTCCCCCTCCTATTACATCTACACCCCCTCCAGCCACTTTCCATCCTCCCCCTCCTATTACATACCATCCACCTCCCCAGCACCATCCACCTCCCCAGCACCATCCACCTCCCCAGCACCAGCAACCTCCCCAGCACCAGCAACCTCCCCAGTACCAGCAACCTCCCCAGTACCAGCAACCTCCCCAGTACCAGCAACCTCCCCAGTACCTGCAAACTCCCCAGTACCAGCAACCTCCCCAGTACCAGACATCTCCCCACTTCCAGCAACCTGCCCCGTACCAGACATCTCCCCACTTCCAGCAACCTGCCCCGTACCAGACATCTCCCCACTTCCAGCAACCTGCCCCGTACCAGACATCTCCCCACTTCCAGCAACCTGCCCCATACCAGACATCTCCCCACTTCCAGCAACCTGCCCCATACCAAACTCCTTCCCCATACAACTTGCCATCAACATCATCTGCTCCTACAGTCCCTGCCCAACCCTCCACTCCACCACCCACCACCTCTTCTGCTTCCCACATGTCCACCCATTCTGTTGTTTTTTCCACACCTTCACCTCTAACTGTTCCTTCCCCACCACGATCCCAGTCCTCTCTCCACACTCCCAGTGTCGAAGTGTCCCGCAGCCCCTCCAGCAGTATTTCCACCACACACTACACAGATTTATAATGTGTGTATTTAAATAAAAATGACCAGTTTTATGGTTTCAAAGCTTCATTAAACAAGTTTATTAAAATTTTAAAAAAGTTTACTAAAAAAAACATTTTTCAATAAAAGTTAAATTATTTTACACTGGTTGTCTGTCATTTCTTTCTGCGGCGAAAAAGGTTAAATACAGGGTATTTAAAAGGTGAAATGGTATTCAAAACTAGGTATATAACTGTGGGTAAATTTTAGCTTTTTGCCACAGTTGTGTTCCTGGTTGTGTTTGAAGCAAAGTATTTCACCTAAAAAGTTGTGTTTATTGTTGGTGATTTCCTAACAATGTACACAACTTTTGTTAAAAGGTGAAATACTTTGCATAAAACACAACCAGGTACACACCTGTGGCCTAAAGCTAAAAATAGAGACCATGACAAGATAGCCAACTTTGGTTGGCAAAGGTATATACTGTTGGTACAGAAGGTACACAAGTTTGGTTAGGGCACAAATCTTTCACACTCTGTCATCCTGCCAGTGTACTCTGCCTTGAGGTGACATAAAGTATAGTGCAAAATTGTCCCTCATTACTGAAACTGTCACAGAACTTCTAGTGGTAATGTCATGGTAATCTTGCAAGGTGGTTTCTTCAGAGGTGTCCTCAATGGAAATGGGTTCCTTGCAGATAACAAAATTGTGGAGTACCACGCACGCTTTGATCACCTCGTCCACAGTTTCTGTCTTGAGGTTGATCGCAGTCAATAGGACCCGCCATTTGGCTGTCAGAATACCAAAGGTACATTCAACCATTCTTCTTGCTCTTGTGAGGCGGTAATTAAAAATGCGTTTTGGTCTTGTCAATCCTCTACTAGAGTACCGTTTCAAAAGGTGTTCTGACAGCTGGAAGGCTTCATCCCCTACACAGACAAATGGCATAGGTGGACCAGATGTTTGCGGCAGCGGTCTAGGTGGTGGGAACTGGAAGGTGTTTCCATACAATTTACGCCCCATGGCAGACAGTTTGAAAACTTGAGAGTCATTGGAGCGGCCATAGGCCCCAATATCCACCGCAATAAATTTGTATTCCGCGTCAGCGATGGCCATGAGGACAATTGAAAAATATTTCTTGTAATTGAAATATTCCGATCCCGATCCAGCTGGCTTTACAATGCGGATATGTTTCCCGTCCACAGCGCCCAAGCAGTTGGGAAACTGACATATCTGTTGAAACTTGTCAGCAATTTCAATCCACCTCTCTGTTGTGGGCTCTGGTAAAAACTCTTCAGTAGAGTTGAGCGATACCGGCCGATACTTGAAAATATCGGATCGGAATGGATCGGCCGATCTTAAAAAAAAGTATCGGTATCGCCGATTCCGATACCGGGAACCAATGCAAGTCAATGGGGCCAAAATATCGGAATTAAAAAAAACCCTTTCTTTCCTTGTAGGTTAATTCTACATGAAGAAAAACAACTAAGAATAATGTAGAATGTATTGTGGGAGGTGGAGGAGACATTAAAGCCATAGAGGTTTAGCCCAATCAAATGGAATAGCAGGAATTAAACTTTTTTTTTTAAAGATGTTAGGAGTTACAAAGATATTGACTATGTTAGCCTCATTTATATTTTGCCAGACATGTATGTCTTCTTCTTCTACTTCCTTTTTTTACATTCTTCTTCTTCTTCTTCTACTTCCTTTTTTTACATTCTTCTTCTTCTTCTTCTACTTCCTTTTTTTACATTCTTCTTCTTATTCCTTTTTTTACATTCTTCTTCTTCTTCTTCTACTTCCTTTTTTTACATTCTTCTTCTTCTTCTTCTTCTTCTTCTTCTTCTTCTTCTTCTTCTTCTTCTTCTTCTTCCTTTTCTTACATTCTTCATATTCTTCTTATTCAACAATTATTATTCTACATATTCAGCTTCTTCATCTTCTTCCTATTCTTCTTCATCATATTCTTGTTTGTGTCAGGCATTCCTGTAGTTGTTATCTAGAAAAGTTAGAAGTTTACACCTTCCGTTCTGCCTGTCACAAAAGATTTACAACAGGATTTGTCCGCGTTCAGTTTGGCCTGCAGAAGCAGGCCTTTTCCAGGGGCACCACGAGGAGGAACGGACTCACCCCCATACACTGCTTAGTCTTCTTCTGCTTATAAATAAGATAATATCATTTGCTCAGAGTATTAGTCTTATGCTTAATGTTCTTCTGCTTTGTTTTTTTTATGCTTCTTTGTCTTCTCTCTCTTGTTGTTCTGCATCTTGGTGGTTGTCTTCCTGTTCTTTGTCCTCTTGAACCAGCTGACGGTACTGGCACCCGGAGGGGCAGCAGAAGGAACAAGAGCCAATGGCACTACCGAGGACCAGCTGACGGTGCTGGAACCCGGTTACTAAGCAGGAGGTACCTGTGCTACAAAGCACTACCAAGGACCAGCAGACGTTGCCGGAACTCGGATACCGAGATGGAGGCACCTAGGCCAAAGGCTCTGACGAGAACCAGCTGACGGTGCTGGAACCCGGAGGGGTAGCATAAGCTGCAAGAGCAAATGGAAATAGCGAGGACCAGCTGACAGTGCTGGCACCCGGAGGGGCAGCAGAAGGAATAAGAGCCAATGGCACAACCGAGGACCAGCTGACGGTGCTGGAACCCGGTTACTAAGCAGGAGGTACCTGTGCTGCAAAGCACTACCAAGGACCAGCAGACGTTGCCGGAACTCGGATACCGAGATGGAGGCACCTAGGCCAAAGGCTCTGACGAGAACCAGCTGACGGTGCTGGAACCCGGAGGGGTAGCATAAGCTGCAAGAGCAAATGGAAATAGCGAGGACCAGCTGACAGTGCTGGCACCCGGAGGGGCAGCAGAAGGAATAAGAGCCAATGGCACAACCGAGGACCAGCTGACGGTGCTGGAACCCGGTTACTAAGCAGGAGGTACCTGTGCTACAAAGCACTACCAAGGACCAGCAGACGTTGCCGGAACTCGGATACCGAGATGGAGGCACCTAGGCCAAAGGCTCTGATGAGAACCAGCTGACGGTGCTGGAACCCGGAGGGGTATCAGAAGTTACCCCTGAAAAGCAAAGTTGGCATGCCGCAAGCTGGCCGCAGTTACCGAATCACACAGTCCTACAGGGGGTGCTTGTCCTACTGGCACTATGGAACAAACCTTTCTTACCAGAACCCGCAGTCCACATAGGAAGCACCTAAACTGCTGGCACCCTAGCCTCGGCTAACCCAACCGCAACACGACATGGCAACTTGGGGTGGCAAACTGACATTGACACTTCCCGGAAACAGCAGGCAGGGCTGGAACCAAGCTGGGCAGGAGGGAGTACCCGTGCCAAAGTCAGTTATGAGCAGCAACTGGCGATGTTGGAGCCCAGGACAAGCACTTAGCAGGCTGAGGCCTGATGTGCTGTCAATTGGGAGGCAGCAGGACAGATTGCCATCAAAACAGCAGGGGAACAGCTGACGTTACTGAACCCCACAAACACAGGAGCTAGTGTTTTACTCTGTGAAGACGGCACTTCCGAGCAACAACTGGCTGTGTTGAAGCCCAGGGACAAGCACGGAGCAGGCTTAGGCTGCATTGAAGAAATTTTAAGATCGGTTGTAGACTACTAATTTGAACCAAGCTCCACTTAGGCCTGTGGATTCACTGATTTTCGTATTTCCCCTGTCCTCCAACCCCGCCAGTTACAGCTCCGAAGTGGCGTCTGCACAATCCACACTTGTTCCTGTGTTACAGGTGTTCAGTCCGGTCAGTTAATCCCCTGATGTGTGTCCGACAATGTCGCCTGCTCTGTCCACATTCCGATAATGGGAATGTGGACAGAGCAGGCGACATTGCCGGACACACATCAGGGGATTAACTGATCGGACTGAACACCTGTAACACAGGAACAAGTGTGGATTGTGCAGACGCCACTTCGGAGCTGTAACTGGCAGGGTTGGAGGACAGGGGAAATACGAGAGACAGTGGAGCCACAGGCCTAATTGGAGCACGGTTAAAAATCAGTAGTGGTACGACTGTGTAGGCAGCAGGAGACTTTGCCATCCACACAGCAGGGGATCAGCTGACATTACTGAACCCCACTGAGACACGGGAGCAAGTATCTCTTTCCGTGTGGACGGCACTTCCGAACTACAACTGGCTGTGTTGAAGCCCAGGAAATAGGAGGGTGTAGGCAGAGGCCTACTGTATTTTGAATGAGTTTACAGCAGGAGAGACTGCCATCCACAAAGCAGGGGATCAGCTGACGTTACTGAACCCCACTGAGACACGGGAGCAAGTATCTCTTTCCGTGTGGACGGCACTTCCGAACTACAACTGGCTGTGTTGAAGCCCAGGAAATAGGAGGGTGTAGGCAGAGGCCTACTGTATTTTGAATGAGTTTACAGCAGGAGAGACTGCCATCCACACAGCAGGGGATCAGCTGACGTTACTGAACCCCACTGAGACACGGGAGCAAGTATCTCTTTCCGTGTGGACGGCACTTCCGAACTACAACTGGCTGTGTTGAAGCCCAGGAAATAGGAGGGTGTAGGCAGAGGCCTACTGAATTTTGAATGAGGTGACAGCAGGAGAGACTGCCATCCACACAGCAGGGGATCAGCTGACGTTACTGAACCCCACTGAGACACGGGAGCAAGTGTCTCTTTCCGTGTGGACGGCACTTCCGAACTACAACTGGCTGTGTTGAAGCCCAGGAAATAGGAGGGTGTAGGCAGAGGCCTACTGTATTTTGAATGAGTTTACAGCAGGAGAGACTGCCATCCACACAGCAGGGGATCAGCTGACGTTACTGAACCCCACTGAGACACGGGAGCAAGTATCTCTTTCCGTGTGGACGGCACTTCCGAACTACAACTGGCTGTGTTGAAGCCCAGGAAATAGGAGGGTGTAGGCAGAGGCCTACTGAATTTTGAATGAGGTGACAGCAGGAGAGACTGCCATCCACACAGCAGGGGATCAGCTGACGTTACTGAACCCCACTGAGACACGGGAGCAAGTATCTCTTTCCGTGTGGACGGCACTTCCGAACTACAACTGGCTGTGTTGAAGCCCAGGAAATAGGAGGGTGTAGGCAGAGGCCTACTGAATTTTGAATGAGGTGACAGCAGGAGAGACTGCCATCCACACAGCAGGGGATCAGCTGACGTTACTGAACCCCACTGAGACACGGGAGCAAGTATCTCTTTCCGTGTGGACGGCACTTCCGAACTACAACTGGCTGTGTTGAAGCCCAGGAAATAGGAGGGTGTAGGCAGAGGCCTACTGAATTTTGAATGAGGTGACAGCAGGAGAGACTGCCATCCACACAGCAGGGGATCAGCTGACGTTACTGAACCCCACTGAGACACGGGAGCAAGTATCTCTTTCCGTGTGGACGGCACTTCCGAACTACAACTGGCTGTGTTGAAGCCCAGGAAATAGGAGGGTGTAGGCAGAGGCCTACTGAATTTTGAATGAGGTGACAGCAGGAGAGACTGCCATCCACACAGCAGGGGATCAGCTGACGTTACTGAACCCCACTGAGACACGGGAGCAAGTATCTCTTTCCGTGTGGACGGCACTTCCGAACTACAACTGGCTGTGTTGAAGCCCAGGAAATAGGAGGGTGTAGGCAGAGGCCTACTGTATTTTGAATGAGTTTACAGCAGGAGAGACTGCCATCCACACAGCAGGGGATCAGCTGACGTTACTGAACCCCACTGAGACACGGGAGCAAGTGTCTCTTTCCGTGTGGACGGCACTTCCGAACTACAACTGGCTGTGTTGAAGCCCAGGAAATAGGAGGGTGTAGGCAGAGGCCTACTGTATTTTGAATGAGTTTACAGCAGGAGAGACTGCCATCCACACAGCAGGGGATCAGCTGACGTTACTGAACCCCACTGAGACACGGGAGCAAGTGTCTCTTTCCGTGTGGACGGCACTTCCGAACTACAACTGGCTGTGTTGAAGCCCAGGAAATAGGAGGGTGTAGGCAGAGGCCTACTGTATTTTGAATGAGTTTACAGCAGGAGAGACTGCCATCCACACAGCAGGGGATCAGCTGACGTTACTGAACCCCACTGAGACACGGGAGCAAGTATCTCTTTCCGTGTGGACGGCACTTCCGAACTACAACTGGCTGTGTTGAAGCCCAGGAAATAGGAGGGTGTAGGCAGAGGCCTACTGAATTTTGAATGAGGTGACAGCAGGAGAGACTGCCATCCACACAGCAGGGGATCAGCTGACGTTACTGAACCCCACTGAGACACGGGAGCAAGTATCTCTTTCCGTGTGGACGGCACTTCCGAACTACAACTGGCTGTGTTGAAGCCCAGGAAATAGGAGGGTGTAGGCAGAGGCCTACTGAATTTTGAATGAGGTGACAGCAGGAGAGACTGCCATCCACACAGCAGGGGATCAGCTGACGTTACTGAACCCCACTGAGACACGGGAGCAAGTATCTCTTTCCGTGTGGACGGCACTTCTGAACTACAACTGGCTGTGTTGAAGCCCAGGAAATAGGAGGGTGTAGGCAGAGGCCTACTGAATTTTGAATGAGGTGACAGCAGGAGAGACTGCCATCCACACAGCAGGGGATCAGCTGACGTTACTGAACCCCACTGAGACACGGGAGCAAGTATCTCTTTCCGTGTGGACGGCACTTCCGAACTACAACTGGCTGTGTTGAAGCCCAGGAAATAGGAGGGTGTAGGCAGAGGCCTACTGAATTTTGAATGAGGTGACAGCAGGAGAGACTGCCATCCACACAGCAGGGGATCAGCTGACGTTACTGAACCCCACTGAGACACGGGAGCAAGTGTCTCTTTCCGTGTGGACGGCACTTCCGAACTACAACTGGCTGTGTTGAAGCCCAGGAAATAGGAGGGTATAGGCAGAGGCCTACTGTATTTTGAATGAGTTTACAGCAGGAGAGACTGCCATCCACACAGCAGGGGATCAGCTGACGTTACTGAACCCCACTGAGACACGGGAGCAAGTGTCTCTTTCCGTGTGGACGGCACTTCCGAACTACAACTGGCTGTGTTGAAGCCCAGGAAATAGGAGGGTGTAGGCAGAGGCCTACTGTATTTTGAATGAGTTTACAGCAGGAGAGACTGCCATCCACACAGCAGGGGATCAGCTGACGTTACTGAACCCCACTGAGACACGGGAGCAAGTGTCTCTTTCCGTGTGGACGGCACTTCCGAACTACAACTGGCTGTGTTGAAGCCCAGGAAATAGGAGGGTGTAGGCAGAGGCCTACTGTATTTTGAATGAGTTTACAGCAGGAGAGACTGCCATCCACACAGCAGGGGATCAGCTGACGTTACTGAACCCCACTGAGACACGGGAGCAAGTGTCTCTTTCCGTGTGGACGGCACTTCCGAACTACAACTGGCTGTGTTGAAGCCCAGGAAATAGGAGGGTGTAGGCAGAGGCCTACTGTATTTTGAATGAGTTTACAGCAGGAGAGACTGCCATCCACACAGCAGGGGATCAGCTGACGTTACTGAACCCCACTGAGACACGGGAGCAAGTATCTCTTTCCGTGTGGACGGCACTTCCGAACTACAACTGGCTGTGTTGAAGCCCAGGAAATAGGAGGGTGTAGGCAGAGGCCTACTGTCTTTGTAATGCGGAGACAGCAGGAGAGACTGCCATCTCCACAGCAGGGGAACAGCTGGCAGTGCTGAACCCCACTAACACTTGAACGAATGTGTTTGGCTCTGTGGAGACGACACTTCTGAACACCAGCTGACGCTGTTGGAGCCCAGGATTAGGCGAGGAGCAGGCTGGGGCCTACTGGATTTTGGCAGGTGAAGGCAGCAGGAGACTTGCCATCTCCACAGCAGGGGAACAGCTGGCAGTGCTGAACCCCACTAACACTTGAACGAATGTGTTTGGCTCTGTGGAGACGACACTTCTGAACACCAACTGACGCTGTTGGAGCCCAGGATTAGGCGAGGAGCAGGCTGGGGCCTACTGGATTTTGGCAGGTGAAGGCAGCAGGAGACTTGCCATCTCCACAGCAGGGGAACAGCTGGCAGTGCTGAACCCCACTAACACTTGAACGAATGTGTTTGGTTCTGTGGAGACGACACTTCTGAACACCAACTGACGCTGTTGGAGCCCAGGATTAGGCGAGGAGCAGGCTGGGGCCTACTGGATTTTGGCAGGTGAAGGCAGCAGGAGACTTGCCATCTCCACAGCAGGGGAACAGCTGGCAGTGCTGAACCCCACTAACACTTGAACGAATGTGTTTGGCTCTGTGGAGACGACACTTCTGAACACCAACTGACGCTGTTGGAGCCCAGGATTAGGCGAGGAGCAGGCTGGGGCCTACTGGATTTTGGCAGGTGAAGGCAGCAGGAGACTTGCCATCTCCACAGCAGGGGAACAGCTGGCAGTGCTGAACCCCACTAACACTTGAACGAATGTGTTTGGCTCTGTGGAGACGACACTTCTGAACACCAACTGACGCTGTTGGAGCCCAGGATTAGGCGAGGAGCAGGCTGGGGCCTACTGGATTTTGGCAGGTGAAGGCAGCAGGAGACTTGCCATCTCCACAGCAGGGGAACAGCTGGCAGTGCTGAACCCCACTAACACTTGAACGAATGTGTTTGGTTCTGTGGAGACGACACTTCTGAACACCAACTGACGCTGTTGGAGCCCAGGATTAGACGAGGAGCAGGCTGGGGCCTACTGGATTTTGGCAGGTGAAGGCAGCAGGAGACTTGCCATCTCCACAGCAGGGGAACAGCTGGCAGTGCTGAACCCCACTAACACTTGAACGAATGTGTTTGGCTCTGTGGAGACGACACTTCTGAACACCAACTGACGCTGTTGGAGCCCAGGATTAGGCGAGGAGCAGGCTGGGGCCTACTGGATTTTGGCAGGTGAAGGCAGCAGGAGACTTGCCATCTCCACAGCAGGGGAACAGCTGGCAGTGCTGAACCCCACTAACACTTGAACGAATGTGTTTGGCTCTGTGGAGACGACACTTCTGAACACCAACTGACGCTGTTGGAGCCCAGGATTAGGCGAGGAGCAGGCTGGGGCCTACTGGATTTTGGCAGGTGAATGCAGCAGGAGACTTGCCATCTCCACAGCAGGGGAACAGCTGGCAGTGCTGAACCCCACTAACACTTGAACGAATGTGTTTGGTTCTGTGGAGACGACACTTCTGAACACCAACTGACGCTGTTGGAGCCCAGGATTAGGCGAGGAGCAGGCTGGCGCCTACTGGATTTTGGCAGGTGAATGCAGCAGGAGACTTGCCATCTCCACAGCAGGGGAACAGCTGGCAGTGCTGAACCCCACTAACACTTGAACGAATGTGTTTGGTTCTGTGGAGACGACACTTCTGAACACCAACTGACGCTGTTGGAGCCCAGGATTAGGCGAGGAGCAGGCTGGGGCCTACTGGATTTTGGCAGGTGAAGGCAGCAGGAGACTTGCCATCTCCACAGCAGGGGAACAGCTGGCAGTGCTGAACCCCACTAACACTTGAACGAATGTGTTTGGCTCTGTGGAGACGACACTTCTGAACACCAACTGACGCTGTTGGTGCCCAGGATTACGCATGCCGCATGCAGAGTCCAATGGGCAGCGGTTTTTATGGAGGTTGTGGACTACTACTGATTCTAACCATGCTCCACTTAGGCCTCTGGCTCCACTGTCTCTACTATTTACCCTGGCCTCCAACCCCGCCAGCTACATCTCTGAAGTGGCGTCAGCACAATCTACACTTGTTCCTGTGTTACTGGTGCTCAGTCCCATCAGTTGATCCCCTGATGTTTGTCCGGCAAGTTCGCCAGCTCTGTCCTCATTCCCACTACTGGTTATGGGAATGTGGACAGAGCAGGAGACCTTGCCGGACACACATCAGGGGATAAACTGATGGGACTGAGCCACAGGAACACAGGAACAAGTGTAGATTGTGCTGACGCCACTTCAGAGATGTAGATGGCGGGGTTGGAGGTCAGGGGAAATAGTAGAGACAGTGGAGCCAGAGACCTAAGTTGGGCACGGTTAAAAATCAGTAGTGGTTTGAATGTTGATGGAGCTGGTGACTCTGCCATCCACACAGCAGGGGATCAGCTGGCATTACTGAACCCCAGTAACACAGGAGCTAGTGTGTTTCTCTGTGCAGACGACACATCTGAGCGACAACTGGCTGTGTTGAAGCACAGGGATTATAGTTCAGGTGGTAGAAAAATGAACACACCAGCAGACCTGGATACAGTTGCCAACCACTAATTTAGTCTGTAAGAGGAATGGCAAAGTCTTTGGAGATCCAGGCCTTGTTCATTTTCAGAAAAGTCAGCCGGTCAACATTATCGGAAGATAGTCGCGTGCGACGGTCTGTTAGTACACCACCTGCGGCACTAAAGACACGTTCCGATAATACACTGGCAGCAGGGCAAGCCAGCACCTCCAATGCATACTGGCTAAGCTCTGGCCATGTATCCAGCTTAGAGACCCAAAACTTGAAGGGGGAAGAGCCATCTGGGAGTACAGCGACAGGGCAAGACATGTAGTCTGACACCATCTGACGGAAGCGTTGCCTCCTGCTGACTCGAGGCGTCGCTGATGGTGTAGACAATTGTGGTGGACACACAAAACTTTGCCACATTTGGGCCATAGTGGTCTTGCCTTGTGCTGCGGCACTGCCTCTGCTCCCTCTTTGTGCAGAGTTTCCTCCACTGCCTCGACGCACAGAGCTGCTTTGTAAAGCACTTGCAACAATGCTGTCGGGTGGAATGGAAAACATTATGGACTGCACCAGTGACTCTTCGTACTCCCGCATTTTACGCTCCCGGTTCAACGTTGGTATGAGCCTTTGTACGCTGTCCCGGTAGCGAGGATCTAGGAGGGTGTACACCCAATAATCAGCCGAGACGAGAATGTGGGCGATGCGGCGGTCGTTTCTCAGGCACTGCAGCATGAAATCAACCATGTGCTGCAGACTCCCAACTGCCAAAGAACCGCTGTCCCCTGTTTGAGGCGTGACCTCGACCTGCTCTGCATCACCCCACCCTCGCTGTACATACTGAGTAGAGGTTTGTGTACCTCCCTCCTCTGGAGAGATGTCTTCCTCCTCCATCGACTCCTCCTCATCCTCCTCACAAAGTGTCCCCTGCCTAGGCCTTTGTGAGGAAACACGTAGCGCAGACTGTCCAGAAGCAGATGGCATTTGGGACACCTCATCCTCCACCTCTTCTGAAACCTCATCCCTTAGTGCTTGCAGTGTTTGTTGAAGCAGGCAGATAAGGGGGACAGTCATGCTGACTAGTGCATCATCTGCACTCGCCATCCGCGTGGATTCATCGAAGGCACGCAAAACGAGGCAGATGTCCTTCATAGAGGCCCACTCAATGGTGCTGAAGTGTGAACGGCGCACAGTGCGACTTGTTTGCGCCTGATGCAGCTGGTACTCCATGACTGCTGCCTGCTGCTCACACAACCGCTCCAACATATGTAACGTTGAATTCCACCGGGTGGGTAGGTCACATATGATGCGATGTTCTGGAAGGCCAAATCGTCGCTGCAGAGCAGCGAGGCGCGATCTTGCCGTGCTGGAACGTCGCAAGTGAGCGCACTCTATGCGGACCTTGTGCAACAGTGCATCAAGATCCGGATAGTCCCTCAGAAAGCTCTGCACGACCAAGTTAAGAACATGTGCCAGACATGGGATGTGTGTGAGGTTGCCTAGGCCAAGAGCTGCCACCAGATTTCGGCCATTGTCACACACTACCAAGCCCGGCTGGAGATTCGCTGGCCCAAACCACACATCGCTCTCCAGCTTGATAGCATTCCAGAGCTCCTGCGCTGTGTGGCTTCGATTCCCCAAAGAAATTAATTTGAGTACAGCCTGTTGACGTTTGGCCACGGCTGTGCTCATATCGGTCGTAACAGGCTCCTGCTCTGCTGTTTCTGAGGAACTTGAGTAGGAGGAGGAGTCTATGTGTACAGACTGGAGTCCTGCAATCCGTGGCGTTGGAAGAACACGTACAGCGCCACTCTCCAGATCCGTACCCGGCTCCACAACATTGACCCAGTGGGCAGTGAGGGAAAGGTATCGTCCCTGTCCATGGTTACTGGTCCACGCATCGGTGGTCAGGTGGACCTTGCTACTAACGGCGTTTAGTAGCGCATGTTTTATTTTGCCCTCAACATGTTTCTGCAGGGCAGGGACGGCTCGCCTGCTGAAATAAAAGCGGCTGGGCACGTTGTATTGGGGGACTGCCAATGCCATTAAGTCCCGGAAGGTGTCAGTGTCCACCAGCCTGAATGACAGCATTTCAACTGCCAGAAGTTTGGCAATGCCAGCATTCAGAGACTGTGCTCGGGGATGGTTTGCCGAGTAAGGGCGCCTTTTATCCCATGCCTGTGCTACCGATGGCTGTGATGGATGGGAACGTGCTGTTATGGGTGGAATCTGACAGGGTCTCCGGACAACAGTGGCAGAGGTTCTTCCTTGGCGATCCTGTGAGGAAGCCGAACCAGCAGTGTGTGAGCTGGAGGAAGAGGGCCCAACACGAACTGAAGAGGTGGTAGGTGGTGCTGTACGTTGGCCTACGTCTTGAGGGTGTCTATGCAACTCCAACTCGTGCTTGGTGCGCACATGTTTCCACATATTTGTGGTATTGAGGTTGCTGACATTTCTCCCTCTTTTGACTCTCTGATGACACAGCTTGCATTTGACAAAGCAAATGTCATCTGCAACTGTGTCAAAAAAGGACCACGCACTGCAACTCTTGTGAGCGCCCGGTTTGCCTTTGGAAGGAGGAATGCTCCTAACGGGTGCCGAAGTGGAGGGTACAGGCAACCAAGTCTTCCCCCTCCCTCTGCCTCCTGTTTTGGCCGGTAGGGGAATCTCTTCCTCCGAGCTGCTCCCACCACCTTCCTGTTGCTCACGCCATGATGGGTCAAGGACCTCATCATCTTCCCTCCCCTCTTCAAACAGCTGCTTCTCCGGGGTTGTCTCGCCAGCACCGTACGCACCAGAAAGTGGCAACTGAGTCTCGTCATCATCTGATGCGTACTGAGGTGTGCTGACCATAGGCACTGGCCCACTCGCCTCTTCAGATTCAGAGGGACAAAGAAGTTGCGCATCACTGCATACTCCCTCTTCTTCACATTCAGGAATGCTGCTTGGCTGGCCCCCTCTTTCCAAGCCAACAGATTCCGAGAACAGAAGTAGAGATTGTGATGGCTCCTGTCCATGTCTCTCTGACTGCCTGGGCACTTTGGCAGGTGGTGAAGAGACAGATGGTTGCTCTTCGGTGCTCTGACCCTGAGAGGATGCGGAAGTAATTGAAGTCGATGCGTTAGCTGCCATCCATCCGACAACGGCTTCAATTTGTTCCTCCCGCAGCAGTGGGGTACGTTGAGGTCCTACAAAGCTGCGCATAAAGGACTGTTGCCTGCTAAAACTGGGGGATGCTGATCCACTGGTGCCCGCAGCAGGCCCAGAATCCCCACGTCCTCTACCTGTAGAATCCCCACGTCCTCTCCCTGCAGAATCCCCACATCCTCTCCCTGCTGAAACTCCACGCCCACGCCCACGCCCCCGCGCCTTACTCCCTGCCTTCTTCATCTTGCAAGACTGCTTAAGATAGGCAAAAAAGGACAAAGGGGGGCCTTAGTGTGCTTATTCCTGAACAGCTGGTTACAGGTACAAGAAACACTAATTTTATGAAGTGTGTGTGTGTGGACTAGACTTTAATAGGAGCTGATGTGGCCTACACAAGTTCAAAATGTAGTGTTTGGTGAACTTTTTATGTGGTTTCTTTGTTTGAAACAAACTCAAAGTATGAGAACAAAGAATTGAAACTGATAGTATCACCAACTTTTTGGAGCTATTACAATGCAGGCAGGTAACCTACAATGCAAAAGATGAGGCTCCAAAAAAATTGGGTAATACTAATCTGGCTGCGCCGGCAGGGCACAAGCCAGAAAAAAAGGCTCCTCTATCTACTCCTATATAGTGTTTGCAACCAACCAATGTTGATGGATACAGATGGATGCACACTAATAGGAGAAGAAAAAATGAGCTGCACTCAGAGACAAATATGTGTGAGGCAGTGACGCACGTTGAGCGTTCTACAACCAGACGTAGCTGCAGGACACTCTACTCAGCGTGAGCTGCACTCACACACAGTCAGAGACCTCTCAGACAGCCGTCAACAGTGCAGCTAAGTGGGCACTGGCACTGACAGGCTGCAGAAAGGCTCCGCTGTGTACTCCTATATAGTGTTTGCAACCACCGTAGATGGAGACGGATGGATGCACACTAATAGAAGAAAAAATGAGCTGCACTCAAATAAAAATATGTGTGAGGCAGTGACGCACGCTGAGCGTCCTACAGCCAGACGTAGCTGCAGGACACACTACTCAGCGTGAGCTGCACTCACACACAGTCAGAGACCTCTCAGACAGCCGTGAACAGTGCAGCAAAGTGGACACTAGCACTGAAAGGCTGCAGAAAGGCTCCGCTGTCTACTACTAGTGTTTGCAACCAACGTATATGGATACGGATGGAAGCACACTAGATTGAAATTATTTAAAAAATGCAGCTCAAAAAATAAAAGATGTATGAGGCAGCAGTGATCACACTGGGTGGCCTACAGCCTGACGTGGCTGCAGGACCCACTCCACAGCGTGAGCTGCACTCACACAGCCCTTGCAGACAGCTGTGAAAACAGCGCTGCTAGGGAAAAGCAAGCTACAGTGGTGGTTTATGTAGCCTGGATAAAGCACAATATTGTTTTTAGAATCGCTATTTCTAACTGTCCCTCACAGTCTTCTACAGCAGCCTGTCCCTAACTGAATTCACAGCAGAGTGACCAGAAATGGCGGCTGCGGTGGCTTTTATAGTGCATCATGACATCATTTCGGCAGCCAATCACAGCCATGCCAATAGTTAACATGCCTACATGCCTAACAGGATGTGCCCACACTTCGGAGGATTCCCATTGGCTTAATCAAAGCAAGCAGGCTCATAGCATGATGGGAACTTCCTATTCCGATTCCGATCCCGGAATCCGATATGAAAAAAGTATCGGAATTAAGTATCGGAATTCCGATACCGCTGATATCGGCCGATACCCGATACTTGCGGTATCGGAATGCTCAACACTACTCTTCAGCTAAGGAGTCCCACAGTGCACAGCATGTGTACTTCACAATTCCAGATATGGTGGAAATCCCGAGTCTGTACTGGAAATGCAGTGACGAAAGGGATTCTCCAGTTGCAAGAAATCTGTGGGGAATTAAAAAACAATAAATTAGTTTTAAATCACAGCATTACATACCAAAACTGACCTATAACACTTGGAGATACAAACTACCACCAACAAGATTGCAGTGAAAGTGTGCTCTGATGCGAGCATATCCAATAAATGTGGCTTACCTTAAAGTCACCATCAGACGCTCTGCGGGTGAAACAGAGAAGCGGCAATAGGTGTCCGCTTTTCTTATGAGGTGTGCAATGCGCTCCACCAAGTAATCAAAATTCTCCATTTTCATCCTAACATATCCAAAAAATGTATCCGGGTTTCGTCGAAGGTCCATGCAGAGTGTAGAATAGACCCCACGCGTCATTCTCTTGGCTGTGATGGGGTGGATCCACAAACGTCGTCTATGATGCCTGATGCGCTGCTGTCTCGCTCTCTCCTTCTCCAGAACAATCACCCTCAAACGATTCGCCTCCGCTATAAAATCTGCCAAATTCTTCAAAATATTTCCAATGACAACATCCATCTTCGCCAGTAACTTGCTCTTCTCTCCAACCTGCACTTTCTCCTCTACAACCTGTCAAAGAAGGGCTGTAGGAACATGCTATATATAGTTTTCCAGTAGCCAATCCCGTTCGGAAGGCCACAAGGGTCAATTTTAAAAACCGGATCCGGCGTAATCCGTCGAAAAACGGATAGAAAAACGGATGAACCAGATGAGACGGATCCGGTTTTGTCTGTCAAGAACAAGACGGATCCGGCAGAAAACCGGATCCGTCACATCCGGTTTTACGAAACATTTGCCGGATCCGGCATTCCGGCACGACGCCGGATCGTGCCTGACGCCGAAAACCTGATGTGTGAAAGTAGCCTTAATCAACCTTTCCTCTTGGTGCAAAGACCAACACTAACAGTCCAGTGGAAGTTAGAAAGCCAGTTGGTGAACTTTCATACTGCTTCATAGACAACTTGACAAATTTTGTAAGTTAATCACGATACAACACTATTATATCTTTATAGAAACTATAAACATTTTTCAAGACCGAGATAAACTTAAAAAATAAGTCCTATTTCATCTGTATTTTGCACAAAAATGTTCCTCAAGTGTTATGCAATTTTTTTACGTTTTTTAGGCCTGTCCATTTACTTGTCGGAATCTCAGACACCTCCCTGAAATACATTTTTCCCATACAAAGGCCTGACTTATAAGCCAGCAGCTTTTGAGCTCAAACTAGTCTATCTCCCTTCCTAGCTCCACCTTTTCCAGTTCCAATCACTCATTGTATAAAATCATCAGGTATTAAGACCTTGCCCCACTTCCCATTCCACTACATCCATGCATCCATCTCCCAACATTGTCTTTTTCCACTGTACTCCCTCTGCAGCACTTTGATCTCTGAGTAGCATTCCGCTCCCAGTCACCGGATGCAGTGTCACTATGTCTGAATTTAAATCCATTCTCCAGCAGCATTTCATTCTCTTCCCCTGTATACACACCGGTTATATCTTTTGGTACTGTGCTTTGATCTGCAAGCAAAAATACAGCAACTTCCCCCACTCTATCTCTAATAATCTCCAAGCATCCTTTTATCCACTTTGTACTCTGTCTTTCTGTTTTGTGAAGACATTTAATTTGCACCTTCTGTCCCCTTCTTATGCTTTACTGGGCATGCAGTTTGATTTGTTATTGCAGAATGCTCAGGATAGAGGAGCACTAAAGTGGCAGTTGGAGAGCACTGCCTTCTAGAGATAGTATTCTATCAGAATGTCAGGGAGGACAGAAAACACACTGAGTTGGAGTCATAATTTAAAACCAGCTCACACTTAGTCAGCCCAGACCAGCCTCTGAAGCGTACATCATTGACAATGTTCCATTTCAAGGAAGAAGAGGTGGTGAAACCAGGAGAAAAGGCAGCCTCAGTGACGTCAGCAGGAGTCCCCGGCTGATCTGTGAATGAACCGATGACCATGGGAAAAAAGTCAGAAACTTTCCCACGGTAATTAGATCATCTACAGGCAGCCATTGAAGCTGTGCAGAGCTGAATCAATTCATTTTGTAGTAGATTACAGTTAGGCAGGTCGCATTTACACTGGTCCTCAATGTAAACTATTTAACCCCTTCTGATGGATTGCAGCGTGGGACATGACTGAACAGCGGAGAGGTAAGGATATTGGTGATTTTTTATGTTATTTTTGTTGCAGGTCATGGTTTTATTTTGGATTACCAGACTAATAAAAATTTGTCAAAAACTTGGTGTATTTATTTCATTAAAAGACTTTTTAATTAATGTCTGTGTGTAGTTTTTAACCCTTTCTTGGTATAGGGTTAATAATGGATCGGTGTCTTATTGACACCTCTCCATTATTAATCAGCTAAATGTCACCTTACAATCGAATGGTGATATTAACCCTTTGTTATATTAACCCATTCGCCACTGCTACGGGGCAATGGGAATAGAGAGGATAAGTGCCAGAATTGGCACATCTTATAGATGCGCCATTTCTGGGGTGTCTGGAGGCAGATTTTTGTAGCCAAGGGGGGGCCAAAAACAATGGTCCCTCTCATGGCTATTAAAATCTGCCCTCACTCACCTGCTTTACCTCTCTGGTTGACAAATTACAGTGGGAGCCCACACATTTTTTTTACAACGAATTAACCCCTTAAATTAACACCTACACCTCCCAAATTTTGCACACAAACCCTCATCTAATTATTAGTCAGGGACATATAAAAAAACATGAAATGAAATGGTTTACTGTATGTAAACCACGTGTCATTTCATGTCGGGTTGGGGAATGATTTGACAGAAGCCGTCAATTGAATTAGCGGCTATTCTGCTATGAAGAACTCTGTGAAATATAAATATGTAAATATATATGTGTCTCAATGACATGTATATGTGTGTATATATATGTATAAACTAGCTGAAGAGCCCGGCGCTGCCCGGGCATAGTATCTAACTGTGGTTAGTTATAGCAAATTATAATTATCCTCCATCCCATAGTCCCGTGCCCATATACCCATCATACATATCCACCATCCCATAGGCCCGTGCCCATATACCCTTCATACATATCCTCCATCCCATAGTCCCATGCCCATATACCCATCATACATATTCTCCATCCCATAGTCCCATGCCCATATACCCATCATACATATTCGCCATCCCATAGTCGAGTGCCCATATACTCATCACACATCCTACATCTCATAGTCCCATGCCCATATACCCATCATACATATCCTCCATCCCATAGTCCCGTGCCCATATACCCATCATACATATCCGCCATCCCATAGTCCCGTGCCCATATACCCATCATACATATCCTCCATCCCATAGTCCCGTGCCCATATACCCATCATACATATCCGCCATCCCATAGTCCCGTGCCCATATACCCATCATACATATCCTCCATCCCATAGTCAAGTGCCCATATACCCATCACACATCCTCCATCCCATAGTCAACCATTATGACATCATAATGAGGGGCGGGGCTTGATGCGCGCACACTGTTTCCCCATTATGTAGATAGGGGCATTTTGACACCATAATGAGGGGCGGGGCTTGACGCGCACACACTTTTTCCCCAGTATGTAGACAGGGGCAAAATTGTTTGGTGAATTGGAATGCGCAGGGTTAAAATTTCACCTCACAACATAGCTTAGGACGCTCTCGGGGTCCAGACGTGTGACTGTGCCAAATTTTGTGGCTGTAGCTGCGACGGTGCGGATGCCTATCCCGGACACACACACACAGACACACACACACACATACAAACACACACACATACATGCATACATACATACATACACACACTTGAGCTTTATATATTAGATATGTATTCTATGTGTCTAGATATATTCTTTCGTTTCTTTATTAAACCTGTCAGTGTGATTTTACTGTATAGCGCACTGAATTGCCGGCTTTTCTAAAAGTCACCGGGTGCGTATTTCTCGCAAGTCACACATGTGGTCTGTGTGTAATGCGTATTTTTAGCGCACCCATAGACTTGCATTGGCATACTATGGTCGTAATACGCTGACAACCGCAGCATGCTGCAATTGGCACGAACCGTAGAAAATACGCAAGAAAAATACGGCTGGTGGGAGCTACTCCACAGAGAATTATTGGTCCATGTGCAATGCGTTTTTTTAACGCCACTCACTCGTCCATATTCCTCTCCAGTGTGACGCCGGCCTGAGTCTCTTTTCCTTGCAGAAGTCATTCCCCTTTTCAACTCCTGACCCAGCTGCTCTTCCCACCTGCCAGGGACTTTCCTTGTGACTCATGAGTAGAGATGAGCGAATATTTTAATGTTCGGTTCGGCTCACGATCGCCAAATTTGCAATACACACCGATTTAATCATCAATTAAATCGCCGAATATAGCCAAACATGCACAGAACAAAAGCCGGTGCTTCCCAAGCTGTGTGACAGCATGGGAAACACCGGTGTAGCGCTTTTGATCAGCGGTGAAATCATCCCTGCCGTCAGAGAGCTGTGGTGACTGGTGTCAGCTGATGGGACAACCGCTCCCATCATCCGACACCTGCTGCCACTAATAAAAGTGAAAGCAGAAACAGATGATGGGGGTATTCATCATCAGCTCTTGCACTGTAAATAAATAATAAAAAAGCATGGGTTTCCTCTATTTTTAATAATCAGCCAGGTAAAACTCACAGCTGGGGGCTGCAACCCTCAGCTGTCAGCATTAGCAAGGTTGGCTATCAGGAATATTGGGATCTCCATGCTGTTTTTTTTAATTATTTAAATAAAGAATTTTAAAAAATGGTGTGGGGTCCCCCCATTTTTGACAACCATCCTTGCTAAAGCTGACAGCTGAGGACTGCTATTCTCAGGCAGGTAAGGGGCCATAGATATTGACCCCCAGCCTAAAAATAGAGGCCGCAGCTGCCCAGAAAAGGCACATCTTCCCACTTGCCCTGTAGCGGTGGCAAGAGGGGTTCATATTTGTGGGATTGATGTCACCTTTGTATTGTCAGGTGACATCAAGCCACGAGGTTAGTAATGGAGAGGCATCTATAAGACACGTATCCATGACTAAACCTATAATTATATGGTAAATAAAAGCACAGCCAGAACAAAGTCCTTTAATTGAAAAAAAATAAACCATAATAATAATAATAATATATTTTATTTCTACAGCGCCGACATATTCCGCAGCACTTTACATTTCAGAGGGGATTTGTACAGACAATAGACATTACAGCATAACAATAATCACATAGATTATAACAAATACCAAGAGGAATGAGGGCCCTGCTCGCAAGCTTACAGTCTATGAGGAAAGAGGTAGACACGAAAGGTGGGTGGTAACAGTTGCCCTGATTGTATGGACCAGCCATAATGTTAAGTGTGTAACAGTACAGACACAGAGGGCTAATGGATGCGTAAACCATACTTATCACCTCGCCTAATTCTGCTAAAGCCATCGTTCTCCTCTAATAAAACTAAAATAAAAAAACAACAATATACCATACCTGTCTGTCGTTCTGACCCACACCATAATCCATGCCTGGGGGAAAAATTGCTTTCAACCAGGACGGTGCCAAGATGCAACCGTCCTGGCTGAAATCCACTTGTGACTGAACTGCTGCTAGCACAGCCTCAATGACTAGCAGTGATGTCACTGATGCTCCATTCTCAGCCAGGCAAAACGGCGGTGACCTCGGTGAGATCCCCGCTAGCACCGTGGGAAAGTCATGCAGTGCAGAGGCGAGTTCACCGCAGTTGAGATTCACCGCAGTGAAATTCTCCCAGTTTAAAGATAGCTGTCTTACATAGTCACCTTTATAAAAGACTCCTGTCCACAGACTCAATTAATCAATCAGACTCTAACCTCTACAACATGGGCAAGACCATAGAGCTTTCTAAAGATGTCAGGGACAAGATCATAGTCCTCTGTCAGGACATTAAATATGGGTCATGGCTGGGTCTTCCAGCTAGACAATCACCCAAAACTTTCAGCCAAGGCAATAAAGGAATGGCTCAAAAAGAAGCACATTAAGGTCATGGAGTGGCCTAGTCCCATAGAAAACTTATGGAGGGAGTTTAAGCTCTGAGCTGCCAAGAGACAGCCTCAAAAAGTTATTGATTTAGAGATGATCTGCCAAGAGGAGTGGATCAAAATTCCTCCTGACATGTGCACAAATCTCATCATCAACTACAAAAAATTGTCTGACTGCTGTGCTTGCAACAAGGGTTTTGCCACCAAGTTTTAAGTCTTGTTTGCCAGAGGGAACAAATACTTATTTATCACTGCAAAATGCAAATAAATTTATATAATTTATACAATGTGATTTTTTGGATTTTACTTTTGATATTCTATCTCTCAATGTTAAAATTAACCTACCCTTAAATTTAAGTACATGTCTTTGTCAGTGGCCAAACTTTCAAAATCAGCAAGACATCAAATACTTATTTCCCACACTGTATAAATACTCAAACACATAAACATGGCATAGGAATGTACAAATAGCTATATGGTGACACAAGGTAGAACGGGTCATCAAAACATGCACATGGCGGATCACGTCACCACTTTTTACACTAAGTTCAGTAACAAAATAACTCTGAGTGCCTCCATTAAAAATCAAGGGAATGCAGAGTTAAAGTCAAGCAGCATATAAGTCCTTGAGTTCTGCATAATAACTCAAAACAATGACATGAATTATACTTATTTACCCTATTGTATGTCCCAGGTCGTGAAGTGGTCAAAGACTGGCCAGGCTAAGCTTGAATTGCTGTCCATGGATAACAATTATTATATCATTTGAAGAAGTCATAGGTAGAGGCAGGGCCAGTTTTAGGCAAAGTGGGGCCCTAGGCAAAGGTTAAAATGGGGCCCCAAAAGCTAACATATTGCACATCACACAGAAGCATTTCGGTTGTATTTACATGCGCTGAGTTCAGGCCGCTAAATGAGTGTGAACGACAATTTTTAAGTTGTTCAACACTTGTTTCCAGGCCTCTTTCCACCATCTGAGAAAGAATGATGGGGACAGAACCATCACTAATGGATCACTAACAGGTCACCATACAATATCATGATATCAGCAGCACATCTACAGTTTACACCCCATGGTCCTCCATATAATATAATGTGCCCCATAGCCCTCCATATAGTATAATACACTCCTCAGTCCTCCATATTGTATAATACACTCCCTATAGTCCTCCATATTGTATAATAGACTCCCTATAGTCCTCCATATAATATAATGTACCCCATAGTCCTCCATATAGTATAATACACTCCTCAGTCCTCCATATAGCATAATACACTCCCCATAGTCCTCAATATAGTAAAATACACTCCTCCATAAAAATTCACTCAGTTCTCCATATAGTATAATACACTCCCCATAGTCCTCCATATATTAAAATACACTTCTCAGTCCTCCATATAGTATAATACAGTCCTCATAGTGCTCCATATAGTATAATGCACCGCCATAGTCATCCATGTAGTACAATTCACTTCCCATAATATAATGCACACCATAGGTCTTCATATAATGTATTCCACATAGCCCTCAATACAGTATAATGCAGCCATCCCACAGAGTATAATGCAGCCCCGACATACAATATAATGTAACCCCCATAGAATATAATACAGCTCCCCTCTTATAGTATAATGCAGCCACCCCTTAGAGCATAATGCAGATAACCCTCAGAGTATAATGCAACCTCTCCACAGAATATAATGTAACCCCCCCATAGAATATAATGCAGCCCCTCCATAGAATATATGGCAATCCCCTCATAGAATATAATTCAGCCCCTTATATAGTATAATGTAGTCCCTCCATAGAATACAATGTAACCCTTCTCATATAGCATAATGCAGCCCCCATGGAATATAATAAAGCCCCATACAATATAATCTAGCCCCCCACAGATTATAATGCAGCCCCCCATAGAATACTACAATGTAGCCTCTTCATATAGGATAATGTAGCCCCTCATAGAGTATGATGCAATCACCCGCATAGAATATGATAAATATAATACAGCCCCCCATAGAATATAATGTAGCCCCAAATAGAATAAAATACAGCCCACCTCCCCATAGAATATAATGTAACCCCCCATATTATATAACATGGCCTCCCCCATAGATTATAATAAAAAATGTACCCCCCTTGGTATATAACACAGCCGCATAGTATATAGCCCAACACCACATGGTATATAGCCCAGCCCCACATGGTAAATAGCCCAGCCCCACACGGTATATAGTACAGCAGCACACGGCATATAGCACAGCACCACCATTGTATATAGCACAGCACCACCATGGTATATAGCACAGTACCACATGGTATATAGCACAGCCCACCATGGCATATAGCTTAGCATTGTATATAGCCCAGCACCACAAGGTAAATAGCCCAGCGTGGTATATAACCCAGCACCACATGGTATATAACCCAGTACCACATGGTATATAGCCCAGCTTAGTATATAGCCCATTATGGTATATAGCCCAGCACCACATGGTATATAGCCCAGCATAGTATATAGCTCAGAACAGTATATAGCCCAGCACAGTATACAGCCCAGCATAGTATATAGCCCAGCACAGTATACAGTCCAGCACAGCATATAGACCAGCATAGTATATAGACCAGCACAGTATATAGCCCAGCATAGTATATAGCCCAGCATGGTATATAGCCCAGCTTAGCATACAGCCCAGCACAGTATACAGCTCAGCATAGTATACAGCCCAGCACAGTAAACAGCCCAGCACAGTATACAGCCCAGCATAGTATATAGCCCAGCACAGTATACAGCCCAGCATAATATATAGCGCAGCACAGTATATAGCCCAGCATAGTATATAGTGCAGCATAGTATACAGCCCAGCACAGTATACAGTCCTGCATAGTATATAGCCCAGCACAATATGCAGCCCAGCCCAGCATAGTATATAGCCCAGCACAGTATACAGCCCAGCATAGTATATAGCCCAGCACAGTATACAGCCCAGCATAGTATACAGCCCAGCATAATATACAGCCCA
The DNA here is from genome assembly GCF_039654945.1 of Dendrobates tinctorius. Taxonomy (NCBI): domain Eukaryota; kingdom Metazoa; phylum Chordata; class Amphibia; order Anura; family Dendrobatidae; genus Dendrobates; species Dendrobates tinctorius. The sequence continues at coordinate 33,399,077 of NW_027361832.1, forward strand.
CCATAGTATATAGCCCAGCACAGTATACAACCCAGCATAGTATATAGCCCAGCACAGTATACAGCCCAGCCTAGTATATAGCCCAGCATAGGATATAGCCCAGCACAGTATGCAGCCCAGCCTAGTATATAGCCCAGCACAGTATACAGCCCAGCATAGCATATAGCCACCCCACCCCCCCCGAATGGCCCCACAGTCCAGTACTCACACTGATATATTAAAAAATAAAAAAAACACCTCTCTCACCTACTCCTCGTGCCCGCGCTGCTGGCTGCTCCTGTTTCCTGCTCTGCCGGCACACAGTGAGTGTGCGATAACGTCATTGCACACCCGCTGCGTCAGAGACAGAGCGGGGAATGATGGGAGAGGGGGCGTCGGCTGACGCTCTCGCCTCCATTATTGCTTTGAACTGTACCGGCAGTCGCCAGTATAGTTCAATGCGGCGGCGGGGGGAGTCGGTGCTGGGGGCAGGCAGGCCCCCCTGCCTCACAGGGGCCCCATAGCGGCTGCATGATGTGCCGCTAGCTGGGGGGCCCTGGGGGAGCAGAGGCCCTAGGCAGCTGCCTGGTCTGCCTGCCCCTACCGCCGACCCTGGGTAGAGGCAAAACTCACCACAAATATGTATGATTCCCAATAGGATACAATACATCATCAACTTAATCTAAGTGAATACTGGTCTTTGTTTATATGTCCATGTGTAACGACAGCTCTGGCACCACACTAGTAAACCAGTGCTGGCTGGATTGCATATTTTCTATGGATTATAACTGAGTGACTGGACAATATTTTACTCCATAGAGATGGTGACATTGGTTGGCTCGCTCTCTACACGTTAATGAAATGTAATGATGTTCACATTCTCTACATCACTAGTTTTTTACAATTGTGTTAAAAAGAAGTCCATATAGAGAAAGGAAAAATGGGGAGATAGGTGGATGAGCCATACAAAACTTTGTTTTTCTAATAAACTTTTTGCTTCTGCAAAATAAAAAATTCATCAAATAAATGATAAAGCATAATTCATTAGGATCTGTTCTCAAATCAGTTATGTTACTTTTTTCTACTAGATGTGTCAAAAAGCAAAAGGAAACTAATTTTTTTAATTATCAGTTGCTGCAAGGGATTCATTCCACAGCATTCCAGTATTTTCTACTTTGCTTGAAATAAAGCCATTAAGTCAAGGTTACATGCAGTATGACTAGAGTTGAGCGACTTTTGTTTTTTTAGGGTCGCGTTTCGTTTCGTGAAACCCGACTTTTCCAAGAGTCGGGTCGAGCAAGATCGTCCGATTATAGGGAAAAGTCGGGGTCTTCCCGAAACACGAAACCCAATCTAAGTCAATGGGGAATAAAAGTCGGCAGTGAGAGGAGGACAGGAAACACACCTACAGTGCCCATTTGAATGCCAAAAGCATCAATTCTTCTTACTTAAGCTTGTCAACCTTAATTAACTTCATAATACAAGTTACACACTGAAAAATGGGGGTTATTTGGCTAAAGTTGTGGGGGGTAGGGCTGGCTCCAGGTTTTCATGTGCCCTGGGCGAAAGAGCGCCCCTTTAACACATACCACAACTCATCATGCTCCGATACGGCAGATAAATAGCGGTATAGTACAATGAAAAATACTTCACTTTTTACATCTCATGACGAGGCCCATCTATTTCTCCATACAGAATCATTGGTCCCATATAATGTTTGAAACAGTATATGATGAGCTCCACATAATGCTACAGTATATGTTGGTCCCCATGGATGAAGCTCCACAGTCTTATGGGCCCAAATAATGCTCCAAACATAATGGGCCCCATTTCTAATGCTCTAGTGTATAATGGGCCCTGTAAATGCTGCTCCAGTGTCTGATGTCCACCTTTGGAATGTTCCAGTGTATGGTGGGCCCCATCTATCATTCTCCAGAGTATAGTGCTCCCCAAAAATTGCTGTCCCAACACTGAAAACAATCAAATAAGTCTGCTCACTAGGGAATCCCTGTACTAGTCTGGACTCCTCATCATCCCCATCTTCCATCTCACTGCACAGTATTTCAACCTTGCAAGTGCTGTGATCCTGAGCAAGCAGGGGGGGCCCACTCGTTGGCGACGGCACTGGCACAGGGCCCCTGATAGTACGGTGGTGTGTCTGATGGCGGGTGGGCCGAACCTGCACTTTCATCTGCAGCTTCCTCTTTGTCACCGTGTAAGATGGAATTGTATATGGGAAGGGTAACCTAAGTTTCATCAGGGTCAGATTCAGGCCATGTAGCGTGCGAGGGGAATGTAGTGGTTTGGGTCAATGTACCAGCAGATTCATCGAGCAGTGGCTGGGCATCAGTGCACTTGTGTCGCCCCCAGGAGTACGGTCGCACAGTGGCATTACCTTCCTCCTAGGGAGTGTGATGTCATGCTTGGGAGCAACGAAGGATCTCTCTAGCAGGTTAACTGATTGGGCGGCGTTATTCCCACGAGTCATGACCCTCCAAACAGCGTTCATGAAGGCATAGTGTTTGTTTTACGTGGGCAGTATGGTTGCAAAGCTGAACCTTAAAGGAATGTCCAGAAGGGCACCACCAGGAGTGGAGCCTACGGTTAAATTCGACTCCACCTGGGAAACCTCAACCATGCCAGCTACAGAACAGATGCACACATTGCAAGCTTAATTCCGTTAACGAACGAGACTCCGTCATGCCCCGTGGTCCGAGTCCGGCTTACTAGAGGGACACGTGAGGCTCTGGCACATGAGATTGGCCAATAACTGGTGTGTCATGCCCTTACATGTCCGTGGCTGCATGTGCGCTACACTGAAAAGGCCAGCGTTTGTCGCTTACAGGTGCAGATAACCCGCTGAACAACGTTAGTAATGGGGATTACTGATTACTAGAGTTGAGCGACTTTTGGTTTTTTAGGGTCGCGTTTTGTTTCGTGAAACCCGACTTTTCCAAAAGTCGGGTCGAGCAAGATCGTCCGATTATAGGGAAAAGTCGGGGTCGTCCCGAAACACGAAACCCAATGTAAGTCAATGGGGAATAAAAGTCGGCAGTGAGAGGAGGACAGGAAACACACCTACAGTGCCCATTTGAATGCCAAAAGTATCAATTCTTCTTACTTAAGCTTGTCAACCTTAATTAACTTCATAATATAAGTTACGCACTGAAAAATGGGGGTTATTTGGCTAAAGTTGTGTGGGGGGGAGGGCTGGCTGCAGGTTTTCATGTGCCCTGGGCGAAAGAGCGCCCCTTTAACACATACCACAACTCATCATGCTCCGATACGGCAGATAAATAGCGGTATAGTACAATGAAAAATACCTCACTTTTTACATCTCATGACGAGGCCCATCTATTTCTCCATACAGAATCATTGGTCCCATATAATGTTTGAAACAGTATATGATGAGCTCCACATAATGCTACAGTATATGTTGGTCCCCATGGATGAAGCTCCACTGTCTTATGGGCCCAAATAATGCTCCAAACATAATGGGCCCCATTTCTAATGCTCTAGTGTATAATGGGCCCTGTAAATGCTGCTCCAGTGTCTGATGTCCACCTTTGGAATGTTCCAGTGTATGGTGGGCCTCATCTATCATTCTCCAGAGTATAGTGCTCCCCAAAAATTGCTGTCCCAACATTGAAAACAATCAAATAAGTCTCCTCGCTATGGAATCCCTGTACTTGTCTGGACAGGTGCTGTAGCTTGCTTAACAGCTCGCCAGCCGTTCTCACGCCCAGTATGGATTGCACGTGATTGCACAAAGGTTAGAAAGGGTACCGTATCCCTGGATAACATGTATGGATAGCGTACACATTCAAAATATATGTCTCAGGAGGCAGGCTCAGACGGTGTTAGGCCCAGTATGGATTGCACGTGATTGCACAAAGGTTAGAAAGGGTACCGTATCCCCGGATAATATGTATGGATAGCGTACACATTCAAAATATATGTCTCAGGAGGCAGGCTCAGACGGTGTTAGGCCCAGTATGGATTGCACGTGATTGTACAAAGGTTAGAAAGGGTACCGTATCCCCGGATAACATGTATGGATAGCGTACACATTCAAAATATATGTCTCAGGAGGCAGGCTCAGACGGTGTTAGGCCCAGTATGGATTGCACGTGATTGTACAAAGGTTAGAAAGGGTACCGTATCCCCGGATAACATGTATGGATAGCGTACACATTCAAAATATATGTCTCAGGAGGCAGGCTCAGACGGTGTTAGGCCCAGTATGGATTGCACGTGATTGCACAAAGGTTAGAAAGTGTACCGTATCCCCGGATAACATGTATGGATAGCGTACACATTCAAAATATATGTCTCAGGAGGCAGGCTCAGACGGTGTTAGGCCCAGTATGGATTGCACGTGATTGCACAAAGGTTAGAAAGGGTACCGTATCCCCGGATAACATGTATGGATAGCGTACACATTCAAAATATATGTCTCAGGAGGCAGGCTCAGACGGTGTTAGGCCCAGTATGGATTGCACGTGATTGCACAAAGGTTAGAAAGGGTACCGTATCCCCGGATAACATGTATGGATAGCGTACACATTCAAAATATATGTCTCAGGAGGCAGGCTCAGACGGTGTCAGGCACAGTATGGATTTGACGGCCCAGATTACACAGCGGAGGAGCAGGGAGAGGTAAAGATTGCAAATGCTGGGGCCCTGCCCAAGCAAGGGGGGCCCACTCGTGGGCGTCGGTACTGGCACTGGGCCCCTCATAGTACAGCGGTGTGTCTGACGGCGGATGTGCACCACCACCGTCAGAGACACTTGATTGCACTATGAGGGACCCTGTGCCAGTGCCCGCGCCCAAGAGTCGGCCTACCCACCTGTCCAGGGCAACGGCACTCGCACGGTGTCGTGCGCTAGGTGGTGACCCCGGCCATGGGGGGGAGGCAGCACAGTTAGGGAGTTTTAGAAAGTGGCATATGTTGATGTTGGACATTCAGCTGATGCAAAAGGCGAAATAGGTGAAGTACCAGGAAGAGGTGGACCAAAGCAAGCCATTTTTCTGTCACCCTATGTGTCATCAGGGGAAGGTGGGACAAAATCCTTGGAAACCCATGCGTGGTTCATTTTAATGAAGGTTAGATCATCCACATTTTGGGTTGACAGACGGGTCCTTTTTTCTGTCAGGATTGATCCAGCTGCACTGAAGACTCTTTCCGATAGCACACTTGCAGCTGGGCAAGCGAGCTCCCGTAAGGCATATTGGGCCAATTCAGGCCAGGTGTCCAGTTTAGCGGCCCAATAGTCAAAGGGGAATGACCTGTGTGGGAGAACATCGATATGGGAGGAAAAGTAGTTTGTAACCATAGTTGACAACTGCTGTCTCCTGTCACTTTCCATCGATGCAGTATTACCAGTTGTGTGAGCAGTATTTGAAAAATCAGTCCACAACATTGTCATGAAACCCCTGTCTCCAACGCCACTTCTGCTGTGTGCACCACGAACACCTCTGCCAAGCTGCCCCCGGCCCGTACAGCTCGTGTGAGAACCATCACCGCTGCTGTGTGCTGGGAATGCCTCAAGCAACCGATTTACCAGAGTTGCTTGTTTATTAGCCAATATTAGGTCAAGGTTCTCCTGTGGCATGATGTTTTGTAATTTGCCTTTATAGCATGGATCCAGGATGCTGGCCAACCAGTAGTCGTCATCGTTCATCATTTTGGCAATGCGGGGGTCCCTTTTTAGGATCCACAAGGCATAATCTGACATGTGGGCCAATGTTCCCGGTGTCAATGATGCACTGCGAGTGCTGGGTGGAGGAGCACTTTCTGGCAAATCCACATCCCTCCAGTCACGCACAAACCCTGTACCAGACCTTGCCACGCCAACATTTTCACTTGCCCCACGAGATGCATCCTCCTCCCCTAAGTAATCATCCCCATCATCCTCCTCCTCCTCCTCTTCTTCCTCCACCTCGTCCAGGAGAGGTCCCTGAGCAGACAATGGCTGAATGTCATCAAGGATTCCCTCCTCCTCTTCCTCCTCATCAACATTGGCTGCAGACGCCTGCTCCTTAAGGTGCGTCAAAGTTTGCATGAGCAGACGCATAAGTGGGATGCTCATGCTTAGGATGGCGTCGTCTGCGCTTACCAGCCGTGTGCATTCCTCTAAACACTGAAGGACTTTACAAAGGTCTTTCAGCTTCGACCACTGCACGCCTGTCAACTCCATGTCTGCTCTCAAAGTGCCTGGCCGTGTATCCTCCCACAAATGCATTATGGCCTGCCTCTGCTCGCACAGCCACTCCACCATGTGCAGGGTGGAGTTCCACCTTGTTGCAATGTCGATAATGAGGCGGTGGTTGGGAAGGTGGAGCAATCGCTGCAGCTTCTGCATACGAACGGAGTGTACAGGCGACCGGCGGATGTGCGCGCACAGTCTTCGCACCTTCTGGAGCAGGGCTGTTAACTCCGGATAATTTTTGAGGAAGCACTGCACCACCAGGTTCAAGGTGTGAGCCAAGCAAGGTATGTGGCTGAGTTTTGAAAGGGCTATGGCTGCCACAAAATTACGGCCGTTATCACTAACTACCTTGCCTGCCTCAAGATGTACACTGCCCAGCCATGACTCAGTTTGTCGCTTCAAGTACTCGGCCAGCACCTCGGCGGTGTGTCTGTCGCCCAAACACATCATCTGCAACACAGCCTGCTGACGCTTTCCACTAGCTGATCGATAGGGGGACACATCGTGTGCAACAGTGGCAGCTGCAGATGGAGTGCTCGTACGACTGCGCTCTGTGGACGAGCTTTCGCTTCTGGAGGAGGAGGAGGAGGAGGAGGGTCGAACGCCTACAGCCAACTGTTTCCTATACCGTGGGCTAGGCAGCACTGTCCCACCACCACTGTCCCCTGTGGACCCTGCATCAACCACATTAACCCAGTGCGCAATGATGGACACGTAACGGCCCTGACTATGCCGACTGGACCATGCATTAGTTGTGAGGTGCACCTTTCCGCTCACTGACTGCTTGAGTGCATGGACAATGCGGTCTTTCACATGATGGTGGAGGGCTGGGATGGCTTTGCGAGAGAAGAAGTGGCGACTGGGTAGGTCATAGCGTGGTACTGCATAGGCCATGAGTTCGCGGAAAGCTGTGCTTTCCACCAACTGAAAGGGCATCATCTCAAACGACATTAGTTTGGCAATGTGGGCGTTCAAACCCAGTGTACGTGGATGAGAGACTGATTATTTTTTTGACCTCCTACTCATAGTGTCTGGGAGGGTGAGCTGGACTTGAGAGCTGCATATGGTGGAAGTAGCGGTGGACAGGGCGGACTGAGAGAGGGTTGATGATGGTGATGGAGTTGGTGTTCTTTCTGATGGCCTAGAATCAGTCTTTCGTTGATATAACAGTGGGATTCCCTGACTGCTGTGGCCTTGCAATGACACCTCAACATTTGCTGCTGTGCTAACCGGTGGGCTTACAGTGGGGGAAACAATGTAGCGTTGCTGACTACCTTCGTTGTGATCAGTTGCACATGTGGCACTTGAGGTTTGGTGTTGTGTCCACGCTTGCAAGTGCATGCTGGTTAAATGTCTAAGCATGCAACTGGTATTCAAATTTTTCAGATTTTTCCCTCGGCTAAAGGTCTTTGCGCACTTCTTACAGATAACCTTGGCCTGATCATGAGGATTTTGTTCAAAAAAGTGCCACACTGCACTCTTCCTACTTTGGCAGACATTTTGCGGCCTAGCACGCTGTGATCTTTTGACCCTCTGGACAAGCTGTCCAGCAACTCTTTTGATGTTTGGAACCTGTCTTTGGAGTGCTCCGGGCCTGCCAGATAACAGCTGTTGCGATGTCGATGTCTGCTGTGGATGCTCCTCATCTGAGCTATTGGAAGCAGCACCCTCTTCCCCCAATGGATGCCAATCTGGGTCAACAACTGGGTCATCCATCACCTCCTCTTCTATGTCATGTGCACCTTTCTCTGTGTCACCGTGTATGGTGGTATAGTGTGCGGGAAGGGGCACCTGAGTCTCATCAGGGTCAAAATCTGGCTCTGTACACTGCGAGGACAATGTAGTGCTCTGAGTGAATGTACCAGCAGAATCATCCATCAGCGGCTGTGCATCAGTGCACTCCATGTCAGATTCATCTTGGCCTGGGTAATTCACCATTTGACTTGATAATCCAGGCATGGTATGTGAAAACAACTCCATGGAGTAATCAGTAGTATGGCCTGCGTCATCCTTCAATCTTGGTTGGGGTGAAGGACACAAGGAAAGGTGTGGTTCATGAACATGAGCCTCCAATGACGACTCAGTGCTTTTACTTTTTACAACTGAAGAAGAGGAGGCGATAGAGCTGGAGGCTGAGTCAGCAATGTAAGACAAAACTTTTTCCTGATGCTCTGCCTTTAAAAGCGGTTTGCCAACTCCTAGAAAACTAAGCGTTCGAGGCCTTATGTAGACAGACGATGACGCAGGGTCAGCACCTCCTGCATTCGGTCCTATTTTGCTCTTGCCACTACCATCAGATCCACCACCAACACCATCATTACCAGCTACCAACCCCCGCCCAATTCCACGGCCTCTTCCACCAGCCTTCCTCATTTTTGGTAGAAATGTAGACAAAATCCAACAAACTATATAGTAATGTAAAACAAGGTACAAGGTGTCTATAGGACAGGGGAGATTTAGAATTTCTGCACACACTTGTGGACAGTGGACACTTTTGGATTGTGTGAGGCCCACTGATATCTGAGCGCTATGTGACACGCTCGATGGCACAGCTGCCTGTGACCAAAGTGACGAGAGGATAATGGAGATTTTGAATCTCTGCGCACAATTTTGGACACTGGACACTTGTGGATTGTGTGAGGCCCACTGATATCTGAGCGCTATGTGACAGGCTCGATGGCACAGCTGCCTGTGACCAAAGTGACGAGAGGATAATGGAGATTTTGAATCTCTGCGCACACTTTTGGACACTGGACACTTGTGGATTGTGTGAGGCCCACTGATATCTGAGCGCTATGTGACAGGCTCGATGGCACAGCTGCCTGTGACCAATGTGACGAGAGGATAATGGAGATTTTGAATCTCTGCGCACACTTTTGGACACTGGACACTTGTGGATTGTGTGAGGCCCACTGATATCTGAGCGCTATGTGACACGCTCGATGGTACAGCTGCCTGTGACCAAAGTGACGAGAGGATAATGGAGATTTTGAATCTCTGCGCACACTTTTGGACACTGGACACTTGTGGATTGTGTGAGGCCCACTGATATCTGAGCGCTATGTGACACGCTCGATGGCACGGCTGCCTGTGACCAAACTGACGAGAGGATAATGGAGATTTTGAATCTCTGCGCACACTTTTGGACACTGGACACTTGTGGATTGTGTGAGGCCCACTGATATCTGAGCGCTATGTGACACGCTCGATGGCACAGCTGCCTGTGACCAAAGTGACGAGAGGATAATGGAGATTTTGAATCTCTGCGCACACTTTTGGACACTGGACACTTGTGGATTGTGTGAGGCCCACTGATATCTGAGCGCTATGTGACAGGCTCGATGGCACAGCTGCCTGTGACCAAAGTGACGAGAGGATAATGGAGATTTTGAATCTCTGCGCACACTTTTGGACACTGGACACTTGTGGATTGTGTGAGGCCCACTGATATCTGAGCGCTATGTGACAGGCTCGATGGCACAGCTGCCTGTGACCAAAGTGACGAGAGGATAATGGAGATTTTGAATCTCTGCGCACACTTTTGGACACTGGACACTTGTGGATTGTGTGAGGCCCACTGATATCTGAGCGCTATGTGACACGCTCGATGGCACTGCTGCCTGTGACCAAAGTGACAAGAGGATAATGGAGATTTTGAATCTCTGCGCACACTTTTGGACACTGGACACTTGTGGATTGTGTGAGGCCCACTGATATCTGAGCGCTATGTGACACGCTCGATGGCACAGCTGCCTGTGACCAAAGTGACGAGAGGATAATGGAGATTTTGAATCTCTGCGCACACTTTTGGACACTGGACACTTGTGGATTGTGTGAGGCCCACTGATATCTGAGCGCTATGTGACACGCTCGATGGCACAGCTGCCTGTGACCAAAGTGACGAGAGGATAATGGAGATTTTGAATCTCTGCGCACACTTTTGGACACTGGACACTTGTGGATTGTGTGAGGCCCACTGATATCTGAGCGCTATGTGACACGCTCGATGGCACAGCTGCCTGTGACCAAAGTGACGAGAGGATAATGGAGATTTTGAATCTCTGCGAACACTTTTGGACACTGGACACTTGTGGATTGTGTGAGGCCCACTGATATCTGAGCGCTATGTGACACGCTCGATGGCACAGCTGCCTGTGACCAAAGTGACGAGAGGATAATGGAGATTTTGAATCTCTGCACACACTTTTGGACACTGGACACTTGTGGATTGTGTGAGGCCCACTGATATCTGAGCGCTATGTGACATGCTCGATGGCACAGCTGCCTGTGACCAAAGTGACGAGAGGATAATGGAGATTTTGAATCTCTGCGCACACTTTTGGACACTGGACACTTGTGGATTGTGTGAGGCCCACTGATATCTGAGCGCTATGTGACACGCTCGATGGCACAGCTGCCTGTGACCAAAGTGACGAGAGGATAATGGAGATTTTGAATCTCTGCGCACACTTTTGGACATTGGACACTTGTGGATTGTGTGAGGCCCACTGATATCTGAGCGCTATGTGACACGCTCGATGGCACAGCTGTGACAAAAGTGACTAGGGATAAGGGAGATTGGATTGCTTTTAAAAAAGCAGTTTGCGGAGCAGTGGGTAAACAGCAATGCCAGCGTGTCAGGAAGCCTTAAAAGGCAGCCCAACAACCAACACCACTGATACACCACTATATAGCCTCCCCTTGCACTGCACACACAGTGACTTGTGTGTTGTGCAGGCCAAATCGCTAGCAGCAGAATCAGTTTTTTTGTCTTCTTCCCTGCCTAACGCTCTCCCTACAGAATCAGCAGCAACCTCTCCCTATACTAAGATCGGCAGAAGTAAGATGGCGGTCGGCGTGCACGCCCTTTTATACCCCCTGTGACGCCCACCAAAGCAAGCCAATCACTTGCATGCCCTTCTGAAAGATGGTGGTGACCCGTGTCTAGGTCATCACGTTGCCCACAGTGTCCGTGGATCCTGATTGGCTGAAAAAGAGCGCAAAACAAACTTTTGAAACGCGACTTTGGCGCGTAAGTCGCCGACCTCGTGGCCGACCTCATCCTAGGGTCGGGTTTCGTTTCATGAAACCCGACTTTGCCAAAAGTCGGCGACTTTTGAATTTTTTCGACCCGTTTCGCTCAACTCTACTGATTACAATTATTACCCGCGAACGATGATTTCCCAGTAAGTGCAGGTCAACCGCAGTTCCGGAATTAGGCCTAACCGTCATTCCTGAAAAAATGAAAAACTTACGTGTGCAAACCACAGGTGCTGTAGCTTGCTTAACAGCTCGCCAGCCGTTCTCACGCCCAGTATGGATTACACGTGATTGCACAAAGGTGAGAAAGGGTACCGTATCCCCGGATAACATGTATGGATAGCGTACACATTCAAAATATATGTCTATACATCAGGAGGCAGGCTCAGACGGTGTTAGGCCCAGTATGGATTGCATGTGATTGCACAAAGGTGAGAAAGGGTACCGTATCCCCGGATAACATGTATGGATAGCGTACACATTCAAAATATATGTCTATACATCAGGAGGCAGGCTCAGACGGTGTTAGGCCCAGTATGGCTTGCACGTGATTGCACAAAGGTGAGAAAGGGTACCTTATCCCCGGATAACATGTATGGATATCGTACACATTCAAAATATATGTCTATACATCAGGAGGCAGGCTCAGACGGTGTCAGGCACAGTATGGATTTGACGGCCCAGACTACACAGCGGAGGAGCAGGGAGAGGTAAAGATTGCAAATGCTGGGGCCCTGCCCAAGCAAGGGGGGCCCACTCGTGGGTGTCGGTACTGGCACTGGGCCCCTCATAGTACGGCGGTGTGTCTGACGGCGGGTGTGCACCACCACCATCAGAGACACTTGATTGCACTATGAGGGACCCTGTGCCCAAGAGTCGGCCTACCCACCTGTCCAGGGCAACGGCACTCGCAGAGTGTCGTGCGCTAGGTGATGACCCCGGCAATGGGGGGGGCAGCACAGTTAGGGAGTTTTAGAAAGTGGCATATGTTGATGTTGGACATTCAGCTGATGCAAAAGGCGAAATAGGTCAAGTCCCAGGAAGAGGTGGACCAAAGCAAGCCATTTTTCTGTCACCCTATGTGTCATCAGGGGAAGGTGGGACAAAATCCTTGGAAACCCATGCATGGTTCATTTTAATGAAGGTTAGATCATCCACATTTTGGGTTGACAGACGGGTCCTTTTTTCTGTCAGGATTGATCCAGCTGCACTGAAGACTCTTTTCAATAGCACACTTGCAGCTGGGCAAGCGAGCTCCTGTAAGGCATATTGTGCCAATTCAGGCCAGGTGTCCAGTTTAGCGGCCCAATAGTCAAAGGGGAATGACCTGTGTGGGAGAACATCGATATGGGAGGAAAAGTAGTTTCTAACCATAGTTGACAACTGCTGTCTCCTGTCACTTTCCATCGATGCAGTATTACCAGTTGTGTGAGCGGTATTTGAAAAATCAGTCCACAACATTGTCATGAAACCCCTGTCTCCAACACCACTTCTGCTGTGTGCACCATGAACACCTCTGCCAAACTGCCCCCGGCCCGTACGGCTCGTGTGAGAACCATCACCGCTGCTGTGTGCTGGGAATGCCTCAAGCAACCGATTTACCAGAGTTGCTTGTTTATTAGCCAATATTAGGTCAAGGTTCTCCTGTGGCATGATGTTTTGTAATTTGCCTTTATAGCGTGGATCCAGGATGCTGGCCAACCAGTAGTCATCATCGTTCATCATTTTGGCAATGCGGGGGTCCCTTTTTAGGATCTGCAAGGCATAAGCTGACATGTGGGCCAATGTTCCCGTTGTCAATGATGCACTGCGAGTGCTGGTTGGAGGAGCACTTTCTGGCAAATCCACATCCCTCCAGTCACGCACAAACCCAGTTCCAGACCTTGCCACGCCAACATTTTCACTTGCCCCACGAGATGCATCCTCCTCCCCTAAGTAATCATCCCCATCATCATCCTCCTCCTCCTCTTCTTCCTCCACCTCATCCAGGAGAGGTCCCTGAGCAGACAATGGCTGAATGTCATCAAGGATTCCCTCCTCCTCTTCCTCCTCGTCAACATTGGCTGCAGACGCCTGCTCCTTAAGGTGCGTCAAAGTTTGCATGAGCAGACGCATAAGTGGGATGCTCATGCTTAGGATGGCGTCGTCTGCGCTTACCAGCCGTGTGCATTCCTCAAAAAATTGAAGGACTTTACAGAGGTCTTTCAGCTTCGACCACTGCACACCTGTCAACTCCATGTCTGCTCTCAAAGTGCCTGGCCGTGTATCCTCCCACAAATGCATTATGGCATGCCTCTGCTCGCACAGCCGCTCCACCATGTGCAGGGTGGAGTTCCACCTTGTTGCAATGTCGATAATGAGGCGGTGGTTGGGAAGGTGGAGCAATCGCTGCAGCTTCTGCATACGAACGGAGTGTACAGGTGACCGGTGGATGTGCGCGCACAGTCTTCCCACCTTCTGGAGCAGGGCTGTTAACTCCGGATAATTTTTGAGGAAGCACTGCATCACCAGGTTCAAGGTGTGAGCCAAGCAAGGTATGTGGCTGAGTTTTGAAAGGGCTGTGGCTGCCACAAAATTACGGCCGTTATCACTAACTACCTTGCCTGCCTCAAGATGTACACTGCCCAGCCATGACTCAGTTTGTCGCTTCAAGTACTCGGCCAGCACCTCGGCGGTGTGTCTGTCGCCCAAACACATCATCTGCAACACAGCCTGCTGACGCTTTCCACTAGCTGCTCGATAGGGGGACACCTCGTGTGCAACAGTGGCAGCTGCAGATGGAGTGCTTGCACGACTGCGCTCTGTGGACGAGCATTCGCTTCTGGAGGAGGAGGAGGAGGAGGAGGGTGGAACGCCTACAGCCAACTGTTTCCTATACCGTGGGCTAGGCAGCACTGTCCCACCACCGCTGTCCCCTGTGGACTCTGCATCCACCACATTAACCCAGTGCGCAGTGATGGACACGTAACGGCCCTGGCCATGCCGACTGGACCATGCATCAGTTGTGAGGTGCACCTTTCCACTCACTGACTGCTTGAGTGCATGGACAATGCGGTCTTTTACATGATGGTGGAGGGCTGGGATGGCTTTGCGAGAGAAGAAGTGGCGACTGGGTAGATCATAGCGTGGTACTGCATAGGCCATGAGTTCGCGGAAAGCTGCGCTTTCCACCAACCGATAGGGCATCATCTCAAACGAGATTAGTTTGGCAATGTGGGCGTTCAAACCCAGTGTACGCGGATGAGAGACTGAGTACTTTCTTGACCTACTCATAGTGTCTGGGAGGGTGAGCTGGACTTGAGAGCTGCATATGGTGGAAGTAGCGGTGAACAGGGCGGACTGAGAGAGGGTTGATGATGGTGATGGAGTTGGTGTTCTTTCTGATGGCCTAGATTCAGTATTTCGTTGATATAAGAGTGGGATTCCCTGACTGCTGTGGCCTTGCAACGACACCTCAACATTTGCTGCTGTGCTAACCGGTGGACTTACAGTGGGGGAAACAATGTAGCGTTGCTGACTACCTTCTTTGTGATCAGTTGCACATGTGGCACTTGAGGTTTGGTGTTGTGTCCACGCTTGCAAGTGCATGGTGGTTAAATGTTTAAGCATGCAACTGGTATTCAAATTTTTCAGATTTTTCCTTCGGCTAAAGGTCTTTGCGCACTTCTTACAGATAACCTTGGCCTGATCATGAGGATTTTGTTCAAAAAAGTGCCACACTGCACTCTTCCTACTTTGGCAGACATTTTGCGGCCTAGCACGCTGTGATCTTTTGACCCTCTGGACAAGCTGTCCAGCAACTCTTTTGATTTTTGGAACCTGTCTTTGGAGTGCTCCGGGCCTGCCAGATAACAGCTGTTGCGATGTCGATGTCTGCTGTGGATGCTCCTCATCTGAGCTATTGGAAGCAGCACCCTGTTCCCCCAATGGATGCCAATCTGGGTCAACAACTGGGTCATCCATCACCTCCTCTTCAATGTCATGTGCACCTTCCTCTGTGTCACCGTGTATGGTGGTATAGTGTGCGGGAAGGGGCACCTGAGTCTCATCAGGGTCAGAATCTGGCTCTGTACACTGCTAGGACAATGTAGTGCTCTGAGTGAATGGACCAGCAGAATCATCTATCAGCGGCTGTGCATCAGTGCACTCCATGTCAGATTCATCTTGGCCTGGGTAATTCACCATTTCACTTGATAATCCAGGCATGGTATGTGAAAACAGCTCCATGGAGTAATCAGTAGTATGGCATGCGTCATCCTTCAATCTTGGTTGGGGTGAAGGACACAAGGAATTGTGTGGTTCATGAACATGAGCCTCCAATGACGACTCAGTGCTTTTATTTTTTACAACTTCAGAAGAGGAGGCGATAGAGCTGGAGGCTGAGTCAGCAATGTAAGACAAAACTTTTTCCTGAAGCTCTGGCTTTAAAAGCGGTTTGCCAACTCCTAGAAAACTAAGCCTTCGAGGCCTTGTGGAGCCAGACGATGACACATGCTCAACACCTCCTGCATTCGGTCCTATTTTGCTTTTGCCACTACCATCAGATCCACCACCAACACCATCATTACCAGCTGCCAACCCCCGCCCAATTCCACGGCCTCTTCCACCAGCCGTCCTCATTTTTGGTAGAAATGTAGACAAAATCCAACAAACTATATAGTAATGTAAAACAAGGTACAAGGTGTCTATAGGACAGGGGAGATTTTGAATTTCTGCAGACACTTGTGGACACTGGACACTTTTGGATTGTGTGAGGCCCACTGAATATTACAGCGCTATGTCACTGGCTCGATGTCGCAGGTGTGAAAAATGTCACTAGAGGATAACGGAGATTTTGAATTTCTGCACACACTTGTGGACACTGGACACTTTTGGATTGTGTGAGGCCCACTGAATATCAGAGCGCTATGTCACAGGCTCGATGGCACAGGTGTGAAAAAAGTGACTACAGGATAAGGGAGATTTTGAATTTCTGCACACACTAGTGGACACTGGACACTTTTGGATTGTGTGAGGCCCACTGAATATCAGAGCGCTATGTCACAGGCTCGATGGCACAGGTGTGAAAAAAGTGACTACAGGATAAGGGAGATTTTGAATTTCTGCACACACTAGTGGACACTGGACACTTTTGGATTGTGTGAGGCCCACTGAATATCAGAGCACTATGTCAGAGGCTCGATGGCACAGGTGTGAAAAAAGTGACTACAGGATAAGGGAGATTTTGAATTTCTGCACACACTAGTGGACACTGGACACTTTTGGATTGTGTGAGGCCCACTGAATACCAGAGCGCTATGTCACAGGCTCAATGGCACAGGTGTGAAAAAAGTGACTAAAGGATAAGGGAGATTTTGAATTTCTGCACACACTAGTGGACACTGGACACTTTTGGATTGTGTGAGGCCCACTGAATATCAGAGCGCTATGTCACAGGCAGAAATTGGCTAGTGTATCACAAACTACAAGGTGTATGTAGAATTGGGCAGAATAGGAATCTCCCTAGAGTGTAGGTCTGTAAGAACGGAACAAGTCCTCCACTTATCCTTCCACAGTGACACACGGATAGCTTCACTGTGGCCGTGATAACAGCCGTTACACGGTACTGAGAGGAGCATGCACGTACATGGCTGTCCGGTGTACGTAAAATTGTCAAGCTCCGTGTTTTTTAAGTATACGGACTGACACACGCTGTCTCTCTATAGTTTTGAATGTGATCAAACAGCAAATATATTTAACTGTTTGAAAGCTAGACAAAACTAGTAGGTGCAGGTCTGTAAGAACGGAACATGTCCTCGACTTATTCTCACAGAGTGACACACAGACAGCTTCACTGTGGCCGTGATAACAGCCGATACACGGTACTGAGAGGAGCATGCACGTACACGGCTGTCCGGTGTACGTAAAATTGTCAAGCTCCGTGTTTTTAAGTATACGGACTGACACACGCTGTCTCTCTATAGTTTTGAATGTGATCAAACAGCAAATATATTTAACTGTTTGAAAGCTAGACAAAACTAGTAGGTGCAGGTCTGTAAGAACGGAACATGTCCTCGACTTATTCTCACAGAGTGACACACAGATAGCTTCACTGTGGCTGTGATAACAGCCGTTACACGGTACTGTGTGAGGAGCGTACACCGCTGTATGGTGTGAAAAAATGCACGCTCAGTACCTCAGCAGGACAAAAAAAAAATTGGGATTGCTTTTAAAAAAGCAGTTTGCAGAGCAGTGGGTAAACAGCAATGCAGCTGTCAGGAAGCCTTAGAAGGCAGCCTAACAACCAACACCGCTGATCCACCACAATATAGCCTCCCCTTGCACTGCACACACAGTGACTGGTGTGTTGTGCAGGCAAAATCGCTAGCAGCAGAAGCAGTTTTTTTTTCTTCTTCCCTGCCTAACGCTCTCCCTAAAGAATCAGCAGCAGCAACCTCTCCCTATGCTAAGATCGGCAGAAGTAAGATGGCGGTCGGCGTGCACGCCCTTTTATAACCCCTGTGACGCCCACCAAAGCAAGCCAATCACTTGCATGCCCTTCTGAAAGAAGGTGGTGACCCCTGCCTATGTCATTACGTTGCCCACAGTATCCGTGGATCCTGATTGGCTGAAAAAGAGTGCAAAACAAACTTTTGAAATGCGACT
The DNA here is from genome assembly GCF_039654945.1 of Dendrobates tinctorius. Taxonomy (NCBI): domain Eukaryota; kingdom Metazoa; phylum Chordata; class Amphibia; order Anura; family Dendrobatidae; genus Dendrobates; species Dendrobates tinctorius. The sequence goes on from NW_027361832.1 coordinate 33,416,954, forward strand.
TTGGCTCGCAAGTCGCCGACCTCGTGGCCGACCTCATCCTAGGGTCGGGTTTCGTTTCATGAAACCCGACTTTGCCAAAAGTCGGCGACTTTTGAAATTTTTCGACCCGTTTCGCTCAACTCTAAGTATGACAGTTTTCGATCAATTATTGTTGCACAAGCATTATGGATTCCTTTTGATACCGGATAACCCCCTTAATGACCATAGGTATTTTAAGCTTTGCAGTTTCAGTTTTTGCTCCCCTTCTTCCCAGAGCCGTAACTTTTTTTATTTTTTGGTCAATATGGCAATGTGAGGGCTTGTTTTCTGCAGGACAAGTTGTACTTTTGAACGACACCATTAGTTTTACCATGTCGTGTACTCAAAAACGAGAAATGAATTCCAAGTGCTGTGAAATTGCAAAAAAAAAGTGCTATCCCACAGTTGTTTTTTTTTACATGTTCACCAAATGCTAAAACTGACCTGCCATTATGATTCTCCAGGCCATTACATGTTCAAAGGTACCAAACATGTCTAGGTTCTGTTTTATTTAACCCCTTAACGACCAGGGGTATTTTTGGTTTTACATTTTCATTTTTCCCTCCCCTTCTTTCCAGAGCCATAACTTTTTTATTTTTCCGTTTATATGGCCATGTGAGGGCTTATTTTTTGCAGGACGAGTTGTACTTTTAAATCACATCATTGGTTTTACCATATCGGGTACTCAAAAACGGGAAAAAAATTCCAAGTGCGGTGAAATTGCAAAAAAAGTGCAATCCCAAACTTGTTTTTTGCTTGGCTTTTTTGTTAGGTTCATTAGATGCTAAATCTGACCTGCCATTATGATTCTCCAGGTCATTACGAGTTCATAGACACCAAACATGTCTATGTCCTCTTTTATCTAAGTGGTGAAAAAAAATTCCAAAGTTTGCTAAAAAAAAAAAAAAAAAAATTTGCGCAATTTTCCGAGACCCGTAGCGTCTCCATTTTTCATTATCTGGGGTCGGGTGAGGGCTTATTTTTTTCTGTGCCGGACTGACGTTTTTAATGATACCACTTTTGTGCAGATACGTTCTTTTGATCACCCGTTATTGCATTTTAATGCAATGTCTTGGTGACCAAAAAAACGTAATTCTGGCGTTTTGAATTTTTTTCTCGCTACGCCGTTTAGCGATCGGGTTAATGCTTTTTTTATTGATAGATAGGGCGATTCTGAACGCGGCGATACCTAATATGTGTATGTGGGATTTTTTTTTTACTGTTTTATTTTGATTGGAACGAAAGGGGGGTGATTTGAACTTTTAGGTTTTTTTAATTTTTTTTATTTTTAAACATTTTTTTTTTTTTGGCATGCTTCAATAGCCTCCATAGGAGGCTAGAAGTTTGCGCAACCCGATCGGCATTGCTACATATGGGCGATGAGCAGATCGCCCATATGTAGCAGATTTACTGCGGTGCTTTCAGTGCCGACCACCGGGTGGCGCTGAAAGCCATATGCCTGGAACAACCATAGAGGTCTCATAGAGACCACTGGTTGTCCAGGCAACATGACGCCGACCCCCGATCACGTGACGGGGGTCGGCGATGAGGTCATTTCCGGCCCGGCGGCCGGAAATGCTATTTAAATGCTCGCTGTCAGCTTTGATAGCGTCATTTAACTAGTTAATAGGCGCGGGCGGACGGCGATTCCGCTTGCGCCTATTGCGGGCACATGTCAGCTGTTCATAACAGCTGACATGTCCCGGCTTTGATGCGGGCTCAGCGCCGGAGCCCTCATCAAAGCAGGGGATATGTCTAATGTCGGACTGTGTCAGTCATTGGACATTAAGGGGTTAAGTGGTGAAAAAAAAATCCCAAATTTGTAAAAAAAAAAAAAGGTACGATTTTCCGATACCCATAACGTCTCCATTTTTTGTGATCTTGGGTTGGGTGAGGGTTTATTTTTTGTGTGCCAAGCTGATGTTTTTAATTATGCCAGTTTGGTTGGTGATTTTTATAGTCCATTATTGCATCTTCATGCAATGTTGCGGTGACCAAAAAAAAGTAATTCTGGGATTTTGACTTTTTTGTCTCGTTACGCTGTTTAGCTATTGGGATTAATCTTTTTTTATATTGATAGATTCGGTGATTCTGAATGCAGCAAACATGTGTATGTTTGATTTTTTTTATTGCTTTATTTTGAATGAGGCGAAAGAATGATTTGAACGTTTATTAATTTTTAATTTTTTTATATTTTTAAAAGCATTTTTTTTTACTTTTGGCATGATCAGATCACCTGTATGTAGTAGAATTGCTGACTTGCTATGAGCACCATCAACCGGCAATCCGGCAGTGATGGCAGTGACAACCTTAGAGGTCTGCTGGTGACCTCTGGTTCTCAAGCCAAGCGATCATGTGACGGGGTCACCAATGGGCAGGATTTCCAGCGCAATTGCCGGAAGCTCGCGTTAAATGCTGCTGTCAGAGATTAACAGCGGCATTTAACAAGTTAACAACCGCTAGTCGATCTCGATTCCACCCACGGCTGTTAGAGGCACATGTCAGCTGTTCAAAACACCTGACATGTGCCGGAAAAGATGTGGGTTCCGACACTGTTAGAGCCACATATCAGCTGTTGAAAACAGCAGACATGTGCCAGAAAAGATGTGGGCTGCGGCACTGTAAGAGCCACATATCAGCTGTTCAAAACAGCTGACAAATGCCAGAAAATATGTGGGCTCCGGCGCTGTTAGAGCCATATATCAGCTGTTCAAAACAGCAGACATGTGCCAGAAAATATGTGGGCTCAGCGCTGGAGCCCACAACCAAGGGAGGGAGTCTGACATCAGCGTACTATTACACCTGATGTTGGAAAGGGGTTATTAACATATGTAACATGTAATATGTAATCTGTCACAATCCAATTTGATTTTTGCTGCAGATATGATCAGACACAATTCTTCATTTAAAGGCAGGTGCAGACAGTCGTAGATTCTTTCATCCAAGAGAATGGGACCAATCATGCAAATGACACTCTGATGAAACTCTGATCAGAGGAGCAGAAGATGGGGAAAAAATTGTCTATATTCTCCATTGTGTCAGTTGGGGGAAATCTGACCTCTTTCAGATGTTATCCGAGTGCAGTCTGATGGTTTTTATGGACTCATTGACTTGCATGGTGGAATATTATCCAAATAGGCGATCAAACTCGGGCTGGCAGCAAATTTTTCCTCACACAAGCTGTGTGCAAGGAAAAAAATCTGACATATGCATGGCCCCATAGAGTAACATTGGTCTGAGGGTGATCTGATGTTTGGTTGGATCGCAATTGGACCGATAATATGGTCATCTGCAAGAACCTTAACTTATAGATCAGTTATAAGAATCCTACTTTTTAATGAATAAGATAATGCAGCATTTTATTTATTTTATTCATTTATATAGCACCATATATTCAATTATATATATATATATATATATATATATATATTTATCATTTGGTCTGCTGTTGTAGTAGCATTTCATCAGATCCAGGTTCTCTTGCCTTGTCCATGTATGGTTTGTTCCAGTAGCCCATTTATCATCAGATTGTCCTGGTTCCTCGACATCTGATGCGGACCTTGTTAATCCGAGCGACATCCGAGCTGGCATGACTCTCTTTCTTCAAGACACTCTCATGTTTATTGAGGTAGGCACTATAGTGTTAGTAGTCTTGCCCAAGGACCACTACTGGTATATTATGTTTGAACCCTACAGACTCCCACATTGGCGGTTATGCATTTTTTACAGCTATAACAGCCACCTCAGGTAGTATTATAGTGTCAGGAGCCTTAGAATATAATTTAAGAGCCTTAGAATATAATTTATTTTCAATTTATTTTCACAGATCAGAGCCGGGATTTGAACCCCAGTCTCCTATGTCACTTAACCACTACACTATTAATATTAAATAAGACCAAGCTGGACAAGAACAAAGAAATGACCCCAGCTGAAGCCCTAGAGACTGCTAAGCAAAGGCTCACAGCACTCGTTGCAAGACTAGGGAGATACCCTAGAGATGCTGAGGCCAAGAATATAAGTGGCCTGTCCTCCAAAGAACCATCCAAAGTGTACTCCCAACTACAGAACAACAGCACAAAGGCAGCAACTCCACCAATAGAAGAGACTGAACAATACTGGAGGGACATATGGGAGAAGGAAAAACACACAATACCAGTGCAATGTGGCTGCAAGATCTGAGAATGAAACACAGCAACCACCTAGAGCAAGAACCAGTCACCATTACAGAAGCAAACATCCAACATTGGGTCAAGAATATGAAGAGCTGGACAGCACCTGGCCCAGACATGATCCACACCTACTGGCTAAAGAAATTAACAGCAGTGCATGAACACTTGACAAGCAGATGAACTAACTGCTAGAATAAGGCCACCATCCAGCTTGGCTAAGACAAGGTAGAACAGTGCTGATCTTGAAGGTTCCTCATAAAGGAACAGTTCCATCCAACTTGCACCCAATAACCTGCCTTACAACAACATGGAAACTCCTGTCAGGCATCATAGCCACCAAGCTACAGAACCATATGAACCAGTACATGAATCCAGCTCAGAAAGGCATTGGGACCGACACCAGAAGCTCTAAGCACCAGCTCCTAGTAGATAGAGCAGTCACTCAAAACTCAAGATCCAGACAGACCAATCTCAGCACAGCCTGGATTGACTACAGGAAAACCTATGACTCAATGCCACACACATGGATCTGTGAATGCTTGGCTCTCTACAATGTCAACAGGAAATTAAGAACCTTCCTTAGCAGCATATGGGGTAAGCCCCCCTAAGTCCAGGTGGGAGACCCTAGAAAAAGTGGTGGAAAATGAAAGGGCTAAAATCCTGTGGGACTTTAAGTTTCAGACAGATTAGCAGGTGTTGGCTAACCAACCAGACATTTTCATAGTAGACAAGGATCAGAAAACAGCAATTATAATAGATGTGGCAGTGCCAAGTGACAGCAAGGAATATGAGAAGCTGGAGAAGATGTGGAAGGTGAAGGCAACAGTGATTCCAGTGATGATAGGAGCACGTGGATCAGTGACCCCTAAGTTGGAAGAATGGCTACAACAGAACCCAGGAGCAATATCCGAGCTCTCTGTCCAGAAAAGCACAATACTGGGAACACAGGCTGGTCTTCTGCCTTCTCCTCCCTCGACGTACCAAAATTTATAATATTGCCGTTCTGTGCAGAACCCTCAAACTCCAAGGCCTCTGGTAGAGGACCCGAGAATGAGAAAGGACAACAAAGACCACCCCCATTGAGGGGAAGTTTATATATATATATATATATATATATATATATATATATATAAAATGGAATACAGTGGGGACAATTATTTAGTCAGCCACCAATTGGGCAAGTTCTCCAACTTAATAAGATGAGAGAGGCCAGTAATTGACATCCTAGGTAGACCACAACTATGAGAGTCAAAATGAGAAAACAAATCCAGAAAATCATCTTGTCTCAATTGGCAACATTTATTTTGCAAATTATAATGGAAAATACGTATTTGGTCATTAACAAAAGTTCATCTCAATATTTTGCTATATATCCTTTGTTGGCAATGACAGAAGTCAAATGTTTTCTGTAAGTCTTCACAAGGTTGGCACACACTGTTGGTGGTATGTTGGCCCATTCCTCCATGCAGATTTCCTCTAGAACAGTGATGTTTTGAGCCTGTCGCTGGGCAACACAGACTTTCAAATCCCTCCAAAGTTTTCCAATGGGGTTGAGATCTGGAGACTGGCTAGGCCACTCCAGGGCCTTCATGTGCTTCTAACGGAGCCACTCCTTTGTTGCCCTAGTGGTGTGCTTGGGAACACAATCATGCTGAAAGACACATCCAGGTTTCATATTCAATGCCCTTGCTGATGGATGGAGATTTGCACTAAAAATCTTATGACATATGTTCCCATTCATTCTTTCATGTACACAGATCAGTCTTCCTGGTCCCTTTGCAGAGAACAGCCCCAAAGCATGATGTTGCCACCCCCATGCATCACAGTAGGTGTGGAGTTCTTTGGATGCAACTCAGCATTCTATCGCCTCCAAATATGATGAGTTATGTTTCTACCAAACAGTTCTATTTTGGTTTCATCAGACCATGTGACATTCTCCCAATACTCTTCTGGATAATTCAAATGCTCTCTAGCAAACTTCAGACGGGCCTGGACATGTACTGGCTTAATCAGTGGGACACATCTGGCACTGCAGGATCTGAGTCACTGACGGCATAATGTGTTACTGATGGTAACATTTGTTATGATGGTCCCAGTTCTATGCAGGTCATTCACTAGGTCCCCCGTGTGGTTCTGGGATTTTTGCTCACCGTTCTTGTTACCATTTTGACCCCACAGGATGAGATCTTGCATGGAAACCCTAGATCGAGGGAACTTATCAGTGGTCTTGTATGTCTTCCATTTTCTTACTATTGCTCCCACAGTTGATTTCATCACACCAAGCTACTTATCTATTGCAGATTCAGTCTTCCCAGTCTGGTGCAGGGCTACAATTTTGTTTCTGGTGTCCTTCGACAGCTCTTTGGTCTTCACCATAGCGGAGTTTGGAGTGTGACTGTTTGAGGTTGTGGACAGGTGTCTTTTATACTGATAACAAGTTCAAACAGGTGCACTCACTACAGGTAATGAGTGGAGGACAGAGGAGCCTCTTAAAGAAGAAGTAACAGGTCTGTGAGAGCCAGAAATCTTGCATGTTTTTGCGTGACCAAATGTTTATTTTCCACCATAATTTGCTAAATAAATGTTGCCAAATCAGACAAGGTGATTTTCTGGATTTGTTTTCTCATTTTGACTATCATAGTTGCGGTCTACCTATGATGTCAATTATATGCCTCTCTCATCTTTTTAAGTGGGAGAACTTTGGTGGCTGACTAAATACTTTTTTCCCCACTGTATCTTCATTATGTTCCCCAGCAATTTACAAGCATTAGCGGCTCATAACCTAAATTCTCCATCAGTATGTCTTAGCAATTTGCCTACAAAGCACAATTCCTAACTTAGTACCACTGTTTGTTTTCAGATTTCAGATCACAATAACTTAATTTGGTTACTTTTGTTGCAGTCTAATGAAACATTGTAAATCTATCATTTAGCATTCTTAATTTGTACTGATTTTGTTTGAGCGCTCGTTGAACTTGGGTGGTCTTGTGGTAAATTTTTCACTTTAGAAAACTGTACTTTTTTTTGTATCAGTTTAATAAGTTCTGATTCAATTAAATCCTTAGTGATATATTTACAGCCTTATAGGTCCGTCTTTGGATACAGGTCTTTACTTTTTTCCAAGAAAAGGTAAAACAGATGTCTCGGCCTATGGTGTATGTTATATTTGGTTTCCTGGTTTGATGGGTATTGCTAGTTAAAGATTCCATAAAATAATTAGGTTTTAATATTGTATATTTTATTATAATATATCAGGGCCAAACAGCATTCTTGAAAAAGACTTAAGAAACTGTAAGGATTATGTTAGATTTATTGTTTTATTGTTTCTTACTGTGAATTGCATATTACCTGGCAAAATTATTTGCTGTTCAATTAAATGCATCTGTTTGACTTGGCAGAATTTAAAATTTGCTGTAGACCTACAAAGATTTAGATGCTAAGCAAAGGTCATGAAGTTGGACATATACAGTAATTGTGAAGAAGTATTTAACCCCCTGTCCAGATGTCCCTTATTATTACATAAGCACTGCAGAATATGTTGGCACTATTTCATTTGTCATAGCAATTAAATTATTTTTAAGCAAAATGTAATATTAGACTAAAAAACTTTTTTTAAGTTATTTCTAGATTTTTAATGGATTTATGGTCATGGTTACTATACTTTACTAAACATTAATGGTGAGACCAGGCAAAAATGAGATTTTTGTGGGCACCTGCTGAAGAAGGCACACCCTAGCATCCATGGCTTAAAGCCAATAATAATCATAAGTTACTTGTTAGGGAATAGTGAACCCGAAATGTAAAGTAATGGGTCCATACCGGACACCTAGTGTCTGGAGTTGAACCCCGAACACCGACTTTTCACAGGATGTCAATTTCACTGTTTGGTTCGGATGCCGAATGAAGTTTGTTGAATCAACAAGCTTTTAAGCTGTGGGCACTTCTGTAACTTTCACAGCCAAGCCAACTATTGGCATGGCTGTGATTGGCTGGTGCAGTACATGACCAGGCTTGCATAAATGCTGGATCACGAGTCCCACCTCCTTTCTCTCTGATTATTGTAGGGACTGGAAGCAGCTTGAAGTTTGGTGGAAGAGGCCACAGACGTGGGTGTTGGGGGGCCAGCTGGTGCTGATGGTGGTGGTGCATCTGCTCGTAGTGGCAAAAGCACAATAGCAGCTAAGGCAGGAGGTGTTGAGCCTGCTTCATGGTCTGGCTCCAAAATGCTTGGAAGGCTACCTTTTCTGGGAGTAGGTTAACCGCTTTTAAAGCTGGAGCATCAGGAACTGGTTTTGGCTTACATTGCTGAAAGAGACTCCAGCTAATATGCCCTCCTCTTCTGAAGTTTCAAAAAATGCAAGCACTGAGTCGTCAAGTGCTTGCTCCTGGTCAGGAAGAACCCCTTTCCTTGTGTCCTTCACCCCCACCAAAAGTGAATGATGCAGCAGGCCACACTTCACACTAGTCCATGTAGCTCTTTCTATCATACCATGCCTGGGTTATCAAGTCAAATCGTGAATTCCCCAGTCCAAGATGAAGCTGACATGGAGTGTGGGTGGCCTGCCAGGGCAGTGGGGTTAATCGATACCGGTCTGGTGTCTCAGAGGGATGTGTCACGTTGGTGGTGATGACCCATTCTGTGACCCTGGGAATCCATGCAAAGGGGTGAATAACGTTTATAGGTGAATGATATGTGACGCCACCTGTGGTTTCTGATCAGATTGACCCGCACTGCAGTGTCGCTTCTCTGGGACAGATGTTGTGGTGCAGCTAAGATGTAGAAGCCCTGCACAGGTAGGGCCGTAGTCGCAGGGAAGATGAAAGAGTTGGAAGATGGTGTGCAGTGCAGGATGTAGCAGAGCTGTGCGCCAGGCGCAGGAGAAAGATGACAGACACAGTTGTGCAGTTCCTTTGCCTGTACTTGATAAGTGCCATCCAGGACCCAGAGTACAGACGGAGAAGGAGTTGGTCAGCCTGGAAGCAAATTTGGAATTCTCTCTCTGCAGACAGGTAGTGTGGCCTCCGTTCTAGCGCTGATCTGAGGTACTCTCAGTACTGAGTTCACTGAAGTTCCCCCTGTTGACTCTCTTTTGGAACTTTCTCGTATGGGAGGCAGCCATAGCCTTTTCCTTCTGGCTCACACACGTCGCTGCTGGGGCCTCTGAGCCTTAGTTGGGAACAGAGCATTTACAGCTGCTACTTTATCCGGTTTCTGCTGCCGGACCGTCAGTGTCCCTACAAACTCGGAGACCGGAATCCCGACCATGCACTCCAGCTAGGAGTGAGCCTTAACTCTGCTCATCTTCCAGCTCCCCTTCTCACATCCAACACACTTCCTCTTCCCTTCACAGACTGTCCTAACTTCCCTCCTCCCGACCACAGAGAGCAGCTCCTCAGCAGTCAGGTTCAGAAGTCTCCCTGCTGGCCTGGAGTGGGAACTGTGTTGTGTGTTGGTTTAACTGCTAGAGAGATCCTTCATAGCTCCCAAGCATGACATCACACTCCCTAGGAGGAAGGTAATGCCACTGTGGCGATCGTACTCCTGGGGGCGCCACAAGTGCACTGATGCCCAGCCACTGCTAGATGATTCTGCTGGTACATTGACCCAGACCACCACATTCCCCTCGCACTCTACACAGCCAGAATCTGACCCTGATGAATCTCAGGTTCCCTTTCCCGCATACTATACCACCTTACACGGAGTCAAAGAGGAAGGTGCAGATGAAAGTGCAGGTTCCTTGAGCAGGTGGGGGGCATACTCATGGGCGACGCACTGGCACAGGGCCCCTCATAGTACGCCAAGTGTCTCTGCTGGAGGGAGGGCCCACCTGCCATCAGACACACCGCCATACTATGAGGGGCCCTGTGCCAGTGCCATCGCCAACAAGTGGGCCCCCCCTGCTTGCTCAGGATCACAGCACTTGCAAAGCTGAAATACTTACCTCTCCCTGCTCCACCGCCGTGACATCTTCCACGTTTCCTGACAGTGACATTCTGGTCAGAGAGAGCGATGACATCACGTCTGTACGCCCTCTGCCTAAACAGTCCAAGTGCAGTGAGATGGAAGATGGGGACGACGAGGAGTCCAGACTAGTTCAGGGATTTCCTAGCGAGGAGACTTATGTAATTTATTTCAATGTTGGGACAGCTATTTTTGGGGAGCACTATACTCTGGAGAATGATATATGAGGCCCACCATACACTGGAGCATTCCAAAGGTGGACATCAGACACTGGAGCAGCCTTTACAGGGCCCATTATGCACTGGAGCATTAGAAATGGGGCCCATTATATATGGAGCATTATTTGGGCCCATAAACCAGTGGAGCTTCATCCATGGGGACCAGCATATACTGTAGCATTATGTGGAGCTCATCATATACTGTTTCAAACATTATATGGGACCAATGATTCTGTATGGAGAAATATATGGGCCTCATTACTCTGTATAGTGCACTATGCGATGGCCATAATACTGTATGGAGTAATATACTGTCCGTTTTTGGAGCTATTGGAGAATTTAAAATGGATATCAGTCATGAGATGTAAGAAGTGAAGTATTTTTCATTGTACTATACTGCTATTTCTCTGTCATATCAGAGGATCATGAATTGGGGCATGTGTTAAAAGAGCCCAGTGACACTCTTTGGCCCAGGGCCCACAAAAATCTGGAGCCAGCCCTACCCCCCCACAACGTTAGCCAAATAACCCCAAGTTTTCAATGCCTAACTATTATTATAAAGCAAATTAAGGTTGACAAGCTTAAGTACTGTAATAAGAATTGATGTTTTTGGCATTAAAATGGGCACTGTAGGTGTGTTTCCTGTCCTCCACTCCCTGCCGACCTTGGTTCCCCATTGACTTGCATTGGGTTTCGTGTTGCAGTCGGCCTTCGACTTTTCACGATAATCGGCCGATTTCGTTTGACCCGCCTTTTGAGAAAGTCGGGTTTCATGAAACCCGACTCGACCCAAAAAAAAGGCAAAGTCGCTTATCTCTAGTCTCCAGGAGACCTCCAGTTGTCATGCCAACACACCGGTGACCCGCAATCATGTGAAATGTGTCACCGGTGGACGGACTTCTGGTGCAATTGCTGGAAGCGCTTGTTAAAGCCACGGTCAGCGTTTGACAGCAGCATTTAACTAGTTAATAGCCGCGAGTGGATCGCGGATGGATTAGCCATTTGGTAAACACAAAAAAGTACATTTTTTTCTCATTGATGTATACTTTGCACCCCATCTTGACTGAAAAAAAACTGAAATGTAGAATTTTTTGCAAATTTATTAAAAAAGAAAAACTGAAATATCACATGGTCACAAGTAGTGTTGAGCTTTCCGATACCGCAAGTATCGGGTATCGGCCGATATTTGCCGTATCGGAATTCCGATACCGAGTACCGATACTTTTTTCGTATCGGATACCGGAATCGGAAGTCCAAAATGCAATGAGCCACTTTTGTGGCTCTGATTGGCTGCCGAAATGACGTCATCATGATGCGCTGTCTGTGCGCATCATGATGCGCCGTCAGTTTGGGCCTTCGGGGGGGCTGTGCCGACTGTCCGGGGGTCTGTGCCGGCCTGCCGGTGGTCTGTGCAGGCTCCGGGGGTCTGTGCCGGCCTGCCGGGGGTCTGTGCCGGCCTGCCGGTGGTCTGTGCAGGCTCCGGGGGTCTGTGCCGGCCTGCCGGGGGGGCTGTGCCGGCCTGCCGGTGGTCTGTGCAGTCTCCGGGGGGCTGTGCCGGCCTGCCGGTGGTCTGTCCAGGCTCCGGTGGTCTGTGCCGGCCTGCCGGGGGGCTGTGCCGGCCTGCCGATGGTCTGTGCAGGCTCCGGGAGGCTGTGCCGGCCTGCCGGTGGTCTGTGCAGGCTCCGGGGGTCTGTGCAGGCATCGTCCGATGGGACTACAAGTCCCATCGGGCGATGCCTGCTACCATGACAGTGATTGACACATTAGCCAATGATGGGACAGTAGTAGTCCCATCATCCGGCTAATGTGTTGAATGTAAAAAAAAAAAAAAAATTACATGCTACATACATGCTACATACATGCTACACACATACAACATGCATACTACATATATACTACATGTAACATACATACTACATGCAACATGCATACTACATACATGCTACATACTACATGCATGCTACATACATGCTACATACTACATACATGCTACATACATACTACATACATAATACATATATACTACATGCATGCAACATACATACAACATATATACTACATGCATGCAACATGCATACTACATATATACTATATACTACATGTAACATACATACTACATATATACTACATGCTACATACATGCTACATACTACATACATGCTACATACTACATACTACATACATAATACATATATACTACATGCATGCAACATACATACAACATATATACTACATGCATGCAACATGCATACTACATATATACTACATGTAACATACTTACTACATATATACTACATGCTACATACATGCAACATACATACTACATACATGCTACATACATAATACATATATACTACATGCATGCAACATACATACAACATATATACTACATGCATGCAACATGCATACTACATATATACTATATATACTACATGTAACATACATACTACATATATACTACATGCTACATACATGCAACATACACACTTCATGCTACATACATGCAACATACATACTACATACATGCTACATACATACACACTACATGCTACATACATGCAACATACATACTACATACATGCTACATACTACATACATGCTACATACATACTACATATATACCACATGCATGCAACATGCATACTACATATATACTGCATATATACTACATGCATGCAACATACATATATACTACATACAATACATACATATAGACATACAGTACATATAACAGAGTACATACTCACCGTCACTTGTCACTTTGATCCCCGAAGCCATTGTCCCCTTGAGGAATAAATATCAAAATAAAAAAACACCAATATACTTACCCCGATCCGCAGAAGTCCACGAGGGTCCCACGTCCATCTTGCGTGGAGAACAGCAGCATCAGCTGATGCTACCGTTCTCTACCAGCTCCAGGAATACAATGATGGAAGGTAGGTATCCTTCCGCACTGTATTCCTCCACCACTTTAAAAAAAAGGAATACAGTGCGGAAGGATACCTACCTTCCGTCATTGTATTCCTGGAGCTGGTAGAGAATGGTAGCATCAGCTGATGCTGCTGTTCTCCACGCAAGATGGACGTGGGACCCTCGTGGACTTCTGCGGATCGGGGTAAGTATATTGTTGTTTTTTTATTTTGATATTTATTCCTCAAGGGGACAATGGCTTCAGGGATCAAAGTGACAAGTGACGGTGAGTATGTACTCTATGTTGGACTTTTGCGCTGTGCTCCCTTGTTTGCTGTGCAGCTGGGGCAGTGTGGTGTGATCATTATCTCTTTCTCTGAACAATCCCAGTCACTTGGATGGCCTTGACTCTATGTGAGATCTAGAACCTCATCATCTCCCATTGCATCATCATGTGGGTAAGGCCCAGATTGGGGGTGGTCCACTGCTTACCGCGACCAGATGACACAGACACGAGACGGAGGCAGATTTTGGTTGCAACAGGTCCGAGTTTATTGGTCGTCCTCCTGATGACCGTAGCCATACACCACAGCACCTTCACAGCTCTCCGTATTCAGGCCCGGGTACCTGCACCTTGCTTCTGTTGTAGTGACGTTCCTCGCGGCTCTTTTGCTGGGGCTGCCCTAGGCCTATCTACCGGTCCGAGGTCGTCGTCCAATTGGTACCCCTGGGGTCTCATCTGTTCTGCAGTTCTTTGTGTCAGGGCCACCCCCTGACTCTTCCTATCAGTCCCCTGGTCGAGCTCTCCACCATTGTCAGTTCTCCATACTGATTCTTCTCCCCCTGAACTCCTCCCAGGACTAGAACCCTCTGGAACCCACTCCTGCCCTATTTATCTCCCTCCTGGGTTCCTATCTCCCCGCCCCCCATGACTAAGCGGTTTCTAAAGCCAAAGCTGCTGTCAAGTCCTGAACTACGCTCCCCCTGCCATCTTGTGGTTAAACTTAGGTATTGCACTCCTATTCCATTTTCCCCAGCTGTTTCCTTTCTGTCATTACAAACATCCGTCTACAGTGCACAAACCATCCCGTCCCCCTTCAGACAAGTCCATCCATCAGGTCACCTTCCCTACAATCACACCTCCCTAGCTTGTCTGTCTCTCTCTAACAATACCAATCTACTTCTGTTCTCTTTACTCCTCCACTTCTACCCTCTGCAAATCCTTTTGTTGTCTCCCAATTGCACAATGTATCCACTTCAAGCTAAGAACACCGATATAGTGAATGTCTCTCCCATATACTGTATATATCCACATAACCTCTGCTCCTTCTGAGGCCTTCTTCTCTCCTACCCAATCATACATTCCTCATCCAAATACCTGCAAAACTTCTCCAGAGTATTTTTCATCCTTTAGAATTCTGTTGCACATCTGATTATCTCCTACATTAGGAACTTTCAAGCGGTACTTGAAATCCCATGTCTTTAGAATAGCTAACAACCTGCAATGACCCCGCTGCCACCTCATCAACCCCACAGCTCCTGCATCCCCGAACCTACTGTATGCTTCTCCATTATCCTGTAGGATGTAAGGATGCAAGGGTAGGGTCCTCTCCCCTCTCTCTCTGTCATGATTAGTTTGTTTATTGTGATTTGTTCTTTTGTTTTGTATGTAACCCTTCTCATGTATATCACAATAGAATCAATAATGCTCTAAAAATAAATAATATTAAAAATCCCTGCAGGATATCCACCCAGTCATCACCACTGCCCTCCTTGCCAGAGTACACACAGCAGAATGCTGCAGCAGTTGGCACTTCTCTTTCATCATTAGCATTGTAAGAGATTGAGAGATGTGCTGTGGTGGTCTGCTAACAGTTTGTACTAAAACAAAAACACTGATGTAAATTATATTTTACACTTTATCCGCCTAGTTTTTTTTTTAAGCATTTTGCTAAAATTGTAAAAATAAAAGGTTATACGTTGATAAGTTATTTTGCTTTTTTATTACATTATTTTTATTTAACAATTTGATGTCGCTATAGATTGTGGTATCTGGTATAATGTCCTTTCCGGGCATCCACCATGTATTTCAAGCTTATTTAATCACATCGCTCATTAGAAAAGACATGTTGTTTCTGGTTTTATTCACAGGTAGCCTATTGCAATTATTTGCATTACCTGTAAATTTAATTAGTAATCTACTATATAATTGTCTAATTCTGTCTGTCTGTCTGTAATGGAAATCCTGCCTTGCTGATTGGTCGCGGCAGTTAGGCTGCAAACAATCAGCGACAGTCGGTTAGTCATCGTGGCAACACGGCCGCATCGCTTATTGTACAGGCACATTACAGCCATTAAAGGCATCACTGCTGCGCCGCTCATTACACAGGCGCAGTCCTGTACATATTCTAGAATAACAGATGCGTTAGAATCGGGCCACCATCTAGTTATTAATAAAAGCTCAATTTAGAATGTAATTTGATGAACATGAGCATGCTCTATACAGATTCAAAATTGGTTCATCTATGGGTCCAAATAAACTAATCAATATACTCCAAGATAAATCCCCAAATACCAAGGATTCTGTTTTAAGGCTTGTGTGGATGGCTGAATTTTCAGCCAGAGAGTGATCTGACAAAACTTTGGATCGCACTCGGACTAATATTTTTCATTGGCACCATGCACATCTATAATAATAAATGCCCTAACCAGCTTCCGGTTGTAACAACTTCCATCCAGTTGTAACCGGTGACGTCACCACACACACACGCACGTTAACCCTCAACACACCACACCGCCTCAACACACACTCCTCTCACCTTTCACCTCCACTCATGTCCACTCACTCTTTCACTCCACATACGTTCCTTTCTCTCACTCCGTTTCTCATACTCACACCGACATCGTCGCTGCCCCGACATCTTCCTCCACCGCCGCGATCCAGGATCCAGACGTTCTCCAGGCCGCCGACATCGGGATCCAAAAAGATGGCGTCGGCGAAATCTCGCGAGATTACGCCGACGCCATTTTGGATCCCGATGTCGCCCATGCCAGCGACATGTTGTTGCGGCGACGCCATCTTGAATATCGCGGGACTTCACGAAATCCAAGATGGCATCCCGCAAGAACATGTCGGCGGCCTGGAGAACGTCTGGATCCTGGATCGCGGCGGCGGAGGAAGATGTCGGGGCAGCGACGATGACGGTGTGAGTATGAGAAATGGAGTGAGAGAAAGGAACGTATGTGGAGTGAAAGAGTGAGTGGACATGAGTGGAGGTGAAAGGTGAGAAGAGTGTGTGTTGAGGCGGTGTGGTGTGTTGAGGGTTAACATGGCAAGAGGTGTGAGGCTGTGTGCACACGCTGCGGAATTTGCTGCGGTTCCGCAGCGGTTTTGGCGCTGCGGACCCGCAGCAGTTTTTGCTACGTTGTACAGTACCACGATTCCCTATGGGAATCAAAAACCGCAGTGCAGACGGTGCGGAATTTTCCGCGCGGATTATCTGCGGTTTTCAATCCGCAGAAAGAATTGACATGTCAATTCTTTCTGCGGATTCTCCTGAGGTTTGCCATCTCCTCTATTGAGGAGATGAAAAACCGCAGGGCAAAACCGCAGAGCAATCCGCAGGTAAAACCACAGGTCTTTTGACCTGCGGTTTCACCTGCGGATTTTACAAAATCCGCGCGGATGAATCCGCACCTAATCCGCAGCGTGTGCACACAGCCTTAACGACGTCGGCGAAATCTCGCGAGATTTCGCCGACGCCATCTTGCATTCATGAAATTGCGTCATTTACCTCACGCCGACTTGCTGTGCGGACGCTTGGCATTGCCTGTACCACCATAACTACTGCTGCCTTGGTCCTATGCCTGTTTACTGCCGGTGTCTAATTACAGGGCCAATTTGCCTCTACCGCCATAACTACTGCTGCCTTGCTACTCTGCCGGTGTCTAATTACAGGGCCAATTTGCCTCTACCGCCATAACTACTGCTGCCTTGCTCCTCTGCCGGTGTCTAATTACAGGGCTAATTTGCCTCTACCGCCATAACTACTGCTGCCTTGCTCCTCTGCCGGTGTCTAATTACAGGATCAATTTGCCTCTACCGCCATAACTACTGCTGCATTGCTCCTCTGCTGGTGTCTAATTACAGGGCCAATTTGCCTATACCGCCATAACTACTGCTGCCTTGCTCCTCTGCCGATGTCTAATTACAGGGCCAATTTGCCTCTACCGCCATAAGTACTGCTGCCTTGCTCCTCTGACTGTTCACTGCCTGTGTCTAATTACAGGGCCAATTTGCCTCTACCGCCATAACTACTGCTGCCTTGCTCCTCTGCCGGTGTCTAATTACAGGGCCAATTTGCCTCTACCGCCATAACTACTGCTGCCTTGATCCTCTGCCGGTGTCTAATTACAGGGCCAATTTGCCTCTACCGCCATAACTACTGCTGCCTTGCTCCTCTGCCGGTGTCTAACTACAGGGCCAATTTGCCACTACCACTTCATATCTACTGCTGGGCAATTACAGGGTCAATTAGTATCTGTTTACTCTACAATACTCCAGGACGCCTTCTTCACTGCCAGATAACTGCCAAATAGACTCCTTTACCTGTGCCAACATGAGTCATAACAAAAAGTATGCCAATGCCAGTGAAAGGAAAGCAGCTTTAGCACTATGACAAAAACAACGCCGTGCTAATGAGACTCCTGAGGAAAAACACCATCGCCTTGAGAAGATTAAGGCTTATAAACGCCGTCGCCTCACACACGAATCTCCTAACTCTAAATCCATAAGATTGGCTGAAGAAGCCTCTGCACGCCGTCACCGCCGACAACAGACGGCCTCTTCCTCATCATTATTATTAGACTCACAACAGGATGCTTCCACATCAGCATGTGGAACAATTTACTGCTACACTTCATCCCATATGCCATTCACTGACATAACTAATCAGCAATCTGTTTCTGCCCTATCAATACCACCATTCAATACCGATGCACAGTATGCCAATGCCAGTGAAAGGAAAGCAGCTTTAGCACTACGACAAAAACAACGCCGTGCTAATGAGACTCCTGAGGAAAAACAGCATCGACTTGACAAGATTAAGGCTTATAAACGCCGTCGTCTCACACACGAATCCCCTAACTCTAAATCTATTACATTGGCTGAAGAAGCCTCTACACGCCATCACCGCCAACAACAGACGGCTTCTTCCTCATCATCTATAATAATAAATGCCCTAAGCAGCTTCCGGTTGTAACAACTTCTGTCCATTTGTAACCGGTGACGTCACCACACACACGCACATGTTAACCCTCAACACACCACACCGCCTCAACACACACTCCTCTCACCTTTCACCTCCACTCACGTCCACTCACTCTTTCACTCCACATACGTTCCTTTCTCTCACTCCGTTTCTCATACTCACACCGTCATCGTCACTGCCCCGACATCTTCCTCCGCCGCCGCGATCCTGGATCCAAACGTTCTCCAGGCCGCCAACATGTTCTTGCGGCGACGCCATCTTGGATTTTGTGAAATCCCGCGAGATTCAAGATGGCGTCGCCGCAAGAACATGTCGCTGGCGTGGACGACTCGGGATCCAAAAAGATGGCGTCGGCGAAATCTCGCGAGATTACGCCGACGCCATTTTGGATCCGGATGTCGTCCACGCCGGCGACATGTTCTTGCGGCGACGCCATTTTGGATCGGCGAAATCCTGCGATAGTCAAGATGGAGTCGCCGCAAGAACATGTCGCCGGCGAGGACGACGTCGGGATCCAAAATGGCGTCGGCGAAAACTCGCGAGATTTCGCCGACGCCATTTTGGATCCCGACGTCGTCCACGCCGGCGACATGTTCTTCCGGCGACGCTATCTTGACTATCGCGGGATTTCACGATACTCAAGATGGCGTCGCCGCAAGAACATGTCGCCGGCGTGGACAACGTCTGGATCCAGGATGGCGCCGGCGGAAGAAGATGTCGGGGATCGTGGAGCAGCGGCGATGACGGCGTGAGTATGAGAGACGGAGTGAGAGAAGGGGTCGTATGTGGAGTGAAAGAGTGAGTGGAGATGGTGAAAGGTGAGAGGAGTGTGTGTTGAGGAGTGTGTGTGTTGAGGGTTAACATGGCAAGAGGTGTGATGCTATCGCATCCTCCCGATGCGATAGCATCGGGCCATAATCTAGTGTTCAATAATTTCCCAACATGGAAGCTTTGCATCCATACATTGGCTTGCACTTGGCTATGCAAGTCAATGAGTTCTTGGATTAACTCGGACTACTCTTGGATCACATCTGGGTGCTGTCCGATTTTCACGGACTGACAGAAGCTGGAGACTTTTTTTTCTATTTTTTCCCTCATCAGATCACACTATAAACATACTCTAATCAGAGTCTGATCAGAGTGTGATTAGTATAATTGAACTGATTTATTCAAATGAGACCCTATCCTTATCAAAAGAGTTAGAACAATTTCATTGAAAAATATTCAGAATTGAGAGTCCTCAGTGGTTGATACCTTTTAATGGCTAACTGAAAAGATGGTAACACATTGCAAGCTTTCAAGACTACTCAGGTCTAGTGTTGAGCTTTCCGATACCGCAAGTATCGGGTATCGGCCGATATTTGCCGTATCGGAATTCCGATACCGAGTACCGATACATTTTTCGTATCGGATACCGGAATCGGAAGTCCAAAATGCAATGAGCCACAAAAGTGGCTCTGATTGGCTGCCGAAATGACGTCATCATGATGCGCTGTCTGTGCGCATCATGATGCGCCGTTAGTTCGGGCCTTCGGGGGGGCTGTGCCGACTGTCCGGGGGTCTGTACCGGCCTGCCGGTGGTCTGTGCAGGCTTCGGGGGTCTGTGCCGGCCTGCCGGGGGGCTGTGCCGGCCTGCCGGTGGTCTGTGCAGGCTCCGGTGGTCTGTGCCGGCCTGCTGGGGGGCTGTACCGGCCTGCCGGTGGTCTGTGCAGGCTCCGGTGGTCTGTGCCGGCCTGCTGGGGGGCTGTGCCGGCCTGCCGGTGGTCTGTGCAGGCTCCGGTGGTCTGTGCCGGCCTGCCGGGGGGCTGTGCCGGCCTGCCGGTGGTCTGTGCATGCTCCGGGGGTCTGTGCAGGCATCGTCCGATGGGACTACAAGTCCCATCGGGCGATGCCTGCTACCATGACAGTGATTGACACATTAGCCAATGATGGGACAGTAGTAGTCCCATCATCCGGCTAATGTGTTGAATGTAAAAAAAAAAAAAAAAAATTACATGCTACATACATGCTACATACATACAACATGCATACTACATATATACTACATGTAACATACATACTACATATATACTACATGCAACATGCATACTACATACATGCTACATACTACATACATGCTACATACATGCTACATACATACTACATATATACTACATGCATGCAACATACATACTACATATATACTACATGCATGCAACATACATACTACATATATAGTACATGCATGCAACATACATACTACATATATACTACATGTAACATACATACTACATATATACTACATGTAACACACATACTACATACATGCTACATACTACATGCATGCTACATACTACATACATGCTACATACTACATACATGCTACATACATACTACATACATAATACATATATACTACATGCATGCAACATACATACAACATATATACTACATGCATGCAACATGCATACTACATATATTCTATATATACTACATGTAACATGCATACTACATATATACTACATGCTACATATATGTAACATACACACTACATGCTACATACATGCAACATACATACTACATACATGCTACATACATACACACTACATGCTACATACATGCAACATACATACTACATACATGCTACATACATACTACATACATACCACATGCATGCAACATGCATACTACATATATACTGCATATATACTACATGCATGCAACATACATATATACTACATACAATACATACATATAGACATACAGTACATATAACATAGAGTACATACTTACCGTCACTTGTCACTTTGATCCCCGAAGCCATTGTCACCTGAGGGATAAATATCAAAATAAAAAAACACCAATATACTTACCCCGATCCGCAGAAGTCCACAAGGGTCCCACGTCCATCTTGCGTGGAGAACAGCAGCATCAGCTGATGCTACCGTTCTCTACCAGCTCCAGGAATACAATGACGGAAGGTAGGTATCCTTCCGCACTGTATTCCTCCACCACTTTAAAAAAAAAAAAAAAGTCCCTAGTCTCACTTTATGCCATTGCCATAAATCAGAGGACTATAAAGCATCCGGACTCCTTATCTATGTACTGGTCCAATATTTATGTTTCTCCCTCTCCCATATTGATAGTTCTGCTTCACATCACTTGTCTTATCCATTGCATTTTTTCTGTGTTGTATTGTGCATAAATATGTGACTCTTCAGATTTTGTATTAGTCTAGCCTGAAGAAGAGACCTGAGTAGTCTCGAAAGCTTGCAATGTGTTACCATCTTTTCAGTTAGCCATTAAAAGGTATCAACCACTGAGGACTCTCAATTCTGAATATTTTTCTATCTACTGGCTAACACGGTACAAAGCTATACATCTTTCCTGTAACAATTTCATAAACATTTAAGGTAGATATTTAAGAGTCTCTTTTTCCATCTCTGCTTGTAACTGGTATCTAGAACAAATTCGTATAAAAATAAATTTTAAATTTTGCCCAGCAGTATGGTAATTTGTGATCAGAACTTTACAAAAGTATTAATTATTGCTAAATTGAAGTAAGCACCTTAAAATTGAAATGAATTAAATGTGATTTTCAAAAAATATTTCAAATATTGTTGTTTTCATTTTAGTTACATATGTATTATAAAAATTATAAAAATTATACACATGCCGTCTTACGAGCTTTCACATTGAGCACATCAGTGCCTTCCCAGGTGAAAATTTGTGGGATATTAGAAAATACTCATCATTAAAATGAACCACTGCTGCTGACGGTGTCATTTTTTTTAACAAGATTTGTATATTTGCTACAGGAAAAATAAAAAAAATTCTGACTAACCAAGAAGTATAAAAAAAAAAAAAATATTTGATGCAAGTCCTAACAGGATAAACGTTTAAATTTCTCAGCATGTTATTTAAATTCTGCACAGGGAGAATTTATTGTAATAGATCCTTAAAATGAACACCTGAAGCCATTTCAGAACATGAAAAATAACTTCAAATATATATTTCAAAATTAGCTTGCTCATGATTTAAAAAGTGCACCTAGCTGGTCTGGAAATTTCTACAGGGTATTTGCCAACTAATTTATCCTTTAAATGAAAGCAATGATTTTTTTTCAGAGTAACTTGTCAATTAGTATACTGAAAACAACGTAACATTCAATAACTAAAAATACCCTGCAGTTTGCTGAACTGGTGACAAAAGAAAATATCAGTATATGAATGTGTTAAAAAATGGGAAGGAAAGACATTTTAAAAATAAAATTTAAGTGTAATTTATTTCTTAGCTCCAACTTATTGGAAGTGATAACGGAATTAACCAATGCAGCCTTAAAATCTTTAGTTTGCCAATATGTCATACAAGTTTGGCCCGTGCAAAATTTCTGCACATAGGTCGTCGGGGTCGCAGGCAATTTTAGCAAAAGCAAGCTGGTCAAATGTAAATGTATTTCATGAGCTGATGAACACAGAGAGGTATTTATATATGTAGCTTGGTAATACAATAAATTGTTTTGATAAGTAGAGGCAAAAAATGTTTTCCGGTTTTGGTGCCACCTGCAGGTCATTGTGTCTTTCTGCAGGTTTATGAACATGAGTGTTTAAACTGTATTTTGTGATCAAATCGTGAATGTGTGATTTGTTTGGCTGTTTTCTTGCTGAAGGGAGCAAGTTTACCTTTCATATGGTGTATCATTTGTTTGTGGGGCAAAGTAATGAGCGAAAAAACATTGCATGTTTACAAATATTTTAAATACAGAGATGGAAAACCTCCCAGAAGACACCCACAATGTATATGTATACATATACATTGTGGGTGTCTTCCGGGAGGTTTTCCATCTCTGATCTCTGTGGTGGGAGCAGGTGATGTTTGGGGGTATTACATCTGCTTGTTTTGACTGACTCATAACTATATTTATGATTATATGTAATTTGTAGTATTGTTGAATAAAGAATTTGATACTTTTTATATGCAATTTATTGCATGCTCTAGTTTTTTCTTCTGTATTTAAAGTTTTTTGGAGCTTATGCATTTGGTACTGGAGCTGGGGTCATGATTCCCCTTCTCCATGGTACTATATCCATGTTTATGGGGCTTTTGTTGCCATGTTTACAAATGTGTTGGTAGTCTGCTTTGGGGTACTGTGGTGCCACCTGCAGGTCATTTTTCCTTACTGTAGGTTTATGAAAATTAATGTTTAAACTGTATTTTGTGATCAAATCATGGATGTGTGGTTTGTTTGGCCATTTTCTTGCTGAAGGGGGTAAGTTTACCTTTCAAATGTTGTATCATTTGTGTGTGGGTGCATTATGAATGGGGATACAAAGGAATCACCGATAAACAGTATTTAGAAATAATAGAATAGAATAGAAATAATAGAACAGAATAGATTACTTGTGAACTTTTCCACAGTTTGTGATAATTTGTGACATTACCCCACAAACTTATTGGTATTTTTTGTGATATATCAATTCAGCACAAAGTAGCAAGAAATTGTGAAATGTAAACGAAATGATACATGACTTTCTAATTATTTGAAAAATTTAAATCTGAAAACTGTTATATGCATTTGTATTCAGAGTCAGTACTTTTGTAGAAAATGCGTATCTAGGTTTTCTGGCACCAGGGAAAAGAATTCAGTTTGGCATTCTCCCCAGGCATATATGCGATCTGCACACTTAATCGTGTACCAAGTAACTGCTCTCCCTAATTTTCTCAATGTTCAGTGAAAAACTGAGTAAAGCAGAAAGAAACGCTATTTGTCACGTGACCACAAGTATGAAAATATCATGAGTGAAGTGACCATGTGATGACTGATGGAACCTACCTACAAGTAGAGCTGAATCGTGACAGTAAGTATATTACATGCTGCTAGAATTGACATGCTACAGGGCTGTATTTTATAATTAAAGGGCTTGTCCAGGTTTGAGATGAAAGTCTGCAGTCACTATTTGACTGCAGGCTTTTGAATTCTCACAGGGCATGCAGTATACACTTTTAGGATTTTCCCTTGCAAGTAGCAAGAGTGGACGTCATGTGAGCACAAGTATACAATTTGTATACTTCCGGCCACATTCTGACTAGACGTGTCTGGCCTCTCACAATTCATTTAAATTGAGTGAGGTCATGCATCTCTAGTTGGCACGTGACTACATGTATTCAAACACGCCTACCATGAAAACCTTCAAAAAGAACCTGAAAACCCACCTCTTCCGACAAGCCTACATCTTGCAGTGATTCTCAGTCTACTGAACTGCCGCATGACCAGCTCTATCCTTTCTAGTGTATCCACACCCATCCCCTGTAGACTGTGAGCCCTTGCGGGCAGGGTCCTCTCTCTTTCTGTACTTGTGTGTGTCTTGTATTGCTCATGTTTTTGTACTCATCTATATTTGCCCCTTTTCACATGTAAAGCGCCATGGAATAAATGGCGCTATAAAAATGTATAATAATAATAATTGCTGGCACCAGAGAATCCTGGAAGACTGCAGACTCATCACAAACTTGGCAATCTCTTTAATACTCCTACATAAATAAAAATATGAGAATTAGTCTGCATCACAAAAATGTTTACATCCAGGTACCTTATAGATGATGTTATCTCTGATTGGAGTCATTCTCTGTCTTTTCTTCTTCATTTTGTCCATATGCCATGATGACTTTTCACAGCCACAGCTCGTCCCTGCTGACTACCATCTTCTCCAGTTTTCTGTTGCACATCACCACACAATGCCCTTAACCCTTTTGTGACATTCGACATATTATACCATCCATGTGCCCTGGGCCTTAATGCCCATGGACGGTATAGTCCGTCATGTGTGATCAGCTGTGCTCAAGGGGGGAGCGTGGCTGATAGCGGCCGGGTGTCAGTTGATTCTCACAGCTGACACCTGTCACTAAGTGCCAGGAGTGGTCACAGATTGAAGCTTACTGGCCTATAATTTCCAAGTGCAGCTTTTGACCCCTTTTTGAATATTGGCACCACATTTGCTATACGCCAGTCCTGTGGTACAGACCCAGTTATTATGGTGATTTTAAAACGCCACCGTACTTCCTGCTGGGTTAAGCAGGTGACATTTAAGGGAGATTGTTTGTTATCACTGATCATGTTATCCATCATGGGATTTTCTTGTGTAAATACTGTTGAAAAAAGTCATTTAGCATATTGGCTTTTTCCTCATCCTCATCCACCATTTCACCCAGACTATTTTTAAGGGGGCCAACACTATCATTTTTAGTTTCTTGTTATTTATGTAGTTAAAAGAATATTTTGGGATTATTTTTACTTTTTCTGGCAATGAGTTTCTCTGTCTCAATATTTGCTGCCTTGATTTGCTTTTTATAGAATTTATTTAATTTTCTGCATTTATTTAATGCCTCATCACTACTCACTTGCTTTAATTCTTTAAATGCTTTCTTTTTGTCACTTATTGCACCCCTTACAGCTCTATTTAGCCGTAGTGGTTTCCTTCTATTTCTGGCATGTTTATTCCCATACGATATATATTGTGCACAGGTCCTATTCAGGATGCTAATAAATGTCTCCCATTTTCTTTGTGTACTTTTATTTCTCAAGATATCATCCCAGTTTATTGCATTAAGTTATTCTCTCCACCATTGCAAATTTGCCTTCCTGAAGTTTAGTGTCCTTGTAACCTCTCTACTATACATCTTATTAAAGGATACATGAAAACTTTTTATTTTGAGATCGCTATTACTCAAGTGACCCCCAACTCTTATATTTGATATGCGGTCTGCCCCCTGTCCCCTAACTCGCTCCCTATACTGTGTTTGCACACATTCCCTCCCATGTTCCTCATACTTTGTCCAAATGCAATCCCCTCTCTCTTCTCATACTGTGTCTGCACCCATCCCTTCCCTTGCTACCCATGCTGTTTCTGCACTCATCCAATCCCATTCTCCCCTTACTTTGTCTGCACTCATCCAATCCCATGCTCCCCATACTGTGTCTGAACCCATCCAATTCCCATACTGTGTCCACATACTACGTACTCAACCACCCTCCCCATTATGTGTCCTCAACAATCCCCCTTTCACCATATTGTGTCTGCACCAATACCCCATACTGTTTCCTCATACATACCCCTTGCTCCTCATACTGTGTCCGAATCCATCCCCCACTCACCATACTATGTCTGCACCCATCTCCTCTATTGTTTTCTCATACATGTCTCCATCTCCTCCCTTGCTCCTCATACTGTGTCTTCAAATTTCTCCTGCTCCTCGTATTGTTTCTGCACATGACCCTTACTTGCTCCCTAAACTGTGTTCTCATATCTTCCCCACATCCCGTTACACTAAAACTTCCCTTCCCCCTTTTATACTTAGTGCTCCATCCATTACAATAAATCTTCTCCACCTTCTCTTTCTGTTATAGTAAATCTTCTCCACCCCTGTTATACTAAATCTTTGTTGTCTTCAGCTCCACTAAAGCACTTACTACCAAAGTTGTTTGCACCTCTACAGTGCTGGAGAGGGAAATCAGCAGCTTGATAACATGACCATATCACGCTGCTGATGTCACCCTGACCCTTTGTTCAGAGCTTCAATTGTACTCGCTTCTAAAATACATGAGTACAGTTGATCACTAGGAGCAAGTGCACTGAACCTTCTCTCAGCTGGCTGTCAGTTCAATAACTGGCTCAGAGAATGGTTAATTCCAGTTTGGGAGGGCAAACTGCAGTTGCTGGGGAGACACCTCAGGCTTCTCATTAAGTGGCCTAACAGAGCCCCCCCACTAGTTGTGCTTGGGACAGATGCCCCATCTGCCCCTAAATATGCCTCTGCTTAGTAGGGCCAACTTTGACTGCAATTACTGCTGCAAATTGTTGGTATATGTTGCTAGCAGCTTTGCACATCTAGAGGCTGAATTTTTTGCCCATTTTTCTTTGAAAAATAACTAGCTCAATGAGATTGGATAGAGAGTATGTTCCTCAATCCCAAGTCTTTTACAGCCTCTGGTAGGCTTTACTACAGGAATGCCTCGTATTTAGGTCCATCTATTGTCCATTCATCTCTGACCAGTTTCCCCATATCTACCCTTTCTATAATATAATGAAAAAAGCATCACCACATCACCATTATGTTTGACAGTAGGGATGGTATTTTCAGAGTGATGTGCTGTTAGGCGTCAGGTTTCTGCATCTGCTCTGCAGGAATCCAGAGCCTCACATTCTGCAGTCTCCTGCTGTCTATCTACTGCAGACGAGATTACTTTGCAGCAGACCATTCCAGAGACTAAAGGGGGTTTTACACATAGCGATATCGCTAGCAATATCGCTGTAACGTCACCGATTTTGTGACGTTATGGCGATATTGCTAGCGATATCGCTATGTGTGATACTCCGACTGGCTCCCCCGCTGTCTGTCACTGGTCACGCGAGATCCGCCAGCTCCATTTCTCGTCGGGTGCTTCCTGCTGGGCTTCCTGCTGGCGCCGACAAGCGACATGTGGAGGCGGGTGGGAGGACGTCAGGATCGCCGCATCTGAAAGGTAAGTATCGTCCGCTGTATCGCTGCTGCATCACTGTGAGATCTGCCTGTGTGGCAGCTCACTAGCGATCATTTAGCGATGCACCAGCGATCCTGATCGGGACGTATCGTTGTTGGGATCGCTGGTGCATCGCTAAATGTAAAAGGGCCTTAAGTCCCACTGTATTCCTACTGGGCATGCTCACGAGACGATCTCCCATTGGAGATCGGGAGTCATGTGCCCAGGTCCTGTTCCAGATCTCATTGGTCCATCTCAGAGATCTGGAAGGTCCCGCATGGCTACAAAAAGTGCGCATGGCCGTTCCGCCATGTGCTAGTATAGACTATACTTGCTATGTGTGAATGGTGACGTATGTATGATTCTGGTGACTGACTTAATAAGTAACCCCTTCCCTCTGATATTACGCATGTGGATAGGGAATTAGTTCAGCAGTCAGCTCCAGTCAGTGAAAAGCCTTAGGCCACTGTGCACACCGCACCTCTGCGCTAGCGTCCGACATTGCACCTGCTTTGTAGCTGTGTCATCCTGCAGCAGTGTACTACGCCGCACTGCAGTTGCAGCCCTTCTTGGCGTTCGCAGTAGTGACACCACACACACGGTAGGTCTAGACGGATGCAGCTCCTCTGTCTTAGGTCCTGCTCCTGTGACCTTATACCGTGTGTGCATTTACCTGAGGCCTGTGATACTAACAGGCTCAGTGTTTTTGTATGTTTATGTTGCGGCGCCTCTGTGTGTGAACAGAGCCCGCTTTGCACACTTCGGGTGAAGTCTAACCCGTGCGAATTATACTGCCATATTGCTTGTCTGTCAACTAGCAGCGGTGTAACATCTACTGCACGGTGGACACCGAGCGGCGAACGCACTTTTTTATTTATTTTTATTTAGTGCGTTCCGCCATTCCTAACATGTGCAGTGTCAGTTTTCCATCACACATAGCATTTTGCATATAGTTCCAAATGTCTTACTTTGGTCCCATCTGACCAGAGCACCTTATTCCACATGCTCTTTGTGTCCCCTACATGGTTTTCTGCAAACTGGAAAAGGGGCTTCTCATGGCATGCTTTCAAAAATGACATTCTTCTTGTCACTCTTCCATAAAGGTCTGATTTCTGGAGTATACAACTAACAATTGTCCTGAGCTGTAGATCTCTGCAGCTCCTCCAGAGTGACTATGGGCCTCTTGGCTGCTTTCTAATTATTGCTTTTCTTGGATGGCCATGTCTTAGCAAATTTGCAGCTGTGCATACTCCTTCCATTTTAGATAATGGATTGAACAGTGCTCTGTGAGATGTTCAGGACCTGGAATATTTTTTATAACCTAACAATACTTTACTTTTCTCTATAACTTTATCCTTGACCCATGTGGTGTGTTCTTTTTTTATGATGCTGTTTGATTCCTAATATTCTCAAACAAACCTGAATTCTTCACAAAACAACTGTCACTATACTGAGATTAAATTACACACAGATGGATTCAATTTACTAATTATGTGACTTCTGGAGGCAACTGGTCACTCATGATTCTATTTAGGTGTCGCAAACTACAGTGAGTTGAATACAAATGCATGTCTCAACTTTCAAACTTATATTTCTAAAATATTTAGAAAACCATGTATCCTTTTCTTTAGACATCACAAATATTTGCTATTTGTGTTGGTTTACCACATAAAACCCCAATAAAATACATTTGAGTTTGTAGGTGTAAAGTGAAAAAAATTGGAAACGTTCATATGAAAAAATTTTCAAGCTGCTACAGTGTTGGCCAAAAGTATTGACACCCCTGCAATTCTGTCAGATAATACTCAGTTTCTTCCTGAAAATGATTGCAAACACAAATTCTTTGGTATTATTATCTTCATTTAATTTGTCTTAAATGAAAAAGCACAAAAGAGAATGAAGCAAAAAGCAAAACATTGATCATTTCACACAAAACTCCAAAAATGGGCCAGACAAAAGTATTGGCACCCTCAGCCTAATACTTGGTTGCACAACCTTTAGCCAAAATAACTGCGACCAACTGCTTCCGGTAACCATCAATGAGTTTCTTACAATGCTCTGCTGGAATTTTAGACCATTCTTCTTTGGCAAACTGCTCCAGGTCCCTGATATTTGAAGGGTGCCTTCTCCAAACTGCCATTTTTAGATCTCTCCACAGGTGTTCTATGAGATTCAGGTCTGCACTCATTGCTGGCCACCTTAGAAGTCTCCAGTGCTTTCTCTCAAACTATTTTCTAGTGCTTTTTAAAGTGTGTTTTGGGTCATTGTCCTGCTGGAAGACCCATGACCTCTGAGGGAGACCCAGCTTTCACACACTGGGCCCTACATTATGCTGCAAAATTTGTTGGTAGTCTTCAGACTTCAAAATGCCATGCACACGGTCAAACAGTCCAGTGCCAGAGGCAGCAAAGCAACCCCAAAACATCAGGGAACCTCCACCATGTTTGACTGTAGGGACCGTGTTCTTTTCTTTGAATGCCTCTTTTTTTCTCCTGTAAACTCTATGTTGATGTCTTTGCCCAAAAAGCTCTACTTTTGTCTCATCTGACCAGAGAACATTCTTCCAAAACGTTTTAGGCTTTTTCAGGTAAGTTTTGGCAAACTCCAGCCTGGCTTTTTTATGTCTCGGGGTAAGAAGTGGGGTCTTCCTGGGTCTCCTACCATACAGTCCCTTTTCATTCAGAAGCCGACGGATAGTACGGGTTGACACTGTTGTACCCTCGGACTGCAGGGCAGCTTGAACTTGTTTGGATGTTAGTCGAGGTTCTTTATCCAGCATCCGCACAATCTTGCGTTGAGATCTCTTGTCAATTTTTCTTTTCCGTCCACATCTAGGGAGGTTAGCCACAGTGCCCTGGGCTTTAAACTTCTTAATGACACTGCGCACAGTAGACACAGGAACATTCAGGACTTTGGAGATGGACTTGTAGCCTTGAGATTGCTCATGCTTCCTCACAATTTGGTTTCTCAAGTCCTCCGACAGTTCTTTGGCCTTGTTTCTTTTCTCCATGCTCAATGTGGTACATACAAGGACACAGGACAGAGGTTGAGTCAACTTTAATCCATGTCAACTGGCTGCAAGTGTGATTTAGTTATTGCCAACACCTGTTAGGTGCCACAGGCAAGTTACAGGTGCTGTTAATTACACAAATTAGAGAAGCATCACATGATTTTTCGAACAGTGCCAATACTTTTGTCCACCCTCTTTTTTATGTTTGGTGTGGAATTATATCCAATTTGGCTTTAGGACAATTCTTTTTGTGTTTTTTCATTTAAGACAAATTAAATGAAGATAATAATACCAAAGAATTTGTGTTTGCAATCATTTTCAGGAAAAAACTGAGTATTATCTGACAGAATTGCAGGGGTGTCAATACTTTTGGCCACAAATGTATATATACCAGCTTTATAAGATACCCATACCTAGATGTTGAGTAATGCCAGTGTGTCTGTTGATACTGATTCAAAGAAACCATTAGAATATTGACAAAATAGGCTATGTACACCTAGTCAAGAAGCTACACTCTTCAACGATGTCGTGCGTTAAGGGAAAACATAGTTTGAAAAGTCATCCAGGAACTAGAGGGCTTGACGTGACCAGTCTTATCTAGTCCCTGTACGACTTCTCCCATCATCACTCCAGTTGATAGACAGGTCTCTCGCATTTGTGTTCATAGGGAAAGATCTGTCAATTCCCTAAAGTGGGGAAAAGTCATCCAGGGACCATATCGGACTACTCATATCTTTGTATATAGTTTCTGGCCGGTTCGTTAAACTATAATTTCTCTCAGCATTTCACAACAAAGCATGCCTGGCTGCAACAGTGCAGGTGGGCTCTGATTCCTGCTTTGCATGGTTATGGCAGCATGAATCTATTGATAGAGTCCTTTGAAACTTATGATACTCTAAAGCTATATTGCTGTTTTTAAATGTTTAAAACATTATTATAAAATTACAATAATTCATTATATGTGTAAAAAAATGATATTTTACATTGCAAAATTCATATTTAACCAGCATCTGTAAATTAAAAAGACAAAAAGAAACTAAAATCAACCATCTAGCTTAAGGTAGCTCTTTCCCTTTAAACACAGACGATGATTGCAGTTAACGGGCTTTGCACAACAAGTCCTTCTTAAATGTCTTCACAGAACATTTCGTAACTGTTTACGAGAACCAATAATGTCAGAATGTCGTAACAACAAGCCACTAAGGTTCGATTTCTAATATTGCCTTGTCTTTAATAGCTTCCTGCATCCTTTGTGCTTCTTGACTCAACGATATAAGTGCAATTGGGGATAGAAGCAGGCAGATTATTATTGATAGTCATTTATTCCATGGATTCTAAGCAAATGATTTAGCTTTGAGAAGATTTCCAGATTCCAGAAACTGAGATCAGAAAGTATAATCCTGCATTTGTTTGAATTTGCTTTGGTTTAATTTATCACTTTTCCTTCATTGCTTTTCTGACACCTACACATCAGACCATTCTCTCAGAACAATAGTGATTTTGATGAGAGACTTTCAGGATGAAGAAAAACATTATCAGAGCAGGATAAAATCACAAATAATTATAGTCTTCTCTACGGTGCTGTCATTGCTAAATTAATATTTTCAATCAATTGAAACGCCGTGCAATTTTTATGCAAATTACATATAATTATGACACTTAATTTAATCTGTATGAATGGTT
This sequence comes from Dendrobates tinctorius, assembly GCF_039654945.1. NCBI lineage: Eukaryota > Metazoa > Chordata > Amphibia > Anura > Dendrobatidae > Dendrobates > Dendrobates tinctorius. Next base: position 33,449,690 of record NW_027361832.1, read on the forward strand.
ACAAAATACAATCACTTTTACATTAAAATAAACTAAAAGAATCAATAGTTTTACCAGCAGGAAAAAAATTGACATATTTGACTTGTTTATTATAAATTTAATCTTTTAAAATCATAAAAGAAGAAAGTTTGCAATTAGAAATAATCTCTACTACCATTCATTATTACAGGGAAAATTGTTAAGAAATTCATTATTTTTTAAGAATGCACTTATAATTATTTATGAAAGAGTCTTTTATCAAAATAATCAGACAGACATGTACTCAGTAATATTCCTCTATGCACAATAGAAAAATACAATTTACACCCCATCCAGTTAGATAGTACTAATTTGAGGTGGGAGGACTTACTGCTGCTATTTTCATTTAGCTATTCTGTGTAATATAACACAGGACATTGGGTAGGGACCTTCGTGACAATCTGACTGTGCTTTGGGAATGCTATATATATTAATCTTTCATTGAACCTTTATTTTCATTCAGGACCTGTTATATTGAAGGCAGAAAATCTAATAAACCCGATCTATATTCTGTGTTACCTATTGGAACTAGCAATCCTGCAAGTCAGTATAAACCCTTTAACCCCCTCCTGACATGCGCCGCACGGCGCCGCTATTTCCAGATACCACGCTGCATCATGTGGTGACCGGGTTAAGATGGCTGCTGTCCCTGACAGCAGACCATCCTGCACATTGCCCCAGAGGGCTGCACTGCCCTCCGCATCGGCGATCACTGTGATTGGCTGTTAAATTCTGACCAGTCTATCACAGCATTTTGTCAATAAAGTTAGGTAAAAAAGCATGTGACATGCTGTCATCAGTACTGTATAACACAGCACCAATCACATCCATCACTATGGGTGGGGTGATCACGACATCGCCTCACCTAATTAACCCCTTTGGCGCTGATTGGCTGAACAACAGTTTCTGGCCAACCAGCACCAAAGCGGTTAAGGTAAAATAGTGATCAGTGCCCTGTTCTCCATCTTTGTCTCAGATTTGGCATGCAGAGCATTTGTGAGACCCCCTGTATTACCTGAGATAGAGAGTCAATGGTGGCCAGTGGGATCCCCCAACTTTCTCCTGCCTCCAAGCACTGCTGCGCCGGAGTGATCCTCCTGCAATCGCCAGGCTGTGCTGTGTGTTGTCTGCTGTGTGACTAATCAGTGATCACAGCAGCAGCAGTAGCTCCCCTATCCCTGTCCCAGTCCTCCATTATGGTTCCAGTACCCCCTCCCTCCTCCAATTCCAATTGAATTTTTAGCACACTTTTTTGCGCTATTTTTGTTGAGCGCAACATCCTACGCAGAGCATTCATGCTCTTCCTGTGTCCGCAGCACTCTGATCAGCTTCACTGTTGATCAGAGACTATGTAATGGGACATTTTTTTAACTAGTTAGCGTAGCAGATGTCGCAGTGTAAGCGACATCCAGTTTTTTTTAGAAAAAAATAATAATAGTATTTAGTACAGCGGACTTTTAGAGGTAGCAAGGTTGCATAGCTGGTGTCACAGTGCTGGCAACGACCGATATTCTTTTAAAGAAAATAAAATCGTGCAGAGTAGTTTTATAAGTAGCAAGGTAACACGCTAGTGTAGCCAGCGTCACAGTGTTAGGTGATGACTGAGCTTGTTTAAGAGTTAAAAAAAATCATGCAGAGTAGTTTTGTAGGTAGCGTGTTAGTATAGCCGGCGTCAGTGTTTAGTGACGTCCAATCTTGTTTTAGAGAAAAAAAAATATAGAGTAGTTTTAAAGGTTGGGAGATAACATTTTTTTACATTAAAAAATCTGCTATCGCCGGGTAATTTCTAGTCCAGAAGTTACGTCACATTGTTGTTGATGTCTGTTTTTCTTGTGTAAAAAAAATTAGTTGGGTCGTGTAAATTTTTAGTGAGTGCATTAGGGGAGCGTACGTCACACTGTTGGTGAGGTTAGTTTTTCTTTTGTACAAAAAGAGTTATTTGCTTTGGGTAAATTTATAGGGAGGCATTAGTGTGGTGAACATCTGTATTTTTTTTTAAAAAAAACTTATTTTTTACATTTGACTTTTCTTTTAATTTTTTTCTTGTTTCTTCTACATTTTTTCTCTCTACTTCTCTGGGGTTTTTTTTATAATAAATAGTACCCTATACTCAAGCCCCACACATTACACGTGTAAAAGCATCACTTACGCACACATCCCTGGGATTTGGGGAAAAAAAATTGCCCATTCGTCAAGCAGACGCTTTTCACCAGAGGAGGCACACGCCTTCCTTGCCTCTGACACGCGACAGTGAGGATCCCTCATTCCTCTATTCCTCCATCTCCTGCTCATCTAGTGAGGAAGGACCCCCAAAAAGGCACCCTAAGACCCAGGCAAGTCCTGCAGCAATCAATCCATTATGGAATGCACCCCCTTAAAATTATCAGTCATTCCAGATTTCATTGGCAGCTCCGGAATCCAGTTTGACATCACTGGCCTCACTGAAATTGACTTCTTCAATTTATTTTTCAACGAGGAAATAATAAATGTTATGGTGGCCCAGACAAACCTGTATGCCCATCAATTTTTCACCCAAAATCCCACATCATCATAAGCCAGATGGAAATGCAGCAGATATGATGACATTTTGGGGAATTGTGCTACATATGGGCATAATCCAAAAACTAAAGCTTTGGCAATACTGGACTACTGATATTCTCTATAGTACTCCGATATTCCACATAGCTATGACAAGGACACAATTTGAAGCGATCCAAAAAATTTTTGCATTATAGTGATAATACGCAGTGTCCTCCCCGAGACAATCCAAACTATGATTGTCTATATAAAATTCCACCAGTGGTTGAACACTTCAGCATAAAATATGCAGAGGCATACACACCCCAGAGGAGCATCGCTATTGATGAATCTCTGGTTCATTTCAAAGAGAGGCTAAAATTCTGACAATACCTGCCCAGTAAGAGGTCCAGGTATGGAATAAAACTGTACAAACTGTGCGAGAGTTTCTCAGGGTATACCCACAGATTTAGGGTCTACAAGAGGAATGACACCCAGAATAACCCCCCTGAATGACCCCCCCGCCCTGGGGCAAGTGGCAAAATTCTGTGGGAAATGCTGAACCCACTGCTGGATAAGAGTTGTCACCTCTACATTGATAATTTTACACCAGCATCCCGCTCTTCAAGAACCTCTCTACCAGAGGTACAGTTGCATGTGGCACAGTGAAAGAAAATCAGCGAGGCCTCCCTAAGCTGCAAATTAGGCAAATGCTGAGAAAATGTGAAAGCAGAGCCCAATGCAGCGATAACATGCTGGTGGTCAAGAAAAAGGACAAAAGGGATGTCATTATCTTGACCACCATACACAGTGACAACTCCCTTGTCACTGTTCGTGGGACCACAACACTAGTCCCAAAGCAAGATTGTGTCTTGGATTACAATCGGTACTGGGGGGGAGATCTTTCAGATCGTCCTTAAACCATACCGTGCCATGCGAAAAACAAAAGTATGGTACAAAAAATTGGTCGTGCACATTGTACAAATGGAAATGTACGATGTTTTTGTGCTGTTCCGATCTACAGGCAATATGGGGACATTCCTTCAGTTTCAGAAGGTAATCATCAAGGCCCTAGGACAAGTTCCCCAAACAGAGAGGACAGGACGATCACGAAAACTTTGAGTATGCTCCAAGTGGGGAATCCGGAAGGACACAACTTACCATTGTGAAACCAGCTTTGAGAAACCTGGCCTTTGCATTAAGGATTGCTTCAAAGCATACCATATGTCCACAAATTAATAAAATTAGTTTATACCCTGTTGACACAGCACACTTTTATAATCTGTTGTACCCCGCCCATCTTACACATAACACCACATTATAAATTCATACACCAATAAAACCAAAAGCACTGTAATCATTACTATAAACTATGTCTCTAGATAAATTACTTCATGGGTGTAGTTTCCAAAGTGTGGTCACTTGTGGGAGATTTCCACTCTTTAGGCATATCAGGGACTTTGCAAATGCATCATGATGCCTGCAGACCATTCCATCAAAGTCTGCAATCCAAAATGTCACTCCTTCCATTCCGAGCTCTGCCGTGTGCCCAAACAGTGGTTTTCACCCATATGGGGCATCGGTGTTCTCAGGAGCAATTGCTCTACAACTTTAGTGGACCATTTTCTCCTGTTACCCTTTTTAAAATCAAAGATAATTTTTTGGGAAAAAAAATTTGTTTTTTTTATTTTCATGGCTTTACATTCTAAACTTCTGTGAAGCACCTGGAGATTCAAAGTGCTCACCACACAGCTAGATAAGTTCCTTGAAGGGTCTAGTTTCCAAAATGGGGTCAAATGTCGGGGTTTTCCATTGTTTAAGCACATCAGGGTCTTTTCAAATGCAACATGGCGTCCGCTTTCAATTCCAGCTAATTTTATGTTCAAAAAGTTAAAATGTGCTCCTTCCTTTCCGAGCCCTGCTGTGCACCCAAACAGTGGTTTTCCCTGGTTAGACCGCACATGGAGTACTGTGTACAGTTTTGGACACCGTTGCTCAGGAAGGATATAATAGAACTAGAGCGAGTACAAAGGAGGGCAACAAAATTAATAAAGGGGATGGGGGAACTACAATACCCAGAGAGATTAGCAAAATTAGTATTTTGTCTAGAAAAATGATGACTGAGGGGCAAACTAATAACCATGTATAAGTGTATGGGGACAGTACACATATCTCTAAGGCCTCTTTCACACTTCAGTTTTTTGCATCAGTTATAATCCGCCAAAAAGGCGGACAAGCGGATCCGTTCTCAACTGATGTGAACGGATGGCACAGGATCCGTTTTCAGACGGATCCTGAAAATGAAGAAATTTAAAGGAATCGCTGGCCGAGAGAGAGAGAGAGAGAGAGAGAGAGAGAGAGAGAGAGAGAGAGAGAGAGAGAGAGAGAGAGAGAGAGAGAGAGAGAGAGAGAAATTCGGGTTAAATCAGTGTTTGCAGGATGAGAGAGAGAGAGAGAGAGAGAGAGAGAGAGAGAGAGAGAGAGAGAGAGAGAGAGAGAGAGAGAGAGAGAGAGAGATTCGGGTTAAATCAGTGTTTGCAGGATCCGCCAGAGAAAAAAACGTTACAAACTCCGTTTTCAAATTTTTGAGGATGGTGACGGACAGCAACTTTTGGCGGATCCTCACAAAAAACGGATGCAACGGACAGCAATCCGTCTCAATCCGCCATTAATGCAAGTCAATGGGAAAAAAACGGATCCTCAAAAAAATTTGAGGATCCGTTTTTTTTCAAAACCTGGCGGATTGTGACTGATTGTAAAAAACGGAAGTGTGAAAGAGGCCTTAGAGAATCTGTTTATACCAAGGAATGTGATGGTCAGAAAGGGGCATTCTCTGCATCTGGAGAAAAGAAGGTTTTTTCACCAACATATAATAGTATTCTTTACTGTTATGGCAGTGAGAATCTGGAATTCCTTGCTTGAGGAGGTGGTGATGGTGAACTCAGTTGAGGGGTTCAAAAGAGGCCTGGATGTGTAGGGGTCAGGGCAGGGCTGAGAGAGATGAGGCGATGATGTGGTGGTACTGCTACTGATAGGCGGGAGAGGTGTGCTGGTCCAACAGAACTGTGAGGTGACCCACTTCTTAGCGCAAACAGACTGGAGACTGAGACAATACTGTAGTTCAACAGGTCTGATTTTATTCACCAACTTTGCCGATGTCCACACTTTACTACAAGACTGTTCACTTTTCCTCCTCACACAGACCCGGATACCTTAGATGCCTCGGTGACACTGTAGTGGTGTCCTCTGCGGTTCTCCTCACTGTGGCTGCCCTAGGCACTTCCACCAAAGCGCTCCTCGTTCAAAGTACACGGGTACATATTCCATTCAGACTGCCTCCGTCTGATGCTCCTGTGTTCCTGGGTCACCGCCCATGACCATCTCTACTGTCTGGTGCTATCTGAGGGCTCTCCACTGCGCAGCAGACCCTCCTTTCTTAGTGAGCTCCCCTGGCTGACTGAACCTTCTGGAAACTTCCCTCATCCTTTATACTGCCAACCTAGGTAGCCCCGCCCACCGTCACCTGACAGGCACCTTTGACCAATGAGAGTGACCTTGACCTATGGCAGTTACATAACTACTTTCTCCTGTGCTCCCCACTGCCCTCTAATGGTCACTCTCATTACGGCACCCTTTTCTCCTCGTCTCAGTGTTTCTATTCCTACACTGAGCTATTCCCTCTGCCTTTCACTACAGGCAGATCCCTACGTCAGGTCAACCTCCCCACAGATGTCCTCCTGGAGCGTAACAATATTGTATATTACAGGTTATTAGGTTCTTTAGAAGGACGTAGATGTGGGGATTTATTCTGATGGAATATAGGCTGAACTGGATGGACAGATGTCTTAATAACTATGTTACTATGCTACATAGGGGTATCGGTGTATGCAAAAGAAGTTGCTCAACAATGTTAGCAGACCATTTTCTCCCGTTACACTTATGAAAATAAAAAAAATTTTGCTAAAAATCATTTTTGGGCAAAAAATGTTTTTTTTTATTTTCAAGGCTCTACGATCTAAGCTTCTGTGAAGCTCTTGTGTGTTCAAAGTGCTCACCACACAGCTAGATAAGTTCCTTGAAGGGTCTAGTTTCCAAAATGGGGTCAATTGTGGGAGCTTTCCAATGTTTAGGCACATCAGGGGCTCTTCAATCGCGACATGGCTTCTGCTCTCAATTCCAGTCAATTTTGCATTCAAAAAGTCAAAAGGTGCTCCTTCCCTTCCAAGCCCTACCGTGTGTCCAAATAGTAGTTTTCTTCCACATATAGGGTATCGGCATACTCAGGAAAAATTACTCAACAACATTAGTGCACCCTCTTCTCCTTTTACACATTTAAAAAAAAAAATTATCTTCGCTAAAAGATCATTTTTTAGGCAAAATTGAGATTATTTGTTTTCACGGCTCTACATTATAAATTTCTGCGAAGAACCTGGGGTATCAAAGTGTTCATCACACAGCTAGAAAAGTTTCTTGAAGGGTCTTTTTTCCAAAATAGGATCACTTGTGGAGGTTTTCCAATGTTTAGGCATATCAGGGGCTCTTGAAACGTGATATGGCGTCCGCTCTCAATTCCAGTCAATTTTGCATTCAAAAAGTCAAAAGGTGCCCCTTCCTTTCCATGCCCTGCTGTGCGCCCAAACAGTGGTTTTCTCCCACATATAGGGTATCGGTATACTCAGAAGAAATTACTCAACAACATTAGTGGACCCGTTTCTCCTTTTGCACTTGTGAAAATAAAAAAATCATTGCTAAATATCATTTTTGAGGTAAAATTGTGATTATTTATTTTCACGGCTCTAGATTATAAATTTCTGGGAAGCACCTGCGGGATCAAAGTGTTCATCACACAGCTAGAAAAGTTCCTTGAAGGGTCTTTTTTCCAAAATGGGGTCAGTTGTGGAGGTTTTCCAATGTTTAGGCATATCAGGGGCTCTTGAAATGCGATTTGGGGTTCGCTCTCAATTCCAGCCAATTTTGCGTTCAAAAAGTCAAAAGGAGCTTGCTCCATCCTTTCCGAGCCCTTTTCTCCTTTTATCCTTGTGAAAATAAAAAAAACATCGCTAGAAGATCATTTCTGTTAAAAGTTAAATGTTCATTTTTTCCTTCCATATTGCTTCAGCTCCTGTGAAGCACCTAAAGGGTTAATAAACTTCATGAATGTGGTTTTGAGCACTTTGAGGGGTGCAGTTTTTAGAATGATGTCACTTTTTGGTATTTTCTTTCAAAGTGACTTCAAATGTGAGGTGGTCCCTAAAAAATGGTTTTGTAAAATTTGTTGAAAAAATGAAAAATTTTAACTCTTAACTTCCTAACAAAAAAAATTTGGTTCCAAAATTGTGCTGATGTAAAGGAGACACGTGGGAAATGTTATTTATTAACTATATTGTACGATATGTCTCTCTGATTTAAGGGGATAAAAATGCAAAATCTGAAAATTGCAAAATTTTCACAATTTTTGACAAATTTCTGTTTTTTTTAACAAATTAACGCAAGTCATATCAACAAAATTTTACCACTATAATAAAGTACAATATGTCACAATTACAGTCTCAGAATCAGTGGCATTCATTGAAGCATTATTACCTCATAAAGTGACAGTGGTCAGAATTGTAAAACTTGGCCGGGTCATAAGGGTGAAAACAGGCTCAGTCTCAAAGGGGTTAAAGAACCCATCAATATGACTTAGGATAGGTATTGCAAGGCTTGTTAAAGGGTGTCTTGTAGGATTTCTACTTCCACTAGGAGGAACTAATGTTCAAGTCCTCTTTCTCTCTGAAGAGACAATTTGCATATTTAATTTCCCAGAAGACCATATGCCTTTTTGAATGCTGGTATATTGTAGTATCCTCATGCAGGCATGCCAGACCTGGCATATCACTCACCACAATTAGAAACCTTACCCCTTAGATCCCATTCTTAGCCTCTCACCAAGACAAATTAGATCTAAAGTCTTCTTCCTCTTCCTCTCTGAAGAGACAATTTTCATATCAGAAAAACATTTATGGATTTTTATAATGTTAAGTCATCAATGACTATTTCTTAAAAACCTTGACAATCCTTATATAATTACAAAATGTTCTATAATTTTCACAGCAATGCATCAGCCTATGACTGGCACTGCAGCTTTTTTGTTGACTACTGCTAAGTAACACAAAGAGGAAGAAGAAAGAAGAAGGCAGAATAAATAGGAAAGAATAAGTAAGAAGGAAGAAGATGAAAAAAACATTGAAGTAATTGAAGCACTCCAATAAGCATCACACCATACTTGCACTATTGATTGTAGTGGTTCCATGGGTCATAATTAGATATTAGCATATCAATTCTCAGGACCCTAATCTAGTTACCACATTGGTATTTCATGTATTTCATGGATGTTGAATTTTGTTGAACGCCATCAAACCATCTCTTACGTGTCGGAATCCTCTGTGGGTCTTCTGACTTCACAACAAACTTACTCACCTGAAGAGGTGCCGGAAATTCTGGCAGTTAGGAGGCAAGTTTTAGGGCTACTATCCAGCAGCCACATACTACTGATGTTGCTTCTGGAACAAGGTCCTGCAAATTGATTCATCAATTTCTAGTCATAACTCTTACCAATTACCCACCTTTTCAAACTTCATTTTAAACAAAATATTTTCTTTACATTGATTTAAATAGTAGACGTAAAAAATTCTTAGCTTTCAGGTAATTACTCAAAATGTATTGTCAACTCATTATGCCAAAGTTTTTCTTTAAAAACAGAACCTTTATGTAGACTATTACCTTTTATATTTGGAGATACAGACAGAAGCTTTTCATGTGAATATAAATTGAGAGAGACAGAGTAAGCTACACCAAAGATTAGCAAACAGCGGAAGCTTATTTTTGTGAGTTATCTCCATCACCAGCTCTGACTTTTTAAGCATAAAAGAATATTGTCCATTTGACAGCAATGTTGGGATGCATGCTTAAGTATCGATACTTAGCGGATTCAGATCTGGAATAACTCTCTTAACTCCTGTCCTCTTGTCCTCGGCTTTGATTTAAAACTGAATCAAACAACAATGATCTCATGCAAATTTAACTTAGAGCCTAATGTTTCTCTTTAGCAGTAGTTCAATATTGTCTGAGGGAAACCTAGTTCAGGTCATTGTTCAAGCTTAAACAGTTTTAAATCCCACAAAAAAAGAATTACAAAGTCATAATAAGCATACAATGACGTATTATGTTCCAGACTTTCACTATGTATTTGGAGAATTTTCTTTCTCTGTGTAACAGCCAATATTAAATCTTAGCCATAACTGGAAGCATCTGGGCCTCAATGCAAAATCTCATACAGGAACCCGAATCACCATATGCCTTTTTGAATACTGGTATATTCCCATGAAGCAGCTGGGCCCTTGAGAGATACTTGAATGGGATCACACATTTGATGGCAGCATTTCCACTCTTGTGCTTAGATTTCTATTATTAAACTATTATAATAATTATTTTTATTTCTGTAGTGCCAACATATTCCGTTTACATTACAGAGGGACTTGTACAGACAATGTAAAGATAACAGAGCAAACACTTAATTTAATAGATACCAATAGGAGTAAGGGCCTCTCTAAAGCTTACAAGCTACGTGGAAATAGGGGAGACACAAAAGGTAAATGGTAATAAATGCTTGTATTGTATGGTCCAGCCATGAATATAACAAATAGAGTATTCAAATAATGCTGTATGAACCGGTCTCTACAGAATATCTGTATAAAAAGATAGGAGAACAACAGGAGTAACGAATAATATGAGTAAAAATATATATAAATTTTATTAGAAAGTCATAAGTCCATAAAAGATGCAATAACCAGACACTTAATACAAGACAAGTACCCAAATCAGTGGGTGAAATGTGCAACAATAGTCACAGATAATGCAGCCCAAAGATATATATAAGTAAACAGTGATTAACACAAAGGGCTGAATCAGAAGTAAAATGGCAAGCTGAGGTAAGGCCAAATGGCACATGTACATAATTGCCACAGGCAAAATATGGGCAAGTAGAAACACCACTTACCACAATAATTGCACCACCCCCACAGCCAGATGATAAGAGTCCTGACGTGCATTTCGCATCCACACGGGTAGCTTTCTCAAGGGAATATTTATAAATACAGATGCAAATTGCAAGTGCATAGAGGGGGTGTAAACAGATGCTACGAGGAACCAGAGTTAGAAATAAACTTTGGAAGGTCAAAAACTGGAATAGTTACATTAGTGAGGTGAGGCGATAGGCCAGTCTAAAGAAGTGCATTTTTAGGCCACGCTTAAAACTTTGGCTATTGAGAATTAATCAAATTGTCCTGGGCAGTGCATTCCAGAGAAGTGATGCAGCTCACGAGAAGTCTTGGAGATAGAGGTGAGAGTTTTAGATTATTGAGAATGTTAGTCACAGGTCATTAGCGGAACAGGGGGCACAGAAAGGGTGATACGCAGAGATGAGGGAGCAGATGTAGGGTGATGCGGAATTGTGTAGAGCTTTGTAGGTGAGAGTGATGAGTTTATTTCAGATTCTGTAGCAGATGGACAACCAATGTAATGACTGGCACAAAGTAGAGGCATTGATGTAGCGATTAGAGAGGAATATGATCATGACTGATTCATTCAGGATGGATTGGAGAGGGGAGAATTTAGTAGGAGGGAGACCAATTACTAGAGAGTTGCAGTAGTCTAGACGAGAATGAATAAGAACAACATTAAGAGTGTTGCCGAGTAAGGAAATTTACAATTCTAGAAATGTTTTTGTGGTGTAGATGACATGAGCGAGCGAGTGATCGGATGTGAGGAGTAAAAAGATCTGAGTCAAATATAACCCCAAGACAGCGAGCGTACTGCAGGGGTGTAATGGTAGAACTACACAAGTAAAAGGCAATATTGGGTTTGGGAAGGTTAGTAGACGAAGGAAACACAAGGAGTTCAGTTTTTGACATATTCCGTTTTTAGATGGAGGGAGGATGTTAGAGAAAACAGAAAGACAATCACTGGTATTTTGTAGTAATGCAGAGGTGATGTCAGGAGATGAAACTTTGCAAGTCTGTGAGGGGAATGTGTCAAATAATGTTTTTTCAATAATTTGAAGAAATATAAAGTATTAAATGTTTTAGTATAGTATAAAATATGAAAAATAATTTAAAACGTTTTGAGGTTTTCCAATTTGAACATTAGGGGGATCAATTGCTGAAATTTGCTGAGAGTTGAAAAGGACTGGATCCAGACTTAGACTCAGTCCTTCTCAGCCTTTACTCACATTATGGCACTTGACTTATGGTAGAATTTTAATAATAGAGATTAGGACTGTCTCAAATACGATCACCTTGACGTGCTGGGATGGCTTTTAAGTTTTTTGAACAAAATTATGTTAACTAAGTACCCGATATTATTTTCATGAACTGTTGCTCTTCATTTATTGCAGTGTATTTGCATAAAAAAAACAAAATTCCACAATTTTTTACCTTTGTTTTTGCTGTAAAAATTACCTGGTAACATGATTCTCCAGGTCACTGCAATTACAGCAATGCTATACATGTATATACATATACAGGGTGCGCCATTTATATGGATACACCTAAATAAAATGGGAATGGTTGGTGATTTCAACTTCCTGTTTGTGGCACATTAGTATATAGGAGGGGGGAAACTTTTCATGACCAAGACCATGGCGGCCATTTTAAAGTCAGTCATTTTGAATCCAACTTTATTTTTTTGCAATGGGAAGAATGTCATGTGACACATCAAACTTATTGAGAATTTCACAGGAAAAACAATGATGTGCTTGGTTTCAATCAAAAATAATTCTTTCATGAGTTATTTACAAGTTTATGACCATTTATAAAATGTGTTCAAAGTGCTGCCCATTGTGTTGGATTGTCAATGCAACCCTCTTCTCCCACTCATGACACACTGATAGCAACACCACATAAGAAATGCTAGTCTAAGGGGGTCAGATTCTTTGTAGCAATGCTGAGACCTGACACTTATAATGTGGTGGTACACGTTTTCTGTAAGTCTTCACAATGTGGAAACACACTGTTGGTGGTATGTTGGCCACTCCAGGACTTTCATAAGCTTCTTATGTAGCCACTTCTTCATTGCCCTGGTGGTGTGCTTGGGATCATTATCGTGCTGAAAGACACATCCCCATTTCATCTTCAATGCCCTTGCTGATGGAAGGAGGTTTACACTCAAAATCTCACAATACATGGCCCCATTCATTCTTTCATGTACACGGATCAGTCATCCTGGTCCCTTTGCAGAGAAACAGCCCCAAAGCATGATGTTGCCATCCCCATGCTTCACAGTAGATATGGTATTCTTTGGATGCAACTCAGCATTCTATCTACTCCAAACATGGCGCGTTTTGTTTCTACCAAACAGTTCTACTTTGGTTTCATCAGACCATATGACATTCTCCCAATACTCTTCTGGATAATCCAAATGTTCTCTAGCAAACTTCAGACGGGCCCATACATGTACTGGCTTAAGCAGAGGCACACGTCTGGCACTGCAGGATCTGAGTCCCTGGTGACGTAGTGTGTTACTGATTGTAGCCTTTGTTACGGTAGTCCCAGCTCTATGCAGGTCAGAGGAGCCTCTTAAAGAAGTTACAGGGCTGTGAGAGCCAGAAATCTTGCATATTTTTATTATTTTCCACCATAATTTGCAAAATAAATCTTGCCAAATCAGACAAGGTGATTTTCTGGATTTGTTTTCTTATTTTGACTCTCATAGTTGTGGTCTCCCTATTACACAGCTACAATGTTCTTGCTTTGTGAAAGGTAAATGTGATAAAGCTATATTGCATTTTTAACAGTTCTAAAAATGTTGTCAATCTCAAATCCTAGACTTATAGGGGTTAAACCTCCATGACAACTTATGAAATATTTAACTGCCATACTCTAATTGACTATATCCTTCAATCTCATAGATAATGATTGAAGCAGTTTTGGGCATGGTGAAATATCACTTCAATTAAATGAGGTACTCCATGTCTCAGTTATCAGGTTTTGTAGGGTTGCCAGTAGTCAGAACTCCAGGAACAGCAACTTATATATTCTCCTATGGATCAGTGATATATTATTGAAGTGAGCTAAGCCTTTAATAGGTTACATTCTAAACAATTTTGATTGATTAATTTCATTGAATACAGTAATCTTGCTTTCACAGCTCACCAGGTGAGATGAATCCTCTAAGTCTAAGTCTGAGTGGACACGCAGATTCCGGGTGTCAATGTAGTGAACAGGAAGACACTTTGGCCAGTAAGGACTGTAAAGGATAACCAGAAATCCAGATTCAGCAGGGTAGTTGCAGTTGAGCAAAGCAGGAATGAATGCAAGTGAGAACATAGAACACAAACAGCACAAATGGTGGCACACACCTAGCATAGTATTAGGAGTCTTAGAAATTCAATGCCAAGACACAGGAGTGTGTGTCAAAGAGTTTTAACGAGGTTCAGGCAGATCATATCATTGATCCATATCAGGCAACTTCAAAACTCCAAAAAGAGCACACCAGAAGGCAGTCGATCTAGGGGAAGAAAAATGAGCCAGAATTGAGGCATGTACTATGTCATACCATGCTATCCATCTTTATGGGCATTTGAGTAACCACTGTCTGTCTATCTATCTATCAAAAGGAAGCACAGCAGCTCTCTATATGAGCCAAGATATACGTAAACACTGAAAACAATAAATCTAAACTATGTTACTACTCATCTTACTGATTATATATAATGCAGTCATTGCAGCTTGCACCTATTCACACTTAGGCTACTTTCACACATCAGGTTTTCGGCGTCAGGCGCGATCCGGCGTCGTGCCGGAACGCCGGATCCGGCAAATGTTTTGTAAAACCGGATGTGACGGATCCGGTTCATCCGTTTTTCTATCCGTTTTTCGACGGATTACGCCGGATCCGGTTTTTAAAATTGACCCTTGTGGCCTTCCGAACGGGATTGGCTACTGGAAAACTATATATAGCATGTTCCTACAGCCCTTCTTTGACAGGTTGTAGAGGAGAAAGTGCAGGTTGGAGAGAAGAGCAAGTTACTGGCGAAGATGGATGTTGTCATTGGAAATATTTTGAAGAATTTGGCGGATTTTATAGCGGAGGCGAATCGTTTGAGGGTGATTGTTCTGGAGAAGGAGAGAGCGAGACAGCAGCGCATCAGGCATCGTAGACGACGTTTGTGGATCCACCCCATCACAGCCAAGAGAATGACGCGTGGGGTCTATTCTACACTCTGCATGGACCTTCGACGAAACCCGGATAAATTTTTTGGATATGTTAGGATGAAAATGGAGAATTTTGATTACTTGGTGGAGCGCATTGCACACCTCATAAGAAAAGCGGACACCTATTGCCGCTTCTCTGTTTCACCCGCAGAGCGTCTGATGGTGACTTTAAGGTAAGCCACATTTATTGGATATGCTCGCATCAGAGCACACTTTCACTGCAATCTTGTTGGTGGTAGTTTGTATCTCCAAGTGTTATAGGTCAGTTTTGGTATGTAATGCTGTGATTTAAAACTAATTTATTGTTTTTTAATTCCCCACAGATTTCTTGCAACTGGAGAATCCCTTTCGTCACTGCATTTCCAGTACAGACTCGGGATTTCCACCATATCTGGAATTGTGAAGTACACATGCCGTGCACTGTGGGACTCCTTAGCTGAAGTTTTTACCAGAGCCCACAACAGAGAGGTGGATTGAAATTGCTGACAAGTTTCAACAGATATGTCAGTTTCCCAACTGCTTGGGCGCTGTGGACGGGAAACATATCCGCATTGTAAAGCCAGCTGGATCGGGATCGGAATATTTCAATTACAAGAAATATTTTTCAATTGTCCTCATGGCCATCGCTGACGCGGAATACAAATTTATTGCGGTTGATATTGGGGCCTATGGCTGCTCCAATGACTCTCAAGTTTTCAAACTGTCTGCCATGGGGCGTAAACTGTATGGAAACACCTTCCAGTTCCCACCACCTAGACCGCTGCCGCAAACATCTGGTCCACCTATGCCATTTGTCTGTGTAGGGGATGAAGCCTTCCAGCTGTCAGAACACCTTTTGAAACCGTACTCTAGCAGAGGATTGACAAGACCAAAACGCATTTTTAATTACCGCCTCACAAGAGCAAGAAGAATGGTTGAATGTACCTTTGGTATTCTGACAGCCAAATGGCGGGTCCTATTGACTGCGATCAACCTCAAGACAGACACTGTGGACGAGGTTATCAAAGCGTGCGTGGTACTCCACAATTTTGTTATCTGCAAGGAACCCATTTCCATTGAGGACACCTCTGAAGAAACCACCTTGCAAGATTACCATGACATTACCACTAGAAGTTCTGTGACGGTTTCAGTAATGAGGGACAATTTTGCACTATACTTTATGTCACCTCAAGGCAGAGTACACTGGCAGGATGACAGAGTGTGAAAGATTTGTGCCCTAACCAAACTTGTGTACCTTCTGTACCAACAGTATATACCTTTGCCAACCAAAGTTGGCTATCTTGTCATGGTCTCTATTTTTAGCTTTAGGCCACAGGTGTGTACCTGGTTGTGTTTTATGCAAAGTATTTCACCTTTTAACAAAAGTTGTGTACATTGTTAGGAAATCACCAACAATAAACACAACTTTTTAGGTGAAATACTTTGCTTCAAACACAACCAGGAACACAACTGTGGCAAAAAGCTAAAATTTACCCACAGTTATATACCTAGTTTTGAATACCATTTCACCTTTTAAATACCCTGTATTTAACCTTTTTCGCCGCAGAAAGAAATGACATACAACCAGTGTAAAATAATTTAACTTTTATTGAAAAATGTTTTTTTTAGTAAACTTTTTTAAAATTTTAATAAACTTGTTTAATAAAGCTTTGAAACCATAAAACTGGTCATTTTTATTTAAATACACACATTATAAATCTGTGTAGTGTGTGGTGGAAATACTGCTGGAGGGGCTGCGGGACACTTCGACACTGGGAGTGTGGAGAGAGGACTGGGATCGTGGTGGGGAAGGAACAGTTAGAGGTGAAGGTGTGGAAAAAACTACAGAATGGGTGGACATGTGGGAAGCAGAAGAGGTGGTGGGTGGTGGAGTGGAGGGTTGGGCAGGGACTGTAGGAGCAGATGATGTTGATGGCAAGTTGTATGGGGAAGGAGTTTGGTATGGGGCAGGTTGCTGGAAGTGGGGAGATGTCTGGTACGGGGCAGGTTGCTGGAAGTGGGGAGATGTCTGGTACGGGGCAGGTTGCTGGAAGTGGGGAGATGTCTGGTACGGGGCAGGTTGCTGGAAGTGGGGAGATGTCTGGTACTGGGGAGGTTGCTGGTACTGGGGAGTTTGCAGGTACTGGGGAGGTTGCTGGTACTGGGGAGGTTGCTGGTACTGGGGAGGTTGCTGGTACTGGGGAGGTTGCTGGTGCTGGGGAGGTTGCTGGTGCTGGGGAGGTTGCTGGTGCTGGGGAGGTGGATGGTGCTGGGGAGGTGGATGGTATGTAATTGGAGGGGGAGGATGGAAAGTGGCTGGAGGGGGTGTAGATGTAATAGGAGGGGGAGGATGGAAAGTGGCTGGAGGGGGTGTAGATGTAATAGGAGGGGGAGGATGGAAAGTGGCTGGAGGGGGTGCAGGTGGAGGAACTACTGTGGTGGGAGGAGGAGGTTGGGAGGTAACTTGTTGGAGAGCAGCGTGGCATGAATGCATTACATGCATCTGCTGGGCAGGAGAGAGCGTTTCCATGCGCTCCACAACAGACCTGAAAAAGGTGTGGTTTGGCGAAGATCTTGCTTCTGAATGCATGGTTTGCAGAAGTGTCTTCACCTCCAGAATGCTGGAGTTGATCTGCTGATAGCCTGCGGAGATTTGCTCTGACAAGACTTTTAGACAGTTCTGGAAAGATGCATTCAGATGCAAGAACTCTGGCGCATAAGTCTTTTCCTGACCCCTCTGCCGCTGCCGCCCAGTACCCGCAGGTGTACTAGAGGTGGCAGGGGCAGAAGGGTGGGGTAAAGGGAAAGCGATCTCCTCACCAGCAGCTTCATGTAATGTAGGCGGCCACGATGCTCCTGTGCTGGTGGATGGGACAGATGGGTCGAATGTGTGGGAAGGCTGGGAAGGTACAGATGTACCGGGGCGGTCGAAGTGTCCCTGCCGATCTCCTCATGGATCGCCTCAGAAGGGTCCAATCGTGCAGGCTCCCGAGTGCTGCTCACCGTGCTGTGGAATAAAGAGAAAAAAAAACAATTAAAATACTGACATGGTATGGCCCTGGCTGAAAAAAAAATTTACATCTAACATTTTTTTTCACATGTGGTGTGTAATATTTACCTTCTGGTGACCATTGTTTCCCGGAGGAACGACAGGGCTTCTGCGTACTTGTACTTGCTCCTGCGTCCTCCAGATCCACTCGGGGCCCGCATCTCTTTATTGAACTCCTTCTTGAAACGATCCCTCACAGATCGCCACCGATTCACAATTCTGTTCCCTGAAACGAGAAAGGAGTGGTTAGTATACAACATCAGTGTTTCCCAAACTCCAGTCCTCATGGTCCCCAGGGGTCATGTTTTCAGGATTTCCATAGTAAATAGAAATCCTGAACACATGATCCGTGGGGACCACGAGGACTGGAGTTCGGGAAACACTGGTTTACATCAAGCAACCGGTACTGTATATACTTACGCTCTTTAATCTGGGCCCGAACATCGAGGTCCTCCCAGCGGCCCACAAGGAGCGAACAGATTTCCTCCCAGAGTCGTCGGGTAACGATAAGGTCAGCGTGGCGGCGGTCAGCCATATTCCAGAGCGGCTCCCTTTCTCTGACGAGATCGATGAGGTGGTCCACATCGAGTCCTCCATCCTCACCGTCAGAGTCGGGAGCACGCTGTGAAGGCTGTTAAAGAAAAAGACAAAAATAACATAATTAGCCTCCACATAAGAAATGAAATAAAAAGTGCAAAAAAACAAAGCAAAAATATTTATACTTACACGCTGGTGACCGCCGCGTTGCTGTCGCCGACGACCCTGGGAGGCACTGCGAGGACCTCTTGGCCGAGCACCAGATTGGGAAGACTAGAGAAGAAAACAAAAAATGTTATGTCTTTGGATGTAGGCATTTGTTTGCTGTGTGTGGTCTGCAGAGCATTGTTTTCTATGTGTTGTGTGTAGTGTGATGTTGTGTTTCTGCGTTTGATGCAAAAAACTTACCAATTGTGAACCCACTCCAGGTGTCTGTCCACCCCTTCCTTCTTCTTCTGGGAGCTCCTCTTCATCTTGTGAATCCTGTTTTGAAATAAAAGGCAATGAATAGACATATATTACAGAGAAGATGGATTTTGGAAATAAAAACTTACCGTCAAACGCTGACGATGCGAGGGAGGGCTCCCAGAAGATGATGTGCTGTCTTCCTGGTGGCCACACTCCATGCCTGTGGGTGGTGTTCCAGCTGCTGCCATTGCTGCTGCTGCTGCATCTATTGGGCGGCTGTTGAATAAAGAGAAACAAAGGGCCAATGAATATCTTGATATTCAATAGCCCTAGTTTGGAGGAATGGGGGATTTGATAATTACCGTCTCTCATCTGCTGCTGGCCTCCCCTCCTCAGCATGTTCCATTTGCTGCTCCATTTGGGGTGGTGGTGGTGCTGATGGTGCTGCAGTGGTCTCCTGCCTTCTCCTGCTGCGCTTGGTTGCTTTCTTGGGTGGCATGTTGGGTGTGGCTGTGGGTCCCACTGTCTTGCTTTTATATATGTCTTGTGGGCAGAGCTACTGAGCATGCTCAGACCAAAAAACCGGATCCGGCGCATTGCGGCGCTCATAGGCTTTCATTGTGTGAAAAAGCCGGACGCGCCGGATCCAGCGTGTCCGACTTTTTCGCCGGAGACAAAAAATGTTACAGTAGCCGTTTTTTCCTGACGCCGGATCGCGACACATTGCCGGATCCGGCGAAAACCGGATGAAACGCATGGCCATCCGGCGCGATCCGGCGCAAATGCAAGTCAATGGGGGGGAAACCGGATCCGGCATTGCATTTCGCCGGATCCGGTTTCTGTCAAAAGCGCCGGATCACGCCTGACGGCGAAAACCTGATGTGTGAAAGAGGCCTTAGGAGGTGCTGGTCAGGTTTTCATTATATTTTACGACTGGAGGTTTGACTGCCTCCTACCTGATTTTGCCTTACTCCCATTAACCTACAGGTGATTTTAATCAGTTCTACTTGCTCATTTGAAATGTAGGCTCATAGCCCGACAGACATGTTTGTCCATTTAACTGTAGGCTCATAGGTCAAGAGAGGTATGTACAATAGGTTAGGACCCATCAGACAAGGGTTCCCTTGCCATGGTTGATGGGCACACATGAATTTATGAGCTGAGAACTTTCACTTTTTTGTAAGTACATCTTACTGAGTAGTAGCATAATTTACAAATAATGTTATCAGTGTTCACATCTATCTTAGCTAATATAGCGTGCTGTTGTGCTTCCTTTTTATATATAATGCAGTCATTGCCTCTTGCACCTATTCACACTTTGAAGGTGCCTTCCAGGTTGTTCTTTATGTCAGTATCTATCTATCTATCTATCTATCTACCTGTGTTTGTGCTATATATGAATAATCTGCAATATTTATTATATTAAAATCCATTTAGTAATGCTTTCTCAGCACCATTAGTAGAATTAAAAGCTTCTTTGTTACGATTTGCATAATACTGATATTTCTATATGCTTTTTTTTCTCAATCAGCTTTTGCTTTTGATTATTTTGCAAGCATTAAAAAGTAAGACTGGGGCTGTACTTTAATACAAGTGCCCGTTGGCTTAGAAGGAATTATAGAAAAGTAGACCAGGCTTAAACAAAAGACAAGGACTTGATACCAAGCTACATTTTGCAGTCAGAAAAGATGAATACATTGGTATTAAAGTTTAGCAGATATAGTCCGGATAATCTTTCAATCAGATTAATGAGGAAATATATTGCATGGTCCCTACAGTCACTTTTTTTCTTTTCCCAGGACAATATGTGATTTAAATCCCAAATGCCTGTTTTCAGCATTACAATATCCTTTGATAATGGTGTCTCTTGCATAAAGAGAGATAAAAATAAAACCGTCCCTCTTGATTTCTCAGTTTAGATTTAAAGTACATTTTCTATTTCTTGCCAAAGTTGAAGGAGATTCTATTGAGAAGCGTCACATTTAATAAGACAAAGAGAATTTCTAATTATGCTACCTGTCAAGATTGGAATCTATAGAACAGCAAGTGCAATATTGAGGAATCAAAAGAAAGGATTGCAAATGCTCCAGTTTACTTTGGTGTATGATTACTATTTGCACTCAGATATTGCTAAATGTAAATCAAGCAAATACAAAGCTGCTTTCTTAGAGGTAAACAATGAAATGTCAGGTTTTCACATGACAGTCTTCATTTCACAGTTCAAGTCCAGATTCTAGTTTGCAGCATTGAATATTATGAGAAAAGTCACACATTGCTTAAATGTATGTTACAATGTGCTGGGTATTATTCAAAGTAAATGACTATTCAAAGATCATTTATTTACATGTATATGGCATTTATGGAATTCTGAAAACAATACCATATATAAAGGGGATACAAAAATACCACATCCTAGATATCTCTGAATGAAATATTTCAGTTGCAAAGTTTAATTCATTGCATAGTGGAATGTGTTCAGAACGATAAAACATAACAATTATGAATGTAAATCAAAATGAATATCCCATGGAGGTCTGGATTTGGAATGATACTCAAAATCAAAGTGGAAAATCAAATTACAGGCTGATCCAACTTCAGTGGAAATGCCTCATGACAAAGAAAAATGCTCAGTATTGTGTGTGGCCTCCACGTGCCTGTATGACCTCCCTATTGTACAATGCCTGGGCATGCTCCTGATGAGGCAGCGGATGGTCTCCTGAGGGATCTCCTCCCAGACCTGGACTAAAGCATCCGCCAATTCCTGGACAGGCTGTAGTGCAACGTGATGTTGGTGGATGGAGCGAGACATGATGTCCCAAATGTGCTCAATCAGATTCAGATCTGGGGAATGGGTGGGCCAGTCCATAGCTTCAATGCCTTCATCTTGCAGGAACTGCTGACACACTCCAGCCAAATAAGGTCTGGCATTGTCCTGAATGAGGAGGAACCCAGGGCTAACCATTCCAGCATATGATCTCACAAGGAGTCTGAGGACCTCTCATCTTGGTACCTAATGGCAGTCAGGCTACCTGTTATGAGCTCATTTTCTGCTCCACCAGTTGAGAGTTCCCCTTCCATTCTCCCTCTGGTGGTGACAGGAGGTAGAGAGGTTGGTTTAAGTGGTAGTGATTTGCCACCTGGTGAGGAAGATAACGATTGGATCTCTGGAGGATCAGAATGGATATAAGACAGCCGACGCCCTATCCTAGTGCTGGTGATTCAGTCTGCTTCTCAGGTCTATGACTCAGCTCTGTTCCAGTCATCTTAAGATAAGTTTGTTTTTTGCTAATGTTCACACTTGCTCTTGTTGGTCATTTCAGTTTTTTGTGTGGTCAGCCAGCCCGGCTGAGCTTTGCTGAATTTCCACACTTATTTGCCAAATTGTCTTTTTTTTCCCTTATTAGATTGGCCTCTTTTTGCTCTGTCTCAGAATATTTCAGAGTGCTGATATAGTGGGAGAAGTCTAGTGACTTCAGGATTAATTTTGCTATCAGTTGTGTTGGACATTTTTGTAGGGTTTTTGGCAGATTGCAAACAGTTTCTTTCCTTTCCTGCCCTTTGTAGTTAGTTTGTCCCCATCGTTAGCTCAGCCTATTTTCCTGCCTTTGTTTGTGTTTTCATCTGGTTTAACAGTCAATACATGTGGGGGGGCTGTCTCTCCTTTGGGGTCTGCTCTGGGGCAGTTAGTTTTCCTATTTTCCTAATTTAGGCTTATTTAGTTTTCCGGTTGAGACGAGGAGTCTAGTACCACCGTAGGAACGCTTCACGACTGCTGCTAGTTGCGTGTTAGGGTCAGGGGTCTGCTATCTGCATAGTTACCAAACTCTTTGGTTTTCTGAGACTTAGCTTGTTTGTTTTTTATTTCCTCCTCGGCTACCCGTTCATAACAGAATCACCAGCCATACCGTAGATTCTAGGGTACTCAAAATCAGGAAAAAAGAAGGAAAAAAAAAGGAAAAAGTGTCAGAATTTTTTTTTTTCTGTATGCATTTTTTCCTCTTTTTCTCTGGGGCCGTAGGAGGATTTTTTTTTTCTTAATGGAGATTAAGCAATTGTCTGATCGTGTGGAGCAGCTCGCTGCTGAAGTGCAGGGAATTTCCGCCTATCTCGCTCCATCACATGCTGTTGACCCCAAGATCCCTACTCCTGATGTGATTTCTGGGGACCGGTCTAAATTTTTGAATTTTATGAATAATTGTAAATTATTTCTTGCCTTGAAGTCTAACTCATTGGGGAGCTCTGCGCAGCAGGTTAAAATTGTCATCTCCTTGGTGTGCGGTGATCCCCAGGATTGGGCGTTTTCTCTGACACCTGAAGATCCTATTCTGACTAATGTGGATGCATTTTTTCAGGCCTTGGGGTTGTTGCATGATGAACCTAATTCCGTTGATCAAGCTGAGAGAACCCTGTTGTCATTAAACCAGGCTCAGGATCCTGCAGAGTTATATTGTCAAAAATTCCGAAAGCGGGCGGTCCTTTTTGCATGGAATGTTAGTGCATTGGCAGCCCTCTTTCGGAAAGGTTTATCAGAGACCGTAAAAGATGTTATGGTGGGATTTCCTGTTCCCTCTGGTCTGGATGGCTCTATGGCATTAACCATTCAAGTTGATCGGCGTTTACGTGAACGTAAAAATACGCGGGAGGCGCTGCCACCTTTTGAACAAATGTCTGAACCTATGCAATGTGATGTGGTTTTGTCTAGGGTGCAACGTTGGGAGTTTAGAAGGCGTAATAAGCTGTGTTTTTTCTGTGGCGACGCCTCTCATACTATTTCTGCCTGCCCTAATTTAGAGAAACGTTTTGCACCCACATTTGCTGTGGGCAGTATACAACCTAAGTTCCTTTTGGCAATTACTCTGATCTGCTCCTTGACCACATTTTCCACTAAGGCTTTTGTGGATTTAGGAGCAGCTCTGAATCTGATGGATTTGGACTTTGCTAAATGTTGTGGTTTGTCCATGACGCCTCTGCAGACACCTATTCCTTTGAGGGGTATTGATGCCGCTCCTTTGGCTGAGAATAAACCTCAGTTTTGGACCCAGGTTATAATGCGAGTTGCCCCAGACCACCAGGAAAATTGTAAATATTTGGTGCTGCATAATTTGCATGATGCTGTTGTTCTGGGGTTCCCCTGGTTGCAAACTCATAACCCATTTTTGGATTGGAAATCTGTGTCTGTGGTGAGTTGGGGTTGTCAGTGTGTTCTTAGGGATGCTCCTGTTTTCTCCACCTCTCCTCACTCTCATGATATTCCTGATTATCTGGCTGAATTCTCTGATGTATTTAGTGAGAGTAAGTCTGCGTCTTTGCCCCCTCATAGGAGTTACGACTGTGCAATTGAGTTGATGCCTCGGTGTAAATTTCCCAAGGGTCGGCTTTTTAACTTATCTGTACCCGAACATGATGCTATGCGATCCTATATTAAGGAGTCGTTGGAGAAGGGTCATATTAGACCATCTTCGTCACCTTTAGGTGCTGGGTTTTTTTTGTGGCCAAGAAAGATGGTTCATTAAGACCGTCTATTGATTATCGTTCCCTTAACAAGACGACGGTTAAATATCAGTACCCGTTACCTCTGATGTCTGATTTATTCTCCAGAGTTAAGAGTGCCTGCTGGTTTACTAAGCTTGACCTTAGGGGAGCGTATAATCTTATTTGCATCAAGCACGGGGATGAATGGAAGATGGCGTTTAATACTCCGGAGGGACATTTTGAGTACCTGGTGATGCCTTTTGGGCTCTCCAATGCCCCTTCTGTCTTCCAGTCCTTTATGAATGATATTTTCCGAGACTTTGTGGATAAGTTTTTGATCATCTATCTGGATGAAATTTTGATCTTTTCTAGTGATTGGGATTCCCATGTGGAACATGTCTGGACTGTGTTTCGGATTTTGAGGGAGAATTCCCTGTTTGTTAAGGGATCGAAATGTCTCTTTGGTGTACAGAGGATTTCATTTTTGGGATTTATCTTATCTCCATCGACTATTGAAATGGACCTGGCCAAGGTAGAGGCCATTTATGATTGGGTTCAGCCTACTTCTTTGAAGGCTCTTCAGAAGTTTTTGGGTTTTGCTAATTTCTGTGGTAAATTTATAGGTAATTTTTCTAATATTGTCAAACCACTGACTGATCTGACCAAGAAGGGAGCTGATGTGCTGAATTGGTCTCCTGAGGCTGTCTCAGCATTTCAGGAGCTTAAGCAGAGGTTTACTTCAGCTCCAGTTTTACGGCAACCTCATGTCTCACTTCCATTTCAAGTGGAGGTAGACGCTTCTGAGATTGGTGCAGGAGCTGTTTTGTCCCAAAAAGACCCTGTGACTTCTAAAATGAATCCCTGTGGCTTCTTTTCTCGAAAGTTCTCCCCATCTAAATGCAACTATGACGTGGGGAATCGGGAATTGTTGGCCATGAAATGGGCATTTGAGGAGTGGAGACATTGGTTGGAGGGAGCTAGACATCAATTTGTGGTCCTCACCGATCACAAGAATCTGACTTATCTGGAGTTGGCCAAACGCTTGAATCCTAGACAGGCTAGATGGGCCTTGTTTTTCACGCGTTTTAATTTTGTGTTCTCTTTTCTTCCGGGCACTAAGAATGTTAAGGCAGACGCCCTTTCTTGGAGTTTCTTTGCTGATTCTCTTAATGTGACCGAGCCTACTACTATCCTAGGTGAGGGGGTAGTTCTTTCTGCCATTTCGCCCCCGATTTGAGACGCGCCCTGGAGGAATTTCAGGATGATAAACCTGAGCGTTTCCCTAATGGAAGATTGTATGTTCCGGACCAGTGGAGAAAGAGAGTGATGTCTGAAGTCCATTGCTCCGCATTGGCTGGTCATCCAGGTATTTTTGGTACCAGAGATTTGGTGAGTCGGTCGTTCTGGTAGCCTGCCTTATCTCGTGATGTCAGGAATTTTGTACAGTCCTGTGGGACTTGTTCTCGGTCTAAACCCTGTTCTCGTTCTAGTGGGTTGCTGATGCCCCTGCCAGTGCCCAAGGGGCCATGGACCCATATCTCAATGGATTTTATTTCTGATCTTCCTGTCTCTCAGAGAATAACTGTTATCTGGGTAATTTGTGATAGATTTTCTAAGATGGTCCATCTTGTACCACTCCCAAAGTTGCCATCTTCCGCTGAGTTGGTACCCTTGTTTTTACAACAGGTGGTTCGGTTACACGGGATTCCTGAGAACTTTGTGCCCGATAGGGGGGTCCAGTTTGTTTCCAGATTTTGGAAAGCCTTTTGTTCCAATCTTGGAATTTAGTTGTCCTTCTCCTCTGCGTTTCATCCCCAGACCAATGGGCAGACTGTGAGAACAAACCAGACCCTGGAGTCTTATTTAAGATGTTTTATATCTGCTGATCAAGATGATTGGGTCTCATTTTTGCCCTTGGCCAAATTTGCACTGAACAATAGAGCTAGTTCTGCCACCTTGATGTCACCCTTTTTCTATAATTTTGGGTTTCATCCTCGATTCTCTTCAAGGCAAGTGGAATCTTTGTCCTGCCCAAGTGTGGACACTGTGGTTGTTAGAATGCAGCAGATATGGGACCAAGTGGTGGATAAATTGTCACTCTCTCAGGAAAAGGCCCAGCGTTTTTCCAACCGACATAGGACCGTTGGTCTCCAGTTTAAAGTGGGTGATATGGTTTGGTTGTCGTCTTAGAATATTCCTATGAAGGTTGCATCTCCAAAATTTAAGCCAAGATTTATTGGACCTTATAGGATTTTGGAGATTCTTAATCCTGTTTCTTTTCGACTGGCTCTTCCAGTTACGTTCAAAATCCATAACGTATTTCACAAATCACTGTTGAAGAGGTTTGTTAAGCCAGTAGTTCCTATGGCGGCACCTCCAGACCCTGTGTGGGTTAAAGGCAATATGGAATATGAGGTAGAGAAAATCTTGGATTCTCGTTTTGTTAGACGGAGACTCCAGTATTTGATCAAATGGAAGGGTTATGGCCAGGAGGATAATTCTTGGGTCTCTGCCTCTGATATTCATACCAATAAATTGGTTTGTGATTTTCACCGGACCCATCCTGATCGGTCTGGTGGCATGGATGAGGGTTCGGTGACCCCTCCTGAAGGGGGGGTACTGTTATGAGCTCATTTTCTGCTCCACCAGTTGAGAGTTCCCCTTCCATTCTCCCTCTGGGAGACAGGAGGTAGAGAGGTTGGTTTAAGTGATAGTGATTTGCCACCTGGTGAGGAAGATAAGGATTGGATCTCTGGAGGATCAGAATGGATATAAGACAGCCGACACCCTATCCTATTGATGGTGATTCAGTCTGCTTCTCAGGTCTATGACTCAGCTCTGTTCCAGTCATCTTAAGATAAGTTTGTTTTTTGCTCATTTCAGTTTTTTGTGTGGTCAGCCAGCCCGGCTGGGCTGTGCTGAATTTCCACACTTATTTGCCAAATTGTCTTTTTTTTTGTCCCTTATTAGATTGGCCTCTTTTTGCTCTGTCTCAGAATATTTCAGAGTGCTGATATAGTGGGAGAAGTCTAGTGACTTCAGGGTTAATTTTGCTATCAGTTGTGTTGGACATTTTTGTAGAGTTTTTTGGCAGATTGCAGACAGTTTCTTTCCTTTCCTGTCCTTTCTAGTTAGTTTGGCCCCATCGTTTGCTCAGTCTATTTTCCTGCCTTTGTTTGTGTTTTCATCTGGTTTAACCGTCAATACATGTGGGGGGCTATCTCTCCTTTGGGGTTTGCTCTGGGGCAGTTAGTTTTCCTCTTTTCCTACTTTAGGCTTATTTAGTTCTCCGGTTATGACGAGTGTGAAAGCACAACCAGCATTCAAAAGTGACCAAAACATCAGCCAGAAAGCATTGGTACTGAGATGTGATCTGTGGTCTCCACCTGCAGAACCACTCCTTTATTGAGGGTGTTTTGATAATTGCCAGTAATTTCCATCTGTTGTCTATTCCATTTGCACAACAGCATGTGAAATTGATTGTCAATGAGCGTTGCTTCCTAAGTGGACAGTTTGATTTCACAGAAGTTTGATTTACTTGGAGTAATTTTCTGTTGTTTAAGTGTTCCCTTTATTTTTTTGAGCAGTGTATAAATACAGTGTCCTGCAATTATATATACAAATATATACAGTTTCTTGAAAAAGTGCTGTATTCATATCGGTGAACTTTCCCACATTTTTCACATTTTACCCACAAGCTTAATTGTATTTATTTGGGATTTTATGTGATATATCAACATAAATTACCAAGTGTTTGTGAAGAATAAAGGAAATGATACATGTCTTTCTAATTATTTTAAACATTTTAAGCTGAAAATTGTGGCTGTCATTTGTATTCAGCCCCCCAAAGTGTGGTAACCTTAAATAAAATCCTGAGTGACCAATTGCCCCCAGAAGTCATATAGTAAATTTTGTATACCTGTGTGTGAGTGATCAACTAACACCTGAAAATATATATAAAAAAGTGAATTTGCTCAACTCCCACTATACTTAAAAGGAACAAGGACTTATTTAGGAACTCTAGATGTTTCTTTATAATATACAGTAATCAAACATGAAAAAGGGTGTGAAATGGCACAATACTTCTATTGTCATGAGGCAAAGTATCATCCAAAACCGATTAAGTTTATTATTGACATTAAATGGTATATCTTATCACATAATCACTTTTTGTACAATAACGATACTTATCAGTAGCTGTGGGAATCAGGTTTGCTTTTAGCTATGCTACCCTCTATATGAGTGAGTGTGAACAATGTGCCATCTACCTGGGGGGCGTGTTGAGAGGGTATCTTATTTTATGGCGACACGTCATTGATGACATTATTTTCATTTGGAGCGGAATGAAAAACTCCTTTAAAAGTTTTTTTAATGAGATTAATAAAAATGACTTCCATTTGAAATTTACGCCAACCTACAGCTATTCAGATATTAACTTTTTTTATTTAGATATTTTCATTGATAATGGCTTTCTGTCTACTAAATGTTATTGCAAGCTGGTTGACTTGAATATCTACATTGCCACCACTAGCTGCCATCTACCAGACTGGTTGATTAATATATCAAAAGGCCAATTCACTAGACTATAGCATAATTGTACGCACACCAAAGAATTCAGGATTTACTATTTGACCTTAGAGAGAAATTTGTGGCTAACATGTAATCTAAAAATTCAAAAAAATTGAATAATTCCACAGTTGTAAAAAAATAAAAATAAATTACTATTACAATACTACAGGAAGAATTAGTGAATATTCCAATCATCAAGCAATATAATGTGCAAACTGGCTCTTTTAAAAATATCATAAAGAAATTTTTTAACAGTGTGACATCACACGCCGCTTGCTCTGGAATGCAGCTTTTTCAAGTTTCAGGTGAGTCAGCGGGCATCCATGATTAACTTTTCCAGAATGGACAAATCCAAAGGTATCTACCTATAGAGGACTTCACATCAAAGCAGTGAGTTTTGTCATGGACAATTGTCTTGAAAGTGCTTGCGTGCTTAAGCATTTGTTACTTGCCCACTTAATTAAAGCATTATGGTATAACATCTGTCTATTGGTGTCAGCCATCATATTGAAGGTTGTTTACAGACTGAGGGACAGCCAAGCTGATGTGAGCCATTTCATATTCATCCCCCCCCCTCAGGGAGCAGGATACCAGACTGCAAGGTTTAGATATTTCTGTAAAGCCTCTGTTTGCTGTTATCTGCTGTGTAGCATCCTGCAACATTTCTTTAATGGTACAGATTCTGCTTGCTGTCATCTGCTGTTTATCATCCTGCTACATTTGCTTTAATGGTACAGCCTCTGCTTGCTTGCTGAACTAATTGGAGGAGTGGGGGTAGTGACTGGGACTACATAAGACCCATAATCCTGTGTTGGATTGGAAATCTGTGTCTGTGGTGAGTTGGGGTTGTCAATGTGCTCTTGGTGACACTCCTGTTTTCTCCACCTCTCCCCAGTCTCAAGATGTTCCTGACTATTTGGCTGATTTTTCTGATGTATTTAGTGAGAGTAAGTCTGCGTCTTTGCCTCCTCATAGGAGTTATGATTGTGCAATTGAGTTGATGCCCGGGTGTAAATTTCCCAAGGGTCGGCTTTTCAACTTATCTGTACCTGAACATGATGCTATGCGATCTTTTATCAAGGAGTCATTAGAGAAGGGTCATATTAGACCATCCTCTTCACCTTTAGGTGCTGGGGGTTTTTTTGTGGCCAAGAAAAATGGCTCATTAAGGCCATGTATTGACTATCGCTCCCTTAATAAGATCACTGTTAAATATCAGTACCCGTTGCCCCTGATTTCTGATTTATTTTCCATGGTCAAATGTACTTGTTGGTTTACCAAACTTGACCTTAGGGGGGCGTATAATCTTATTCACATCAAGTATGGGGATGAATGGAAGACGGCTTTTAATACTCCGGAGGGACATTTTGAGTACCTGGTGATGCCTTTTGGGCTCACTAATGCCCCTTCCGTCTTCCAGTCTTTTATGAACGATATTTTCCGGGACTTTGTGGATAAGTTTTTGATCATTTATCTGGATGATATTTTGATTTTTTCCAGTGATTGGGATTCTCATGTGGAACATGTTCAGGCTGTGTTCCAGATCTTGAGAGAAAATATTCTGTATGTTAAGGGATCGAAATGTCTCTTTGGTGTACAGAGTATTTCGTTTTTGAGATTCATTTTGTCCCTGTCTGCTATTGAAATGGACCCGGCCAAGGTACAGGCCATTTATGATTGGGTTCAGTCCACTTCTCTGAAGGCTCTTTAGAAGTTTTTGGGTTTTTCTAATTTCTAGCGTAAATTTATAAGTAATTTTTCTGGTATTGTTAAACCACTGACAGATTTGACCAAAAAAGGTGCTGATTTGGTGAATTGGCCTTCAGAGGCAGTCTCGGCATTTCAGGAACTTAAGCGGAGATTCACTTCTGCTCCGGTTCTGCGGCAACCTGATGTTTCACTCCCATTTCAGGTGGAGGTAGATGCTTCTGAGTTTAGTGCAGGAGCCGTTTTGTCTCAAAGGGATCTGGTAACCTCTAAGATGAATCCCTGTGCTTTCTTTGTTTGAAAATTTTGCCCATCTGAACGTAACTATGACGTGGGGAATCGGGAGTTGTTGGCCATGAAGTGGGCATTTGAAGAGTGGAGACATTTGTTGGAGGGAGCTAGACATCAAGTTGTGGTCCTTACCGACCACAAAAATTTGATTTATCTTGAATCAGCCAAGCACTTGAATCCTAGACAAGCTAGGTGGGCTTTGTTTTTCACATGTTTTAATTTTGTGGTCACCTTTCTTCCTGGCACTAAGAATGTTAAGGCGGACGCCCTTTCTAGGAGTTTCTTTGCAGATTCTCTTGATGTGACCGAGCCTACTACCATTCTAGATGAGGGTGTGGTTCTTTCCGCCATTTCACCCGATTTGAGACTTGCTCTGGAGGAATTTCAGGAGGACAAACCTGAACAATGCCCTGTGGGGAAATTGTATGTCCCTGACCAGTGGAGGAAAAGAGTGATGGCTGAAATTCATTGCTCCGCGCTGGCTGGTCATCTGGGTATTTTTGGTACCAGAGATTTGGTGAGTCTGTCTTTTTGGTGGCCTGCCTTATCTCGTGATGTCAGGAATTTTGTGCAGTCCTGTGGGACTTGTTCCAGGTCCAAGTCCTGTTCTCGTTCAAGTGGTTTGTTGATGCCCCTGCCTGTGCCCCGCAGGCCATGGACCCATATTTCAATGGATTTTATTTCTGATCTCCCTGTCTCTCAGAGAATGACTGTTATCTGTGTGATTTGTGATAGATTTTCCCAGATGGTCCATCTTGTACCACTCCCGAAGTTGCCATCTTCTGAGTTGGTGCCCCTGTTTTTACAACAGGTGGTTCATTTGCACGGGATTTCTGAGAACATTGTGTCAGACAGAGGAGTCCAGTTTGTTTCCAGATTTTGGAGGGCCTTTAGTTCTAAACTGGGAAATCAGTTATCTTTCTCCTCTGCATTTCATTCTCAGACCAATGGACAAACTGAGAGAACAAACCATACTTTGGAATCGTATTTGGATGTTTTATATCTGCTGATCAGGATGACTGGGTCTCATTTCTGCCATTGGTTGAATTCTCTCTAAACAATAGAGCAAGTTCCGCCACTTTGATGTCTCTAATTTTCTGTAATTTTGGTTTTCATCATGCTTGCCCATGTGTGGATTCTGTGGTGGACAGAATGCAGCAGATTTGGGACCAAGTAGTGGACAAGTTGTCCCACTCTCGGGAAAAGGCCCAACAGTTTTCCAACTGGCATAGGACCTTTGGTCCCCAGTTCAAAGTGAGTGATATGGTTTGGTTGTCCTCAAAAAATATTCCGATGAAGGTTGTGTCTCCAAAATTCAAGCCAAGGTTCATTGGACCTTATAAGAGTTTGGAAATCCTTAACCCCGTTTCTTTCCATTTAGCTCTTCCAGGTACATTCAAGATTCATAATGTATTTCACAAGTCATTGTTGAAAAGGTTTGTGGAGCCAGTAGCTCCTGTGGCGGCGCCCCCTGACCCTGTATTGGTTGAGGGTAATTTGGAGTATGTGGTAGAGAAAATATTGGACTCTCATCTGGCTAGACGGAGACTCCAGTACTTAGTCAAGTGGAAAGGTTATGGCCAGGAGGATAATTCTTGGGTCTCTGCTTCCGATATTCATGCCGAGAGATTGATTCGTGCTTTTCACCGAGCCCATCCTGATCGGCCTGGTGGTGTGGATATGGGTTTGGTGACCCTCCTCGGGGGGTAGTGTTGTGAACTCTCTTAATCTGACTTTTGAGGCAAGGCTTGCTCTGGTGGATACTGCTGGTAGTGGAGCTGGTCAACATGATGTTAACCCAACAGCTGCAGAAGATAATTGGAGGAGTGGGGGTAGTGACTGGGACTAGATAAGCAAGCAGACTTCTCTCAGTGGCTGCCGGTGATACTCCTTTCTTTGCTTATTGAGGATTTCTGTCTCCTGCTTGTTCCTGCATTTTTCAGCTAAGTGTCATTTGCTAAACCCTTGCATCTGATTTTGCCTTGTTGTCAGGGGTCAGCTTGCTCCCCCGGGGCTGCTGGCTCCTGCCCTGTACTTTTGTATCTTGTGTTTGTTTGCTCAGTCCCCTGCTGTATTTGCCTGTTGCTAGCCACCAGTTCACACCTGAGTGCTGATATAGTGGGGTCAAGGTTTGTGCAAACCTCAGTATTTTTGTACATCAGTTGTGTTGGAATTGTTAGGGTTTTTGCTTGATTGCAGACAGTGCCTTTTCTGTCCTGTCCTATCTAGTTAGAGTGGGCCCCATCATTTGCTCAGTCTATTTTCTGTCTGTGTTTGTGCTTTATCTTGTCTCACCGACAATATATGTTTGGGAGCTGTCTATTCCTTTTGGGGATCTGCTCCGGGGCAGTTTAGATTTCACCTTTCTGTCTTTAGGCTTAGTTAGTCCTCTGGCTGTGACAAAGCGTCTAGGGCAATGTAGGAACACTCCACGGCTACTGCTAGTTGTATTGTTAAGATCAAGGTTCTGCAATCCGCTGAGCGACCAACCTTTCTGGTGTTCTGGTGGCATAGCCTATTGCACTCTCCTCCTCGGTGACCCATTCATAACAGTGTGCTTTAGCATGCGCACCTGAGGATGCCTGGTGCAGATGCTAAGTTCAAGCAAGAGTTCCCACCCTCCACTGCCTGTCGAGACCAACACTCGTAGTGCTATTAGAAGCACACACGCACACAGGGTGGTAAAGTAGCCACCAACATACCAAACACACATGATTCTAGCGCACAGGTGTGTGCTCCAGAGGACCTTTTATACATACAGCTCAATTCCAGACAGACAGGACCTTGCCTGTGGACCAATGAGAAGCTGCTACATAATCAGAGCAGGTGATGTCCAAGCACCAATGATAAGGCGCCACATCCTGGACATGCACAGTAGGATGAAATCTGGACTTAGGCTCCAGAGTACAATGCTGCATGTCTAAAGCAGTAGTCACCATAGGCCAGCAACAACTACATATGCAGCATGAGTCTGGGCAAGGTGCTGGGACTGAAATCTGTGCTGAGCAGTCATCCCAGTGTCCGAGCCTAAATGGGAGACCACAGCACTAGACAAAGCTTGAGATCCACCCCATGTAGCAGGAGAATCCCGGCACCTAACATTACCCCCCTCTACCATCCTCTCCCCAGCGATGATTGCCACACTCAGAAGCCACCGTACAATGGGAAGCATGGCAGTGTTTTTGCAGATTGGCCAAAATTCTAGATGGTATGAAGAACTTGCCCGGGGGGTACATGGGCTTTTAGATACAGGCTCTCACTGAAGCTACCCCATTTTTGTATTCTCCCCGTTGCCCAATCAATCTGGAGGGAGTGAAGACGCAGCCAGGGTAACCCCAGAAGTACCTCATCCATACCCTCAGAAATAACTAGAAAGGAGATTATCTCCTGATGCTTTGGAGACACGGTGAGGGTAAGGGCCACAGTCCAATGGAAAATTGGGTTTGGCAAAATGTACCCATTAGTTACCCGAAAGATATCTGCTTAGGTAGCACAACTAATGGGATAGAGTGCCGTTGAGCGAAGGTAGCGGGCATGAAATTGCCCCCAGCCCCAGAGTCCACAGAATCCTGAGCTGTAAGAGTAGATGACCCAAACATCAGAGAAACCCCAAAAGCCAACTTGGGTGACACCTCAACAGGAACTAGTGAAACTCTCCCAAAGGCCACTTGAGGCTGTGACTCTTTCTGATGCTTTGTACATTCATTGGCAAAGTGACCAAATTGCCCCCAGGCAAAGCAAGTCTGGTGCGGATGTACAGAGTGGAATATTGGCTCTGCTTGAGAGGCGTCCATGGGCTCTACAAGGCCGTCAACCTGAGGACACATGGGATTGGTGAA
Source organism: Dendrobates tinctorius (assembly GCF_039654945.1). Lineage (NCBI taxonomy): Eukaryota > Metazoa > Chordata > Amphibia > Anura > Dendrobatidae > Dendrobates > Dendrobates tinctorius. The sequence goes on from NW_027361832.1 coordinate 33,484,327, forward strand.
ATTCGGAGCCAACTGAACCCAGAGTTTAGTATGGGCTCGCTCCAAACCACTATCAACATGCAGCAGATCGATACGGATGGCCACTGATATTAATTCTTCCAGGGTAGTTGGAATTTCCCTGGTGGCCAAAGCATTCCTGACAAGATCTGCTAATCCCCTCAAGAATATCGGTATTAGGACCTTATCAGGCCATTCCAACTCGGTAGCCAGGGTATGAACCGAATGGCAAACTGGCCAACCAAGGACGAACCATGAGCTAAATCCAGGAGTTGGCGTGCGGTATCATGAGTTACTTTGTGGCCCCCAAAAATACTCTTTCAGGGCACCCAGAAAACAAGAGGCTCTAAGGATCATGTGATCATCTCATTCCCATAATGGCGTAGCCCACTCCAACGCCCTGCCTGACAAAAGGGAAATAATAAATCCCACCTTGGTATGCTCTGTTGGAAATCGTGAAGCCAGAAACTCCAGGTGCATTGAGCACTGATTCACAAAGCCTCTACAAACCTTGCTGCCCCCAGAAAATGTTTTCGGGCAGTGAAGAATGTGGCATAGAGGAAGCTGGAAACGCAGCAGTAGCGGCTTTATTGGCTGCTTGTGCTACCAATGCGGCAAGATCCACAGCTGTAGATGCCCGCTCGAGAGTGGTCAACCTGCTCTCAAGCTGCTGGATGTACTGCTGAAGACACTGATCGCCAGCTATTGCTAGCCACACCCTGGCACTAGTATACTGTTAGGATTGGCGGAACGCACCAAATATGAAATTATAATAAGGTGCATTCACTACCTGGGGTCCACGGTGCGTTGATGGAGAAACCGCAGCTAGCACAATGGCGGAGCAAGGCTGCAAGAAAACACTTAAAGCACACTGAGTTAAATGTCACTCAGTGTGCACAGAGCACAAAGTAACAAGCTCTGTTGCACTACAGAGCGGTACTATGAAACAAAGCTAAAAGGACTAATCCCTTTTAGACTGCACAGGCATGCGGAAAAATACTAATTGGGGTCCCTGTAACTTAACCCCCCCAGGGAAGACTAAGCTGGTGGTTGACCCTGCTCTGACACGTGGTGTGCTTAAGCACACGCGCCTGAGGATGCCCAGTGAAGTTGCTAAGTTCAAGCAGGAGATCCAACCCTGCACTGCCTGTCTAGACCAACACTCGCAGTGCTATTAGCGGCACATGTGCACACAGGGTGGTAAAGTAGCCACTCACACACCAAACACAAGTGGTACTAGCACACAGGCGTGTGCGCCAGAGCACCTTTTATACGTACAGCTCAAGTCCAGACAGACACAACCTTGCCTGTGGATCAATCAGAAGCTGCCATATAACCAGGGCAGGTAATGTCCGAACAACAATGAGAAGGTGTCACATCTCGGATATGCTCAGTTGGATGAAATCTGGACTTAGGCTCCAGAGTACAACTCTGCATGTCTAATGCAGTAGTCACCATAGGCTTAGCTGGAAAGCCAGCAACAACTACATATGAAGAATGAGCCTGGGCAAGGTGCTGTGACCAAAATCTGTGCTGAGAAGTCATCCCGAGCCTGAATGGGAGGCAACAGCACCAGACCAGGCTTGATATCCATCCCGTGCAGCGGGAGAATCCTGGCACCTAACACTTCAAACCAAATAATCATCTCCCCTTCCCTCTTTCCTCCCCACCTGTCCTGCTCCTCAGCCTCAGATCTGTCCTAATAAAACATAAAGCAAGCCGCCCACTTTCCTTCTCCCACCTGCTGTCTCTGCTTCTCCTCACTGCTGGTGACATATGTCCCAATAGTGGACCTCCACAGCTCATACCTCCCATTACTTCCCCCTCCTACTGCACCCTATCTAATATGAACTACCGCAATCTTTCCATTGTAAAACCTGTGCCCTTGATGCCCACCCTACTGCTCCCTCTCTCTGGAGCACTCTGGAATGCCTGCTCCATCTGCAATAAGCTTCATGTGATTCATGGCTTCTTTCTTTCTCGCAATCTTGCCTTCCTCAGCCTCACAGAAACATGGCTGACACTCTCTGACACTGTCTCCCCTCCTGCGCTATGTTACGGCTGTCTCAATTTCACCCACACTCCTCACCCCGGCAATATATATATATATATATATACTTACAGTGCTCAGCATAAATGAGTACACCCCAATAGATTTGATAGAAAACCTTTTGTTTCCTTTCAGAATCAACATTTTAATTTAGGTACCATACTACAATATACTCCCACAAATGTGTACATTTACTGCAAACAAGGTTTGTTGTTTTGCACACCCAAAAAAATTAATTTTCTTAATAAATTCATTCAGAACCATGTTGCAAAATGAGTACATCCCAATCAAAGTATCAGTAGCAAAACTAAAATTTAGACTACAAAATTCTAATTAATTAAGAATTAATTAATTAATTAATTAAGAATTCAACCACAGGTAAATCTAATTATTCATTAAACAGGTGTAAAGCAGAAAGTTGACTATAAATTAGAATTAATTAACAAAGGAAATCATTTTTTATTTAATGCTCTCAGAAATAGCACCGCATGCAAGAGAAATGTCACAAGAACAGAGAAAGAAAATCATTTATTTACAATTGAAAAATAAAGGCGACAAGATTATCACCAGTAAAGCTTTATTTTCCTACCAGAATACTGTAGCAAAAATTATGGAAAAATTTAACAATGATGGAACTTCATCCATCTTACTAAGTTGTTCAGGCTGACCATGTAATTTAGCACCTAAACACTAGCTTCTACTGATGAGTAGAATTGAATAAATTCTACATGCAAGCTCAGTACAGTTAGCTAAAGAAATCTAAAGTCAAATCAAGGTGAGTGTTTCCCATGAAAAAGACAAAGAAAAATTGCATGGTGCCTTTAGTGAAACATGGTAGTGGTAGTGTCCTTTTCTAGGGCTGCTTGAGTACCACTGGTGTTAGGGAGCTATACTTCATTCATGAATTCACAGATGTACTTCCCTATATTGAAAGAAAAGATGCTACCACCACTCAGTGAGCATCACTCTCCATCCAGGATCTGGGCTCTAAAATAGGTCATTCTTAAAAAATGGAAATAGATAGATGTTGCAACTTGTTCATTCCATGCCTAGAAGACTCAGCACTGTCCTTGAAAATCATCTCAGTCATACAAAATATCAAATGCAGTTTTTGATGTGAGGTGTATTCATTTAAAAAAAAGACTTGTTAAACCATCTGAGGTCTCCTAGAAGCTCTTTAAGAAAAACACAGCATTAGTAATGTCAAAGTGACCTGACCAAAAAAACGAATGGTAATTTGTGATGAGTGGATCAATCCACAAAGTATCAATTTTGGGTTGAATGTCATTCATTTCAAGCAATCTGCGATTCAACAACCAAGACTCAGGTAAAAAAAATGCTCAGTGCCATTTCACATATGCTGCTAACTTGGTTTGCAAGTTTTTGAGGTCAGGCACAGTGAGAACTTCTCCCTAATGCTGCAACTCATCACATAGCCGGTCTGAGGAGTTATCTCAAGCCATCTAAAACATAGGAGCTGGATAAAGAATGCCATGTTATGCATGTAATGTGTAAGGGTACTGTCACATTTAGTGATGCACCATCGATCCCGACCACGATACGACCCAATCAGGATCACTGGTGCATCGCTAAGGCTAGTTTCACATTGGCGCTTTTTTGCGCAGCGCATCGTGCGCAAGAAAAACGCATGAAAAACGCATGAAAAACGCAAGCAACGCTGCGTTTTTTTTACGGCAAGCGAACGCTGATGCGTTAAAAAACCGCAGCGTTGCTTGCGTTTTTCATGCATTTTTGGCTTGCGCATGCGTTTTTCACGCGCATGCGTTTTTAGGTGTGATATTTCAAAAACTGTTTTTAACAAACAAGAGAGAGTTCACCAATGGGACAAATGGGACAACAGTGGGAGTGTCTTTTTATAGACCTTGTACAGCAGAATTCCTCACATTTTGCTGCTTTGCCAGTGGATATGATGGATATGCGTATGGATAATTTCCGTTTCAAGCTTGATCTTGACATCGCGATGTCTCAGGCGTATGCCTTTGCTTGCCAGCGGGAGAGGGAGAGACACCAGAGATGGCAGCGGCGTCGCTTTTGGAGGCATCCGATAATAGAAGTCCGGGAAAGCCGTGGAGCGTATCACACGCTGTACACCGAGCTCCAGGTCAACCCGCAGAAATTTGGAGACTATATCCGGATGTCCCAGGAGAGCTTCATGGACTTGCTGGGTATGGTCGAAGGCATCATCCGGAGACGGGACACTCAGCTTCGGCGTGCCATTCCTCCGGAAGAAAGGCTCCTGGTCACCTTACGGTATGTAATTTTTTGCCTAAATTTATTCATTTTTATTTTATTTTTAAATTTTTGGTGTTTTTTTTTTTTTTTTTTATAAAAAATTTTTTTTGGGTAATATTTTTTTTGCATCATTTTTAGCGAAACTGTTCGGCACCTTATGGTATGTAATGTTGTGCCTAAATTGTTTGGGTTTTTTTATTAATTATTTTTTTTAACATTTTTGGTTTTTGGTTAATAATTTTTTGCATCATTTTTACTGAAACTGCTCGTCACCTTATGGAGTGTAATGTTGTGCCTAAATTAATTTGGATTTTTAAAAAATGTTTTTTTTTTTGGGGGGTAATATTTTGTTGCTTCATTTTTAGTGAACCTTTTTTTTTCCCTAATTTTTTTTTCTCATTGGATTTTCTCATTTACTAATCAAAATTCTTTGCAAAATGTTTTTCTGCTATATTTTATTTAAAAATCATGCAAAACAGATATCCCATGTACTTTTGATTTCCAGGGTTTTTATTTATACCCTAGACAGAAATATAATTTTTTTTTTTTTTTTTTATTGACAGGTTCCTGGCAACTGGAGAGAGTCTGTCATCCCTGCATTTCCAGTACCGGCTGGGAATCTCCACTTTATCCGGGATAGTTGCCGACACCTGCAGGGCTCTGTGTGAAGTTCTCTGTCCGGAGTATCTGCCCTTACCCACCACCGAAAAGTGGCTTCAAATAGCTGAAAAATTTTGGGAACTCTGCAATTTTCCAAACTGCCTAGGAGCCGTGGATGGGAAGTACATCCGAATCACGAAACCAGCAAGAAGTGGCTCCGAGTTCTTCAATTATAAGAAGTACTTTTCCACAGTCCTTATGGCGATAGCGGATGCTGACTGCCGGTTTGTGGCGGTGGACATTGGGGCTTTCGGAAGGAGCAACGACTCGCACACTTTCAAGAACTCCAATATGGGCCGGAGGTTGTACAGCAACCATTTTAATTTTCCACAGGCACAGCCTCTTCCCCAAACTGATGCTCCACCACTGCCATTTGTTTTAGTTGGGGATGAGGCATTTCAGATGTGCCAGAACCTGCTAAAGCCGTACTCCAGCCGTGCCTTGGACCACACCAAGAAAATTTTCAATTACAGGCTGACAAGGGCACGCCGGACTGTAGAGTGCGCCTTTGGCATTTTAGTGGGCAGATGGAGAATTCTTAGCACCGCCATCAACCTGAAAATGGAAACTGTGGACGAGGTTGTGAAGGCATGTGTGGTTCTGCACAACTTTGTAATGGCAAAGGAGCCACCGAACTTTGATATGGACGAACCTGCTGCCAACCCTTTGCCTGATTATAATCAGCACCCTCTTCGGTCTTCAGTGGAAGTTGCCCAAATGAGGGACAAATTTGCAGATTTCTTCGTAACCGATGTGGGTCGTGTAGCATGGCAGGACCAAATGGTATAAATATGTTTGTTAATAAATGTTAGCATCCTTCACTCTGGTTGATAACTGACCATGTCATGTTAAATATTTTGGTTGTACTATCTCCACTCTTGCATGCAGACTGGAGAGATGAGAAAGTTTTACATCTTCTACCATTCCCTGGCCTGGTGTCATGAAGTGATGATGCCCCCCCAAAAAAAAGCATCCTGACTTCATAAATAAAATAAAATAATAAAATACCATCCTCAAATCAGTCTTTATGATACCTGCAAGTTGAGAATATATATGCCTTGTACCCTCCACCATCATTCTGACCAATACCAACAGACAGAAGAGACTGGTGCATGAAAATACAAGTCATATATTTGTGTTTGTCACATCACATAGCTTCAAGAATGACACAAGAAACGTGTCAGTACTGGAGCTATGTGGTGTCACAAACACAAAGTGTAAGGCGCAGTGTGTGCAGGTGATGAAACACAAAATAACCAAACATTTTTATGAAAAAAAATTAACAATTTTTTTTATTTAGGATGGTGGAAATTGGGGGGTGTGGAGGGATGAGGAATGGCTGGTGGAGGTTGTGGTTAGAGGGGAGGGAGGAATTAAAGAAGTGGGAGAAGGGAGGCGAGGTAAGGAAATTTGGGAAGTGGGAGGTGAGGAAGGAGGGAGGGTGAGAGACCTCCTGCTGTTTTCCCTCCGATTTTGGCGGCTGCCTACCCGTCTTGTGCCGGAGGACATACTGGACCCCCGTGACCTGTGTGACCGCCTGGAGCTGGGGGACCGCATGGTGGTTGGGGACCGCCTGCCAGGATCGTGCTGCATGCTGGTGGTGGTGAAGGTTACGGTCGGTGCCGCAAATATCGAGTGCGGGTCCCCCGTCTGCTGATGCTCCGTGGTGGTGGCGGTGGCAGTCCAGGCAGGGGTGGTCCTCGTGCTGGTGGCGCTGAAGACAGGGGTGGTGACGGGCCATCCTGTGGTGGTGGCGGCAGCAGTGGTGGGCCAGGCAGGAGCAGCGCTTGGCATGGAGATGGCGGGTGACAGTCCAGCTGCACTCGGACTTGGGGTGGTATGCAGTGGTCCGGCGAAGCTTGGAACAGTGGTGGCCGTGCAGTGATATGCAGCAGATGTCGGTATTGCAGTATAACGAGTCAACGGTGGCACTGGTGGAAATGCCACCGCTGACTGCTGCATATACCGAGTCTGCTGCATAGCCTGCATATAAGCATTGTTGCAGGCCTGCATGACAGTTAACTGGAGTTCAGGGGTAAGGTGTTCCGCCGAGTCCCGAGCTATCTGTGTGTAAAAATGCTGGGCTGGTCTGGCGAGGTCGGCTTCCAGGCGCTCAAGGCGACCCTCGATAGACTTGAAGCGTTGGTCCAAAAGGAGGAACCCGCTATCAAGTCTATCAGAGAGTGCCTTGAGGCTACTCTGAAAGACCGAGCTCAACTGAACGAACTCGGGCATGGCAGGCCTGTCCGAGGCCCTCTGCCACTGCTGGCGGGAAGTGCCCGCAAAACCAGTGGCAGAGACCTGGGACAGGGGAACACCTGAGCGACCAGCTTCCTGGTCTCCAGATGACTGTGGTCCAGACCTGCAAGGTGCTTCATCGCTGATGGATGGCTGGGAGGGGTCCGTGGCAGCTGGATGAAGGACCGCTTCGGAGCCAGGTTGCAGGGTGCTGCTCCAGGTGCTGTGAAAATATAAGAAAGAAATTAGTACTATAGCATAAAAATCGACAAGTCCTGTGGAATTGAAAAGCACAGAATAAAACACAATACAACTAGAATATACTTACGTTCGGGAGGCAAGGACCGGTCTTAAAAAGGCCATGGCACGATGATACCGGTATTTCGTGCCGGTCCTTGACGCAGCACCACTGCGAACCTCTCTCTCCTGGCGGATATCCCTGTTGAAGCGGTCCTTCATCGAGCGCCAACGGGTTCTGACTTTGTTCACTGTAGGGAAACAATAAAACACAAAAAAAAAAAAAAATTAAAGACAATGCGCTGGAGGCTGTGATCACCTAACTGTGTGTGATGCTAGAAACTCCATGGGGTTAATAGCATCACACCAAGTTGTGTGATCACGGCCAAGATCACTGCTGCATCACACTGCAGTGAAATACTTACGAAACTCCTTGCGGACCCTGGCAGTCGCGTTGTCCCAGCCATCCATCAGCGATTCGGCCACCTGGTTCCAGAGCCGCCGGATCACCACACTGTCCGAGTGCAGCTGGTGACGGGTGTCCCACAACGGAACTCGCTCCTGGACTAGACGAATGAGCTCGTCATTGTCCAGGGCGAGCTCCTCCTCCCGCAGTGGAGCCTAGAAAATAAAGAAAAAAAATTTTGATACATTGAAATATAAAAATAAATGCATGAATGAAAATAAAATACAAATAAATTACATATACCCAAAAAATCCAGCAAAGTACGTTGCAGAAAATATAAAAAAAAAAACAAGCCATGCTATTAAAAAAAACACACCAAAAAAACCCCCACACAAAATACATTAAAATAACCGAAAAAACATTTTCAATGTTTTTTTTGGTGTGTTTTTTTTAATAGCATGGCTTGTTTTTTTTTGTTTTTTTTTAATATTTTCTGCAATTTGTACTTTGAAGTTTTTTTTTTTTTTGCTTTTTGAAAGGCATTGAAAATGTTTTTTTCGGTTATTTTAATGCCTTTCAAATACCAAAAAAAAAAAAAACCAACAAAGTACACATTGCAGAAAATATTAAAAAAAAAAAAAAAAAATTCCAAGCCATGCTATTTAAAAAAAAAACACCAAAAAACACATAAAATACATTAAAAAAACCGAAAAAACATTTTCAATCCCTTTTCAAAAACCAAAAAAAAAAAAAAAAACGTTGCTGTAAATATAATAAAAAAACCACACTAAAACCACAAGCATAACAAAAACCCAAAAATACTCATAAAAATGAAAAAAAAAACCATTTCAATAATAAAAAAAAATATTAAAAAAAACCAATACGGTTTCCCAAAAAAAATTGCATATAGAAATTAAGCTATCCCAAAAATTTAAACATTCTGTACTTACATCCCGTCTTCCCGCCCGCACTTGGCCTTGCTGCTGCTCCTGCCGTTCCTCCTGGCGTGGTGGCGTGGTGGAGGATGAGCTCTGAAAAATGATAAAAAAAATTACCCACATGTGTACATTTTTTTTTAACTATCCATAGGGAAGCATGGTACTCACTTCTTCGGCCTCGTGCCCAGTCTCGGGTACGAACTCTTCAGATGAAGAAGACATGCTGGAAAAAATAAAAAGAGAAATTAGTACATAGAAAAGTTTTGAACTTTTTTAATTCAACATTCAGGCACACATATAGGTATTTAGGCCTGTTTCACACTTCCGTTTTTTTGGATGGTCCGCTAAAAAAATGGATCCGCCGTTTTCCCCGCAAACGGATCCATTTTTTTGACGGATCCGCGGTAGCCGCAAATGTAAGTCTATGGGAAAAAAAAAACGGATCCGCGAAAAAATCGCGGATCCGTTTTTTTAGCGGCGGATCCGTTTTTTAGCGGACCAAAAAAACGGAAGTGTGAAACAGGCCTTATACTTACATTATCAGCAGGTTCTTGTGGAGAAAATTTGATTGTGTCTGGCTCGCTCTCTAATCTCCAGAGTACTGGTGAATTCCACCGCCCACTCAAACTTTTTATCACCTGCTTAATTAGCGTCTAGACAACTTTCCAGACGTGTTGACCTTAAAAACGCATGCGCAAAAAAACGCAAGCGTGCGCAAACACATGCGCACGCATGCGCTCTCATAGGCGACAATGGGGGGTTTTTGCGCATTCCGTGCGCAAGCGTGCGCATGCATTTTTTTGACGAGACAGGGCAGACCAAAAAATGCAACATGTTGCGTCTGGCGCGCCTGGCGCAACAGACGAAAAAACGCATGCGCACGAAAACGCTAACATGCGCAAAACACTGCGCACGCCATTTTAAACATAGGGGCGCAGTGCGCATGCGCACGGTGCGCTGCGCGCAAAAACGCCAATGTGAAACCAGCCTAACATGCGCAAAACACTGCGCACGCCATTGTAAACATAGGGGCGCAGTGCGCATGCGCACGGTGCGCTGCACGCAAAAACGCCAATGTGAAACCAGCCTAAATGGTCGCTAGTGAGCTGCCAAACAGGCAGATCTCACTAGCGATGTAGCGGCGGTCGGCGATCGTTACTTACCTGTCAGACGCGGCGTCGAAGACATCCTCCCGCCCGCGTCCACGCATCGCTCATCGGCGCCAGCAGGAAGCCCAGCAGGAAGCGGCTGACGAGAAATGGCCCAGGACGTTCTCGTACAATCAGCGATAGACAGTGGGGGAGCCGGTCGGAGGTAAGTATCACACATAGTAATATCGCTAGCAATATCACTGCTGCATCACAAAATCGGTGACGCTTAAGCGATATCGCTAGCGATCTCGCTTAGTGTGACGGGGCCTTAAGGATAGGCATTATCTGAGCAGACAGCAAAGTGATAGAATAAAGCTTAATGTGATTGTGGTGTACTATTTCAGCACTGATGTACTAGATTGAAAATGAGGGTGCTAGTCTCAATCTGTGATTAGAAATGCAAGATTCAAGAGAGATGCACTGAACTGTTGTAACAGTCTCATCACCATTCAGTGTCTGGCTTTAAATTAAAGTGTTTTTTTGGTCTAAAATTAAAACTCTGCAGTCACTGTGATGATGTTGACTCATACGCCTTCCCAGTGCCGCTCTGACACAGACCCTGCTAGTATGGGATAGGCCGGGGAAGATAATCTCTGCAGGACACAGCAGGCTTAAATTCATGTAGAGACTGACAATGCCCCCTAAGGCTAGAAGGAAACCACATACAAGTGCAACAGTACTGCATGAAACAGCCTCTCCAAGACCGCAATGCTTCTCGGGAAATATGCAAAATTATCTCTTTTAGGATTGCTACTTACTATAGATGGCACTAGATTTCTAGTCCTTTTCCTCTCTGAATTTTTTTTTAAAATATTTCCCAAAGGAGCATTGCGGCTTAAAAGTCTCCTCATCTCAGCATGCTTGACATGTCACTCTCTGTAAGGAGAATTGTTACCCCTTAGATTCTAGGGTATTAAAAGTGTTAGCAGAGGAAATTGCAGAACCACTAGCCAGAATCTTTGAAAAATCCTGTAGAATGGGAGATGTCCCAGAAGATTGGAGAAGGGCAAATATTGTCCCTATCTTCAAAAAAGGAAAGAAGTTGGAGCCAGGAATTTACAAGCCAGTGAGCTTTACTTCGGTAGCCAGAAAGATCTTTGAACAAATTATTAAACAGCATGTATGTAAGTGCATGGATAAGAATACAGTAATTAACTAGAACCAGTAAGGCCTGTTTCACACATCCGTTTGTCACCATAAGTCAAAATCCGCCAAAAACGGATCCGCCATTTTTCTTGGCGGATCCGTTTTTTTCCCCATTGAATTGCATTATCGGCGGATTTTGACTGATGGACGTCGGTTGCACCCGTATGTCTGCGGATCCGCCAAAATTTTGGCGTCCGCTGACATCACCGGACCATGCAACGTTTTCTCTGTCCGGATCCGCATTTTGTGTTTACCAACAGATTTAACCCGCAATTCCTTCTGGCTGCTGGATTCATTCATTCATTCATTCTCTCTCTCTCCCTCCCTCCATCGCGTGATCTACCCCTTCCTCCATCGCGCGATCTCCCCCTTCCTCCTGCCTACATCGCACAATCTCCTTGCCTGCCTCCATCGTGATGACATCCTCCATCGCGCGATCTCACCCTTCCTCCATCGCGTGATCTCCTCGCCTGCCTACATCGCGCAATCTCCTCGCCTGCCTCCATCACGATGACGTCCTCCATCACGCGATCTCCTCGCCTGCCTCCATCGCGATGACGTCCTCCATCGCGCGATTTCCTTGCCTCCATCGCAATGACGTCCCGGCTCCTTTAAATTTAATCCTACCGCGGATCCGTGAACCGTAGCGGTCCGGTGCCACACTATTAATCCGTACCCGGACGGATCCGTTTTCGGCCATTTTTAGCGGATTTCAACGACCAGAAAAAACGTAAGTGTGAAACAGGCCTAAGGGTTTTGTAGCAAACATGTCATGCCAGACTAATCTCATTTCCTTCTATGATGTATTGGGTGGATCGAGGAAGTTCAGTAGATAAAGCATATCTCCATTTCAGCAAAGCATTTGATAAAGTATCTCATAGTATCCTTATTGAAAAAATAACCAAGTATGAGATTGACAAGGCTATGGTTAGGTGGATTCATAATTGGTTCAGTGATCATACTCAACGAGTCTTAATAAATGGTTGAACATCCAATTGGAAGAGTGTTTCAAGTGAGGTACCAAAAGGCTCTATCCTGGCACCAGTGTTGTTCAAATTTTTTATAAATGATCTAGATATGGGAACTGAAGGAAAACAAATCAAATTTGCAGACAATGGAAAGCTAGGAGGAATAGCTAAAGCCCCCATTAAACATAGCGATATCGCTAGCAATATCGCTGTAACATCACCAATTTTGTGACGCAGCAGCGATATTGCTAGCGATATCGCCACATGTGATACTTACCTCCGACCGACTCCCCCGCTTCTCATCGCTGGCAGCGCAAGAACGGCCTGGGCCATTTCTCGTCGGTCGCTTCCTGATGGGCTTCCTGTGGTGCCGACGAGCGACGCGTGGACACGGGCAGGAGGACGTCAGGATCGCCGCGTCTGACAGGTAAGTAGCGACCCCCGACCCCTGCTATGTCACTGGTGAGATCTGCCTGTGTGACAGCTCACTAGCGACCACTTTGCGATGCACCAGCGATCCATATCGTTGTCAGGATCGCTGGAGCATCGCTAATGGAACGGTACCCTAACACTAGAGATGACAGAGAAAGGATTCAGAAGGGTCTAGATAAGCTTGAACAATGGTCAGAGATTAATAGAATGGTATTTAACTGGGAGAAATGAAAAATTCTACATCTAGGCAAGAAAAACAAAAATTACATCTACAGAATGGGAGGATTAAAATAAAGCAACAGCATGTGTGAAAAAGACAGGGGTATACTAATAGATCACAGATCACATACTGCACAAGTCAACAGTGTGATGCAGCAGCAAAAAAAGGCTAATGCAGTTCTAGGATGTATTAAGCGAAGCATAAAGTCTTTATCTCGCAAAATAATTATCCCCCTCTACTTCTCCTTGGTCAGGCCTCATCTGGAATACTGTGCCCAGTCTTGGACACTACATTTTAAAAAAGACATTGAAAAGCTGGGCCAAGTTCAGAGAAGAGACTACCAGGATGAGGCGCGGACTGCAAAATATGTCCTGCGAGGAACGGTTAAGGGATCTGGGAAAGCTTTCAAAAAGGAATACTACAAGGAGACTTAATAGCTATCTACAAATATTTGAAGGGATGGCACAATGTAGAGGGATCATCATTCTCATTTGCACATGGAAACACGAGAAGTAATGGAATGAAACAGAAAGAGAAGATACAGATTAGATATTAGAAAAAACTTTTTGACAATTTAAGTGATCAATGAGTGGAACAGGTTGCCATGAAAGGTGGTGAGTAGAGAAGGACGAACCCGAACAGTAAAGTTCGGCATCCATACTGAACACCTCCTGTTCTGGCATGGACACCAAACACGGACTTCCCCAGGAAGTCCATGTTACTGTTCGGGTTCGGCTGCCCAAACACCGGGTGTTTGTTGCACTGTCATGCGCATGACAGCGGGGCAAATACCACTTCTGATCGACGGTGAAATCATCCCTGCAGGCTAGAGAGCTGCTCTTCACGCGCTGTCAAAAGACAGCGTGAGCACTCAGCTGTGATCGGAGGTATATAGTTCACCTCTGGTCACTGGTGTTAGCTGATGGGACAACTGTCCCCATCATCAGACATCTGCAGCTGCTAATAACAGCGAGAGCAGGGGCGGTGGATGGTAGCATTCATCAGCTGCTCCTGCGTTGCAATTAAATAATTTCTGGTGCTTTGCCCAGCTCTTCCCACTTTCCCTGTAGCGGTGGCAAGTGGGGTTATAGTTGGGGTGGTTGTTGTCACCTTTGTATTATCAGGTGACATCAAGCCCCGAGGTTAGTAATGGAGAGCCATCAGTAAGACACCCCCATTACTAACCCCATAGACACAATGCAAGAAAATATAGACATCCATAAAAAAGTTCTTTAATTGAAAGAATGACACAAACTCCTTTAATAATTTTAATTAAACCATACTTATGACCTCGCCTAATTCCACCTAAGGCCTTGACCTCCTGTAATAAAACAAAAATTAAAAAAAAAGAATATACCATGCCTGTTTATCATTTTGTCTCACACCGTAATCCATATCTGGGGTTAAACAGTTTTCAACCTGGACTGTGCCAAGATTCGACCATCCAGGCTGAGAACCGCTGGTGATTGAGCGATTGCAAGCATGGCCTCAGTGACTGGTGGTGACATCATCGAGGTTACATCCATCACTGAGGCTCCGTTCCCAGCTAGGCTGAACTGTGGTGGTCTCGGTGAGATCCCCACTAGCAGCGTGTGAGTTTTTCATCAAGGTCACTGCAGTTCAGCCCAGCTGGAAATACAGCTTCAGAGATGTCACCGCTAGTCACTGATGCTTCACTCACAGGAGCTCATTCACCAGTGGTTCTCAGCTTGGGTGGTCGCATCTTGGCACCGGCCAGGTTAAAAATTAATTCTCCTCTAGACATGGATTACAGCATGGAACAGAACGACAGACAGGTATGGTATATTGTTGTTTTATTATTTTAGTTCTATTACAGGAGAATGAGGGCTTTGGAGGAATTAGGCAAGGATGTAAATATGGTTTAATTAAGATTATTAAAGGAAAAGAATAATCCCTGTTTTAAAACAAGCTTTTTTTCAAAAAAGATAAATCACTCTAATGCTAAAACACAAATGTTTACCTACAAAATTGTACACACTGTTTAACCCCTTCAACCCCCAGCGATTTTCCGTTTTTTGTTTCCTCCTCTCATTCCAAGAACAAATACTTTTTGTAATTTTTCCATCAATATAGCCTTATGGGGCATTCTTTCTGTAGGACATGTTGTACTTTTGAATGACAGCATTGGTTTTATCACATAGCGCACTGGAAAACATCGGACATTTTTTATCTGAGCAATATCAAATATGTGTATTTTTTGTTATTGTTCCTTTTTGAAGGAGGCAGAAAGTTGATTTGAACTTTTGTTTTCTATTACTTTTAAATATTTTTTAAACTTTTTTTTCTTTTTTACTGGATTCAATAGTCCCCTTAGGAGACTTGAAGCTATGATTATCCAATCTCCTGTGTTACACAAAGCAAAGCAGAAATCATGATCTCCTATAAAAGCAGGCCACTGGCTGGCGCTCATAGGAGATTTACAATGACAGGCACTGGGGTCTTCTGTAGACCCCAGGCTTTCATGACAACCTATCGGCGGCCCGTGATCACGTGACATGTGCCAGTGGCGCTGAGGGGTAGATATTGTGCCGCCTTTTTGGGCAGCGCATGTTAATTGCCACTGTCAGAGATTGACAGAGGCATATCACTTGTTAACAGCCGCGGGTAACATTTATGTCCGTGAGGGGTTATTATATTAAAGGTTATTTTTTATTTTTTAAATACCTCTTTTAATTCTTGAGCTCCAAAGAGCACTGCACTATAGAAACCTTTAGAAGCAGCTATGGCTATGAACAATACAAGAGTTTCACAGTTCACTGGGCTAATGTTTTCAGCTGCAGCAATGGATCATGGCATCTGGGACAGGTGGTGAGGTCTCTGAAATTGGGAGCTACTTTTGTTTTCACCGCCAGGCCATGGTTATCTGTCTCCTCCTACATCACCTCCAGATCCTGCTCAATTGATATAATTATATGCCAAAGAGGTACAGGGCACGCAATTAATTTGACACAGCACCCTTATTCTTTAAGCGCATGCAAAGCAAAATGCTGCCAAACAGTTTTAAAGCTTAAAAGTCTGGCGGAGAAAAGCCAAATGAAAGAAGAGTTGCTGCTTTTCCTTAAGAGGCAGTTAGCCCTCTTGCTGGCTCCCTGTGAGCTGCAACTTGGAGTTGTGGTGACCAATAATACCCAGACTCAAGTATCAGAGTTAGGTATCAGAGTCAGGTATCAGACTCAAGCATCAGAGTCAGGTGTCAGAATCAGGTATCATAGTCAGGTATCAGAGTCAGGTAACAGGTATTAGAATCAGGTATCAGACAGAGTATTTTTGATGTTTGACTTTGATACATGATCATGTCCTAAAATGGACACTGTACAGGCGGCCTTACAGTCAGACCAAAAAAATCCACGCTCCATGCATGGCTCATGTTATGAATATTATAATGTAAGATTACTTTCACAAATATACACTGTTAAGAAAGGTAATGGCTATGGCCAGAAAAATATCAGCCAGTTTCAAAAGGTATTAAGTGAGAAATTAGGGTATGTGCACACAGAGTTTTTTGTTGGTGTGGATTTTGTAGTAAAATCCTCAGATAAATCCGTAGGGCAAAAGTCCTGCGGTTTATCTGCGGATTTGCCTGTGGTTTTGCACTGCGGTTTCACACCTCTACAATGGAGAAGGTGTGAAACTGCAGCGTTTCTGCACAAAAGAATTGACATGCTGCGGATTGTAAACCGCAGCAAAACCTCGCAGAAAAATCCACAGCATGTGCACAGCATTTTCCAGTTTACCATTGAAAACAATGGTACTGTACAACGCACCTAAATCTACTGCGGACCCGCAGCTGCAGAAACGCTGCGGATCCGCAGCAGAATCCGCACCGTGTGCACATACTCTTATGCTCTCTTGGCTTTGCAAAAAAAAAAAATGGCTTGTAGAGCACAACCTGGTTTGCAATGTTGCAACCCACTGGAATTCACTGCTGCATATTAGGGGTCTCAAATTTGGACAGGTATATGGCCACAGAAGAAAAATTGATATTAACGGGCTGCATATATATCTTATCATATATCTTAACGGGCTGCATTTCTTGAGGAACTTGTTGACATTTTCAAGGGGTACCATTTTATTTTCCCTGCAATTTTTTGATCATTTTTTAATTTATTTTTGTCAGCACAATGAAAACATTATCATTTTTTTGCATTGTATTTTTTATTATAATTTTAAGTGTTTGATATATGGGTTGTGAATCAGTTTTATAGCCTGAATTGTTTGAGAATTGGCAATACCAATTATGTGCTTTTGTTTACTTTAGTTTTTACATAACACAGCATTTTCAGTAGCAAAATATATTTCTTTTAAGTTTTCATACTTTATTTTGACTTTTCTTTTTAATGATTACATTTTTTTTTTTACTTAGTCTCAATATATGACTTTTCACAACCTCTTTGACTAAATTTAAAAAACGGTATTTGCTCATTCATCTGCATCTATAAGACAGATTATGTTATTAAAGAAAAGACTAAGGAATGTTAAGGTCCTTATTATTGATAATGTAGGGGATGCATAGTTTCTGTGCATGAAATTACAAATTGGTAATCTTTCCTAAAATTCGGTATGCTTCTAATATAATGCACAGACTCTTTGTATCCTCTTGGTGAAGAATGTTCTTGTAGTGTTTCTGCACTTTAGTTGACGGTGAGTTCCCACTTCTATTACTTCCAGTTGCAGTCTCTTGTCGATCCTCGTGACGCATTGTTAGATTGATGATACAGTGATACTGGTCAGGGGATGAGTGACAAATTCCAATATAACATCCCAACATCACATGAATTTTCAGCAGCCTTCCACACATCCACATTTAAGGTTGTAGCATAGTAATAGGATATTTAATAGTGCTCGTGAAGAGCAGATCACTGGAGAGTTATTAAAAGTAAAATTGTACAGGGCTGCAATAAAAACACAAATATCCAATGTTTTTTTCCTGTCAACTTTTATCTTACGTAGAATCTCAAAATCTATTTCCCTGCACACTGCATAAGATGGAATATTTACTTTTTATGTTCATATATAACTTGACGTACAGTAAAAAGATATATACTGTTACTTATTTCCCCATAAATGTTTGCAGTAAAGCCTTGTGCATATCTCAGAGGTAAAAAATATTAGATAAAATAGGCTATACCTTGCTGTAATAATCATGTTTGTGGTTTCGCAGGGTTAATTCTAACACACACTTTGGCCTTTTTACAGTTTTAATAGTAATAGCATAACACAATAAGAACAATAATATTAATATGTATTTCTAGTTACTGGGAATTAACTGAATTGTCTGTGGTAGTGAATTCCAAACAACTGGTGTAGCACAAAAGAAGTCATGGAGATGGAAGAGGAAGGTTTGGATGGTAAACAGAGCTAAGGAAGGTGATGTATGGTGGTACAGAATTGTGGAAACCTTTATGGGAGAGAGTGATATGTTTATTTTGTACAGTGTAGTGGATGGACAACCAGTGCAATGACTGGCACAGCGTGGAGTCATCCATGTAGCAAATGCACATAAATTTGACCTTGGCTGCTGCATTCAGTATAGATTGGAAAGGATAGACTTTAGTAAGAAGGAGACTGATTAGCAGAGAGTTGCAGTAGTCCAGACAAGAATATATCCAAGCAACAGTAAAAGTTTTGCAGAGTTAAAGGTAAGAAAAGGATGAATTCTTGAGATGTTTTAAGGTGCAGGTAAAATGAGCAAGTGATCGGATCTTGGAAGGGAAGAAAAGATCTGAGTCAATTATAACTCGAAGTGTGCTGTTTGGCATTTATGATAGCACCACTCACAGAAAAGGCAATATTGCGGAAAGTTAGGCTATTGTAATTAAGAAACACAAGGAGTTCAGTTTTTGAACATTTCAGTTTTAGATACATGGAAAACATAATGTAGAAACAAGGGACACACAATCGCTAGTACTTGGTGGTAATGTAGGGATAATGTCAGGAGAAGATGTGCATACTGTAATTAGGTGATAGTAGCATAAAGATGGTACTGGAAACAAAATCTGATGTATAAAGAAAAGAGGAGGGGATCTATGATTCAACCTGGAGAACCCAATCAGTAAGAGGAAGAGGAGATGGAAGAAGAATTAACAGAAGATACACTGAAGGAGCTGGTAGAGAGGGAGGAACAAAACCAAGAGAGAGCGGTATTCTTGAAATTCATCGAAAAGAGGTTGGTGAGGACAAGCTGGCTATCCATGGTGTCAAAATTCTGCAGAGAAATAAAAATATCAGAACAACTTAGTGTCCATTAGATTTAGCTGTTAGTAAATCATTAGATTTCATAATTTGATTTGCAGTGAATGAATTTGCACAAATTGCATAATTATGTAACAAGTCTTAAAATTCACTGCGCTTACTATAAATTATAAAATAAAAATATGTAAAACAATAAGCCAGAATAAGTACCAATAGAAGGAACAAGCTGGCAATCCTGGATTGGAAATCCCTGTAAGAATATGTGCAGTACAGACCTACTGAAATAGCTAAATATGCAGATGATATATGCAGATAATGCTGCCAGTACTCTTTATTGTGCGTTAGCACCTGAGAATCAATAGTATGAAACCCCTGCATCGTTCAGATGTGGGCCAAACCAAGTAAATTGATAATAAATAGAGAAGGACTTACTAAGAATGCATAGGCTTAAGGGGGTTTTACATATAGCGATATCGCTAGCAATATCGCTAAAACGTCACTGATTTTGTGACGTTATAGCGATATTGCTAGCGATATCGC
This sequence comes from Dendrobates tinctorius, assembly GCF_039654945.1. Lineage (NCBI taxonomy): Eukaryota > Metazoa > Chordata > Amphibia > Anura > Dendrobatidae > Dendrobates > Dendrobates tinctorius. The sequence continues at coordinate 33,503,776 of NW_027361832.1, forward strand.
TATGTGTGATACTTACCTCCGACCGGCTCCCCCGCTGGTTATCGCTGATCGCGCAAGATCGGGCGGCTCCATTTCTCGTCGTCTGCTTCCTGCTGGGCTTCCTGCTGTGTGAGACGAACGACGCTGGACGCGGGCGGGAGGACGCCAGGATCGCTGTGTGTGAAAGGTAAGTATCGTCCGCTGCGTTGCTGCTGCATCACTGTGAGATCTTCCTGTGCGGAAGCTCACTAGCGATCATTTAGCGATGCACCAGCGATCCTGACCGGGTCGTATTGCTGGTCGGATCGCTGGTGCATCGCTAAATGTAAAAGGGCCTTTAGGAGAGAAGCTGTTCTGGAGGGTCTGACAAGCTGACAAACGCTCAGGGAATGGAGTCCGGAGTGTGTGCAGTCAGTTGGTGGTCTGATAAGAGGTGCTGTGCTGGAATAGCTGACCAGCGTGGGGGCCTCGCAGTGGAGAGCAAGATCGTGCCCCTGTTGACAGCTGACAGACACTCAGGGAGTGAAGTCCAGGAATGCGTGCAAGCAGAAAGTAGCAGCGGGCTCCGGCCGAAACACCGCCGCTGTGAAGTTTTTATCCCCTTAATACATTGAAATTATCATATTATATAGCTCTGTGCACTTACAATTGATCATTTTGCCTTTCTACCCAGTAAATTCTTCTATTTTCTCTGTTCTGTGAAGAAATAGAAAGTTTCTTTTCCCTTTATAAATCATTCCCCTCTTCACCTCCTGACCCAGCTGCTCCCTCCTTCCCCCTTACAGGAACTTTTTCAATGACTCATGAGTCATGCAGGTAAAATATACTTCATGTTTCTGCATAGAGATAAGAAGGATTCAACTAGTCTGTTCTTAATCATATGATGTCATAGACATAATGATTTCAGTGAGACAAAACTTTTCACTGCCTGCTTTTAAGCAATGATTTGCCACAAAGAAGAATTAACTACTGCCTTCCCATGCTTTCCTGTCTGTATCCTCTCTTTTGCTTCCTCTCCTGCCCAGAAGCTGTGGTATGATCAGAGCATGTTCCTGCATGGTCAGACACAGACATTACACAGTACACATTTCTAAGATTATATCAGTTAAGGAACGTTTTTTTTTTTAAACACATCCAGTTGTGGAAATTATTATTATTCCAAGATCTATTGATTAAAATGTTGATTGAGAATTAACTTTATTTTTGGGAAAAATCGTTACACTGAGTGTAAGGGCAAAATGAGCAATTGTAAGTACAAAGTGCTATATAATATGATGACTGCAATATATTAAGGGGATAAAAACTTTGATGGGAGGAGTGTTTCTTTAATATCTGAATGACTTCACACTATCTTGCTAGAGTAAAATGGAGGGCAACCAGAAGTAACCAACAATGTGAGCCATTTTTCAACATGACAATGACAACCTTGTTGCTTGTGCTACTGTGGGAAGCCTCTTTAGACTTATCTGAATAAATTGACACTTTTTGAAAATAAAATTTCCATTTTTTCATTATTTGCATATCATTAACTTGTCTATTAATCCTGTGATTCTCATTATTCCAAAAATTTTCCTACATAGTGTTGTAATTTTAATGTTAAAGGAAATCTGTCAGTAGGATTAACTAAGTTTACAAGGACATGTAGGTCCTAGGAAGCTGAATAAAATGATACTTTGATATCTGTAATCCAATGTCTTATTCCAGAGTAATTCACGTTTTTCTAATATGTAAATGAGCTTTTCAGGATTACTGGCTTACAGGCTGCACACTGATAAACACTAGAATCTGCTTCCAGAAAATGTTTTAAACAGAAGGGGGTGTTATCAGCTTGAGACATGTAATAACCAACAATCTGCTCTCCTGATCTCACTGCAGAGCTGTGTGTGATTATACCGGACACATCTGCAGGTTCCTCTCAGCTTCAGCTTCCATCTCACAGGCAGATATGACTGCAATATGGTTACAATACAGCAGAGCTGTAAGGGCTGCAGCTGCTAGCGTATTTGTTATGATACCACGTTCAGTTTTACTGTTCCATATTAGTTACATTTCTCATTCTGGTAACTCCCTCTTACATTAATATATGCCCTGGATGCAGATTCCCAAGCAGATTAGTGTCCGGGCCATAGTCCTGAACAGCTCATTAGCATATAAGAAAAACATGGATATCTCTGGAATAAAACATTGGATCATAGATATGAAGGTATCATTTTATTCAGCTTACAATGACAGACATGTCCATGTATATAGCTTAGGAGGGTTGATCCAACTGAAAGATTCCCTTTAAGGAGTGCATAACAGCTATATTGCACCCTCTTTCCTCATTTTCTATTTTTTTTTCATGTGTGTGCTTGACTTGGGTAAAGTTGAAGATAGTTTGGTTCAATCTAGTATGAATTGTTCCATTGGACTATGTTGTCAAGTAAGTTAGCTTTATACTCTACACTCATTGGCTTTATAGGTATATTTATATGTAATCTTGTGTACAACATTTGTACTGATTGGCGCCGGCAGCCTAAAAATAGTCAGCGTAGAACAGAGTGCTTTAAAATGGACAGTGATGTCAGATGTCGTAAAGTAGTTCTTAGTTGTAAGTAATATAGCATCCAAATATGTTTTTTATTTATGGAAACCTACTTGGCATTGCAGCGAAACTCTAGATAGAATTGTGCATCTTACCATTAAAAAGCGCTCTAGTTTATGAAACACCTCTACACAGAAACATGTGAAAATGAATTAAAATGTACACATCATCTGCTGTTCTTTCAGTCCAGAGGAAATTTTGAAGTAGCCAACTGTTCTGAAATATAAATTCCCTGCGGTTGCCATAGCAATGATAATAAAGTCCCTACCTCAATTTCTGTGATAGAGTGCAGCACAACACTTGAAAAGAGAGACTAATCAAAATGAAGACACGGTTGCTTCTGATTCTCAAGTCATGACAGCCTTCTTGAATTAAGTTCACAATTACCAGCCTTCTGCGTTGTTGCCAGTTTTATTATATGGACAGTCTTATAATCTCTTTAAATGTAGTGACAAATTATATAACAATCTGAATTTCTCAACTTAAAACCAGCAGACAAAAGATATAAAAGTTAACTCTGGACAGTTTTCAGCAAATCAATGAGAAATGTAAGAGCCATTTTCAAATATTTTGAACTGGCTAGTAGTTAATCTAACTTTTGGCAAAATTGTGTGATTTTGGTCTATTTTTCCCTCTGTGATACCTTGCATGTGCTGCCCGGCTCAGGTGTATTATGATGATGCAAGTGGAGCATCCTACATATGACAAGATCTATCACAATTGTTGAATTTGTCACAAGTAGTGATGAGCGAGTATACTCATTGCTTGGGTGTGACCTGCAAGTATTTTGGCGTGCTCGGAAATTTACTTTGTGTTGATGCAGCTGCATGATTTGCGGCTTCAGGACAGGATGAATACATGTATGGAATGCCTGTTTGTTAGGGATTCCCCACATGAATTCAGGCTGTCTACAAGTCACAAATCATGCAGCTTCTTCGACACAAACTAAATCTCTGAGCACTACAAAATACTCAGAGGACACCCGAACATGCTCGGGAAAACCCGAGCAACGAGTATACTCACTCATCACTAGTCACTAGATCTTTATAATCCACCTGAGAGCGGCATGATGTAGAGGAAGAGACCCCCATTCCAGTGATGTATCACTTGCTAGGCTGTTTACTGCAGTTCAGACTAAAATTGGTTTTATTTGTTGTAGATTTAGCACTCTCTGAATGCTGAGCTCTGTATAACCCGTCCACACCACTGATTGGCAGATTCCTGTACATCTAGAAAGCTGCTAATGAGTACTGGGGGGGTTGGGTATTATATAGCTTTTAAATATAGAGGACTTCATGGCAGAAAGCCAACTAGATAATGACCTGCTCTTAAAACAGCTGTAATCTGACCATTGAGTTACATATTTCTGGAATGAAGGTATCTGCCCCTACATCATGTTGCTATCAGATTAAGTAGCAAAATACTATTGAGAAATTTCCTTTAAATAGCTACTGAAAATTATTAATATGTCCTATAATTAAGTGAATTTTTAAAAGAAACCTGTCACCCCCCCAGGCATTTTTAAGTAAAAGAGCCACCTTGTGCAGCACTAATGCTGCATTCTGTCAAGATGGCTCTGTTACTTAGTTTCCGCTCCACCGCAGAAATAATTGTTTATAAAATTGTTCAAAAATACCTGAAATTTGACAAGAATGCAGGTCTTTCCCCCTCTGACAGACGCCTCGCATCCATCAGTCATTTTGTATTTGGCGCCGCCTCCTCAGTTTTCTGAGTAGTTATCTGTGGCTCTTATGCCCAACGTTCCCAGCCCCGCATTGTGAATAAATTATAAGCAACTGCGGGGCGGGATCTGTGGCCGCGCGATACGAAGGCCACGATGTGATCTGAGAGCACGGGCACGTCGGCTAGCGCTAACTGTGCTTGCCCACAAAACTATAGTACAGCGCAGGCGCCAGCATTTCAAAAGAAAACTGAGGAGGCGGCGGCACCAAATATGAAATGACTGATGGATGCGAGGCAAATTCATAAAAAAGGAACAGCATCCATAATACAACGTTTCGACCATAACATGGTCTTATTCAAATATATTTGAAAAAGATCATGTTATGGTCGAAACATTGTATTATGATGGCGGAATAAAATAATCTTTTTGAACCTTTTTCACCTGGATGGGATGCTGTTCCTCTTTTATGAATTTGTTCCAGTAATTGGTCCTGTTGGGTCCCGGTACTCTGGAGCGTGCATCCTATAGAGAGGTCTGTGTGCTGTCGGCTGCTTTCTATATGATGGATGCGAGGTGTCTGTCAGAGGGGGAAAGACCTGCCCCCCTGTCAAATTTCAGGTATTTTTGAACAATTTTATAAATGACTATTTCTGCGGTGGAACGGAAGCTAAGTAACAGAGCCACCTTGACAGAATGCAGCATTAGTGCTGCACAAGGTGGCTCTTTTACTTAAAAATGCCTGGGGGGTGACAGATTCCCTTTAATATACAATATAACATAACTGAACAAAACTATATTGTTTCTTAACACCAATGATATATATAATTATATATAAATAATTATTTGCAAACATGATGGTGTCAATTTTCAGGCCGAATAAAACTGATATATATTCTGCACAATAACAAAACTTTTGCACTTACTGAAGATACGAGGTCCCCAACCTGTGACTCAGGAGATACATGTGGCATGTGGACCCACGATGTGTGGCTCACAGTTCACAACCAGCCTGGTACATTTGCTGTAGGTCTATCAAGCATCTATGAAGAGAAGGTCTCCAGATGGTGACTTTTCTGAGTAGCCCTGTATGGAAGAGTAGATGTGGTTGCTCATATGTTGGATGGTGGTGGGGAAAAATATGGCAAGCTGGTGATAGACTGATACTACCAGTTAGAAAGGTGAGTCTGCTTGATGTAAGAAAATTTAATGGAGGTAAAGTTTTCACTCCAGAAGGTAAACATCCTGCCTGTAAGGAAATAGACACAATGATCACAATGTACTTTTGTGGATAAGCTTTAACTCTCTATACCTGGTTTTTGGTGTTCCTACTGGTTGGGGAAGGGGCACTCGCGACTATCTCTCAGAGCTGAATGTGACCCTCATGGTAAGAAAGGTTTGCTTTAGATCATCAGAGAACCTTATTTTTTGCTGTACAATGCCTTGCAATGGTTACCAAATTTTACGTGTGTTGCCCAATTTGTAAGTTCCATGTAACTGAATAAAAACCCAAGGAAAAGAAATTAGCATTCCATTTTCATTTAAATGTTTGTTACATGGCGATATGTGGAAAAATATAAAATAAACAGAGTTGTAATTTTTTAGGCATTGAATCAGTACTGATTTGCCTTAAGTGCTTACTACTTTTAACTGGGGCTTTTTCTTTGTTTACATTTATTTTAGTCTTTTTAATGTTGTAGTGATTTTGTGACTTGGTAAAATATTGCCTGCATGCTTGCATTTTCCATGGCAGCATATGCTCAATCTTTCATCATGTGCAGCTTAAATCTGACCACTGACACAGAGGTCGTGAGTACACATATGGTATGCCATACTGACTCAATTAGCTATCCATCAAAATAATTGCATATTACATCAAAAGATGCGCTCTGCTACCCCGTACGGTCAAAAGATGAAGAACAATAATTAAGACAAATTAGTGGTTTTACTGTGACTGTTTAGTTCAAACTGAAGTGTTAAAAAACCTGTAAACTACTTTTGCTTGCCAAATGCAATGCATTGAAGCTAATAATTTTTATTGCCTGAATTTACATTGAATTTCATTTAAATATATGAAGATTTGAATCCTAATTTCATTTGAAATCTGATGTAAAATCACATTACACAATACAGACTGCAAGACAATGTACTGTAAATTCCACATAAAATGATCTTGCTCCAAAGATAATATAGATTACATGCAATGGCTTATTTCAAAGGTAGTACATTACATATGTAATGGATGATTCCAAAAATAGTGCAATTTAAACTATAGGTAATGGATTTTTCCAAAAATAGTACAATATATGCTATATATAACGAGGCATTTCAAAGATCGCACACTACATGTTTCAGTTATTTAATGGATTGAGTCACGTAATGACTTTGACCTGCTTTCTTCAAGTATGACTACGTTCCCACACAAGGAGATGTGACATGCCAAGTGAAGACCTTATGGTAGAAGATAATGGCAGTTAAGGGCAAGACTATTTTTTTAGAAATTTGAATAAAATGATAAATATGTAAATTTTTTAGGATACAAAAAACTTTTAATGAGATTACATTTTTGAAATAATAAATTTGTTATTGAACTTGAAGATTTCTTTTCTTTCCCTCCCTCTTACTAATGTTTCATTTACTAGCAATATCTCTACTTGCAAGTCTATATAAAGTCTTCATCTCTAGTCACAAAACATCTTATGAGTTAGAAGCCCTAGAAGGAAGAAGATAATTCATATAAAATAAAACTAGAAAAAAAAATGGTACAGTGATTTCTCGATGGACTATGGTCATTTTTGCAATCAATAGTTTATGCAGATATTTTAACTATGACTTTTGGCTAAAGTTCTTCAAATATTTTATGCCATAAAACTGGCATAGAAAAACTTTGAAAACTCAAAATTTTTTACACAATACAAGACTGCACAAAAATGCTCTGAGTTTTGGCATTTTTCATGCCTTAGTTGACTAGCTCTGTCAACTGGAGTACAAATTGTGGCTAGGTGCACGTGGGGCCCTTGTGAATTCATGGCTCACCCGATTCATTAAGAGGCATGCGCCTCATAACAAATCAGATGCTCCGCTCTCCATCCTGGCCATCATCAAGAATGACTTAAAATGACGCCTTTGTGTTTTGCTTCTACTTCAAAGTTTGGCTTACAAATACTGATGCAAAATTTTGAACAAAACACTTTTGTGAAAGGGTACAGTTGTGGCCAAAAGTATTGATACCCCTGCAATTTTGTCAGATAATACTCAGTTTCTTCCTGAAAATTATTGCAAACACAAATTCTTTGTTATTATTATCTTCATTTAATTTGTCTTAAATGAAAAAACACAAAAAGAATTATTCTAAAGCCAAATTGAATATGATTCCACACCAAACATAAAAAGGGGGTGGACAAAAGTATTGGCACTGTTTGAAAAATGTGATGCTTCACTAATTTGTGTAATTAACAGCACCTGTAACTTACCTGTGGCACCTAACAGGTGTTGGCATTAACTAAATCACACTTGCAGCCAGTTGACATGGATTAAAGTTGACTCAACCTCTGTCCTGTGTCCTTGTGTGTACCATATTGAGCATGGAGAAAAGAAAGAAGACCAAAGACCTGTCTGAGGACTTGAGAAACCAAATTGTGAGGAAGCATGAGCAATCTCAAGGCTACAAGTCCATCTCCAAAGACCTGAATGTCCCTGTGTCTATCGTGCGCAGTGTCATCCAGAAGTTTAAAGCCCATGGCACTGTGGCTAACCTCCCTAGATGTGGACGGAAAAGAAAAATTGACAAGAGATTTCAATGCAAGATTGTGCGGATGTTGGATAAAGAACCTCGACTAACTTCCAAACAAGTTCAAGCTGCCCTGCAGTCCGAGGGTACAACAGTGTCAACCCGTACTATCCGTCGGCCTCTGAATGAAAAGGGACTGTATGGTAGGAGACCCAGGAAGACCCCACTTCTTACCTTGAGACATAAAAAAGCCAGGCTGGAGTTTGCCAAAACTTACCTCAAAAAGCCTAAAACGTTTTGGAAGAATGTTCTCTGGTCAGATGAGACAAAAGTAGAGCTTTTTGGGCAAAGGCATCAACATAGAGTTTACAGGAGAAAAAAGAGGCATTCAAAGAAAAAAACATGGTCCCTACAGTCAAACATGGCGGAGGTTCCCTGATGTTTTGGGGTTGCTTTGCTGCCTCTGGCACTGGACTGCTTGACCGTGTGCATGGCATTATGAAGTCAGAAGACTACCAACAAATTTTGCAGCATAATGTAGGGCCCAGTGTGAGAAAGCTGGGTCTCCCTCAGAGGTCATGGGTCTTCCAGCAGGACAATGACCCAAAGCACACTTCAAAAAGCACTAGAAATGGTTTGAGAGAAAGCACTGGAGACTTCTAAGGTGGCCAGCAATGAGTCCAGACCTGAATCCCATAGAACACCTGTGGAGAGATCTAAAAATGGCAGTTTGGAGAAGGCACCCTTCTAATATCAGGGACCTGGAGCAGTTTGCCAAAGAAGAATGGTCTAAAATTCCAGCAGAGCATTGTAAGAAACTCATTGATGGTTACCGGAAGCGGTTGGTCGCAGTTATTTTGGTTAAAGGTTGTGCAGCCAAGTATTAGGCTGAGGGTGCCAATACTTTTGTCTGGCCCATTTTTGGAGTTTTGTGTGAAATGATCAATGTTTTGCTTTTTGCTTCATTCTCTTTTGTGTTTTTTCATTTAAGGCAAATTAAATGAAGATAATAATACCAAAGAATTTGTGTTTGCAATCATTTTCAGGAAGAAACTGAGTATTATCTGACAAAATGGCAGGAGTGTCAATACTTTTGGCCACAACTGTATGTTCTAGGTGTTTGCATAGTTTGGAAATTTGTCTGGCAGGAGATCTGCAAAATAGTGTGTGTCCGTAAAGTCATGGTGCACTTTTGACCAGTCACAGGAAAGCAACAAAAGACGATAGAAATGTGAAATCTGCACTAAATAAAAGGAAAACCCTCCCAGTTTCTGGAGGATGATGTGGCAGCATATGCACATCTGCAGATGTGATTTAACACCGTGTAAACAGAGAATCACAGACGTTATTCACTCTGTTACACCAGATGTCCTTACCCGTGTGTGGCAAGAACTTCATTATCGTTTGGATGTGTGTAGGACGACAAATGGAGCCCACATCGAACTGCACTAAATAGTATGAATCTGAGAGAGTTTTTCTTTTATTTGGAGCAGATTTCACATTTCTATCATCTTTTTGTTCCTTTCCAGTGACTGGTCAAAAGTGCACCACGACTCTATGGACACACTGTATTATAGCAAAGGCAAAGCAAACAGCCAACAAAATTCTAACCTAAATTGATCTGCGGTGTATCTCAAGTCCACAGTATCCCAGTGTATGCTCTAGATTTTGCAAGGGAATTTCACCCTGTGCCTAGAGTGAAATCAATGAGAAGTCAATTGCAAAATCTACCACTAAATACAGTAGGCTGATTTTAACCCCTTCACAACCTAGACATATCCATAGCGAAGTACTTTTTTTGTTCATCCTACCTCCCTTTCACAGTCTCTTCGTGGCTTCTCAAAATAGCACAGGACAGCCATTTTTGCTACACCCGAAGAGTCTGTTCAATCTCACAAGTCCACTAAGTCTCTGGCTGTGCAACGTTTTTACACAGCTCAATGCACAGCAGCTCTCAGCAGCTTCCAGCTCACATGCTCTCACAGGCTCAACTCCTCCCTTCATCAGCCTCGGGCAGTTCATTAACACAGTCCATTACAGGGGGAGAAGATCATTCAATCACACCAGACAAGGGGGTGCTGTCTCTTAAAGTTGCAGTGTGTTTCTTACTGTCCATAACAGTACCATCCCCTTACAACAGCAGACAAGCATAAAAAATCAATATAAGTCTGGTATTGCTGTAACCGCACCAACCTGAAGGATAAAGTCATCTAATCACTTATACTGCATGAGGAAGAGCATAAAAAATAAATGAAATCAATTGTTGACTTGCTGTTGATTTGTTCATCCTGCGTCTCAAAGATTGCAGTGTGGCTCAGCTCACATTTACCTTTCACTCTACACTGAGCACTTATACTGGGGTTTCCTTGTAAATCTCTGAGATATGTGATTCAGACCGAACCTTAGGTCGAGGAGGCAAATAGCTCTCTGTCCCTTCCGAGTCTTGCCATGTGGCTAAGGATTACTGTACAGCCACATATGGGGTATTTCCAGTTTCAGTAGAAAATGTGTGACAAATTTTGGTGCCATGTTTAACCATTTTTTAGTGGTAAAGGCAAAATTATTTTTACTTCACTGTCCATTTTAATACAATTCTGTGACACTCAAGGTGTCAATATGATCACTGCACCCTTAAATGAATTCATTGAGAGGTGTAGCTTGTGAAATTAAGTCACTTATGAGGTGTTCTGCTGTTCTGGCACCCTAGGTGCTCTCCCAGAGGGTAATGGCATCCGCAATGTATAACAGTAAAATATGCACTAAATTTTGGCATTCCTTCCAGTCTGAGTTTTGCACTGTGCCTCAAAAGGTATTGGTGTACTCAGGAGAAATGGTACAGCAAACTGAGAGGTCTATTTTTTCCTGTTATAAAAGTTAAAAAGGTGGGGCTTAGAGTTGAGCAAAACTGGTCGGTCAAATTCAAAAGTCGGCGAGTTTCGCTGAAGTCGGGTTTCATGAAACGAAACCCGACCATAGCGTGAGGTCGGCCACGAGTTCAGCGACCCGAGTGCCAAAGTCCCGTTTCAAATGATGCTTCCAGCGCCCTTTTTCAGCTAATGATGGAGGACGCACACTGTGGGCAATGAGATGACATAGGCATTGGTCACCACCATCTTTGAGAAGGGCATGCAAGTGATTGGCTTGCTTTGTGTGGCGTCACAGGGGCTATAAAAGGGGGTGCACACTGACCGCCATCTTACTTCTGCTGATCTTAGCATTAGGGAGAGGTTGCTGCTGCTGATTCAGAATAAGGGAGAGCGTTAGGCAGGGAAGAAGAACCAAAAAACTGCTTCTGCTGTTAGCGATTTCAACTGTACAACGCAACAGTTTGTGTGCAGTGACAGGGGTGGCTATATTTTTGTGCATCAGCTCGGTTGGTTACTAGGCTGCCTTATAAGGCTCCCTGATAGCTGCATTGCTATTTGCAAACTGCTTTTTTAAAGGCAAAAATACTTTTCTTCCTCTTTTCTGCACAGTTACCAAGCGTTCATTTTTCCACCCTTTTGTGTGCAGCAGTCCTGCTTATTAGGCTGCCTGCGTCCATACTTGACTGAGAGCATTATTGTCAGCCTCCTAAAATCTCTAGTGAGATCCAAATTCTCACCAATACTATATACACCTTCCACCTTGTCATACACCATCCAATTTCAGCCTGTTACATTGAGGTGTAATCTCTACTGGGCCAGAGACAATAGTTCAGCGTCCTCAAATCTCTAGTGAGATTCAAATTCTCACCAATACTACATACACCCTCCATCTTGTCATACACCATCCAATTTCAGCCTGTTACATTGAGGTGTAATCTCTACTGGGCCTGAGACAATAGTTCAGCCTAGTGAATACTTTGGGACTAGTACCGGTGTCTACTGCTCAGCAGAGGAGCCCACCTGTGAACCTAGCTATGCCGCCTGTTTATGTAAGCAGTCTGCTACTCAGCAGAGTTTCCCACCCGTGAACCAAGCTATGCCGCCTGTTTATGTAAGAACTGCTTGCTACTCAGCATAGGAGCCCCGCTGTTATGCAAGCTACAGCACCTGTGGTTTGGACACTTAATTTTTCCATTCTTTCTGGAATGCAGGTTAGGCCTAATTCCGGAATTCCGGTTGACCTGCACTTACTGGGAAATCCTCGTTCGTGGGGAAGAATTGGAAACCCAGATCCCCATCACTATCGGTGTTCAGTGGGTTATCTGCACCTGTAAGCAACACACACTGGTCCTTTCAGTGTAGCGCGCATGCAGCCCCGGACATGTAAGGGCATGACAGACCTGTTATTGCTCAATCTCGCGTGCCAGAGCCTCGCGTGTCCCTCTAGTAAGCTTGACGCGTACCGTTAACGGAATTAAGCTGACAAATCGCTAGCACAACTAAAAACGAACATCCACCACCACCCACTGAATCGACAAAGCTTTCATTCTATCCATCTTTTCTGTAGCTGGCATGGTTGAGGTTTCCCGGGTGGAGTTGTATTAAGCCGCAGGCTCCACTCCTGGTGGTGCCCTTCTGGACATTCCTTTAAGGTTCAGCTTTGCATCCATACTGTCCCCGGAAACCAAACACTTTGCCTTCATGGACGCTGTTCGGAGGTTTGTGGGAATAATGCCGCCCGATCGGCAGTTGGCATAATTTATGGTGGGAAGTCCGACGATATATGATCATCTTCGCTTTCAGATTTTTATTTTTTTTTGTATTTTACATTTTTATTCCAGCCTTTCTTGACTTCATAAGGGCATGACATGCCTTTATCTGTGTCTCCTCCTTCTCCTTTAATTCCTCCACCTCTTTTCTATATGTAGTTGCCCTTTTTCATATGTTATTTTTGTATTCTGAGCATTTTGTCTGCTTTGGGACACCTTTTAAGGTGTTTTGTACTTGTTTTCTATGTGTTAGTATGTGCTTGTGTTTGCCTGCCATTGTTTTCAATGGTGTTCGACGGTGTTCATCGAATGTTCGACGAACATTTGACGAAATTGCCTCCTGTTCGACGAACCAAAACGAACTCGAACACTAGCGGGGTGGCTCAACACTACTCCTGATATATAGACGTACATTTTTAATGTTTAAAATATGCTATATATACCTGGTATCTGGTGATACTGTACCCTTTCTGCTAGGAATTATTTCTCCACCCTCCACTCTAAGTGTATCATTGACACCTGGAACATTGTCCCACATATGTGATTATTTCTTGCTGATCTTCTTGTTATATTGTGGTGTGATCCATCCTGAGCGTGTGACTGTCTGTGGGTTAGTCCTGCAATTTAGATGTACCTTTAAAAATTACCCCAACACTAGTGTATACAGCTCTACGCTTGTGATACATTACCTATTTCCTGCTTTTTATATTCTGATCTAATCCAAACTGACCAAGTGAGAGTTATTTTCTGACTGTGGAAATAAATACTGAGATTGACAACAATGACCCCTGCACTGTGTACAGCTGTACTTTTCAGATCCATTACCGTTTTACGGCTTTTTATATTGTGCTGTAATCCATACTGAGCCTGAGAGCGTCTGTGTCTGCCTCCTGAAATATCTACAGAGATTTAGAATGTTTAAACTATACTATATATACCTGCTATCTGATGATACTGTACACTTTTTCTACTTTTCATATTCTTGTCTAATCCATACTGAGCCTGTGAGCGTCTCTGTGTGACTGATGAAATATATAGGGAGATTGACAACTATCCTTTGACTGTATAAAGCTGTACGCTTCTGATACAGTACCATATATCTGATGTTATTTTGGGTTTATTTTCTGCAAAATTTTGAAGTTTGGTGGAAGAGGCCACGGACGTGGACGTGGGGGGGCCAGCTGGTACTGATGGTGGTGGCGCATCTTCTGGTAGTGGCAAAAGCACAATAGCAGCTAAGGCAGGAGGTGTTGAGCCTGCATCATGGTCTGACTCCGGAACGCCTGGAAGGCTACCTTTTCTGTGAGTTGGTTAACCACTTATAAAGCTGGAGCATCAGGAACTGGTTTTGGCTTACATTGCCGAAACAGACTCCAGCAAATATGCCCTGTTCTTTTGAAGTTTCAAAAAATGCAAGCAATGAGTCATCAAGTGCTGGCTCCTGGTCGGGAAGAACCCCTTTCCTTGTGTCCTTCACCCCCACCAAAAGTGAATGATGCAGCAGGCCACACTTCACATTTGTCTATGTAGCTCTTTCTATCATACCATGCCTGGGTTATCAAGTCAGATCATGAATTCCCCAGTCCAAGATGAATCTGACATCGAGTGTGGGTGGCCAGCCAGGGCAGTGGGGTTAATCGGTACCAGGCCGGTGTCTCAGAGGGATGTGTCACGTTGGTGGTGGTGGCCCTGGACGTCCATGCAAAGGGGTAAATAACGTTTATACAGTAGGTGAATAATATGTGACGCCACCTGTGGTTTCTGATCAGATTGACCCGAGCTGCAGTGTCGCTTCTCTAGGACAGATGTTGTGGTGCAGCTAAGATGTAGAAGCCCTGCACAGGTAGGGCCGTAATTGCAGGGCAGATGAAAGAGCTGGTAGATGGTGTGCAGTGCAGGATGTAGCAGAGCCGTGTGCCAGGCGCAGGAGAAAGATAACAGACACAGTCGTGCAGTTCCCTTACCTGTACTGGGTAAGTGCCGTCCAGGACCCAGAGTACAGATGGAGAAGGAGTTGGTCAGCCTGGAAGCAAATTTGGAATTCTCTCTCTGCAGATAGGTAGTGTGGCCTCCGTTCTAGCGCTTATCTGAGGTCCTCGCAGTACTGAGTTCACTGAAGTTCCCCCTGTTGACTCTCTTTTGGAACTTTCTCATACGGCAGGCAGCCATAGCCATTTCCTTCTGTCTCACACACGTCGCTGCTGGGGCCTCCGATCCTTAGTTGGGAACAGAGCATTTACAGCTGCTACTTCCTCCGGTTTCTGCTGCAGGACCATCAGTGTCCCTACAAACTCGGAGACCGGAATCCCGACCATGCACTCCAGCTAGGAGTGAGCCTTAGCGCTGCTCATCCTCCAGCTCCCCTTCTCACGTCCACACACTTCCTCTTCCCTTCACAGACTGCCCTAACTTACCTCCTCCCGACCACAGAGAGCAGTTCCTCAGCAGTCAGGTTCAGAGGTCTCCCTGCTGGCCTGGAGTGGGAACTGTGCTGTGTGTTGGTTTAACTGCTAGAGAGATCCTTCGTTGCTCCCAAGCATGACATCACACTACCTAGGAGGAAGGTAATGCCACTGTGGCGACTGTACTCCTGGGGGCGCCACAAGTGCACTGATGCCATGCCATAGCTAGATGATTCTGCTGGTACATTGACCCAGACCAGTACATTCCCCTCACACTCTACACAGCCAGAATCTGACCCAGAGGAAACTCAGGTTCCCCTTCCCGAATACTATACCACCTTACACGGTGACAAAGAGGAAGGTGCAGATGAAAGTGCAGGTTCCTTGAGGAGGTGGGGGGCATACTCATGGGCGATGGCACTGGCACAGGGCCCCTCATAGAATGCAAAAGTATCTCTGCCGGTGGGAGTGCCCACCCGCCGTCAGACACACCGCCATACTATGAGGGGCCCTGTGCCAGTGCCATCGCCAACAAGTGGACCCCCCCTGCTTGCTCAGGATCACAGCACTTGCAAAGTTGAATTACTTACCTCTCCCTGCTCCACCGCCATGACGTCTTCCGCATTTCCTGACAGTGACATTCTGGTCAGAGAGCGCGATGACATCACGTCTGTACGCCCTCTGTCTAAACAGTCCAAGTGCAGTGAGATGGAAGATGGGGACGATGAGAAGTCCAGACTAGTACAGGGATTCCCTAGCGAGGAGACTTATTTAATTGTTTTCAATGTTGGGACAGCAATTTTTGGGGAGCACTATACTCTGGAGAATGATATATGAGGCCCACCATACACTGGAGCATTCCAAAGGTGGACATCAGACACTGGAGCAGCATTTACAGGGCCCATTATACACTGGAGCATTAGAAATGGGGCCCATTATATATGGAGCATTATTTGGGCCCATAAGACAGTGGAGCTTCATCCATGGGGACCAACATATACTGTAGCATTATGTGGAGCTCATCATATACTGTATTACTGTATGGAACATTATATGGGACCAATGATTCTGTATGGAGAAATATATGGGCCTCATTACTCTGTATAGCGCACTATGCGGTGACCATAATACTGTATGGAGTAATATACTGTCCATTTTTGGAGCTATTGGAGAATTTAAAATGGATATCAGTCATGAGATGTAAGAAGTGAAGAATTTTTCATTGTACTACAATGCTATTTCTCTGCCGTATCAGAGGATCATGAATTGTGGCATGTGTTAAAGGAGCCCAGTGACACTCTTTGGCCTAGGGCCCACGAAAATCTGGAGCCAGCCCTACCCCCCACTTTAACCAAATAACCCCCAGTTTTTAATGCCTATCTATTATTATAAAGTAAATTAAGGTTGACAAGCTTATGTAATAAGAATTGATGTTTCTGGCATTAAAATGGGCACTGTAGGTGTGCTTCCTGTCCTCCACTCCCTGCCGACCTTGGTTCCCCATTGACTTGCATTGGGTTTCGTGTTACAGTCGGCCTTCGACTTTTCACGATAATCGGCCGATTGCGTTCGACCCGACTTTTGAGAAAGTCGGGTTTCATGAAACCCGACTCCACCCGAAAAAAGGCAAAGTCGCTCATCTCTAGTGGGGCTAAAACAACAATTTAAAAGAGAAAGTGTAATTAATGTTTTGTTACCACCCAATGGTATTCGTTTCTGTTGAGCAAATGTGGTGTAAACATGGTTACTGCACCACTAGATGAATTTGCTAGGAGGTGAAGTTTGAAATTACATCACTCATGAAGGGATTTCTGCTGTTCTGGCAGCTCAGGGGCTTTGCCAATGTGACATGGCATTCTCAAACCATTCCAGGAACATCTCAACTCCAATTTGGAATTCCTTCCTTTCTGAGGTTTGCACTGTGCCCCAAAAGTAGTTTTCGACCACATTTGAGGTATCAATGCATTCAAGAGAAATTGTACCATACATTGTATGGTACAATTTCTCCTATTACCCTTGTGGAAACAAAAAATTGGAGCTAAAAGTTATAAATGTTATAAACTTTTGTGAAGCAACTGGGAGCTCAAGGTGCTCATTGCAAATTTAGTTACATTCCTAGACATGTTGCGTTTCTGTGCTTTTGGCGGGCACATCAAAATGATGCATCGGCATACATCCTCATAAATCCTAGGGATGTTTCATTCTATACCTTTTGTTTTTTGATCCAATATATCCTGAGATTAGTTGGGCATGATGATCAGCTAAAAAATTAAATAAAATTTATATTACTCATTTAATCAATATAGGATTGATTGAGAATGTATTCAATTTATATTGTGAAAATTGAAATCATTAATGAAATTCAGGATTAAGGAAGGAATTGGCGCATCCTTTAAACAAAATAGACTAGTCCCTCAAGTTTCAATGGTGTCAGGTGTCAACATTTTTAAATTACTGCACTGTGAAGCATCTTAGAGAGCTTCTGTCCTTAATAATGAAACTGATTTATTGCAAATAACTAGAGATCTTGTTCATCTTCTGATCACTACCACAAGTGCTGAATCCCTGGTCCTCTTCACACTAGACTGAGACTGCTGCCTTTGGTGAGGCCCAGAATTGTTCTACACGAGCGCAAGTAAGGTCGCTAAGTCATTACGTGTGCCGTGACCTGTCATGCACATAAATAGAACCTTCCCAGGCCTCATCGTGAGCTGGAGGTGCTAGGCCTAGAGTGAAGAATCCTAAGGCTATGTGCACACGGAGTTTTTTTGGTGTGCGGATTTTGGAGAGAAAACCACAGGTAAATCCGCAGGACAAAAGTCCTGCGGTTTATCTGTGGTTTTGCCTGCGGTTTTGCCCTGCGGTTTTACACCTCATAATGGATGAGGTGTAAAACTGCAGCGTTTCTGCACCAAACAATTGACATGCTGAGGATTGTAAACCGCAGCAAAACCGCGCGGAAAAATCCGCAGCATATGCACTGCGTTTTTTAATTTCCATAGGAAATAAAGGTACTGTACAACGCAGCAGAATCTGCTGCGGACCTGCAGCTGCAGAAACGCTGCGGAACCGCAGCAGGATCCGCACCATGTGCACATACCCTAAGGATTTATTGCTTGTGATGACCACCATATTGATGAATTTGTAAGGAAGCAGATTACACAAAATTGGCATTTTGACTTTTGCTTATTTTTGTAATATTTGAGTAGAATTAAATTCCACTTTAATTAATTTGCTCATTTCTACTAATAATACTTCTTTCTGATTTGTAGTTACTTGATTTTTACTTGACTTTTGCTTATTTTTGTAATATTTGAGTAGAATTAAATTCCACTTTAATTAATTTGCTCATTTCTACTAATAATACTTCTTTCTGATTTGTAGTTACTTGATTTTTCAGTATTTATTGTCTGCATATTTATTAATATTGACTAATCTGGACAATGCCTGTCTGTCATCATAAATTTGTTTACTGTAAACGATATCTATAACTTTGTATGCAACCCCTTCTCATGTACAGCACCATGGATTAATGGCGCTATATAAATAAATAATAATATAAGGGTGCACTGCTTGTAATGAAGTATCCATAGGACCAAGATGAGTGGAATGGTTTTATTTTATTTATTTTATGCAAATGTTTTTTGCACTTAAAAAAGACGCTAGAACAGCATTGAAACAAGTTGTGGTAAGAAAAACGATTCAACTCATCTTGGTCCTAAAGATTCTTCATTAAAGTAGAGCAGCTGGATATTGTGTTTACCTCCAAATTGGTCAATTATCCTGGAGTACATCATTCCTCAGTCAAGAGGCATCAACAGCAGATATCTTCAGGTGTTCATACAAGTTGTGGCGGCGCACAACCTGATCAGGTAAGTACTTTCCTTTTGCTTTCTTTTGCACCCAAAAGGGTATCACCTGATGGTCTCGTGTGTTTTTGGTCCCCTATAGTGTTTCCTATTTATTAATCTTTTCACTTTAATTATTTTATATATATATTTCAAGGGCAAGAAGTTTTCCATAAATATTTTCAACATACTAAGGCTTGCCTGAAACCATTTATTATTTTAACTTGAGAGACCACTGATTGACAAGAAACAGCATGGCATCCATTCCATCTATATCATTAGCATAGTATAATCATGTGCTATACTTGAGCTCCAAAAAAATAACTGTGTATATTTCTCCAAAGACTATAGCAGAACTATAACTTTAAGCTATAACTTTAATGCAAAATTTGAATAGGGATAGGTCTTTTATGCTGCAGTTGGGTCAAGGGATTTCAAGTAATTACTTTTTCGAAGGGATGTCTGTGTGAGCTTCATTTATTTTCTGCAATATATGGAGCGCCCCTCAGGGCCTTAGGTTACTCGGTACCGGGCCCATTGACTTCAATGGGGGATTGTCACAGTGGCTGTGACCTGCTCCGTGGCCCTGTGCATCCAGTAATTAAATGGAGGAAAGTTGTGTGATGTTTAAGTGTGACGCCACCTGTGGTGTTCGGCAATGAGTGGCCAATGCTGCGGTTTTGGTCCTCTGGGGCTGATGGTGACGCAGCAAAGAATGGTTCAGCTCCCCACGGGTAGAGCGGGGGACCCAGGGCAAAGATATTTGAATAATTGTTCAGATGGTGGTGAACATTGGGGTGCAGAGAAATAAGAGAAGGACACAGAGAGGTGCAGTTTCTTTACCTTTTACTTGCAAATGGTTGCAATCCGGAGTACCACATACAGGTGATGGATTGAGTCCGACTCGCCTGGAGGCATTCAGGGGATCCACCCTGCCAGGTGGGGATTTGGAATCTTCCTTCTGCACTTTGTGTGCGGGTCTCTGCTATTTGTAACTAAGCTGCGACCCTCTATTGCGTGATGGTTTCTCTAACCTGTATGGCTGTCAGTGTGAGCCTATTCCATGGGTACTGTCCTTTTCACCGTCAGCCCCGGGCTCCTGACCTGTTGCCGTGCCTTCAGGTGTTCAATGTCGCTCAGGAACTTGCAGTCCCCTGTACTTCCAGATTCGGCGGTGAGGACATACAGCTCCTGCCCAGCCTAGGACTCTGGCATCCTTTTTCTATATCAGTGCTTTGCTCTGGGGTCAGCTATATGCAATTTCAGCTTTCCCAGAGTCTCTTGTATCCACTCCTGTCCTTTTCCCTCTTCACAGATCGACTCCCCGTCACCAACTGACTTGATCTTCCAGAAAGATCCTTTACCTCAGGCTTAACGGTCTTGTCATCAGCTCAAGCTCCTCTCGTTTCCATGTCAACTCCCTGTTTACTCTCTCAGCTGACTTCTTGCTGACTCACTAACCCCATCTGCTGGCCAGAATTTATAAGGCAGCTCCCCTTTCTGACCTGTAGCAGGAATTGTCATTTAATCTATGTTACCTGGCATGGGGGCCCCCCTCCTGCCCCCAGGCATGACTTTACCCCTTAGAGGGAGGCAATGTCACTGTGACAACTGGACTCTGGGGTGTCACATATAAATAAAACTATTAATTGATAGTATTATTCAAAATTAGTTTTATTTGATGGCCAGAGTGGTAAATATAACCATTGTTTTAGATATATGGACTAAATTGCAAAATATACCGTAAATTGTACACTTCTGTCTGCTCTTTTTAGTAGACTGTGCATATATAATTCTACTATGAATGGTGAGCATGTGAAATGGCAAAGTGCAGAAAGAGAATATTGACATAGCAATGTTATTCTTTAACACCATAGTGACGGAGCCAATTTGCAGCTTAATGACCAGGCCAATTATTACAATTCTGACCACTGTCACTTTATGAGGTTATAACTCTGGAACGCTTTAACGGATCCCACTGATTCTGAGAACATTTTTACATGACATATTTTACTTTATGTTAGTTGTAAAATTTCTTCAAAATAACTTGTGGTTATCTATGAGAAAAACAGAAATATGGCAAAAATATTTAAAATTTTGAAATTTTCCAAATTTTTATTTTTATGCCCTTAAATCAGAGAGATATGTCACAAAAAATACTTAATAAATAACATTTCCCACATGTCTGCTTTACATTGTCACAATTTTGGAACCAACTTTTTTTGTTAGGAAGTTATAAGGGTTAAAATTTGACCAGCGATTTCTCATTTTTAAACCAAAATTTACAAAACCATTTTTTTAGGGACCACCTCACATTTGAAGGCACTTTGAGAGGTCATTATGACAGAAAATACCCAAAAGTGACACTATTCTAAAAACTTCACCCTCAAGGTGCTCAAAACCACATTCAATAGGTTTATTAACCCTTTATGTGCTTCACAGGAACTGAAGCAATGTGGAAGGAAAAAATTAACATTTAACATTTTTTACAAATGTTTTATTTCAGAATCAATTTTTTTTATTTTCACAAGTGTAAAAAGAGAAAATGAACCACAAAATTTGTTGTGAAATTTCTCCTGAATGCGCCGATACCCCATATGTGGGGGTAGACCACTGTTTGGGCGCACGGCCGGGCTTGGAATGGAAGTAGCGCCATTTGACTTTTTCAATGGAGAATTGGCTGGAATTGAGATAAGACGCTATGTTACATTTGGAGAGCCCCTGGTGTGCCTAAACAGTGAAAACCCCCAAAAGTGACACCATTTTGGAAGCTAGACCCCTTAAGGAACTTATCTAGATGTGTGGTGACTACTTTGAACCTCCAAGTGCTTCACAGAAGTTTATAACGTAAAGCCGTGAAAATAAAAAATCATATTTTTTCCACAAAAATGATTTTTCACCCCCAAATTTTTATTTTTACAAGGGTGTCAGGAGAAATTAGACCTCCAAAGTTGCTGTGCAATTTGTTGGGGTAATCCACTGTTTGGGCACATGTTTGGGCTCAGAAGGGAGGGAGCACCATTTGACTTTTTGAGCGCAAAATCGTCTGGAATCAATGGTGGTGCCATGTCACATTTGGAGACCCCTGATGTGTATAAACAGTGGAAACCCCTCAATTCTAGCTTCAACCCTAACCCCAACACACCCCTAACCCTGATCCCAACTCTAATCCTAACCCTAATCCCAAACCCTAACCCTAATTCCAAACCTAACCCTAATTCCAACCCTAACCCTAATTCTAACACTAACTCCATCTCTAAACCTAATTCTAACCCTAACCTTAACCCTAATGGAAAAATGAAAATAAATATATTTTCTTTATTTCATTATATTTCCCTAGCTAAGGGGGTGATAAAGGGGCAGTTATTTACTATTTTTTTTTATTCTGATCACTGTGATATGGTTTATCACAGTGATCAAAATGTATGTTGAATGAATGAATGAAATCTGCCTGACAGCAGATCTCGGCGGATGAACTGTGCATGCGCCCGCCAATTTCTTCCTGGAAGAAGACAGAGGTGCACATGGAGAGGAAGAGCGCGGGCCAAGGACCAACTGGAGGTACCAGGGTGGATCGTGGGACCCAATTTCTCTCTCCTCTGATGTTCAATCACATCAGAGAAGAGAGAAATTAAATGGCACATCAGACTTTTTTTTGCGGTCGCCGTTATACTCTTAACGGCGATGACAAAAGCGGAGTCTGTAAAAACCAACCCGAATCATGTTCTCCGGGGTTTTGGCTATCCCCGGCAGCCGTGAACCTGGAGAAAATCCGACTCTGGGGCGCTATTTACTTTTTCCACAGCGCCGTAATCAGCAGCGCTGTGGTTTAAGTACCCTTAACTACCGCTGTTAAAAGGCGTATCGGTGGTCGTCAAGGGGTTAAATACTTAGCTGTCAAAAAGCAGGTCTATTTAGAGGATATAATGGGTAACTAGGCAGTAATGGATTATGTTGAGTGGTTTTAGTGGATTATTATAATTTTGGTGTCACTGCTTAGGTAGATATCCAAATAAATTAAAATTACAATATTTAACCCAATGTTGAAAAGAAAAGAAATACAAATGGTAAAATTGCTGATTTTAGTTAATTCAAATTCCAAATATCATGTAAAAAGAGATCAGAAATTCATGTGGACTTTATAAAAGAAAAATACAGCTTGCCTAGAAAAAAAAAGCTCTAATATTGCTATATTGACAGAAAGGTAAATAAAATTAAGCTGCCAGTATATTATGAAAAAAATGTAGTCTACAGTAAAATTGCACTTGTTATCCAACTCTATAACATATGGACTTTTTCACTCTTTTTGGTACATTCTATGATAAAATGAAATATTATCATTCCAAACTACAACTCATCCCACAAATAAGAAGCCCCAAAATGTAATTGAAAAATGTAAGAAATTAAGATTTTTCCAATGTTATGAGGCTTTATAAAAGTGCAAAAACTAAAAATAGCTGAATTTCTAAATGAGACCAAACAAAAAGTAAAAAAAAATTAATTAATGTAACATAAATATAAAAAAAACTATTAAAAATGTATCTTTCTCACCACTTTTTAATTTTTAATATTTTTTTACACCTAGGTCTGTATTGGTTATAATTGGGCATTTTCTATGACTAGAGGAAAGATTTAGTCATAATCTCTGAGATAATCTTTACAGTAAGAGCAGTGAGACTATAGACCTCAGTCACTAGATGTTGGAATGACTGCTCACTAAAAAAGTGCAAGGAAGGCCTGGAAGTCTTTACTGAAAAGTATAATATAACAAGTTATGGGCACTACATTTTGTGATAGATGATGATCCAGGAAACTAGTCGGATCGCCGAATATGGAGTGGGGAAGGAATTTTTCCCCAAAAATTG